>NC_064931.1:75398145-76008721 GCF_023897955.1 Schistocerca gregaria
ACACACGCGAGACAGATCCACAAAGAGTGAAGTATTCTGCTCTATAAAAATTATCGTCCGGAGGTGCCAAACAGCGTTTGATTTTATAGGAAAATGCAACAAAAATCGCACTTGTTACTTTATCAATATTTCCAAACTATATTGTGCATGTTTGGTACCTTTGTCTGGCAGGAAACCTAAGAACAACGTAAACAGACTTTTCATATCGAATAAAGCTGCAGATAGCGACAGTTTGTCTACGTCAAACTAATGTCGCAAATTGTGTCGCCATCAACAATTATATAACCTGACGCACGTATTTTGAAGTTCATTTGAAGGTGAGTTCGCAGAGTATGAAATACTTAATTAAACACTGAAGACAAATTGTGGTTGACTGCTAACAACCACCAAATTATCTTCATTTACTACAACTAATCAGCATTAGACAAAAGAGATAACAGTAGTGTGTGTAGATGCGCGTCTGGGTTTATTCACTGTTCACTCATTTGCACTCATGGTGCTAGAAAGTACTGCGCCCCCCCCCCCCCCCCCCCCCCATAAATACGCCGGCAGAAATATCTTAAAGCGTTTACAAGAATACAAGCTGTATACACAGTATGAATCGATCCAGCGCGTTTGCACGAATTCAGCTACACGTACAGCTGAGCACCCGCCGTTGCCCGGGTACGTATTTATTCCATTTCTCGTTAAATGTATTCCCAGACTGCGAATACAATTTACTGGAAACATGAAAAATTTGTGCCGGACCGGGACTCGAACCCAGATTTCCCCCTTATTGCCAGAGATCGCCTTAAACACTTCGGATATCCGAGCAAGCCTCCAGTCCCAACCCAAATCTCCGTATATTCCAGTGTCTGCTTCCCACACTGCTCGCACAATTACGTGATTCCAGCACAGGGAGGGACTTATTAATTTTTCTCCTCAGTCTGCCCTTTCTTTGGCTTAAATATGTTAGTGCAGCGTCTGTATTTGACAGTGTCTGTATAGTTCGATGGCATATTCTTTCGGACATGTATGCATGTCCGAAGGAACGGACACTGCTCACGATCGACAGCTGTATTAAATCATGAAATTCTGCATTTGACAGTGTCGTTATAGTTCGATGCAGTGTTCTTTCAGGCTGGCATGCATGTACGAAGAAATAGACATTGCTGACGATTGATAGCCAAATTAAATCATGATATGTATTTGCAACAGCTGCTCAATTTACTGCATGCATGTCCAAAAGAACACTGTATCGAACTATGTAGACACTGTGATATGCAGACACTGCTCTAATGTATTTCACGCCAAAGCCAAGGAAATCTGACAAAAAAAAAAAAGTTTCTCGCTGTGCTGGAATCACATTACTGGCGAGGACACTGAGAATCAGACACTGGAACGTACGGAGATTTGTTTGTGTCACTCCTGGAGGGGTGCTCGGACAGCCGATCTGGTTAAGGCGACGGCTTGCGGTAAGTAGAAAATCAGAGTTCGAGTCCCGGTCCAGCACAAATTTTCACATGTTTACTGGAAACTGTACAGCTATTGCGTGCCGTATCCACAAATCACGATTACATTTCCTGATTTAATAGAGCTATCGATCGGCAGCAGTGCCTGTTCCTAGCGGACAATTCACTAATGTATTTCAGTTCTATTAGTCCATCTCCTCCTCTCCTTTTCTCAGTCCATCTCCTCCTCCCATCTGTCCGTCCATCTCCACGCCCCTTTCTCTGTCCATTTCCTCGTCTGACTGTCCACCTCCTCTTCCTCCCTCTCTCTGTCATCATATTCCCTTGCTCTGTCCATCTTCTCAGTCCCCATACCTGTGTCCATCTCCTCCTTTTCTTTCTCTGTCTGTTCATATCTTCCTCATTCTGTTCTCTCTCCACGTTGTCACCCACACCCCAACACAAGGCTGCTGATTCTTACCCAAACAGTATTTCTTTACAGATAATAAGTAACATGTGTACCAAGTTTGGTTGAAATCGATCCATGCCACATATATTTTATAAATATTTAACATGTTCACATGTATTTGTACATATATTTTATCTGTGTTTCTAGCGAATTTCGCCGTGAAGTTTCATTTTCACGCAGCTCAATGTTTATGGCGTTGTATCTTCTGAACAGGCCAAGACCAAAGTAAATACAGTTGTTACCCGTGAGTTGTTATATGCGGACGATGCAGCTCTAGTAGCGAACACAGAAGATGAGCTGCAGTATATAATCAACAAATTTATCAAATGCCTGTGAAAAATTTGGTCTACTCATCAGCCTTCAAAAGACTAAGATCATGGCGCAGAGCACTACCAACCTTCCATCCATCAGCATTGATGGCAATCCTCTCCAGGTCGTTGATGACTTTACCTACTTGAGATCCATAATATGTAGCAACTTGTCCATGGACACTGAAATTACTAACAGAATCGCAAAGGCGTCATCTGTCATGGCTAGATTGAAAAACAGAGTATGTAACAACGGACTGATTACCACAAAACTTAATTTAAAGTCTGCAACGCTTGTGTTATAAGCACCCTTCTCTATAGCTGTGAGACATGGACAACTCTTTCTAGGCATGAATCTCGACTCAACAGCTTCCATCTCCGCTGTCTCCGGAAGATTCTTCACATCTCTTGGAGAGATAGAGTACCCAACACCGAAGTGTTTCATCGTGCAAGCACAACCAGCATCTTTGCACTCCTGGGTCATCGACGTATAAGATGGTTGGGGCATGTCGGGCACACGGCTCCTGAACGGATACCGAAACAGCTGCTGTACGGAGAACTTCAGGAGGGTGTGAGGCCAGTGGCACGACCGCATCTTCGTTTCAAGGATGTCTGTAAGAGAGACTTGACCAAGACCAGAATCAATCCAAGTGGCTGGGAAAACAGTGCAGATGACCGTGTCAAGTGGCGAGTAACTGTGCGCAACGGCGTCAAGCTCTCAGAGGACGAGCACACACAGGAACAAATCAGGAAGAGGACAAAGCGAAGAGACAGCGCGACTTCTGTTCTAAGTCCCTCCAATTCCACATGTTCAAAATGCAGTAGGGACTGCCACTCTCGAGTGGGACCTTTCAGCCACAGCAGACGCTGCAGACTCTAAACCAAGCATGTTACACCATCATCCCTCAAGGATGGACGGATGCCATTTATCTTCTGTATTACGTGCTATGCAATAATATAATTTTGCAGGTACATCCAGTTGTTTATGTGACTACTGTCTACGAAATGTGATGCGAATAGAGTAAGTAACCAAAAAGTAACATATTTAAACGTCATGTCAGACGTGGCGGTTTTACTACATGTAGTAAACGATAAACTTTTTTCCTTTCACCGTTTTGTGGAGGTTGTCAGTGAGAAAACTTTTTGCAAATGTTTTAAACTAAGTGTAAAGTTTGTTGCAAGTCACTAAATGATTTCATTCTAAAACATTGCATGAATATATTCTGATCGTATGCGCCTCATGAGTACGCTACTTTTTTTACCCTCACCCCTTTGATAGGTAGATTGATCTTACCCCAAGGAAGATTCTTTCAAGTCAGAAAGTGGTATGTGTACCAAGTTTGGTTGAAACCGCTGCAGTGGTTTAGGCGGAGATTCTGAACATACCTACGTACATACATTTTTATAGTATGTATGGAATGTACGGAGAGGGGAAAAAAGTTTTTCTCGCAGTACGTCAGTTAGCGACGCGACTGCTGAGTAGGAAATTGATCAAGTACTTCTTGACGTTCGCTGTTAGTGTTTACTTCGTTTAGAGTCACTGATAAGAAAGAACGTGGGCAACCAAATCCCAATAGAGTATCTTTGTGTCTAACTTTGTGACTGAAGTCTTTTACACAACAAGAGATATTCGCAGATCGGGGCAAAGTCGTGCACGAGCAATTACAACGGTGACCTTTTGCCTCACGCTCACTGAGCCAGGCAGCAGAATGCAACCCAACTGCAGCGATCCTTGCACACTGTTGTGGCTGAATGTCAACCAATACAGTCCATCCTGTTTTCTTATCTGGCGAACTCGATTACATATCGAACATGACAAATGCTGAATCTATATATGGAGACAATGTGGAACGTGAAACACATTCAATTTTTGTTCGAGACATTTCAGTGTAGTGATGTGCTGGGGTCAGAAGTGGAGGGTCTATGAACAGGTTGTTTGGAATGCGTAATGTGCAGGGGTGACATCTTCAGAGATTTTTATCTCTCATGTCGCATCTTTGACTAATGGTCCCCAAAGGGCGTGTATATTGGATACCACGCAGTAGGCATAGGCTATGATATGAATGCTATGGCCAGCATGAACCCACATAGGATGAACCGCAACTCCATCGACAAAATTTCGGAGGTTGTTCATGGATGTTTTTATGGTTTTCAGTTCGAAGATTGGTCTGATGTAGGTCTCCATGCTAATCTATCCTGTGCAATCCTTTTCATCTCCGACTAAGTGCTGCAACATACAACATTCTGAATCTGCTTACTGTGTTCATCTCTTGGTCTCCCTCTACGATTTTTACCCCCACACTTTCTTCCTGTACTAAATTTGTCATCCCTTGGTGTCTCAAAAGGTGTCCTACCAACCGATTCCTTCTAGTCAGGTTGTGCCACAATTTCTTTGTTGAAACTTCCTGACAGATTGAAACTGTGTGCCCGACCGAGACTCGAACTCGGGACCTTTGCCTTTCGCGGGCAAGTGCTCTACCATCTGAGCTACCGAAGCACGACTCACGCCCGGTACTCACAGCTTTACTTCTGCCAGTATCTCGTCTCCTACCTTCCAAACTGCAAGGTTCGCAGAAGAGCTTCTGTAAAGTTTGGAAGGGAGGAGACGAGATACTGGCAGAAGTAAAGCTGTGAGGACCGGACGTGAGTCGTGCTTCGGTAGCTCAGTTGGTAGAGCACTTGCCCGCGAAAGGCAAAGGTCCGGAGTTCGAGTATCGGTCGGGCACACAGTTTTAATCTGCCAGGAAGTTTCATATGAGCGCACACTCCGCTGCAGAGTGAAAATCTCATTCTGGAATTTCTTTGTTCCTTAGTTCTGTTCAGCACATCTTCATTAGTTATATAATCTGCCCATCTAACATTCAGGATTGTTGTGTGGCATCATATTTCAAAAGCTTCTATTCTCTCCTTGTCTAAACTGTTTATCATCCATGGTCCATTTGCACACATGGCTATACTCCCTACAAATGGAAATGGAAATGCCGTGTGGCTAGGGCCTCCCGTCGGGTAGACCGTTCGCCTGGTGCAAGTCTTTCGAGCTGACACCACTTCGGTGACTTGCGTGTCGATGGGGATGAAATTATGATGATACCCAGCTCCTGAGCGGAGACAATCTCCGACTTAGGCGGGAATCGAACCGGAGCCCTTAGTATTGACATTCTGTCGTGCTGACCACTCAGCTATCGGGGGGTGGACTGCTTGCTCAATATACAGTTCGAATAACACAGGGGGCAGGCTACATCCCTGTCTCACTTCTTTCTTCACCACTGCAACCCCTTCATGTCCTTCAACTCATCTGCTTTCTGTAAAACTTGTACATAGCCTTTGGTCTCCTGTATTTTCCCCTGCTATCCTCGGAATTTCTAAGAGAGTATTCCGGCCAACATTGTCAAAATCTTTCTCTACGTCTACAGATGCTATAAACGTACGTTTACCTCTTTTCAACGTATCTTTTCTTTGAAGTCGTTTGATCAGTATTGCCTCCCGTGTTCCTACATTTCTGCGGAACCCAAACTGTCTTCCCCGAGGTCGGCTGCTACCTGTTTTCCCCCACTCCTTGTAAATAATTCGTGTTAGTAATTCGCAGCCATGACTTACTAAACTGATAGTTCGATAATATTCACACCTATCAGCACCAAATTTCTTTGGAATTGGAATTATTACATTCCTCTTGAAGTCTGAGGGTATTTCGCCTGTTTGATACATCTTGCTCAACGGTTCGTGCATACTTTCTGATTATTTTAGTATATAGGATCCGTGATCTCCGGTAGCCCGCCACACAGTACCTTTATTTCGTTCCATTTTTTATCCCTATTTATCTTTGAATCTTTATTACGCTGAAAATGTCTGCACAAAAATGCACATGTAGACGGTACGGCGGTGGTCTCGCGGTTCTAGGCGCGCAGTCCGGAGCCGTGCGACTGCTACGGTCGCAGGTTCGAATCCTGCCTCGGGCATGGACGTGTGTGATGTCCTTAGGTTAGTTAGGTTTAAGTAGTTCTAAGTTCTAGGGGACTAATGACCACAGCAGTTGAGTCCCATAGTGCTCAGAGCCATTTGAACCATTTAGACGGTACGTGGTGTGTGTCTAGTCTGGGAAAAATCTTCTTCTGTCCACTCCCGCTACTCAGTGTCGGCAACAGCAACGCCCACTTTGTTCTTCGCCGTCATGCTTGCATTGTTTCCTCCTGGCTTCTGTCGTGGGTTTCTTCTTCTAGCAGTGTTACCCGTCCGTTACCAGTGGTACACGTCAGTATGAATTGGTTTACTGATGAATTGGCCGATACGCACCTCTTGTATGGGCCCACTGAAATCATGGAAAGAACAGCACAGGAACACTATCATGAACTGTTCCCACAAAGACGCAACTACAATTATGTTGCACGTTTTGGCGATTACATATTACAGAATGTTTCACTGTTATGAATGTATCTTCACAGAACAAAGGGAGGTAAGAAACCTAACAAATAATAATTACGTTACTACTTTGTAACGAGCCATGGGAACCACGAGTCCCATTGTACCAAAATACTCAGAAAATATTCCTGATAGACCTCCAAAATATTTTCGGTGGAGTTCAGACTGACCTTGTACATTTTAGCTATGTCAGCAAATCCCGGGAGAGTCGCAGAGCTGGAAATAGCTCTTCTGTGGCGCTGGTTCTCATCAATAATTGCACTGAATCCATGGCACGTGGGCTGAAGTTGTGCTGGCCGTCCGCGGCGGCCATGCATCGTATTACGCTGCTTCGGCTGCTCGTGTTCTATAGCACGGTTCCGTGTCACATATACATCAATTACAGAGTACCTGCATTAGTATATTCCATCTGAATGTGTATCCCCCAGCGTGTTTCAGACTGAATAAAAACTCACATTTCTAAAAGTCTGGTATCTCCTGGGAATTCGCAGTTGTTATCAGCAGCATAATTATAAACTGATTTGCCTTAAACATAACGCTGTGCAACTTACAAACCTTGTTATGTATTTAGTTTAGGTTAAACAGTGGTTCCTGCAGCACATTCCTCGAGTTCGCAGGGATCATTCATCTCCCGTAATTTATTTCAACTATCGGCTGCTCCGCTGCAGGCAGCCTAGAAACATACAGTAGAAGAGAAATTGAAACATTTACATCAGATCAGACTCTAGAACGCCCACTGGTAATGTTTAAGTGACACCGCAGGAAGAAATGCCAAAGCTGTTACCACGTGAGTAACTCTGAATCTTCATTATTCACGTAAAGAGCATTATATGGTGGACAATGGGTGCTCATCTTCTCTCTCGTGAAAAGCGCGATTCAGGTGCCACTAATGATGTCGTTTCATGCAACACGCAATGTTACATCTGGCCTTCGAAAATCACGTGCGATATTTTCACTACTAGTCCAACAGAAAAAATGAACTGGACCTTTTTGTAGGAAATTTAATTTAGTTAAATTTTCTACTGGGATACGTTTTCGCTGGACGCTAAGGTTTTAAACTTATTCAATGAAAACGCACAAAAGCGACCTTCAAACGCATCTCCGTCCCCACACTCTTCCCTCACCAGTCAGGATTACTGGTATGTTGTTCGTGGCACTTCCTCCTACCACTGTACAAAATTTCCGACTAGAACTATCCCCAATATTCAACCTTTCTTGGTTTTTATTGACTGAGCTGTTGTACCGCCAGCATTGTCTACCATTTTGTTAACATTATTAATTTAAAAGTGCCCGTGATGGTGATGAAAGAAAAACGACTTTTGTAAACGTTACGTTAAACCTCATTACGTTGACAATTTGACCCAAACTTAAGCGATATAAGCATAATAGTTTTGTAGTCGGAAGGCCTGGTGAATACAGCATTGTATTTTATTTTTATTTTATGCTGTTAAAATTCACAAAACTGTTACGTAAATTATACACAAACTTCAGTTTCACAATTTTTAAGTGCTAGACTAAGCCGGTGGCGTGATTGCGCCAGTCAATGAAGACTAAAAAACATCGAACGTGAGAAATAATTCGTGCAGTAGAAAATTTTTGTACAGCGGTAAGAGGTGTCATGAACAAAAAACTAGAAATCCTGACCGGCGGGGACTGAGAGTGATAATTGGAGTGCGTTTGGTCTCTAGCTCTACAACTATGGGATCTAGCGAAAATGTATCACCGTACAAAACATAAACTATATTATACAGGGTGTTTCAAAAATGACCGGTATATTTGAAACGGCAATAAAAACTAAACGAGCAGCGATAGAAATACACCGTTTGTTGCAATATGCTTGGGACAACAGTACATTTTCAGGCGGACAAACTTTCGAAATTACAGTAGTTACAATTTTCAACAACAGATGGCGCTGCAAACGATGTGAAAGATATAGAAGACAACGCATTCTGTGGGTGCGCCTTCTGTACGTCGTCTTTCTGCTGTAAGCGTGTGCTGTTCCCAACGTGCAAGTGTGCTGTGGACAACATGGTTTATTCCTTATAACAGAGGATTTTTCTGGTGTTGGAATTTCTATCGCTGCTCGTTTAGTTTGTATTGCCGCTTCAAATATACCGGTCATTTTTAAAACACCCTGTATATCCTACATAAAGCCCCTGCTCCCTTTTTCTGAAGGACTAATAGTTTGCGCGTAGCGAGCGAGAGAATACGAAAATCTCGTGCGTGGTTTTAGAACGCCAAATATAAAATACGGGTTGCAAGAAAGGAAATTCGTAGGGGCAGATGAATCCTTTTGTATATACGAGGACTTGCTGAAAAGTTAAGCCTCCGAATTTTTTATGTGAAGACTCTAAAAGCTTTTTAATACAACAAACGTTATTAGCATTGTACATCTTCACTCTTCATACCTACACATTTGCAGCCCTTTGCCCATAGAGGGCGCAGAACTGTAGCGTATAATGTGGTCGTGCTTAAAGTAATTATGTCAGTGTGTGAGAAAAAGCGTGCTGTAATCGACTTTAGAATTTGAAGAGTTCGTCCACACAAGGAACACTCTCACTAAGAATGACATTGCGAGACCAAACACGACCTCTGCGACATCTGCAACAATCCGATGACTTGGGTTCACTGTCATCGATCATCCTCCATACAGTCCCGACATGGTCCATCCGATTTTCACACGTTTCCAAAACTCAAAGAACATTATCGAGGACTTCACTTTGATAGTGAGGAAGTAGTGCAATCAGAGGAGAGGTTGTGGCTCCGTCAACAAAGTTTAGCATTCTACAGTGACGGTATCAACAAACGGTCTCTCGTTGGGGGCAGTCTGTTCAGCTTCAGACTGACTATGTTGAGAAAAAAAATATGTAGATATAAAGAATAAAGATGGGGAATGTTAATAACGTTTGTTACATTTATAAAGCTTTAAGAGTTTTCACATTAAGAATTCGGAGGCATTACTTTCCAGCACGCCTTCGTATATATGTTCATTTTAACTGAGGACACTGAAATATCTCGAAAACTACACGTAAGATCTAAAAAGTTGTAATTACATTTTGTTTGTCTCGCAAGGGGACATCCAACGGTACCACACTTGACCCCCAACCCAACCCGTGCGTAGGTCGCTGGGGGAAACTTTGAAATCTTCAATGGGAACCCTCGTTTTTATTGTAGATTACGAGTCTGCGGCAAAATCTGCATACGTTTTGACTGAAGCATTTTCTTCGTTTCTCCGCAGATGACGCTATAATCGGAAGAATATAAATGGGTACACAATCGTTATTTACGACATGCTACTCAATGGCCCTTTAATATCGAATGGCACGTGGGACCCCACCTCGATGCTACAAGGGCAGGACAGCCAGAATTTCATGACTTGTAACTGGAAACCCCATTTGCAACGTTGCATTGTTCCGATATATCGAACAGGAGACTACTTGACGCGCCATTGTGGCCGTGGCTCGAGGCGAGCGCTCTTCTACTTTTCCTTTTAGAGTAAGGGGTTCGAACGTAGTACCGCCAACTTCAATACATTAGTGATCCGCTTTTCAAATGATCGTATATGAGGGAATGTTAGCACAGGTGTTTCTGATGCTGTCGACCATGTCTGCACGGCCTGTTGGCATTTTCTGGTACATCTTATCTTTTAAATATCCGCATTGAAGGAAATCCGGCGACCTAGTGGACCAAGTAACAGGGCCACTTCTGAAGATCCAGCGATCAGTGTGAACATCGTCTAATACCTCCCGTGCTTCAGCTGCGTAATGCTGAAACGACATACGTTCTCCATCGTCCAGGGCAACATCCGGCAGCAGTACCGGTAGTTCTTATTCCAAAAACGTTCGATATTTGTGTCCATTCGTCGTGCCGTCGACAAACGGTGGACCACTGAGTTTGTTGGACATAGCGGAAACGCGGTGTAATTTCCGGTCGCTTATTCGTGGTTTGAGGATACTAGTGCAGCTATTTCATTAGCTTCTCCTGTAATACATTTGCTTTGTTTCATTTTTCCGGTCTGTACGGTGCTATCAGAGATAAAGGCGTTCACAATCTCGTTAAACAATGAACGAGAGCGAGCTTTCTCTGGAAAAACTCTCGGCATACAAGACAACAGCGGCCTCAACATTTCTCTTACGTTCTCCGTAAATCAGGATCATTTCAATTTTTTCTTCTGTAGTTGCAACATTCATAGGCCACTTGCACGTCTGTTCTCCAAATGATAGGTAGGTGTGCATGCAATAAACATTGCGCAAGTACTGTTACGTTAAGAACCGCTATCTGTTCTACGTCTGCACCATACGTGAGGTCTTGTCACAGTGTAATGCCTGTTATGATACGACATAGTTCGCTACACGGCCACGGTGGCGCATCGAGTTATATATTCGATATGTCGGGGGAATACAATGTTGCGAATGGGGTTTCCAGTACGAACTTACGAAGGACGGGCCTGTCTTATCCTCACACCATGGAGGCTGGGGCCCACGTACCACTGGGTATTTAAGCGCCATTGAGTAGCATGTCGTAAATTACGATTGTGTAACCATTTCCATTGCTCGGATTACATCGTCATCTGTAGCGTCATGAAGAAAATGCTTTAGACAAAAACGTCTCCAGATTTTGCCTTAGAATCGTGATCTCCAATAGAAAACGGGGGTACCCATTGAGGATGTCAAAGTTGCCGCCCGCCGCTCACGCACAGTGTGGGGTGGCGGGTCGAGTGTGGGTGGTATCGTTGAATATCCTCCTCCAAGATATACAAACTGAAATTCTAAGTTTTTTTTATCCGATGTGTAGTTTTAGAGACATTTCAATGTCTTCAATTAAAATGAATATATACAGTGTGACACTTGTTGAACTTTTTTTCATAAAGTTAATCAGCTACAAACTACGGCGTGCACATACTTCATTCAATACGTAAATGTTACTAAAGATATTCGTATTTAGGTTATGGCATGTTCGATATGCCTGTCATCTTTGGCGATGATGTGGCGCAAACAAATAGTGAAATTCTGCATGACCCGCTTTGGTGTCGGAACATCGACGCTCTCGATGACCTCTTGAATGGCTAATTTACTTTGGACCGTCTAACTACAACTGAATGAACCCAAAATAAAAATAAAATGAAATGAGCGTTGGCAGGGAGGGCCCATCCGGGGAAGTTCGGCCGCCAAGTGCAAGTCTTATTTCAGTCGACGTCACATTGGGTGAAATGTGCGCCGGTGATGAAATGATGAGGACAACACAACGCCCAGTCCCCGAGCGGAGAAAATCGCCAACCCGGCCGGGAATCAAACCCGGACCCTCTTACACGGGAGGCGAGCATGTTACCATCCAGCTAAGCAGGCGGAAAATGGAACATAATTTTCGTGCCATGTCGCGTTTCGCCTTTATTCTCAGCAAGGCATCTTCAGTGGCAGTTCGCGTGAAACATTTTCTACATGGTATGTTTCTGTTCCAGCACTAGTGCTGTGAAACGTGGAAAAAAATCCCTAATGGCAATTATAAGAAGAAGAACAAAAACAGAACAGAAACATAACATGTAGAAAATCGTCCACGGAACCTGCCATTGAAAATGTCTCGCAAAGAATAAAGGCCGTAAGTCGTGCTCAGACAGGCCAGCTGTAAGACGACAGCTCGCGATAAGCGGGAAATCAAGGTTCGAGTCCCGGTCCGGCACAAATATTCATTGTCGTCATTCCAGTCTACAGTTTATGGACGTCCATACTCGCAGTGGCGAATACATGTCATGTATACCATTGTAAGTAGGCTGTTTAGGTTTTCTTATTGGTAACACCGCTTAGCGCTCGGTATGAAAAATCACTGGCTGTGCTGTGCGCAGTCTGTGTTTAGTTTGCATTGTTGTCTGCCATTGTAGTGTTGAGCAGCGGCAGCTGGATGATAACAGCGCGTAGCGTTGCGCAGTTGGAGGTGAGCCGCCAGCAGTGGTGGACGTGGGGAGAGAGATGGCGGAGTTTTGAAATTTGTAAGAATTGGTGTCATGAACTGCTATATATATTATGACAAGTCAGGGAAATACATTGTTTGTTCTCTATTAAAATCTTTCATTTGCTAACTATGCCTATCAGTACTTAGTGCCTTCAGTAGTTTGAATCTTTTATTTAGCTGGCAGTAGTGGCGCTCGCTGTATTGCAGTAGCTTGAGTAACGAAGATTTTTGTGAGGTAAGTGATTTGTGAAACGTATAGGTTAATGCTAGTCAGGGCCATTCTTTCGTAGGGATTTTTGGAAGACAGATTGCGTTGCGCTAAAGATAGTGTGTGTCAGTTTAAGCACAGTCGTGTATAAATTGTTCTAAGGGAACGTTTCACCATATACATATGGCTGAAATGTTACGTTCAACTGTAAGGAAGGAAGGACAGTCTGCTGAAAAGTAACGAATTGTAAAAGGGAGATTAAATACTACACGAATTTATTTGGGTGATTCAGTTCGCAGGTACTGAACCACGCTTCCATTAGCCGCTGGTGATATCTATCTCTTCGGATTACTGAGGAAGCACTTGTCTGGCAGGGGATCAGAATCAGTACAAGCCCTCAAAGCTGCCATGGCATGGTTATAGAAGCTTGACATATTTCTTATATGCAGAAATCGATGCCATGTTATCCGATGGAACAAATCTGTGACCAAGTATGGTGACTAAGTAGAGAATTAATGAGCACCAATACATACATAATGTCTAAACAAGCGAAATCAGTTTTGTACACGAGGACGTGACCACGTTTTTGGATCAGACTCATTTTTTTTTTTTTTTGTCAACAGTGCAGGTGAAGTGAAATTGATGTCAAAGCGGTTTCAGATAAAATGAGAGCACCGAAACTGCAGGCAGAATCTCCTCGGCGCCTCATTTTCGAGCTCCGTCTGTAGCTCGGGAGGGCGAGAAGTGAGACGCGAGGAGCGTGGACTGCTCGCAGCTGGGTCCAGCCTCAAGTATCGATCACGCCAGCCGTGCACGCACAAGCCTCACGCACGCCCCTCGCGTCTGTGCGAGACGTGCTCCTGCCCTCTCACACCGACGTACCATTTTTGGTCGCGAGCCCACGCGAAACTGCACTTCTCCCGCGTCCTCAGAGACGCTGCTCGTGACTGAGCAGCCGAGAGTGAGTACGGGTTCTGGCTATTTGCCACAGTCGTGCAGTTGTAACTCCGCTTCAGGTGCTTTGTTCGCAGATCATTCTGTTTACAATGCACCAGAACTTACACAAGTCGCTTAGAGTGAATGACAAAATGATTTCCTCTTTAGACGTAGATGAAGCTTCACTGCCGGTAGCGGATAGCACGTCATATTGCGTGAACGTCGTTCTTCGAACTGCCGAGAAGTTAAAATCGTAAATCAGATGCCAGGCGCTGTAGCCAGACATTACTATTGCAAGAACTGATTCCCTCTGTATTCCTCCCAAAAGATGGAAATATTCTTCATACTTCGAAGTATGAGGCAACAGTAAGTACAAGAGAAGTGTTCAAAACGAGTTTTATGCATGCAAAAACTATTTCTAGACATAACTAAATTCAGTAGTTTATAATATACAATCGTATAGTTTGCTTTTGACAAAAAACTTGTTTACTGACACGACGTGGCCAAAAATATGACATTAACAGATGAACCAATAAACCAAGTAGTCCCAAATGTAGGCAGAAAGAAATGCCTCCATTCGCTGCCATAGCCTACGTGGTTGAGAACAAAAACCGCAACACACGCAAATTGTAATTCAGAAGATGTTATTCTGTACGTGGCCTTTCCATAATTTTCAAGGTTGTTATCACTATATTTCATTACGTCAGGCAAAGGTTGTAAGTAGGCTGTTTAGGTTTTTATATTGGTAACGCCACGTAGCGCTCTGTATGAAAATCACTGGCTGTGGTGTGTGCAGTCTGTGGCTGGTTTGCATTGTTGTTGGCTATTGTAGTGTTGGGCGGTTGGCTGCTAACAGCGCGTAGCGTTGCGCAGTTGGAGGTGAGCCGCCAGCAGTGGTGGATGTGGGGAAGTGAGATGGCGGATTTTTGGGAGCGGGTGATGTGGACCTGTGTCTATCAGAAACAGTACATTTGTAAGAAGGAATGTCATGAACTGCTATATATATTATGACGTTTGAACACCATTAAGGTAAATACATTGTTTGTTCTCTATTAAAGTCTTTCATTTGCTATCCATGCCTATCAGTAGTTAGTGCCTTCCGTAGTTTGAATCTTTTATTTAGCTGGCAGTAGTGGTGCTCGCTGTATTGCAGTAGTTCGAGTAACGAAGATTTTTGGTGAGGTAAGTGATTTGTGAAACGTATAGGTTAATGTTAGTCAGGGCCATTCTTTTGTAGGGATTTCTGAAAGTCAAATTGCGTTGCGCTAAAAATATTGTGTGTCAGTTTAAGCACAGTCATGTATAATTTTTCTAAGGGGACGTTACAAGGTGTAAAACTGATAGCTGAAAAAAGTATTCCATCATTTAATTATTCAGTTCTTTAGGTATTCACTGACGTTCTACGTAAATCATTTGCACAACACATTGAAGTCATACAGAAGAAGTCATTTCATACACAGTCAAACATAGTTACGTGTTACACGTGGACACATGCTGCCAATTTACAAATGAGTATATGGAACACTGAATAATAATTGTTTAATACTACTACTGTGTGACTGTGCGTTACATACTGCCCTACAGAATTTCTAAATACAATACGTGCAGTGGAATAGAATTTCCAAGAAAAGTAGTTTTCGGATTTGTTCTAAAGGTTGACTTGGCTACGTGTAAGAGATTTTATATCGACCTTTTAATGATCGAAAATGTTTCCCGTGACACAATTAATGCCTTTTTTCAGCCAAGTGGATTTGAGTTGAGTAATAAAGGTGATAATTTCTCGTAGTGTAATAATTATAATGGTCTTTCTTATTTACCATATGTAATGCGTTATTTACTTCTTAATGTACTAATGTTTCCTTTTCGAAATTAAAGGACAGACCATTTCCATAAAAGCTCTTAACAGTTCTTTTAAAACATTAGATACTCTTCCCACTGTCTCTGTATGACTGATAGGATTGGGTATAATGATTGTATCATATGCAGCAAAGAGAAATAAGTTTCCTCGTTGTTTATAAATTGGTAGGTCATTCACACACGTGAGAAACAGTAGTGAATCCAGGATCGGACGTAGAAAAACTCCATCAGAAATCATACGCTACCTCCCTCTCCGCCTGTCTGCCTCACAATCAGCATAGTCAACCCATTATGCGCGGATATTAAAAAGCACACCGTAACGTCTTGCCAGAAAGACTAGCATAGTTTTTTAGTAGAGGTTCACACGGCCGCCTGCAACACATTATATAAACTGCGGAGCGTGTACTGTGTCAAGATCAGCGCAGCGCGGCGTGTAGCCTTCTTTGCCTTTGTTGTCATACGAGTTTCCACACAGCAACTAAAAAAAAGGGAGCAGAAAGAACACAGAAAGCATATCTGCACTTTGACTGTATCTTGTTTCTTGCCAGGGGTGTACCATAGATGCAAAGTCTCTCTGCGAAGGGAAATGGATGGAGAGTATCTGCGGCGTAAAGTTTGTGTTACTCGTCTCATTGGGGAGTCAATACATACGTCAACATTTTGATCTCAGGGAAAACGACACAAAACACCGTTATCTCAATTAACAAGATTAACCTTTAACTCTCACAACATCAATTGGGGACGGGGGGTTACTTTACTTTGAAATATTGCAACATAATCAAGCACTTCATATTATAAATTTTGGAAAATATTTGTTTTTAATGATATATTATGCCAGATTCCGTAGCTGTTTTCAGTTTTTCTGTAAAACTTAACAACTCAAAAATTTCAGTCCTAGTAGTGAACGTCACTTTTCGCAACAAATATCACATTCATATTTTCAGGTTCAGGACCTTTCTGACAGTTCTATATACCTCAAAAGAGTATGTTGTGAATAAAAATCTACGACAATTAACGAAATATGTATTTTTATACATTTTTGTGACGTTCTTAAAGTACATCTCCCCTTTCTGTTCACATTACGGAAAATGCGTTGGTATTAAAAAGATTGTGCTAAAAGGTATTTTGAAGTTCTAGACCCTACTTATACATCAATACCTGATCAACAAAGTAAGTTGTTAAGAAAAGTTACCATCAGTTAACGATTTTTTTTAATTTTTCGTTTGTTTTCGTTTGCTAAAGTAGATCCCTTGCCCCCTCCCGCGCCCCTCTCCATCCCTGTGGTAGTACACGTTATCACGTTACGGAAAATGCGTTGGTACCGCTAGAGCTAAGCAAGAAACATTCCATCTAGAATGATACAAGATATCGTAAACGCTTAATTATAAGGCCAAAAGAATTTCAACAGAGTATTTCTAATGACAGAGAAGTTCATCACAATTTAAATTGATTATTTTATTTAGGTATAAGCTAACCATGTAATCAACAAGATTTCCGTCATAATAAATTCATGTATTGAATTCCTAAAGGAAAACAATGAGGCTTCCTAGAATTCATGAATGTCGATGACAAACAACAATAAAGAGAAAATTGTTGACACTTATGGCTCCACATGAATGGATCAGAGAGCGCTGCAGTTTCACAGATCGACACGGTTAAAAAGGTCGTCGGAAAAAAGGTTGGTCGAATTTGTTCTAACAGCATGCTATACCTCCCACAGCAACGATTCACGGAGCCACGGAAAAGTGGAAGGAACATTAGTGTTCAGCGACCCGTGGGCCATCATGTCATTAGAGAAGGAGCATAAGCTCGCACTGCGGCTGTGTGCTGTTTAAGGGAACAGTTCCAGCATTTCCCTCAGGCGATTTCGGAAAACGAAGGAAAGCTAAATCTGGAGGGACTGAACCCTACTTGGAATACAAGGACACTGCCTTGCTATTACGTCCAGACACTCTGTCTGGGGCATAGTCAGATTTTGAACGCAGGAGACTTCAGTGTCCAACCCATCACCACCCATAACAATTCGCACAGGTAGGCGAGACTGTGCAGACACCATCCATCAAATTTGGTTGGCTCTAAGCACTATGGGACTTAACTTCTGAGGTCATTAGTCCCCTAGAACTTAGAACTACTTAAACCTAACCAACCAAAGGACATCACAAACATCCATGCCCGAGGCAGGATTCGAACCTGCGACCGTAGCGGTCGCGCGGCTTCAGACTGAAGTGCCAAGAACCGCTCTTACACTCCGGCCGGCTCACATTTGGTACTTTGTACTTGGCTGCCCAGATTTATCAAACAGAATTGAAGTTCGGTGAGTTGCGAGCAAGTATAGATGTGTAGTTGCTGCCGCATGCCATGCAGTCTGTTTTAGCTCCGTGAACAACGGAATTGTCAACATGTAAAACAGGCGCTGTAATATAGCAATCATATTGTAAAATCTGACTGTCCAGCATCTCGACATGTAAGGTAAATGCTAGTGTTTCGCAGAAATTTCCAAATCCTAGCGAAGTGATTGCTAGCTACGAGCCAGGACACACGGTAGTGACCCCCGTCAGCTAGGGTCGTTTTCCGGCAGTAGTTTTCATGACAATTCTTTCCTTGTATAAAGAAATCTCTGCAAGAGCTGGTAAACCCTGCAGACAGTACTCAATGATACAGGTTAACAATTACTAAACTATATGAATTAAAATCGTCATAACTTCTGAACAGTTTGCGTTAGGATGTTCAAACTACAAGGTTGGCCGTGGGGCATGATGGGAATTAGTATGCTCATGCACGGTTTGGTTTAGCGATGAAGCCCACTTTCATTTCGATGGGTTCGTCAATAGAAAACACTGGCGCATTTGAGGGACGGACAATCCGCATTTCGCAATCAAGAAGTCTTTTCATTTTCAACGGGGGTCTGTGTGGTGTGCAAAGTCCAGTCGCGGAATAATCGGTGAGATATTCCTTGATGCACGGTCACTACCGAACGGTGGGTGAAGGCTTTGGAAGATGATTTCATCCTTGTTATCCAAAGTGACCCTGATTTCGACATGATGTGTTCCACTCCACACGGAGTTGGACCTCATCGAAGCAGGAGAATGTCTTTGCGGGCCGCATTCTGGCTCTGGGGTACCGAGAAGCCACTGGCATGGGCCTCGACTGGCCACCATATTCTCCGTATCTGAACACAAGCGACTCCTTTTTGTGGGGCTTTATTAAAGACAAGTTGTACAGCAATAACCCCAAAACCACTGCTGAACTGAAAACAGCCATTCAGGAGGTCATGGACTGCATCGATGTTCCAAAACTTTGACGGGTTATGCAGACTTTCGCTACTCCTCTACGCCACATTATCGCCAATGATGCCAGGCACATCGAACATGTCGTAACCACAATCCGAATACCTGTAGTGACGTTTACAGGTTGGATAAAGTGTTTGCATGCCGTAGTTTGTAACTAATTTACGGTTTTTTTCATATAGTTCAATAATTGTCACCCTGTACATGGAGAAGATCCGCAATTTCTTGAACTAACCTGAAGACAAGCTTCGTCTGTATCACTCACATCGCATCACATGGATTGCAAGCCCGCGTTAGACACAGCGCACTAGACGGCCACTGCAATGTATCACACAATGAATGTTGGTATACATTCCGCAGATTCACTTCGTTTCTCGTCTTATGCGGACGCCTGAAACAACTGTCAGATTTAACACGTTCGCCATGCGGGGTAGCCGCCCGGTCTAGAGCGCCTTGTCACTATCCGTGCGGCTCCCCCGTCGGAGGTTCGAGTCCTCCCTCGGGAATGTGTGTGTGTGTGTGTGTGTGTGTGTGTGTGTGTGTGTGTGTGTGTGTGTGTGTTTTGTCCTTAGCGTAAGTTAGTTTACGTTAGATTAACTAGTGTGTAGGCTTAGGGACCGATGACTTCAGCAGTTTGGTCCCATAAGACTTTACCACAAATTTCCAAAATTTCCAACACGTTACGCGACCTTTCTTCCGCTGAGCTTGGGCGTAATATTCTAAATCAGAATATAACTACACTCGCATTACATATTTATTGTGCTGTTTTGTTACAGAAACAAACATTTAAAGCGAGAACAAGAAAATACTAGCAAGTTCCTAAAAACCACAGCCAAGTTTTTCAGCCTCACGGGTGTCAGGCATTTCGCTATCAGTCTGCTTCAGCTCCCAAATCTCAACACAACAGTTTCTCTCATTCATTCACCTGAAGCCGCGTCCATACCTGCCGCGCAGAACCGAGGAAAGAGGTTCGGTGCAGTGCGCTGCAGTCAGCGTGGACGTCAAACGGCTCCGAGTAACAGCGAAGAAGTTTCGCGCAGTGTCGGTACATAAAAGGGAATGGTTCGCTCGTGCGCGGCTCTGTTTGGACGACGTCTCTCGTTTTCCACTGTTATTGATGCGCGAACTCACTGGAACATTGCTGCCCACCAATACTCTCTCCATGCTGCACTGCTCTCCGCCGCTTGTGTATTTCCTGGCACGCAGTATAGAAAAAGCCGCACGATATTACAGCTCACTCAACATTTTACACAAAGCCACAGATATTTTCTCGAATATTATACATGACGCAAAGATTAAGGTAACTTCGAATGCAATAAATGTAATAATACCTTTATTGTCAGTAATCTACGTACTTAAACGTTTAACAAGTTACAAAGTACATACCTCGTAACGAGCAATCCCGCACTGAAAATCTGCAAATACACTACTGGCCATTAAAACTGCTACACCACGAAGATGACGTGCTACAGATGCAAAATATAACTGACAGGAAGAAGATGCTGTGATATGCAAATGATTAGATTTTCAGAGCATTCACGCAAGACTGCGCCAGTGGCGACACCTACAACATGCCAACATGAGGAAAGTTTCCAACCGATTCCTCATACACAAACAGCAGTGAAACGTTGTTGTGATGCCTCGTGTAAGGAGGATAAATGCGTACCATCACGTTTCCGACTTTGAGGAAGGTCGGATTGTAGCCTATCGCGATTGCGGTTTATCGTATCGCGACATTGCTGATCGCGTTGGTCGAGATCCCATGACTGTTAGTAGAATATGGAATCGGTGGGTTCAGGAGTGTAATACGGAACGCCGTGCTGGATCCCAACGGCATCGTATCACTAGCAGGTATCTTATCCGCATGGTTGTAACGGATCGTGCAGCCACGTCTCGATCCCTGAGTCAACAGAAGGGGACGTTTGCAAGACAACGACCATCTGCACAGTTAGACGACGTTTGCAGAAAATGGACTATCAGCTCGGAGACCATGGCTCCGATTACCCTTGACGCTGCATCACAGACAGGAGCGCCTGTGATGGTGTACTCAACGACGAACCTGGGTGCACGAATGGGAAAACGTCATTTTTTCGGATGAATCCAGGTTCTCTTTACAGCATCACGATGGTCACATCGGTGTTTGGCGACATCGCGGTGAACGCACATTGGAAGCGTCTATTCGTCATCGCCATACTGGCGTATCACCCGGCGTGATGGTATGGGGTGCCATTGGTTACACGTCTCGGTCACCTCTTGTTCGCATTGACGGCACTTTGAACAGTGGACGTTACATTTCATGTGTGTTGCGAGCCGTGGCTCTACCCTTCACTCGGCCCTGCGAAACCCTACATTTCAGCAGGATAATGCACCACCGCATCTTGCAGGTCCTGTACGGGCCTTTCCGGATACAGAAAATGTTCGACTTCTGCCCTGGGCAGCACATTCTCCAGACCTCTCACCAATTGAAAACGTATTGTCACTAGTGGACGACCAAGTGACTCGTCACGATACGCCAGTCACTACTCTTGATGAACTGTAGTATCGTGTTGAAGCTGCAAGGACAGCTGTACCTGCACACGCCATCCAAGCTCTGTTTGACTCAATGCCCAGGCTTATCAAGGCCGTTATTACGGCCAGAGGTGGTTGTTCTGGGTACTGATTTCTCAGGATCTATGCGCCCAAAATTGCGTAAAAATGTAATCATATGTCAGTTATAGTATAATATATTTGTCCAATGAATACCCGTTTATCGTCTGCATTTCTTCTTGGTGTAACAATTTTAATGGCCAGTAGTTTAACTGTCGAGTTCATCAGTGAACTGGGAGACTGACATCACACGATAATTCTTCACATGGTACTCCTGCTGCTGTTAACAATGTTTTTTTATATATATCATTTCGATTCTGACCGATTGCATCGTAGGAAACGTAAATACGACGGCGTGCCGAAAAGTAACGTCTCCGAATTTTATAAGCGAAAACTCTTAGCTTCTTAAATAAAACAACGTTATTAAATGGTTCAAATGGCTCTGAGCACTATGGGAGTTTACAGCTGTGGTCATCAGTCCCCTAGAACTTAGAACTATTTAAACCTAACTAACCTAAGGACATCACACACATCCATGCCCGGGGCAGGATTCGAACCTGCGACCGTAGCAGATGCACGGTTCCGGATTGCGCGCTTAGAACCGCGAGACCACCGCGGCCGGCCAACGTTATTAACATTGTACATCTTTATTCTTCACGCCTATATGTTTATTTTTTAGCATAGTCACCCCGGCAACGAACACGTCTCATAACGAGAGATCAGTTTGTTGACACCGTCACTTTGCAATGTTTTACTTCGTTAACGGAGCAACAACCGCACCTCTGCTTGCTTCGCTCCATCACTAAGTGAAGTCCTCGAAGGTGTTCTTTAAATTCTGGAAACTTATGGAAACCGGATTGGGTCAAGTCGGGACTGTACGAAGGATGATCGATGACAGTGAACTCAACGCGTCGAAGTGCGCAGATCGTTGCAGCGCTCGTGTGCGGCCTGTCATTGCCCTGCTGAAGGAGAAGGTTGTCCATATGTGGATGAACTTTTCGAATTCGAAACTCCATTACAGAATGCTGATTCCCACGCACCAAAATAGTTACGTTACACCCCGCCGTATCACACACTACAAATCAGGGACCTGTAGCGGCAGAGGTCAGCAAATATGCAGACATGTAGAATGTTAATGACGTTTGTCTTACTTAAAAAGCTCTAAGAGTTTTCACAAAAAAAATTCGGAGGAATTACTTTTCAGCGTGCTCTCGTATATTTCTATGGCACCAAACAAAACATTAATGAATCATTTTGCCTCCATTCTGAAAAACATAGAAAAGTAATACGGCATATATAGCTGTTTCTGTAAATGGAGTTGGCTCTGAGCACTATGGGACTCAACTGCTGTGGTCATTAGTCCCCTAGAACTTAGAACTACTTAAACCTAACTAACCCAGGACATCACATACATCCATGCCCGAGGCAGGATTCGAACCTGCGACCGTAGCAGTGTAAATGGAGTATTCGTGCTTCAATGTGAGCCAAACTGAACCACAGCAAAGGCTACATAACCATTTGAATTTACAGACTTCAAGCTAATGTACGTAAACAGAGGCTGATCCTCATCTTTTTCACTGTAAGAAATTGATGAAACTACCATCAGCAGCATAAGTTAGATGGATGTAGTCAGACGGTAAGGTTCTCTCGCTAAAAACAAAAAAATGGAACGATGACATTTCAGAGCGTCGTATCACAGCTACTGTGCGAAATAAAGAAGCTCCACTAAGTGCCAATTAAGCAAATTCTCTGAAGTGTTACTAAATCAGAGAAGATTGCATGTTATTAAGTCACCTTCCTTTGAAGTTCTCGGCAAATTCCAACAACATCGATCCATACCTAATGAACTTCGAGTTAGCCAGAGCGAAACAAGAGTTTCCTCTGTCAAATAGCGTACTCGCTAACGAGAACTTGCATACCAAAGTGTCACTGCCTCAGATAAGAAATGCTTTGTTTTCTTGTTAGAAGCTGGGAACTCCTTTCTTTTTAGTTTGCAACTCTTGCGTGGAGTATAATTACAAGACCTCCTCAGTTCTGAGTGAAACAATGTTATTGAACTAAGCTAGTAGACATACGAGTTCAATATATTTCACATTTGGCGTACTTCAAGCGAAACACCTTTCTTGAATATCTGAAGTTCATTTATTGCACATTAAAAGATAGCATGAAAAAATATATGCATTTCAGTCTCTCTTTCCTTCGCACAGCTGATAAAACAACTTGCAATGTTCGTCTTCTGCCACAAGCTACATTTGTCAAATATGAGACTTCTTAGTCATTCAGTAGTCTACCAAGGTTCGCGATTGGTAACAAATGTACCTATCAGAGTAGGTTACATAACTAAACCAAATTATGAGTTGGAGCATTGTGAGAAAACTTTTAGAAAATAAAGCACAGCATGTTTCCCATGAAATCTGTTCGGTTCACATGGACGAATGCTGTAGGAGGTTTTAAAAGCTAACTCTCAACCAGTTACCTATAAATCTTCATGTTTCAAGCACTAGTCAAATAGATATTTCATTGTTGTTGTGGTCTTCAGTCCTGAGACTGGTTTGATGCAGCTCTCCATGTTACTCTATCCTGTGCAAGCTTCTACATCTCCCAGTACCTACTGCAACCTACATCCTTCTGAATCTGCTTAGTGTATTCATCTCTTGGTCTCCCTCTACGATTTTTACCCTCCACGCTACACTCCAATACTAAATTGGTGATCCCTTGATGCCTCAGAACATGTCCTACCAACTCATCCCTTCCTCTGGTCAAGTTGTGCCACAAACTTCTCTTCTCCCCAATCCTATTCAATACTCCCTCATTAGTCACGTGATCTACCCATCTAATCTTCAGCACTCTTCTGTAGCACCACATTTCGAAAGCTTCTATTCTCTTCTTGTCCAAACTATTTATCGTCCATGTTTCACTTCCATACATGGCTACACTCCACACAAATACTTTCAGAAATGACTTCCTGACGCTTAAATCTATACTCGATGTTAACAAATTTATCTTCTTCAGAAACGCTTTCCTTGCCATTGCCAGTCTACATTTTATATCCTCTCTACTTCCACCATCATCAGTTATTTTGCTCCCCAAATAACAAAACTCCTTTACTACTTTAAGTGTCTCATTTCCTAATGTAATTCCCTCAGCATCACCCGACTTAATTCGACTACATTCCATTATCCTCGTTTTGCTTTTGTTGATGTTCATCTTATATCCTCCTTTCAAGACACTGTCCATTCCGTTCAACTGCTCTTCCAAGTCATCGGCGAACCTCAAAGTTTTTATTTCTTCTACATGGATTTTAATACTTACTCCGAATTTTTCTTTTGTTTCCTTTACTGCTTGCTCAATATACAGATTGAATAACATCGGGGACAGGCTACAACCCTGTCTTACTCCCTTCCCAACCACTGCTTCCCTCTCATGTCCCTCGACTCTTATAACTGCCATCTGGTTTCTGTACAAATTGTAAATAGCCTTTCGCTCCCTGTATTTTACCCCTGCCACCTTTAGAATTTGAAAGAGAGTATTCTAGTCAACATGTTCAAAAGCTTTCTCTAAGTCTACAAATGCTAGAAACGAAGGTATGCCTTTCCTTAATCTTTCTTCTAAGATACGTCGTAAGGTCAGTATTGCATCACGTGTTCCAGTATTTCTACGGAATCCAAACTTTCATTATGCCTTCATATTGGCTGGATATTGAGATGTCAAGTTACTTTCCCGAACACATACAGTGATAGCTTCAACATGTTTCTCAGAACGCAATTAAATACTGTAAGTGGAGCGATTGGTATTTCCTTGTTGACGACTTCATATTCCAGACACAAAAGTGTAGTGATCTGAAATCTGAGTTCACATGACGGTTGAAGAGGCCGGGATATATATTCCTAGTAAGTGCGCGCAGTTACAACTTCCAAGAAAGTACTACGCCTCATTCATTGCCTGCTATTAACACCTACGCGCAACTTCTACCGCCTTACACTGCGGAACATTCCGTTACGCTTCAGTAAATACGCACAATCCTATTAATGGGTAACTGCCAGATTTTACAGCTGCACGCCACTGCTCTCTGCCTTGCCTTTGACATTGCACTTCCCAGAAATTTTCCGACACTGCTAGTTCGAGAGAGGGCGCAGGTCGAAAATGCAAACAGTTCAGATGATAGCATCGATTCGCTTTTAAGAGTAGATTCTGGGCGACGCACCGTAAAATCGTGTGCTACAGAAGGATATTAGGAAAAAAAATGTAACGTATGCCTAGTGCTATTTCGAGCAGTATTCATTCCCCCGTTCCACTCGCAGACGGAGCGAGGGAAAGACGACTGACTGCGGTAAGAGCCCCAATTTCTCTTATCTTGTCTTCGCAGCTCTTACGCGAAAAGTACTTTGGCGGCAGTAGGTAACGTTCCTCTTAGTTTAGACAACATACTGCTTGCTGTTTTTAACATGATGTTGGGAAGCTACAGTTAACAAGAATAATTCGCTTTCTTTAGCAGGAATGTAGAATGTTACAGCGATGAATAAGCAGCGGCTCACACGTACGGAAGAAACGCAGCGACACTGGCCAATCCAATGGCACTGAAGTACACCAGCGGTGTCAGGAGCTCAGAGTACGTCCCGGGAGCGATTCTGAGTGACTGAGGTTCCACCAACATTTATGAGCGAAGCTAATACACTTTGTTTATCAAATATTCATCGTTAGAGTCCACTTTCGGCTTGTTAATTGTTGGGGGGAGGGGGCTAAAGTATATTTCAAGCTTTGCTACTATCATGCCATTATGCAGTAAATTATTTATATCAGGAAACAAATGACAATTATTGTTTTACCGACAACGTACGAATAGTTCCGAAGTTGTACGAAGTCTACTAAAGATTTCTGTACCGTGCCAGTCTCTTCAGCCTGCATCAGGATACAATCTAGATCTGTTCTGTGTCGCCAGTGCTCTCAATTTTCCGTATTTTGATGTTATATGCATCAGGGTGTTTCATTGTGAATTATTTTATTGTGTTTCTCAATAAATGCACCGTCATGGCATGCCCGATTTAATTTAAAGTAGATTAGCTACCTGCATATTTATTTATAGTCACACATTTACGCTGTTTGCATTACCGAATGACTCAACTGCGCTACGACAACTGCTTGAATGGACTACATTAGCGAGCACAGGAGATAGAACGGAAAGGGGACGATTTTAAGCGTCGATTCACTCAGTCAGTCCACGAAACTGTTAGCTTAACTTTTGCATTCTCGAGTGGGAAGGAATGACCAGTTGCACTGTACATCGCATACAATCAGGTGACAGTACTCATGGGATACCTTCTAATATCGTGTAGCGCAGCAACTAGACGTGGCATGGACTCAACAAGTCTTTGGAAGTCCCCTGTACAAATACTGAGTCATGCTGTCTCTATAGCCGTTCATAATTGAGGAAGTGTTACTGGTGCAGAATTTTGTGCACGTACTGACCTCTCCATTATGTCCGATAAATGTTCGATGGGATTCGTGTCGGACAATCTGGGTGGTGAAATCATTTCTCGAATTGTCCAGAACGTTCTTCAAACCAATGTCGAACAACTGTGGCCTGGTGACATGGCGCACCGTCATCCATAAAAGTTCTATCGTTGCTTGGAAATATGAAGTCCATGAATGGTTGCAAATGGTCTCCAAGTAGCCGAACATAATCATTTCGAGTCAATGATTCGTTCAGCTGGGCCAGAGGACCCTGTCTATTCCATGTAAACACAGCCCACACCACTACGGAACCACGTCCAGCTTGCACAGTGCCTTGTTGACAACTTGGGTCCATGGCCTCGTGGGGTCTGCGCCACACTCTAACCCTACCATCAGCTCTTACCAATTCAGATCGGAGCTTATCTGACCACGATAAGGTTTTCCAGTCGTCTAGGGTGAAACCGATATGGTCACGAACCCAAGAGACAGGCTACAATGGATGTCGTGTTGTTCGCAAAGGCACTCGTGTCGGTCGTCTGGTGCCATAACTCATGAACTCCACATTCCGCCGCACCATCCTGACGGATACGATCTTCGTACGTCCCACACTGATTTCTCTGGCTATTTCAAGCGGTGTTGCTTGTCTACTAGCGCTGACAACTTTACGCAAATGGCGCTGCTTTCGGTGACTGGGTAATGGCCGTCGGTTACTGCGTTGTCTTTAGTGAGAGGTAATGCCTAAAATTTGGTATTCTCGGCACACTCTTGACACTGTGGATCTCGGAATATTGAATTTCCTAATGATTTCTGAAATGGACGGTCCCAAGCGTCTAACTCCAGACTTCCATTCCGTGTTCAAAGTTTTCATTCCCGTTGTCCGGCCATCATCACGATGGAAACCTTTTCACATGAACTACATCTGCACAAATGACAGCACCGCTAGCGCACTGCACTTTTCTACTTTGTGTACCCGATTCTACCGGCATCTGTATACGTTTATATCGCTATCATATGACTGTTGCCGGCTCAGTGTATAAAACTTTCTACGGTCTCGTGGCTATACTGAGAAATATCTATGGAGGTGTAATACCATGGAGAATTTTTCAAGTAAAATCGTTCTGCAGTCAGCTGCAAACGGCTGTTCTCTAAATTTTGTCAAAAGTGTTTCATGAAAATCACGTTGCCTTCCCTCCAGGAATTCCTATTTGTATTCACGAAGCGTCTCCGTAACTCTGACGTGTTGATCAAACCTACCAGTAACAAATTTAGCAGCACCCATTTGATTTGCTTCAATGTCTTCCTTTAATTCAATCTGGTGGTGATCACTCGAGCAGTATACATGAGCTATACGTACCTAAAATTTTCCCCATAAACCGAAGTCAACCATTCATCTTTCGTATTAACGTCCATATGTGGTCGTTGAATTTCTCGCTGCTTTGCAACGTTACGCCTAGATGTTAAATCAACGTGACTGTGTGAAGCAGCCTATCACCAATACCAAACACAAATATTGCAGGATTTTTTCCTTACTCATCTGCATTATCGTACCTTTTTATTACATTCGGAGGCAGCTGCCATCCATCATACCAGCTAGAAATTTTGTCTATGTATACCTGTACAGTTACTCAACAACGACACCTTCCGTACACCACAGCATCATCTACAAACAGCCGTAGATTGCCACTCATCCTGTCCTTCAGATCATTTATGAATATAGAAGATACGAGTGGCCCTATCACAATTCCCTGGGATCCTCCTGACGTTACCTTTGTCTTTACGAACTCCCACTGAAGAGGACACCGTGCTAGGTTCTATTACTTAAGAAGTCTTCGAGCCAGTCACATATCTGGGAACCTATTCGGTATGCTCGTACCTTTAACATCCTGCAGTGGGGCTCTATGTCAAACGCTTCCCGGAAATCTAGAGACATGGGACTGCCCGTTGCCCTTCATCCATTGCGTGGAGAATATCGTGTGAGGAAAGGGCGAACTCAGTTTCGCATGAGCGTTGCATTCTAAATTTCGGTTCATTTGTGGACAGCAACTCCTCCGTCTCAAGGAAATTTATTACATTCGAACTGAGAACATGTACAAGAACTCTGCAGCGAATCTATGTTAAGGTTATTGGTCCGTAGTTTTGAGGTTCGGTTCTTTTACCCTTCTTACACACAGGAGTAACCTGTATTCCTTTTATGTTTCCTTAGTAGCGTGAGAGTTTGCGCGAGGCGAGATAAACGCACGCAAGAGGCCAATGCCGTTTGTCAGGGCAGTCTGCGGGCCGCGGACGGGCTGGGCGCGACCTGTCACTCGGCTGCGCTCGGTCCTTCTCGGAAGTATCCACAACAGCGCGACATTTCATTTAACAGGGCGGTGCGCTATTGTTCGCTCGGCACAACTCTCTCAGTTCGACAAAATCGTGCTGTCAGCGCCGTTTAACCTTCGCTATTTTTTCGTGGGATGAAGGACGTTCGCAGGTCCAGTGCCCGTTTGTGCAAAACGGGGCAGTCCAGCGATCTACCGTCACAATCCTTTAAAACGAATGGAAATGACAGAAACGAAGTGATGAGTATTCTCAATTCCCATAAGCGACTATTACTGCATATTTGCAGTATTCTCAATTCCCATAAGCGACTAGTACTGCATATTTGCTATGAGACAACATTACTTTACCCTGCAGAAAGAATTTAAAAATTTAGTTGACAACGAAAGAGCAAAAAAAAAAAAAAAATACAACGATCGATAGATGAGATTCATTGTTCTATACATCAAAAAGCACTTTGTGCTAATTTGCAGGCAGAAGCACGCGAAGAGATCGGTGGTACCAACAGCCGAACACGTTCCATTGACAGTTGCAACAGTTTTCAATGGAACTGAATGAAGTGTACGGAGACTTCGTGTGCTACCGTAAAGTACGTCGATTATGTCAGGGGGCACGCCTGGAACGAATTTTCAGTTTAATAGTCGCTATTGTTAAATTTATGGAGGAAAAAGGAGTGTAGGAACATAAATCAGAACATCTGGAACAGAGTACAGACTTTATATTTTAAGTTGACTTGACTGCACACTGCCCATAGTAAGACATTGCAAGGTAACTTCTTTTTGATGCGATGGGGATGCTTTTAAAAAGAAAACCATGTGTAGAAAGGACACATTTTGAGAAAGACAGTTCAATTCCCTAAGCTCATTGGCTTTGGAGAGGTCAGGGATTTTCTCTGCCTCGTGATGACTGGGTGTTGTGTGATGTCCTTAGGTTAGTTACGTTTAAGTAGTTCTAAGTTCTAGGGGACTCATGACCATAGATGTTAAGTCCCATAGTGCTCAGAGCCATTTCAGCCATTGGCTTTGGAAAAAACGCGAGATTTGAAGAAGTCATTGTGGTCCCGAAAGAATTACGAGGATAGTTTTATAAAGGTTCTGAGGACACTATCAACCTTATATCTGTTTACGAGCTTTTTTGGACACTGTTTGCTGTTTCAGTTGAAACCACTCCTGTGCATGTGCAGATGTAACTGACTGACCTGCAAGATGATTCCAGTTTGAATGACAAATCTTTTTACGATAAAACTGTCCAGAACGTCTACATTACTTTCCTGAGATAGAGTTTGAATGTCTCTATGAGGGTGCAAAAGTGCTGCAATATTTCGATCGCTATATTCGTCTGAAAGACTTTTTTCGATTCTGAAAGTAAATAAGTCTGGATTATGTGACAACTTGAGTGCGAAACTCCCAGTGAAATTGCCTGCGTGTGTCCATAGGCCGGCAGTTTGCACTAGGTAAAAATTGAATTATTTCTTTAGCTCGCCAAAAATAAATAATAAAGAAAATTTGTTTTTGTGACCTATGTTGTTGAAAAATATGAAACACGGAATCCAGTAGCACGCAGTGCGCCTGTACCGAGATTTAAATGTGGCGCGTTCGCAGTTTCCCTCTTCCCGCTCCTCGCGCGCAGACAGGGTGGCGGTGCGGACAATGTGAACCGAAGCTGACCGCTTTCATACTCGTTCCCCGAGCACGCCCCGCCAGCTTATATCTTGGCCGTCACTGCCGTAGACTACGCTTTGAAAAACCGAATTGGGATTCCATCCGCACCTGGCCACTTACATGTTTCGCTTCTCTACGCCAGAGATGCTCATTACTATGTCCTACATGACGGAACCGGATCCTCCACTCTGTCAAGTACTGGGTCCCCTAAGCACTTTCTCATGGCAAATACGAATCCCATTTCTTTATTCGACAGTTCTGCTCCTTCTATCAAACATCCCACGTAGGGATCATGAAAATAAGTGTTGAGGGCGCGTGTCGAGTGATACACAAACTCATTTTTCCCTCGTTCGATATCAGAATTAAATACTGCGGAAAATCGTTAATATTGACACGAAGTGCCCTTCTGACTCCACTATAGAGTGCCTCACCGAGTAACTACGTAGACGTAGAAATGATTTAGATAACGAAAATCTGAATCACGATGGGCGGATGGGGATTTGATCCATTATCATATTGAGTATGAGTGCAGTTCTTCAGCCTTGCGCCACTTCCCTCTGTAACAGAGTCATAAAATCAATACATTTACTAGAGCTGTCTTTTGTCGGGATCAGAGTAGAGGAAATAGAACAGCGTATAATGTCGTTGTATAGGGTGGATTCCGTGATGATGTTACAAATTTTCAAGGATGATGGAAAGGGTAAATGCATAAATTTGAGGTAAGCAACACTGATCCGGAAACGACAGACTCAAAAATGTGTGTGTGAATTTCTAAGGGACCAAACTGCTTAGATCACCGCTCCCGTGACTTACACACTACTTAATCTAACTTATGCTAAGAACAACACACACACCCGTGCCCGAGCGAGGACTCGAACCTCCGGCGGGAGGGGCCATGTATTCCGTGAAATGGCGCCTCAAACCGCGCGGCACGATCGACTCGAAAGTTAGAAGTGAAATTCTTTATGATACCTTCGACAGTGGAATACATGTACTGTACTGTTGCTGATAGGATTTTAGGGTACGTTACTTTCAGAGGGCCGGCCGCGGTGGTCTCGCGGTTCTAGGCGCGCAGTCCGGAACCGTGCGACTGCTGCGGTCGCAGGTTCGAATCCTGCCTCGGGCATGGATGTGTGTGATGTCCTTAGGTTAGTTAGGTTTAAGTAGTTCTAAGTTCTAGGGGACTAATGACCACAGCAGTTGAGTCCCATAGAGCTCAGAGCCATTTGAACCATTTTTTTACTTTCAGAGGTGGTAGTATGGACAAAAACAAGACAAAATGTCGAGTAAATATGGGCTCTGAAATGCATACCTTAAAGAACTACGAGTATTTGTCAATCTAGCTAATACGAAACATTCAGCCAGAACATTATGACCCCCTATCTAATAGCAGGTATGTCCACCTTTGGCGTTGATGACAGCAGCAACGCGTCATGGCATGGAAGCAATGAGGCCTTACTAGACCGCTGGACGGAGTTAGCACCACATCTACACGCACGAGTCGCCTAATTCCAGTAAATTCCGGGGAGGGAGGCGGGTTCAGATCTGGCGAGTTGAGGAGCCAGCACATCAACTGGAACTCACCACTGCGTTCCTCGAACACTCGAAAAGTCGTGCAGTTTCCGAAATGCTCGTGCAGAGCCTCCAGGCCATCACAATCCTCCCTGGTCAAACTCAGATACATCGCGCAGCTTCCCCTTTCTACACACGGACAGCACGCTCAGTTAAATTACACGCACTGTGAGTGTGTCTGACTGGCAGTCATTCCTCGCCAGGTGACACCCCATATTTACTGGGCATTCTTTTCTTGTTTTAGTTCATACTGCCTCCTCCAAAAATATGGGAACCAATGAGAAGAGATGTGTTTCATTGTATCGAAGATGAACAGGTGGTCACAGTTCTTAAGGTATGCATTGTAGAGCGCATTTTTACTACACTTTTTTCTTGGGTTGGTCCCTACTACCACATCTGAAAGTTGCCTACCCTACAACCTTCGTTGCAACGATATCGGTAAATGCATTTCCGTTTATAACTTTCGAATCGGTCGCTTCCGGACCACGACCCCTTGCCTCAAACTGATGTATTTACCGCTCTCCATCACCTCTAAAAGCTTGTAACATCACGGCATCTTCCTCTACGCGTCACCGCACAGAGCATTTCCACGAATCCTGGCCTGCAGCGATTTCGTTAGGATCACGACGGAAGACATTTTTAAAATTGTTCATCCATCGCAGTTAGGCGAAGAAGAATTTTCTTACTTGGAAAATCCTTAGAGGACAATGACGAAACTGAATTTATGATACTAATTTATTGAGTCTGGAAGCGTAGACCTCATTCAGTATGAGGTCATGAGCATTAACACATACGGTGCTGACCTAGTACATACACTCAGTCGCAAAAGTATTCGGACAGCACGTAACGGCGCATAATGTTGCAGTTTGCCGCATGAACAAATACAGAAATTGCACTTTGTTATGTATTTGGGGCTCTGGGTACGATGTCACAACGTGAAACAAATACGAAGAGTTGTTGTTGGACATGTGTCTGTTACGTAATATTTCCTGAAAACGGCATGGGAAGGTGCAACAAAAGTATTCGGACAAAGGCGGACGTGAGAGAGTAGTTCATTCCGAGACGCACAGAGGGTGAAGCGACTGCAGTGTGTCAGACATTTCCGCGACACGATAGCGATGATTAGTCAACACGTATCGCGAGCCTGTGCAGGTCAACTATGGGACGCAGAGGGAAGTGTTCTATGTTCGAGCAAAGGCAGCCGTCGTTAATGATCACGCGAAGGTGAAAACCTGCAGGGAAATTGCCGCAATAGTGAACATGAAGAAAAGTACAGTTCACGACATTATTAAACGGTTCGAGAAAGAATACCGATTGGAATTCCGTTGCTGTACAGGACGGCCACAGACGTTTTCAGAGAGAGATGAATGTGTGATTGTGCGAAAGGTACAACAGAATCCGAAAATATCTGCCACACGAATTGCAAGTGAGGTGGAAGGAGACCACGGTATAAAAGTTCATCCCGAAACCGTGCGGAGAGTACTACGACGATCACAGTACCATGGTCGAGTGGCACGGCGAAAGCCATTCATAAATGCAGTGAACCAGAAGAAACGTATGCAGTTTGCGAGGGAATACGCCGAATACGATCAGGCTTGGTGGAATCGGGTGATATTTTGCGACGAATGTAAATTTACATTATGGCAAAGCGACGGAAAGGCAAACGTGTGGCGAAAGACCAATGAAGAGATGAATCCCAGGAACCTCAAACCAAGAGTAAAGTTTGGAGGTGGGAGCATCATGGTGTGGGGATGCATGTCCGGCAATGCTGTAAGTGATTTAGTGTTCATTGACTATACGATGAACAAGGAAGCGTATCTGAATATACTGCGAGGACATTTGAAGTAGAGTGAACGACATCTAGGTATTGCGAACAACTTTCATTTTTATCAGGATAATGATCCCAAGCATACCGCGCATATTGTACAAATGTGGTTGCTCTTCAGTTGCCCGAAAGTATTGCACCCCCCTCCCCAATCACCAGACCTTAACCCAATCGAACATTTGTGGGATAAATTGATACGAACCCTCCGCGCGGACAACATCTATATGAAAAAGACCTTGAAAGAGAAACTGCGCTAAGAATGGGTAAATATAGGCCCAGATTTCACGAAAAAACTTGTGGAAAGTATGCCTAATAGATTGGAGGAGGTATTGAAAATGAAAGGTGGACCCACAAGGTATTGACATTTTCGTCGTGCAACTTATGAACATTTATTGGACAGTGTCCGAATACTTTTGTAGCAGCATGGTGTGGACGATGTTTCAGTCTTGTTGTTAATTTTTCTGTTATTTATGTTTTGGAAACGAAATAATACAATAATTCTTTTGTAATTAATGTTGTTACGCATATATATTGCTAATAAATATGTTTGGGTTTCATAGTGAGTGTTTCTCGAGTACTCATTGTGAAACTTCCCACTGTCCGAATACTTTTGCGACTGAGTGTAGCTGCCATTTCTTGTGTGCAGACAGTTTGTTGGAATCCCAAAAGTTTTCTAGGTTTATTGCAACTTCTACTTTAATTTTTCTACTTTAAATATACAAATCTTGGCATTGCTAGAATTAAATCTGATTCCACAGATGAAACTTCAATTCAGTAGTATTTATCGCTGAAATTAAAATTGGAAAGGAGTTCTGGTATTCAAATACATACCCCAGTAAACAAACAAGTGCTCCTTTCGTTTAAATTTCCTATATAGTCTATTTAAATCTAAGGAAACACAAGAACAAATCAAAATTTAGCATTCATAGTGGAGTACGCTAGACAGGATAACGAAAGTTTCAAACGTGACGAATTTTAATTTTCTAGTCATACTTCTACTATCATCTAGCAGAAACTATGAAGCCTGCAGACATGAAAGACGTTTGACACCGCGGAAAAATCATCAAAATGGTTCAAATGGCTCTGAGCAATATGGGACTTAACATCTATGGTCATCAGTCCCCTAGAACTTGGAACTACTTAAACCTAACTAACCTAAGGACATCGCACAACACCCAGCCATCACGAGGCAGAGAAAATCCCTGACCCCGCCGGGAATCGAACCTGGGAACCCGAGCGTGGGAAAAATCATCATAACTGGCGTTAAGTAATATTACGTCCGCCGCACATTCTCATTTCACACAAGTGCCGTAATATTACATCAGCCGCACGCTAAGTGCTAGTAACATCAGTCATGTATCTTCAACAGAATGTAAACCGAACTGACGGAAATACATGAAACATGTTACGCCGACCGTTTGCTCTTGACTATAACTGTGCGACCGATGTCAATGAATACTTTTTCTCAGAATGGAAAGCAATGTACTTGGAAACTATTGACATTGTATCTACCAGTTTACTTGAGGAGTCAACTAAATTTCCAGCAGCGATTATATTTACACGTGGCCAATAGTAATTTTCGCAGAGTTTGTAACGAAGGTGCGTAAGTGCCACAGAAGTCATGTAATATCTCTAGCAAGAGACAATTGATAGTAAAAGAATAGACATGTGGGGTTTTGGTAATAAATGATAGTTCGGGCGAACGCTTCTAAAGAGCGCTTGAAAATGATTCCCGGACGTCCAGCTGAGCCAGTTCAAACAGAAGGCCGATTTGACACTCTTGTTAGTCCTACTGACATTATTTACTTCTGAACTATTCTTGGTAGTTTAGATCATAAATTGCATACTCTGCTTGGGACATAATGGGTACGGCAAGAAAGGAAGAATGAATTGATTGTTTGTGTTAATAACGAACATCCTCCTTTGCCTCCTGTGCATTACTGCAGATGACGTGTCACTGAGCACATTTGTTCTGTGCATGCAGTACAAGGGAGGCGCCTAGTTGTTTCCACTGCACTGTGCGGAATACGAAGGTTCTGTTATAGTTTACTAACCTGCTGTCTTCAAGTTGATGTCCGCAGTGCAGAAAACACCACGCAGGTCGTAGGTTCTGTATCTTGAGGCTGAAACTGACTTTTAGCGAGGTTATGTTCTGGAATAATGTATCACTTCTTTGGGATGCCACTCGCGTATTTTAATATAGCCACAAGAGAAGGCTACATGATCTTAATACAACATCTTCTGATACAGCAAAACACATGATCAAACACAATGTTTACGAAAATGTATCTGTACACTATTTGTGGCACGTGTCTGTGTCTCATGACTACCGGAGTGAATCTTTAAATACTGAATACTGGAAAACACATTCTGCCACAGACAACATGACCGTACATCTCGACTGCCTAATCCAGAGTGACTAACAGCCCGAAACACTACTATGCGCGCCATACCAGAAAAGGCGCGACCCAAACGCTTCCGAAGTGATTCGTCTGCAATTTAGTCAGTCTTTTGTTTTTGATTTAAATTGTTTTTAATAATTATAAAATGACTGATTTATAGTCAGCTATTGAGAGATATTTATATGAAAAAGTGAAGTCATTCCAATGAATAGTTTAACTAATAATAATAACTATACTTCAACGTTTTGGCGCCCTTGCTCCGAACACAGCAGCCAATCACTGAGCAGTAGCATTATGCAGGCGGTCTTTCTCGCGGGAATGGTACCGAATCTAAAGTCTGCCACAGGTACCTCACACCACATTTCCTCATCTATATACTTCTTGCATCTCCACTGCTCTTGGGACAGCTTCTTGGAGCCTAATATGATGGCTGACTAAGCCAGAAATAGTACATGGGTTCCACTAGAGATTAAATGAAGTCTCATCTGATAAAACCAAACTGTCATTTTCTTAACTATGTTTGGGGAAAATGAGTGAACTTGTGAACAGTTCGTTGTCTGGAATAAAATATGGTTCTCTCGATAACGACTTTAACATTATTCAGGTTTTTTTCGCTACTGCAAGATAACAGGGCACGAATGGTAATTGCGAGGGAAGCACATCTTGTGGAGGAAACACCGCGAGGCCACGGGTGGTGGCTGCATCGTCCGGCGCCCTTGGCTCAGCCACCTCCTGAAATTACATCCTTGCCGGACACTCTAACAATATCGTATTATACTGCAAGACAACTTTTGTTCTCATGCCACGTCCACGAAATATACGTGAGGTCCGCGCATTTACGTTCTTCTTTTCTCCAACCAATCCACAGGTGTAAAAAGTGGAAAATGCGCAGTAATTTATGACTGCCATCATTCTGTGTTTGGAAGGAAAATAATATTGTAATGTCCGAGAGACGATAATGTCATTACACGGTGTCACACGTTCAGGTTGGATATAAATAAGTAAGGAAATCGGCTGTGGCTTTCCTGATCGAACTACGCCAATATACGATCGAAATTATTAAGTAAAGCCGCGGAAAACGTCAACCGGGAAGGACGAACGGGGAATATGGATTCATGGATTGATGAACTGGACCCCATTACAAAATATCTAAAAGGCATCTTTGCAACATGTAAGAAGGACGAACGTCTTATAGCACCGTGTATTATTACGTATCTCCAACTGTGCAACTATGTGAAATTCGGTTGCAAATTATTAATTCAAGTTTGTTGCAATAACGACGATGGAAATACTGGACAACTTTGCGACAGAAATTTGTGACAAGCTACATACTGGCTAACTCAAATAGATACAGTCAAAACACTGAAATGACTTGATGCATATCAAGAAACTTCGGGTTCATGTTTTACGTACGTCAGATGATGTAACTAGTCTTCAGACAATGTAATATAAACATTTCTTCAAGGACTTCTGCACATCGAACTCTGATAAACCTGTGAAAACAAGTCTCGTGGGTCTGTTCAGCCACTGCTCCGAAGTCAGCCCTCCCTGTTACACTACAGACTTAGCCTTTAATAGTTTGTCTATTTCCACCTGCCGTAGCGTTTTCTGCTCTTGAAATATCAGTGGATGCGCAGCCACAATGAAACGCTGCCAGAGTGTCCTAAGCCGACCAATAAACTTCGTCTGATACTTTGTTGTGTGTTGACATAAGGGTTGACCCGGGCTTGTAAACACACATGTATGGAAAACTACCTTGAAGCCGTATCCATCCACGCGTGTGACCCATTGTTTACAATTAGTCCAACTGTGTGATAGGAGCAACATCTGCAGTTTCGCTAAATCACTTCGCATGAAAGGCCGGCAGTGGCCAATGTCCTGCCATATTTTTGTTCGACTGAGATTTTACTCTGGATGTAATAACCCCATTGCAAACGAGATGTTGTTAAAATTTTCTTTTATTTCCTTGGAAGACTTGGCTCAACTCATACTTCATAAACGAAGCACTCAACAAAAAAATGGTTTAAATGGCTCTGAGCACTATGGGACTCAACTGCTGTGGTCATCAGTCCCCTAGAACTTAGAACTACTTAAACCTAACTAACCTAAGGACCCCACACACATCCATGCCCGAGGCAGGATTTTTTTTTATACCGCTCGGCCACTCTTTGTTTTATTATTATTTTTTTGCTTAAGAAAGAAAATTACCTCTTCCACTTCAGGCGTTGGCCCGTATCACACATACTACCCCCAAAAACCTATCTAGCCTAAAACAAAAACAAAGCTAGTGCCACCGCCACTTTCATCCTAAAGCTAACTAGGACGGCCGTTCGCCACCACTTCAGGTTTCGCCAACGCAACAAAAATTAAATATGCCTCTGAACTTTTTATAAAAAAATAATAATAAAAGGAGAAAGGAAAAGGGTATAATATTTATTATATTTTATTTGTTGTTCATTTTGTTCTTAGTTTGTTCTTGTGTATTTATTTGGATTGGAAACGCAGGTCTCCAGCCCACTTTTTTTTTAATCTTTTTTTTTATTTATATAGGTATCAATGTGCGAATAGTCATAATTAATCAAGCTTGGAAAACCTAAACCAGAATGAAGACACCATCGAAGATAATAAACGTAAATAACATGAAAAGAAAGCTACCACGTCGTAGTTAGGCTTCCCAGCGACTGCGCCCACTGATAAAGATTGTTCAATATATGATCGTTTGCAGTTCGTTCTGACCTCATCTGCCGCTGCCTGGAACATTCCAGCTGCGCGGCGGGCTGTGAAAGGCACTCCATAGGTAGTTTGCAAAGCATTGTCGATATCTGGTATGCCCGGAAATAGCATGATGTCTTTCTTGCAAATAGAGCCAGAAGTTAAGGAAATTCTTGTGTCCGTCACGACAGAGGTAATGGACAGCACGTCCACGTATCCAGGTGACGGAGTTGCTTCGAGTCTTGGGGTAAAATGTCTCATCCGGAAATAATAACGTGCGTGCAGATATATGCTCCGGCCTAACTCGCAAGAGATAAGCCAGCATCTGCCGCACTAGGTGCCAAACCGGTTCCGCCTCTCCACAGCTGATGCGGTGCTCGTCAGAATCTACTGTGTTACAACCCACACAATTGGGGGATTCTGCCATGTGGATACTGTAGAGACGTTCTTGCGTCACCAGCTTCCCATTAACTACTACGTACCATTGGGAAACAACGTCGGAATCAAGCATGGCATCGTGTACAGTCTTCCACACCACGCACCACCGTACGTCAGGATATTTTAGTTCGACCACATTTAGGGGGCGGCGGTGCAGCATGTGATATAGGCGTCGAGTCGTGGCCATTTGTGGTGTCGTGAGCACTACACTGCAATAACTTTGTTCTAAATAGAAACGTCCTATATAAAAGAGGGGTGCTGGGATGTCCTGTAGTGGCACCGGCGCTCTTAGTGAAGCAGGTCGTAGCGCCGTTAGAAGCAGACTCGTGAGGCTCGTAGGACAACGGCGCAGCAGACATAAATGTGAACTAACATAGAGGGCAATGGCCCTATCATGGACGTTGACTAGGCCGAGACAACCTTTTCCCTTGGGGAGGGTAAGAGATACGTATCTGATCTTCAGTAACATACCAGCGGTGACGAAGTATCCCAGCGCTGCCATAATGCTACGACCCAAGGGTTTCGGAATGGGTAGCGTTTGGGCGACATGCGGTATGCGGGATGCAAGGTATACATTGGCATAACACGCCCGCTGAACGATGTTCAGGGATCGCAAGCGCTGATTTGCAATTCCGGCCCTAATTTGGTGAAGAAGGCGTCGATAATTGAGCGTCGTTGCGCGTCGCATGTCGTTCATGAAATCTATGCCCAAGCAGCGGATAGTATCACTGAATCGTAAGGGAGCAATGTGTTCCTGCGATAGCCCAATCCCGATGCTCAAAGCGACAGACTTGTCAACGTTGATTTGGCTACCAGAAGCTGTACCGTAGGTTGCAATCCAGTCCAACGCCGCGGCCATATCGTCAGCTCCTCGTATGACGATCATCAAATCATCCGCATATGCGGTGCATCGATAGATGGAGCCGCCGAACTGTATCCCAGTGAGCCTGTCTCGGAGACCACACAACAAAGGTTCTAAGGTCAATGCAAATAACAACGTTGATAATGGACATCCCTGTCGTACTGATCGGCGGATAGGCATAGGTGCCGTCAGTCTTCCATTAACAAGAACTCGAGAAGTAGCCCCATGCAGTAGGCGTGTCAACACTGTGATAAAGGGGTCGGGATATTCCATGCGCCGTAGAACGGCCGTGAGGAAAGTGTGGCCCACGCGGTCAAAAGCCTGGCTAAAGTCGATAGACGCCAGGGCTGCCGGCAAACGTCTCGCCCGTGCAAGGGAGATGAGATCTCTGTAACGACATAACGCAGTTCTGATGTTGTTGGGTCCTCCTAAGGACATCTGATCGCTGGACAGGACGTGAAATAGTGTGCCCCGAAGACGTCTTGATAGCAGCCTCGAAAAGATCTTGAAGTCGCTGTTCAATAACGTTAAGGGGCGATAATCGCGGAAATGATTCCGTCCCTTCGGCTTATGGATGGGAACAATCAGTCCTTCCAAGAACGGTGCAGGCAATGGTATACCCGGGGACATCAATTCCTGACAACTGACAAATTGCAACCCAACACGGTACCAACAGTTGTTTAAATACTTGATAGAACTCTAATGGTAATCCATCGATTCCTGGTGATTTATGGAGAGTACCTTTACCACTGGCGTCGAGGATTCCTCTTCTGTCACTTCTCCCAGTAAAGTCGGTGCCATGTCTGGTGGAACTGTACCGTGGACATGTGCTGTAACGGTGTCGACCGTCGCCCTATGAGGGAGCACTGCTGAATAAAGTTGAGCGTAATGCCCATAGAAGGCTTCTGCTATATCTGCTTGTTCTGCCACGTGTCGTCCATCGTCCGTTATCATGTCGGTTACCAGTGCCCTACGGCGCCTCCTGCGTTCTAGGAGCACGTGGAGCATAGATGGCCTTTCTGATTGTATCATGTCTGGTGCACGCGACCGTAAAACAGCGCCTTGTAAATGTTGGCGTGCTAAGGAGACGAGCTGCGCTTTCGCGCGATTGACGATGAGCTGCCGGTCAAGTGAGGGCTCCATAGCAAGGCATTCCCGCAGGATGGTGTAATAAAAGTTTTCCGTGCTCCTCCTCCATGCCGCCGCTTCCCGGCCGTAAGCCATGAAGGTGCGCCTAAAAGCAGGCTTCGCACATTCAATCCACCAACTGAGGGTCGATCGGTAACGACCACGACGCTGTAAGGACGCGTTCCACGACTCTTCGATAGCACATTTACATGCCGGCTCGTCCAGATGGGCGACGTTTAGTTTCCAGGGGGGCCTACTGCACCACACACGTGCAGGTTGGAGGGCAATGGTGCAAATATAGGCTGTGTGGTCGGTGAATGCAGTGGGCCAGAGCTCTGCTCAACTCGTCGCCATCGAAAGGGTGCTTGTGACGTAAATCCTGTCTAACCGACTTGATGAAAGACTTGTATAATGGGTGTATCCAGGAGCTGGGCCATGGATGTGGCGCCACGTGTCAATCAGGTGGAGGTCACGCACTAGCATTTCCAACTCCGCACACGGGACGTGATGTGGCTGCTGATCAGACGGAGATAATGTACAGTTAAAATCTCCTCCGATCACCATATCGTCTAGGCGGCCCATAAATAGACGCGTAATATCTTCCGAAAAAAAGCGGGCCCGATCTCTCTGCTTCCCTGATCCTGAAGGGGCATATACATTAATGAGTCGTACACCGTTGACAGTTACCGCCATGGCTCTTGCACTCGGTAAGTACAGTACGTCCGTAGCCGTCAGACCGTCTCGTAGCAGAACAGCTACACCACAATCGGTAGAAGAGGCGTGGGAGATGTGGGCGGTATATCCGTAGAAGTCAGAGAAACTAGCAACACATACTTCCTGTAAGAGGGCCACGTCGACGTCCGCCGCATCAAGCATGCGTTGTAGCATTGTCAGTTTGTGTGGTGCCCTTATCGCGTTGATATTGATTGTGGCAAGGCGAAAGGTGTGCTGCCTAGCCTCTTCACCTATGGTAGACGCCATAGCAATCAAAGCTAACCGCGAGAGATGCCGGACCCACCAAACCAGTTACAAATTAAGAGTCTTTCATGCTAGGAGTGACATCCCCAATGCCAACCCCTCCCCTGTCACCAGTGCCCTCTTCAGGAAGTTCTTCAACATCGTCCGACCACAGTGGCTGCAACACCATGCTGTGTAGCTGATCGGCACCTAAATCTCCCTCACGTACGTCGTCTTTGGTAGAGGTAGACGCAGCGCCATCCATCGACGCGACCTGCTGCATCTGTGGTGCAAGAAGTAACTTGGCACTCGTGGTATGGGAAAGTGAACCGTCTACACCACTTAGGTCCTCAGCAGGCGCAGCATCCATGCCGTCTGATTAGATGTCACCTTCTTGACCGGCCGTGTGTAGGAGGCAATCGTCAGAAGGGGTCCGCCGACGTCGCTTCCGTCGTCGAGGTGAATGTTGCTTTCGAACGTGGACATCCGTATCCGAATGTGGGAGGCGATCCAGAGTCGTATCATCTTCCGCTAGGAAAGCCGCGGTTGGGACAATGTTCGCGTCCACGTCCATCGCGTTCTGAATGTGACGTTGCATCTGGAGTCCGTGGGACTGTTGCTGCTGTTGAGGGGTCGACATATGGGTTGGAATCGGGGGTCCTTCCTCTTCCTCCCTTGGTACTTCTGGCGTCGATGGGTGTGGCTGATCACCCGTTTCGTCCTCAACTATGGTGCGCATCGTCGTCTGAGCGTACGTGAGGGGCAGGATTGTCGTCCCCGTCGGGGAAACGGAGGCTCCCACTGGTATCGACGTTGTAAGCAGCTCGATCGAACATGGCCTTCCTGCCCACATCCGGAACAGGTACGCGGCTGACCGTCGTACATGATTGCACGACAGCCACCGATGTTCAAATAGGACGGCACATGTTTCTTGAGCTCAAGTTTAATTTGGCGCACACCATACGTCCTTACACCTTATACGTCGAAAAAGTTTGCCACTTTTCTGCAACGTGGCTGATAACATTGCCATATGGTCGGAAGGCGTCCTTGACAACTTCCTCTGGGACCTCGAAGGGGAGCTCAAAAACCCTCACAGTCCTTAGGCCCATGCCTGCATGATCCACCGTCACTGCACCGATATGCCCGTCAGAATGTTTGAATCTGAGAGAGTTCGAGTATTTAGACACCACTGTCGCGCAGACCTCTGCACTGGTCATTTTAACGTAAACCACGCTCGCCGTTATAGAAAAATGTATTCGGACGACAGTCGCCGGATCTAAACGTAGATCGTCGCGTATGAACTGTTCTATGTCATAGGTTCGAGGACGCGCGTGATCTGGCTGGAAAGTAATTTTGATCGTATCGTGGCGCCATGTGTGTGCCATAGTCGCACTGAACTTAGTACTAATACAACTCGCGCCGCGAGAAGGTAAACACAAGCAAGCGCTCACGGTCGCGCACGGCGGGGCGCAGCTGACGTCCTCGCCCCACCGAAGCCGAAAGCAGACTGATTCGAACCTGCGACCGTAGCAGTCGCACGGGTCCGGACTGCGCGCCTAGAACCGCGAGACCACCGCGGCCGGCTTGAAGCACTCAACACAATAAGGGAGTCAGTTGAGATATAATAGCGCAGCACAATCGCAATCGACTGCTCTAGCTTCTGAAACGGTCTAGTAAGACAGAAATTTACTGCTTCTTTCGTGCATTTCACCAAATTGTCAATGTATTTTCATTTTTACTTGGTCTCCATTCTCGTTTATTCCATGTTTTTTATCCGTCTGGTCAGTCAATTTTACATGTTAGGTTGCGCCGTATCAGCTTGAGGCGCTATATTTAAATCAGTGAAAGGCACTAATGACGACAGTGTGCAGCCGAGACACGTTGTCGAAATATATCACTGGAATAACAAACTGCCTCTTTTCTGCTTCTTATCAATAATGTTACAGGCTTCCACGAGAACATACACTACTGGCCATTAAAATTGCTACTCCAAGAAGAAATGCAGATGATAAACGGGTATTCACTGGACAAATATATTATACTAGAACTGACTTGTGATTACATTTTCACGCAATTTAGGTGCATAGATCCTGAGAAATCAGTACCCAGAACAACCACATCGATCGTAATAACGGCAAAGATTGTGACTGTTCGACCCAGAGATAAAACAACCAACACAGTCATGTGTGTACGTATTAAGGAACGGTATCAAACATAGGTGTAACTGATACAAGTGCAGACATTTTATGTGTGGTACCTTGCCACATGCGCTTAGAGGTATTAACTGACATACCACTTCCCACGGCTATAATTATTTTTTTTATTTTCTGACAATTGTCGTGACGGAGTGTGAGTATAATACAAGTTAAATGTTTATTCGTCACTACAATAGTGAAGCCATAGTCACAGTAACCAAAATTTTTCTATAAAAAAAGGGGTTCTGTTTTCGGTTTCAACGAACTACGTCGTCATTGTCAAATGTAAAACATCAGTTGGAGAATATACAATGGGAATTGTCACCATACGTCTGACAAAAATTACTAAAAATAATGAGACCAGGCAACCGAGACAATTACTGCAACACCAGGTCGCTACAAGTTATGCCCATGCTTGCCCAACCGTTCATTCCAAGTCCTAATGCACCAGGGTGGTTTTAAAAGTTCTCGGAATTACCACGACAGATCAGCGCTAGCGCAACGAGTTGTTCACGTGATATTCATTGGACTGTTGCCTGTAAACACATCCCACGTCAGTGCTCTGTGAAGAGAGCTGTGGCTGTGAAGTTCCCGCGTAGTGATTTGTGAAGATGGAAAAGAGAGATTCGAGCAGTGATTAAGTACTTCGTAACGAAAGGTATGAAAGCAAAAGACATTCATGCCGATTTCCAGAGTACACTGGGGGACTGTGCTCCTTCATATTCAACTGTTACCAAGTGGACAAATGAATTTAAATTTGGTCGTGAGAGCTTAGATTATGATCCGCGCAGTGGTCGCCCAACACGTGTCACTACCCCATAAATAATTGCGAAAGTGCACAAAATGGTCATGGAAGATCGCCGCTTGAAAGTGCGCGAAACTGCTCACGCTAGCCAGATGTCTTCTGAAAGGGTATATCACATTTTAACTGAAGAATTAGAAATGAAAAAATTATCTGCAAGATGGGTGCCGCGACTCTTGACGCTGGATCAAAAACGCATGAGAATGGACATATCAGAACAATTTTTGGCTTGTTTTAGGAGAAACGAACAAGATTTTTTGCGCCGGGTTGTGACCACAGATGAAACTTGGGTGCGCTACTATACCCCAGAGACAAAACAACAGTCAAAACAGTGGAAACATGATGATTCTCCGCCATCAAGACAATTCCTTCGGTGATAAAGGTCATGGCATCAGCGTTCTGGAATGCGAAGAGGATTCTATTTGCAGATTATTTCCCCGTTGGACAAACAATTACTGGAGAACACAATACAAGTCTTCCGGACAAATTGTAACAAAAGATACGCGAACAAAGGCCAGTTTTATCAAGGAAGAAAGTCATCTTCGCCAGCCGGTGTGGCCGAGCGGTTCTAGGCGCTTCAGTTTGGAACCGCGCGACCACTGCGGCCGCAGTTTCGAAGCCTGCCTCGGGCATGGATGTGTATGATGTCCTTAGGTTAGTTAGGTTTACGTAGTTCTAATTTCTAGGGGACTGGTGACTTCAGATGTTAAGTACCATAGTGCTCAGAGTCATTTGAAACATTTTTTCAAAGTCATCTTCCATCAAGACAATGCGCGCCCGCACACATGTGCCGTCACCATGGCAAAATTACGCAACACTAAGATATGAACTGTTGCCACACCCTCCTTATTCACCTGATATGGCTCCGACAGACTTCCATCCCTTCCCAAATTTTTTTCTTAGTGGACGAAGATTCACTTCAAACGAAGAATTGATAGCCGGAGTAGACAACTATTTTGCAGGCCTGGAGTAAACTCATTTTCGAGATGGGATCGAGGCACTAGAACATCATTGGACAAAGTGCATTAATCTACAAGGAGACTACATTGAAAAATAAAAAAAAGTTTCAGTGGCGTAAGCACTTTTTTCTATTCCGTTCCAAGAACTTTTCAAACCACCCTCCTAGTAGAGGTAAAAATTATACCACGGTAAAAATTGCCAAAGATTATCGCAATGATTCTCCTGTGACAACGATCGTTCGGCTAATATAAATTCACAAATCGTAAGTTTATCAGGCACAGTTACCTTCCTTACGGAATGCAGCAAACAATTACTACGAGATTCTTTTTACTGAACATAATTTTGACATAATTGTCGTAAAGGAGTGACGAAAATATAAGTTAAATGTTTATTTGTCGCTACAACAGTGAAGCCACAATCACAGTATGTAAATTTTTTCTTTTTTTTTTAAAAAAAAAGGGGTTACATTACCGATATGTATGGCCCCAATTCCCATTATATATTCTCCAACTAATGTTTCACATTTGACAATGACGACGTAGTTCGTTGAAACCGGTAATGTGACCCTTTTTTTTTAAAAAAAAGAGAAATTCAAATAAACATTTAACTATAATTATTTGTCTGCAAATGACGCAAATACTGATGTAACATATTGTTCAGTACACCGTCCTGAGATACATCTACACTTATTCTGAGGCAAGTCCGAATAGATCTCAAACGGCATGTCCCATCGTACATTTCTATCGGCGGCTGCCTTGCGGTTGTCATTTACGACGGACAACGCCGAACATGTTCCGGTTGTGGCAAAAAAGGCCAGGTCCGTAATGAGTGCTTGAAACGCTGCATCACACAACTACGGCAAGACGATACGAACACCGACAGAACCACAACCATCCTTCCAATCACCTATACGGCGACACTGCACGTCCAGCCCTCACAAGACGCCGTTATGGACCGACACACCCGGAGGCGTCCCAGCACCTTGACACCGGCAATGCCGCTCGTGAACGTGACCTACAGCCGGACACACCCGCGCTAGAAGATCACAAGGATACCAACGAGAGTGAAAACCGCACCATAGCACCCGCGGCTTTTGTACCGGAACGACGTGAATCTCTCCGTTCCTCAGACACCGAATCTCATTGCCGGAAGCAAAAGTCGCCCAAACGACGAAAAAAACGCCGCAGGACATTAGAATCGACCATTAAGCCCCCTCCGCAGGACGAAGAGATGGCACATAATTCTGACGGCGTACACGATAACTCTTTCTCCTCTGCCACGGAAACGCATTATTCACAAGACGGTGAGCCGTCCAACAGTGATCGTGAGCAAGCCCGGCGCCCAGAAGCCATGGAACATAGAACGCCCGGCATCACCAACGCAATTGAGCCGACTTGGCCATCGCTGCCACCTCTCACCGATGGCAAAACTGACGGACATATTTCATGGGCGGATGACACGGATTTCCCACCTCCATCTGATGCGGTAATGAGATCTGTTCCTCCGTTAGGCCAAAACTAAAATGGGGGATGTTTCTACGACGGCTCCTGCGACTTCTATGGACTTCCATAATCCACCACGACAACCTTCACCAGCTACGAACCTATCGACAGCACGGATACCTCAACAGGCGTACCGAATAGCTAGTATCAGTCCTAATAATATCGGCTCCCACGTTAAACTTCAACTGCTCCGTTACACGCTAAGAGCAGCGGACATCGACATCGCCCTGTTACAAGAACTGACGACGGCAACTTGGTCCGGGTGTTATGGATACGAAACATACGCCACCCCTGCAGCAATGGAACACACAGCGCAGCCATCCTCCTCCGAGAAGGGATTGCAGTTTCCGATGTCGCATCTCTCCCAACGGCGCGAGGGGTGGCCATAACAGTTGAAGGAATCAAAATCATAAATCTCTACGCCCCATCGGGCACTGATAAACGGAGGGATCGCTCTCAGTTCTATGTATCACGCCTTTATTCCTCGGCAGATACGATCATCTCATCGTAGGTGGAGATTTCAATTGTGTTCTCGAGCGTACAGACCAATACCCTCATTTCACCACATGTCCGGAACTTCGCTTCCTCGTCCGCCACCTACGTCTCCTCGACACTTTGAGAGTGGTACACGGCGACCGCCCGGGGCATACTCACATCACGAGCCACTCCGCCAGCCGACTCGATAGAATATACATCTCTGACTCTCTAAATTCTGTTATCCTCGACGCGGAACGTTGGCCGTCTGCCTTTCCGGATCATGACATCTACATCTGCACCATGAACCTACGTAGGCAATCTACATGGCGCAGTGCAGGACCTTGGAAACTCAGCTTCACGCTACTGCGGGACCCTGAATGTCGACAACAGGTCACCGGCACGTGGCACACATGTGTTCAACGCATCATGCGTTACGAGACCACACTGCAGTGGTGGTTACTGTGCGCCAAACCGGCCATCCGACGCACCTTGACACACTATGGCAGAGCCAAAGCCAGGTGGAATCATCACACAACAGATTTCTACTATAGCGCTCTACGTGAGCTCAAGGATCATCCTCCATCCCCGGATCGTCTAAAAGATGCTCAATGCATCAAGGCAAAGATTTTAGCCTTGACCAGATGCCGTCTAGAGGGAGCCATTGTACGAGCACGCAGCCAAGATAGGATTAACGGTGAAGAACCTTCTATGCATCATATTGTTCAAAATGTGCGTCTACGCCGACAGGCTTCAATGACAACTTTAGACCTACCTGATGGACGACGGCTGACTTCTAAAGCTACCATTGCGGATGCCTTCACAACGCACTATAGACTTTTCAATGAAGATGTACCTGCCGGTGCAGAGGCCATTGCTGAGGTTGCCCAGGTGATACTTTGTACACTAAACGCCGCAGCTGCAACCCTCCTGACTGCTGAAGTGACCACCGACGACATCCATGGCGCTTTGGCCAAAGGATCACCGAATCGTGGTTTACCTCTCGAATTTTACAGAACCTTCCAAGATTTGATGTTGCAACGATGGAGAGACATGTACTGGGCAATTTTGTCAGGCACGGCGATCCCGCCACCAATGTTCATGGAAGGCTTACTCGTGCCAGACCCGAAACCTGCAGGAGGAACACGACTCGGCCAGTTATCGGCCGATCACGTTACTCAATTCCGACTTCAAGATTTTCACACGCCTTCTAGCAGTGCGACTCAAACATGTCTTACGAGACATTGTTTCCCACGAACAGACATCCTTAGGAGGCGATCGTAATATACAGACAGCCCTCAGTGAATATCGAGAAGTGATCGCTATGGCAACACGCTCGCGACTGCCAGGCGCTTTAACCTCCATAGACTTCAAACAAGCGTTTGACCGCGTCAGTCATTCATTCTTCAACGCAGTGATGGACCGAATGGTGATTCCCCCGACGTTCATGCAAGTGATTATGCGGCTCCTTCGTGGGGCAACGTCCAGGCTTCTCGTCAACGGCAGACTTACAGAACCTATATGGATTGAACGCTCAGTACGGCAGGGTTGCCCATTGTCGACGGTGCTTTAAGCCATTGCGATGGAACCATTTATTTGCGGATTACGGCGACGTTTGACAGGTATTCCACTCCGGGATCATGTGTTCCACCGCCGAGCCTACGCGGACGACTAGGCCCTCGTCGTACGTTCAGCGGCCGACGTACAAGCTGCGATGCAGTGGATTACCCGTTACAGTGCAGCGGCGGGGAGAGCAATGAACGTCGCAAAATCGTGCGACATGAAGATCGGCCGCGGCCTTCCCGCAGACAGCGTAGCCCCTTTTCAAATGGTGAACACCCTTCGCTGGTTGGTGTATACGCAAGACATTCGCCGCACCTCGGCGATCAATTTTCGGACGCTACTGCAACGCATCCGGGCCAACATACAAAATCACATACTATGCCCGCTGAATATGTGCCAGAGTGTCACCTTCGTCAATACCCATCTGGCAGCCCGGTTACCCCATATCGCGCAGATTCTGCCCATCACTGCGACAATGGCAGCCAGATTACAGGCGGCTTTCGGGTATTTTATATGTTGTGGACACCTTCGAAGTCCGTATGAAGCTCTCACCTTACCGAAGCGGGATGGTGGCCTCGACCTGGTTAATGTGAGAGCCAGGACTACGGCACTTTACACCAATACTATGCACCGGTTGTGGAAAAGCCAAAATACTAGTTTTACTGGAATGTTGACCACCGATCTCGCACCTGTTTCGAGACAGCCACCGACGTCTCTGGCACACATCCCACCTCCGATGTCGCATATAGGCCGTTTCTTTTTGGAATTCAGTTACATATGCACCGAGCTCCCAACGACCAGGAAGACGAATACCCGCGACATCTACCGCCTTCTCCGAAAGTCCCCACTCCGAAACCCCGTCGAAACACTTCACCCCCAGGTTTCATGGCCTACAGTTTGGAAAACGATCCACCAACAACATCACACCACTGGTACCACTGCGACGTGGTACCTTCTCGTCAACGGCAAGTATACTACAAGACAGAAAATGAATCGCATCGCGCTGGTGGACTCACCCCTGTGCCTCAAGTGCAATGTCGAAGATACAGATTTACATCGTTTTGAGTGTGGGCCAGCAGCAGCTGTCTGGACCCTCGTACAGAAGATTGTGGCTTTCTACCTCCAAGTGCACCCACATCACGTTTCTCCTACCATGATGATATATCCCGACACGACCTGCTTTCCATCGACTAAGTGGCACGCCATCACATAGATCATTGGCATGGCTATCAACTACCTCTTCCGGGACGACATCGTCGATCCGGCAGACTTTGGGACACGCCTCCACGTACATCACCACACCCTTCGCTGGCCAGTGTGGCCGAGCGTATCTAGGCGCTTCAGTCTGGAGCCGCGCGACCACTACGGTCGCAGGTTCGAATCCTGCCTCGGGCATGGATGTGTGTGATGTCCTTAGGTTAGTTAAGTTTCAGTAGTTCTAAGTTCTAGGGGACTGATGACCTCAGATGTTAAGTCCCATAGTTCTCAGAGCCATTTGAACCATTTGAACCGCACCCTTCGCCGACATCGACACTATCGAGCCACTTTCGCGATCTATTTACAGAGTATTTTCGCCAACCCGCCTCAGAGCTGGAATCTCAGCGAAACGTGCCAGCCGAGATGGATGATCCTACGCTCCCCTTCTAATGGTCAATATTAGAATGAACGTTGTTCTGATGGCGCGCCAAAGCGGAGCATGGCGCAGAAAGTATTCCTAATTTCATTCACTTCTCTTTTTTCCTCCTCTTCTAAGTTTTTTTTTCCTTACACATGTTTATCCTTTTCACGCACAGCTCTCTATCTGAAGCTTATTTGTTTTCTTTCTCCTGTGCTTCCCCGTAAAAATAAAATTTTAAAAAAATTGGGTTGCTGCTGATGGTGAGACTGTATACCCATTTACGTTAAAAAAACGGATGTTGAGAAAATATAGTCTACTTATTATGTTTTACGTTTTCAAGGAATATTGTGTTATTTTATGAAGAACGTCGTCTTTTATTTTCATACACTAGGGGTCTTATTTATTTTCTCATTACCTGCAACTTTTTGCTCATGTAATAGGTGTTTGTTCTCTTAAAAGTCGGTAGAGTACTTGCCAACGAAAGGCAAGGGCCCCGAGTTCGAGTCTCGGTCCGGTACACAGTTTTAATCTGACAGGAAGTTTCATATCAGCGTACACTCCGCTGAAGAGTGAAAACTTCATTCTGGAGACAGAAATTTATATTCAACGTAAACAACTCCCTCTTTTTCATAAATACTTCATCTATATTGCCAGTCTACATTTTATATCTTACCTACTTCTGCCATCATCAGCTATGTTCTACCCAGATAACAAACCACCACTTTTAGTCTGTAACTTATCAATCTAATTCTTTCTGAATCGGCTCATATGATTCGGCTACATTCATTACCCTTGTTTTACTTTTGTCGGTATTCACCTTATAACCCCATTTCCAGACACTATTCATTTCGTTCAACTCATCTTCAAAGGCCTTTGCTGCCGTAGAGAATTCTAATGCCAACTAGGAGACATCGGAAAGTTTCAGACTGATTACCTAATTATAAGACACAAATTTAGAAACCAGATGTTAAATTGCAACACATTTCCAGGGGGATATTCATCGGTCCTGAAATGCAGATTAAAAAATCAGAAAATTATTAAAGGGTAGGAAAATAAAGAGATGTGACTTCGTTGCAATGAAAGATCCAGATGATGTTCAATTTAGAAGTGAACAGTGGGCGACGATTAGCTGAAACAGTGGAAAGGATACAACAGACGACAGATTTGTAGCTTTGAGAGATGACATTGCGAAGCCAGTTAGGGATCAAACAAGAAAAGCCAGAAAACCTAGTAAAAAATCTCGGATATAATGGAGACAATATAAAAATGCATCAAATGAAGGAGGCAAAAGGGAAAAGTCTAAAAAAGATTTCGAAAAACGTAGTGCGTTCCGCCGAAAGCTGCTGTATATTATTACAAAATGTGATTGACAGAAATTGCCAAATGGCCTTCTACCTAACACGGCAAAATAATCTTACATGACTGTCTTGATACTGTTCCCAGTTGGTCTTGTATAATCATTGCGCGATAATAATAGAAATTACCTAGGAACACACGCTTCTATAGCCTGCTTTCCACGATTTTTTTAAATTTTAGAACGATCAAGGTTTCAGGTTACTGCATGCTACCTGCTCAGACGTACATCGGAGTGCTATATTAAATGATCATGTTTTAATACCACAATACTCGGGACTGGCCTACTAAAACGAAACGTAGGTCGTGCAGAAATAAAAATTGGTAGAATAGAAGCATCATAAAAGTGCCTACGGTCTAATTATGACATTGTCACGCCAAGTATTATTATTATGTTGTTAACATTATAACGAAAAAAGCTGTGGCATGAAGGGGTTTAGTTATTGTACTGAAAGAATATTTTATTAGTAGGACATCTAGTGTGAAATGGCATTATTAGACGTAGATGTACGTCGATGTGAAAGTTCTGTCTCAAGCGTTTTAAACTTGTGTTTGAGGGATTCTAAACAAACCTGTTGAAATCCGAAGACGGAAATTTAATTTCAAAGTATTTGTACGTATTAATAGTCGCGATTTATAGACAATTGTGTATTTCTTACGTATTAAATGCGAATATCGTTGCCTTTGTGTGTCGCATGAGCTGTATTTGTTGATGAAAAAGAAAGTGCTCTGCGACTTAACAGCAAGTTTTTGTGCTTGGTGGAGCAGGGGGTGAAATGAAATCTGGCGGCCAGTGAGCGCCGGCCCAACGTCCTCATGGCCGCGTGTCTGCCCTAACGCAGCGTGCGCTACGACGCACCTGTCAAGGACCTTTATCGTTCCATTCACCTTGCTGTCCTTATTAGCCGTGACGTTAATACCAAACACACACGCTGCTGCGCCTGCGCTCTCCCACATTTATCTTCTGCGTGCGTTGACTCACGCCCACGGTCCTTTCCTATTGATTTCTGCCGTTTCAGATAAGAAATTTCATGCGAATACTATAAAAAAAGAGGCGCCAGAGCGTCTCTCGCACAACAAAACTGCGATGCTGATCAATGCAACTCCCGTGACCCAGCGATAAGGCAGTATATGCAACTGCCGATCTGCAGAGCGCCGAACCTAGTCTGCATTCCAGCAACTCTGTTGAGAACAAGAAGGAACCCCGCGAATGTGAGATCGCAGTTTCAGTCTTTAGTAACGCTTAATTGAAAGTGTAATGTAAACTATTGTGATAGGTAAAATATTAGCTGCTAATGACTCACCATGTGCATCACGAGGGCGAGACCGCGCGTTTTAGCCGCGCGGTCGGGGCGCCTTGCCACGGTTCACGCGGCTCCCCCTCTCAGAGGTTCGAGTCCTCCCTCGGGCATGGGTGTGTGTGTGTGTTGTCCTTAGCGTAAGTTAGTTTAAGTCAGATTAAGTAGTGTGTAAGCCTATGGAAGATGACCTCAGCAGTTTGGTCCCATAGGAACTTACTGCCTACCACGAGGTCGACAGAAAATGTGTCCGGCAGGTGCAGAGATCAACCTTCTGCAGGATGTGTGTATTACTCTTCAGAAAAAGGACATCGTCGACATTCAAGAAATGTTCAAAACAAACCATTAACTTAAACTATGAACACTGAATGGAAAATAGTGTACAACCATGAACACTGAATGAAAAATGGTGTACCACAGTGGTCATAAAAGATCGCACCATCAAGATTGAAGGCGAACTCCTAAGGAGTTGCCGGCCGCTGTGGCCGAGCGGTTCGAGGCGCTTCAGTCCGGAACCGCGCTGCTGCTACGGTCGCAGGTTCGAATCCTGCCTCGGGTATGGATGTGTGTGATGTCCTCAGGTTAGTTAGATTTAAGTAGTTCTAAGTTCTAGGGGACTGATGACCTCGGATATTAAGTCCCATAGTGCTTAGAGCCACTTGAACCTTAGGAGTTACAAACCTTGCAGGACGTTCGGCTAGGTATCCACTCGTAACGAATGCATATAGAATCACATTGGTGTAACGGGGTGATGAGAACTGATGGAATTTGATGGCATGCAACAGAATGCGGAACAGTCTATCGTGGAGTTTATCATGAAACTGGCAAGTCTCAAACGCGTTGCTGCAGATAATGTGATATGTTCCACAAGCACGAAAAAATCAAACGTCCAGAGGCTGAATTTGTCTACTGGTTCTAGGTGGTATCAACTGCAATGTCACACACTTTTAAGGAGGGTTAGTTTGCAATAAAGTAGTAAGATTTTTACATGCAGACAAGGAATCAAACAAAAGCAAGCTATTTTGAGCAGCTATTGGCCCAAATCAGTGCTCACACCACAGTTGTACTTCTCTTACGCCCCTTTTCCCATCATTGCTTGCTTTGCCGTAAATATTCCCTACTGTCCTATCAAGTTCATGCACACGAGAAAGAATCGAAGGGGGCAGAGCACCTCCAACTTCTCGCAGCACAATAAATAACTTGCCGGTCAATTTACCATCCAGATTAACGGTCGGCGTATCTGTTTACGAATGCGTTAAGGTATTGATGTTAGTTGCTCTTGCTACAACTCTCTTGGTACCTCAAATTTCCAGAGTTCCTTTCATGCGCATTTCCTCTTCAAATCCCAATTGGTCGGAGTTGAAAACAAATCCCTCACTGCACGTTGGGATAAGTTTATTTATCTCATTTACAAGATTTTGGGCCGATTCCGAAGTTTGCTGTGCCATCGTCAGGTTGACGCTTTGTTTGAAATTTCGTTATCTTACGCCTTGCAATTCTGTAGCTCTATTGGGAGTTATGCAAACATCCACTGCTTCCCTTTAGATCACTGTAACCTATGTCGCGCGCAATTTGAAGTGCATTACGTAGTAGGTCATTATCATGCAATACCCGTAAACTGTATCGAGCATCCTTGAAACACGCAACCACCAGTTTTTGCAACAAGGCCACCTTGTCCTCCCCTGAATATCTTTAGTTTTTCTTATGCACTACACGGTCATATTGCGGCGTACTTATTCGAAATCTGCTATTTTTACTATGCTAAGGATGATGTTCCATGCACGCAGTTATGTTTAGTACCAGCTCCTTCGACAACGTCTTCACTACGTTTCACTGCAGACGAGATTTGTGGCTCCCTGTCGGACAACGATGATGAACCACATGGTTCGACACCTGTTTCAGTATCACTTTTACTTGTTAAGCACGTATCGTCATCAAGTGTACTCCTCATATACATTGTCGGTACAGTCTAATGTATACGACAGCACACATTCCACTGACTTAATTTGCAGAAACGCTAATATCTCATCTGACACTTGTTTCTCACTCAGCGAAATTCCTTAGACTTCTTTCTGACAAAATGTCAAGTTCGGCAACTATTATTGTGGATTTAATACAATGTTTGCTTTGATTAACCTTGCATTACTCTGCTTTGTAACAACTCCGCTAGCACTGAAGCGCTGTTGTGAGCTACTCGTCGACTAAGTATTTCAACTACGCTCTGTAGCCTCATGCTGTGCTCACAATTGGATACCTCCAGTCCAGCCTCCTGTTGCCATTAGCAGCCAAATTGTGGTTGCATGGTAGACAATATGTGGGGCGTCGAATGCCGAAAAAACGTTGGCCTTTTGCGACGTCGTACTCAAGGGGATCCTTCAATGGATTCCTTGTAAATGATGCGCGAACCCACTGCAGTTTGATGTTGCGTCCTCACACGGTTCTGGACGCAGTAGTCGGAGCAACCTCGAGCATTGATCTGAAAAGGTCTTCAAAGACATGCTACAGTCTGTTCCACCAATGCAAATGTCTCACGGAGCTGACGCAATTGATGGATGTAATAGTCCAACGTAGAAGCACTCACCTGTCAAAACTGTATCCTGGGTACGAATCAACAAAATGAATGCATATCCAGCAAGATTATACAATAACAACAAGCGTATGCGCAATCAAGGTGGTCATTATACAAAACTGAAAGGTGCAAGCGGGACCTTATAATGCGTCTTACATTGTATCTGGCGGCACTTCACAGCGTTTTTCCTATGCCTCGGCTACTGGAAGATTCAGGAAGGCAGGGTATTTTCATAGTTAGGAAAATCTCGTCAGTCTTCCACCATTTCAGGCATCCCTAGTGGTTCTTCTAAAGCAGGCACGCAGAGTACTACTACAAAGGCATTTATGCTTCTTTCTCCGCTTCGAAGTTCTCACAATATTATCACTTCAGTTTCCGTAACTGCTGGCAGTGAGCGCTCGGATAATCCCTTAAAGAGCACGGCGAGTGTTCTCATCAAAGTTATGCTAATGATCAGTCGTGAGAGACGTCGTCCTCGGCAGCTTGCAGCGCCTTAAGGCAAAATCGAGCGAGGTGGCGCACTGTTAAGCCACTGCGCTCGGCTTCTGGAGGATAGCTGTTCACATCCCAGCCGGCCACCCGGCATCCCAGACAGCCATCCAGAGTTAAGTTTTTTGTAAACTGTTTCTTTGAAACGAACATGGCCGATTTGCTCTATTTTCACCATCCGGCCTTGTGCAACAAGAAAGGAGGAGAATATTCGGTTTCCGCAGGTTCCACCAGCATTAACATGACACTGAAAGGTAGAATCATTAAGCAGAAGGTACAGTATCTCAATTCCCAATGACATGAAAGGTCATTTATTGGCGATTGAGATCGTCCAAAGATTAATGGAAGCGCAAAAAAGACACGACGGGCAAGCACAGTTACGAATCCTCTGAGTCAGTTATCCGAGAGTATTTCAGGTAGAGAGGAACGGGTAAGTGTTATCCATCGGACTTCCGTGGGTCGTTTGCGACTGACTGAATGAGAAGAGAGGGCTCTAGCGTCTAATCACGTTGAAATGAGAATGTCAGTACCACTAGTAAACTATAATATTCATAAATTAAATAAATAATAAATAAAGTCTGTTCACGTAACCTTTTTTAATATTTGCAGTAATTATTCCTCACTTGCTACTTCAGTTATGTAGGTAAGAACAAATATTATCCACTCTTTCAGATGGAGTTTATTTTGCATTGAAACAGTTATGTTTCCCCTATTAAGAGTGTCGTTCAATAAGTAAGGCCCCACATTGTTTTTCTCACAACGTATTTATTGTTAAGAGTCAGATTTTGGTGAACATATACATCAATATGTCTTGTCCGTGTCCTATTTTTCTACGTAGTCTCCATCACGTTCTATAGCCGTACGCCAACCTTGTGGAAGAGCATATAGTCACTGCTGACAAAAGCTCTTGTCCTGTAGGCATAACCATGTATTTAGTGCATGACTGACACTCTCGCCATCTTCAGAGGGTGTTCCACGTAGAGAATCTTTAAGCGTCCCAACGAGATGGAAGTTCGAGGGTGCCAGGTGTGGACTGTAGGGTGGATGAGGCAATGATGCACAACCCAATTTGGCGATGTGTTCCCGGGTTCTCAGACTTGTGTGTGGGTGTGCATTATCGTGTTGGAGCCAGATTTATGCTGGCTTCTTGTCCGATCGAACACGTCAGAAACGGTTCTTGAGTTTATTCAGAATCTTCACGTATGCTTTTTTTCTTTGTTTTTTTTTCCTTTTTTTGTTTTGTTTTGGGGAAGGAGACCAGACAGCGAGGTCATCGGTCTCATCGGATTAGGGAAGGACGGGGAAGGAAGTCGGCAGTGCCCTTTGAAAGGAACCATCCCGGCATTTGCCTGGAGCGATTTAGGGAAATCACGGAAAACCTAAATCAGGATTGAACCGTCGTCCTCCCGAATGCGAGTCCAGTGTTCACGTATGCCACTGAATTGATGGTTGACAGTCTTGGGATCACATCCACGAGAATGACGCCATCACAATCCCAGACGACTGTCACCATGACTTTTCCGGCAGAGGGGGTTGTCTTGAATTCCTTATTTTGTAGCGAATGAGGATAATGCCACTATCCTTTTGTTTCCGGCGCAAAGTGGTGCACCCAACTTTCGTTCCACGTAACGGTCCGTGACAGAAAGACCTCTCCGTCGGCCGTCCGATGAGGCCGAGCGGTTCTAGTCGCTTCAGTCCGGAACCGCGCTGCTGCTACGGTCGCAGGTTCAAATCCTGCCTCGGGCATGGATGTGCGTGATGTCCTTTGGTTAGTTATGTTTAAGTAGTTCTAAGTCTAGGGGACTGATGACCTCAGATGTTAAGTCCCATAGTGCTTAGAGCCCTTTCAACCATTTTTGAACCTCTCCAACAATTCAGATGAAATGGCCTTTCTTTGAATCTTGTGGACCGCCGTGAGCATTCGTGGAACCCATCATGAGCACCTCTTTGAATGTCCGAGGGTCTCGATCATTCCAGGCGCACTTCCAATGTTGACCCACAACTATAAAGCCAACTGTCGATTTGTGGTACACCGGTCGGCACTAGTAATGGCATCCGCACGATTCTGCGTGTCTGGAGCAGTGGCTGTGACAGGCCGTTCCGAGCGTGCCTGGTCGTGGAGCTCTGTTTCTGCATTTCCTGAGGCTGTAACTTTTTTTTACCCATCGGCAAGCTGTACTCCTATCAACTGTAGCATCGACATACACTGTACACAAACATTTATCAATGTTCACTACGGTTTCTCTTTCCGCACACAAGAATTAAACAACAGCACGCTGTTTGTGACGCGCGTCGTATGTAGACGCCGCTGTGACGCTGTACTACTGCTCTACCATATGCCAGAACGATTCGAAACTTCACCGGCGCACAGAACAAACATCAAATGTGAAGCACCAACAAGGCCGTTTGTCTATGTATATTCGTGGCTTTTTTTAAACATTGAATGACCCTTGTATATTAGGCACCGTGAATGGTTTATAAAATAAAGCGACCCATGTGCAACTTCGGTTATGTACCACATACCGTGCACTTGTGGAAAAGTCCATGTTGGAATCACGGGAGGGTCCATCAGCACCAGGATCACCGAACATAAAGGGTATTACAGGTTGTGAGAGGTGGTGCACGCGGTGTGACACCGACCACGTAATACAGGGTTTTCACTGCGGAGTATGGCTACCATGTCCGTACGTTGGGGAAACCATGAAATTTACAAAAATTACTATTGTTGTAAGAAGAAGAAGAAAGCCGCTAGGTACAAAGATCCTCGATTCGGTCATTGTGGGCGACAATGCGATAACAACAGTGGTATGTCCAAGGAAACGTATTCAGACGTTGGCGCGACAGGTACACGTAACCTCCGGCCGTGTCTAGACTAATGTCCGCCATCAGTAATGTAAGGTGAAGCTTTGACAATGCCACTCGTGCTGGCTAGACCTCATAAAAAGCATCAAACCAATGTGGCCGTCGGTCGCAGATCCCGAGATCAGTCGAATCTACGCTACTGTGAAACTCGTCTGTTCTATTGAACAAGTGTTAAATTGCGTTCCAGTTGCACATTTTAGAGTCCATGTTTACTAGATTTATTTGCTCCGAGCGATCGAGCGATCATTCCTGTCAAGAGTTCATTGCTCTTAGAGCGACCGTGTCTGTGATATCCCTGAATACTGACCATTCCTCCTGGGACACCCTGTTGGTGAGCGTGATTTTTTACCTGTACACTTACTGTGTCAGGCACATCTAAACGTAGTTGCAACCCGAATTATACAAATACTAAACGCCAGGTGATCGACTCATTATTGATGTTGTACTTACGGTACCATTATCACTGGACCTGATCGCAATTAAATAACCTAGATTAGATGAATGCATGTACATACAGCTGTAGAACACCATGCGTGGAGAAGTCATTACACAGTAGCGGGTTAATGAGAATGATAAATAAAATGTGCAGAATCCCTTGACACATTATACTGACGCTGTAACAAAGCCTGCTACCAATAACAAATCAATGGCCGGATCATTTTCTCCCAAAGAACACTTATGAGGAAGCAAGCTCAGTATGTTCTATATTCATATAATCTTTAATTGGATCGCACTTTTTTTCTAATTATTTCCTTACGTAGTTGGTCAGCGGTAGGAGCCCTGACGTGTAATAATACACGACAACTAAATGAATAAACTGTTTAAAATCTCTAGTCCAGGCAACCTGTCAGAATGGTATTTGACTTGCGCCGGCTCAGTGTTCTTGTCTGAGATACATGTTTGCTTAACTATCTGGCACGATAAGACGCTCGTAAAAGATTACACGGCAAATAACTGAAGCCTGTAGTTCCGTTGCGAGACTGCAGTGGAGATAAATGTAATATTCTGTGATTAAGTGAGAATCTACAGTCAAAGCACGTCAGTCAGCCAAATGCACAGGGAAATAATGAAACGTGGTCTAGTGGTACAGTGTATAGCTGGAAACTGGAGGAGTGTGGGATCGAATCCCGCCTGGGTCACATTTCACTCTCCCTTTTAATCTTGTATTTACTTGTTAGTCATGTGGGGATACGCATTTCGAAATATGACAATTTCAGACTACCAATGTCGACTTCCCTGATTATCAACCGCAATTCGCACTCTTAATTCTCGGTAAATTCTTCAAACAACGGGCAGTGAGTTATTCAGCTTTGAAGTATCGTAATAAATATGACTAATAACGCAAAGATAATCACACAATCGAGCTGTGTTTGAAACAATTAAATATTTTTAATCATTAGTTTCCTGCAATCGTTTGAGAACAGTTGTATAGCGAGAAGACATGCGAATCCAAAAGATGTGGTGATTTATTTTTTAGGCTGCGATTAAAACGCTTTCCGAAAAACTACTTCAGCAACTTCGCTTCGCTTACAACATACAGCTTTCTGCCTTCCTCGAATTAAACCTAGATATGGACAGGATTCTTAGCGTGGCACGGGAGAAGTCTTCCATAAAGGGTCCACGACAAAGAACTGCGACAAGGAGACTCAATAGTGATTCAGAGTGCGACTAAACTTCACAAGACGAGTGCTGTAACGCGAACTAAATACGTACATCATGCACGACTTTTCTTATTTTTTCTTTTATTTGTGCCACCTCAACCAGCCTCTGATACATATTGAATCACTCACTCACACACACACACATACACCCATGATTCGCATACAATATTTACATTGGTTGTAAATATCACAATGCACCCCCAACATTGCCATGAGATACCACTCCAAACGCCAATTAAATGTGGAACACACAACATTCGTGCCCCCCCATCCCCAGACAACTTTCCTGCTGTGAGCTGCCTACATCGTGCAAGTTATACGAAAATAATGATATTCAGTTACTTAACGTTATTCTCTGAAATTAATTCGTATCTCTAAACAGCGGCCCGCAAACAAAATACGCTACGCCACGCAGGTGGTCTTGCGTGCGAAACAGGCCGTATCACTAGTGCTCTTACAAGACATGTTGGTGTCGCCTTGTGATCAGTATTTGAATATATAAGTAGGTAGTAATGTGAACTGATGCACTGTCGCCGGAGCTGGGCTTTGCCGCCAACACGCGCAGGAGTCAAAGCAGTGTGTGTCGCGCCCAACGCCGTACCGGAACAGTGGCATATCGATATGTAAGCCGCGTTATACACAACTTCCTTATGTTTCTGCTAATGGAAAATTGTACTGAAATGCAGGACGATCTGCAACGAATTGACGCATGGTGCAGGGAATGGAAATTGAATCCCAATGTAGACAAGTGTAATGTGCTGCGAATACATAGAAAGAAAGATCCCTTATCATTTAGCTACAATATAGCAAGTCATCAACTGCAAGCAGTTAATTCCATAAATTATCTGCGAGTAGGCATTAGGTGTGATTTAAAATGGAATGATCATATAAAGTTGACAGTCGTTAAAGCAGATGCCAGACTGAGATTCATTGGAAGAATCCTAAGGAAATGCAATCCGAAAACAAAGGAAGTAGGTTACAGTACACTTGTTCGTCCACTGCTTGAATACTGCTCAACAGTATGGGATCCGTACCAGATAGGGTTGATAGAAGAGATAGAGAAGATCCAACGGAAAGCAGCGCGGTTCGTTACAGGAACATTTAGTCATCGCGAAAGCGTTACGGAGATGATAGATAAACTCCAGTGGAAGACTCTGCAGGATAGACGATCAGTAGCTCGGTACGGGCTTTTGTTGAAGTTTCCAGAACATACGTTCACCGAGGAGGCCAGCAGTATATTGCTCCCTCCTACGTATATCTCGCGAAGAGACCATGAGGATAAAATCAGAGAGATTAGAGCCCACACAGAGGCATACCGACAATCCTTTCCACGAACAATACGAGACTGGAATAGAAGGGAGAACCGATAGAGGTACTCAAGGTACCCTCCGCCACACACCGTCAGGTGGCTTGCGGACTATGGATGTAGATGTAGATGTAATGTTATCAGAATTACCGGAATGTTGCTTCAATATTGTCAAGAAACCGACAGCAGTCTTTTCATAGAAGCGTGCTGTATTCACTAATAAGAGAAAAGCGCTGTCGGCTGCAGTGTTTATGTACACTTGAACACGAATTCCTATCGAGATATTTGCGACTGCACCACTGTGAAACATTAGTGACACTACCAGACGGAACTGAACCTCTTGCATAGAAACGTTTTAATTGACAGTACGACGCCAGTATTTGTAAATTTTATTGCGGAACCTAGTCGCAGAGTATTCTGAATAACGGACCCTCATATGGCGAGAGATGGGAACACATAATGCACCGAGGAGCATCGTCCAACGTGATCGTTCTGACGGTGCAGTCTTAGGGCGTGGGGAGGCACGGGTGCACTGACCTCCAAATCTCTGAACACTGCTCATCTTTACTGTGACATTGTACTACGTCACTTTTCAGGATTGCTTTCGGTCCTGATATCACTTTTATAGACGTCACTGCCCGATCCCATCGAACAGCTCGGGTGGAGCAGCTCTCGCAACGAGAGGGCATTCGGCAAATGGACTGGCCTGCCAGTTCCCATCGAGAACGTTTGGCATTCGTCAGGAGTATGTATTGCAGTAAATTCAGATGCACCAGAGGCCATCCAGTTGTTGTCAACCGCGTGGTGAAGGAATGGAACGCCCACCACAAGAACTCCGTACTAACCTAGTGGCCAGCGTGGGAGCACCATGTACAGCATGCACAGCGTCCGCGGTCATCACACACCTAGGAGACATCACGATTCGCGGTGGCTTCCATGTAAATATTGCTTTTCAATAAAAGTGTCAGTTCCGTTCATCTCATTGCATATTGCTTTTAGTTACACTATGAGATCAAAAGTATCCGGACACCTGGCTGATAATGACTTATAAGTTCGTGGCGCCCTTCATCGGCAATGCTGGAATTTAATACGACGTTGGCCCACACTATGCCTTGATGACAGCTTCCACTCTCACAGGCATACGTTCAATCAGGTGCTGGTAGGTTTCTTGGGGAATGGGCAGCCCATCCTTCACGGAGTGCTGCGCTAAGGAGAGGTATCGATGTCGATCGATGAGGCTTGGCACGAAGTCGGCATTCCAAAACATCCCAAAGGTGTTCAATAGGATTCAGGTCAGATCTCTGTGCGGGCCAGTCCATTACAGGGATGTTATTGTCGTGTAACCACTCCACCACAAGTTGTGCATTATGAACAGGTGCTCGATCGTGTTGAAAGATGCAACCGCCGTCCCCGAATTGCTCTTCAACAGTGGGGTGCGAGCAGGTCCTTAAAACATGAACGTACGCCTGTGCTGTGATAGTGCCACGAAAAACACTACCACACCATCACACCACCGTCTCCTAATTTTACTGTTGGCACTACACACGCAGGTAGATGACGTTCACTGGGCATTCCCCATACCCACACCCTGTCATCGGATCGCCACATTGTGTACCGTGATTCGTCACTCCACCACAGAGTTTTTCCACTACTCAGTCGTCCAATGTTTACGCTCCTTACACCAAGCGAGGCGTCGTTTGGCATTTACCAGCGTGATGTGTGGCTTATGAGCAGCCGCTCGACCGTGAAATCTAAGATTTCTCACCTCCCGCCTAACTGTCATAGTACTTGCAGTGAATGCTGATGCAGAGTCATAATTCCTATGTGATGGTCTGGATAGATGTCTGCCTATTACATATTACGACCCTCTTCAACTTTCGGCGGTCTCGGCAAGTCAACAGACGAGGTCGGCCTGTACGCTTTTGTGCTGTACGTGTCCCTTCACGTTTCCACTTTACTATCACATCGGAAACAGTGGACCTAGGGACGTTTGGGAGTGTGGAAATCTCTCGTACAGTAGTATGACAAAAGTGACACCCAATCACCTCACCACGTTCGAAGTCCGTCATTTCCGTGGAGCGCGCCATTCCGCTCTCTCACGATGTCTTCTAATGACTACTGAGATCGCTGATGTGGAGTACTTGGAACTAGGTGGCAGCACAAAACACCTAATATGAAAAACGTATGTTTCTGAGGGTGTCCGGAAACTTTTGAACACATAGTTTAACTCTTGTACTATGCTGTAGCAGTTGTTTCTATGTATGGTCTAGGTTTCGTCGAGCTACGTTACTTGGCAGTGACACTTCTGTCCTTACGTTTTAAGCAGCAGTGTGCGCGAGTGCATTTCTAGAATTGAAGGATGTAATTCTAAACTCGATTTGCTACCTACATAGTTAACACTTCAGGTACAAACAGCTTAAGTGTGGGCTGTGAGTGAGTGCAGCCTATGTTCTATTCAAAGGTGCGTGACTGATGTAAACTGTCGCGTGCTCTGATTGGACATTAAGGACCGTACAATTGCGGCACGCTAGATTCATTTCGAAATGCGGCATTTACCGATACAAGAAACGCGGTGGAGTATTCACACAAAATAATACTAATACACAACGAAAAGCGCTTAAACTGGGCCAATGACTGTATGCATGTTCTCCTTGTTGCCCCAACTTTCTGTAGTGCACTGGTCAGTGCTGCTAACTGCTGACACCGAACTTGTGGTTTCGACTCCAGAAGGTTTATCTAAAGGGGCAGAATAAGTAACCAGGAGACATGCAACCATAAAGCCGCTTCGAATCCTGGTGGTTGAAAATGTTCACTGCCAGTATTTGGCCAGCAAGTAAAGAAGAGGTGGTGATGTAAAGTTAATGATCACCAATCTTTGCACCAATGTCCTGGATTAAATTCCAAATCTTCTAGTAGTGTGTCATGACATGAAGGCATACTACGCCACCGAGCGAGGTGGCACAGTGGTTAGCACACTGGGCTCGCATTCGGGAGGACGACGATTCAATCCCACGTCCGGCCATCCTGATTTAGGTTTTCCGTGATTTCCCTAAATCGCTCCAGGCAAATTCTGGGATGGTTCCTTTGAAAGGGTACGGCCGGCTTCCTTCCCCGTCCCTCCCTAACCCGATGAAACCGATGACATCGCTGTCTGGTCTCCTCCCCCAAACAACCCAACGCATACTACGCTGATGATAGTGATCCGTCCGTCGGGTGGGGACGTTACGCCCAGCGGCCACTTTGGTACTTTTCAAGAAAAATAAGGTATGTGCCGACATCGGAACCACTCTCTCCCTTCCCTCCATCCATAACAACACAACCCCAACACTACATGGCACAAGCGCTCATCACACACGCTTGACGCTACATAACAGGTCTGAGGAAGGCAATCGCAAACCATGACCTTCCTTAGAATAGCGATGCAGGTTTCCTGCATCTGCCCACCTACGCTTATTCCCCGAGTATGGGACCACTTCAACTTGAATAAATACCACCGTTTCATTCTGCATTTCTTTATACGTCAATTGTCATCCGTTTTCGAATACAGTAGTTATTGCTGGATAGCTGTGGGTACGAGATAAATAAGACGGATCTCATATACCTCTGATTTCGCTGGAAATCTGTCGATAGGTACTTTTAACATTTTGAATGGTTATCAATGAAGCTTCAGTAAAGGTTAATCGGCACAAAGCCTTAGAATAGGGAAATCTTAGGTAAGTTACAGGTTTTCATTTTTTCAATAACGAAGGATGCATCTACGAGGAGAAATACCTTTTAGTTATGGGACTGCTGCTTTCAGAGTTTAAATGAGAAAATGTTCAGTGATACTAACTTTTTTCATGCTAGAGCCGGCTTCTGATACCAGCAGTGAAAGATAAATGGCTTTCGAGTGATATGAAACCAACTCTTTTTACACAGATGCAGGTTAATGTGTACGTATTATGCTTCTGTGTGTACAACAATAAACAAGGTGCCCATGCCTGTCGTGTTACATTTCGCAAAAATTGCCGATGAAATTTGGAAATTTGTGGTAAGGTCTTATGGGACACAGCTGCTGAGGTCATCGGTCAGTAAGATTACGAACTATTTAATCTATCTTAAACTAACTTACGCTGAGGACAACACACAAACCCATGCCAGAGGGAGGACTCTAACCTCTGATGGGGGGAGCCACGCGGACCGTGGCAAGGTGCCTCAGACCGCACGGCTAATGGCAGATGAGCTCCTATGCCGTGTGGAAGTATTTCATGAGAGACGGATTACTTTAAATTTGCAGAGCACAAGTGACAGCGCTGTAAGTCTCTTCATTTCACTGTGTGCTATGTCTTCTATCACCACCAATTGTGCTGTTTGTTCTTGTAAAGGGAAACCTAATTTGATGTTGAAAGGAAGCGAGGGATTGTGTGGATAATATAAAGTGCTATAAACGGAGACCATTTAGTTCCGGCGCCACGGTGAAACAGCTTAGTATTCGTGGGGACTTGGGTGAATCCGGGGTATCGTCCCTGCGGACTGACATCTGCGCTATCTCCACTCTTTTTCCGTGCGACACACACCGCTGAACTTGCGGTTTCGACAAAAGGCGCACGAAGAGACTTCTTTTTCCTTTACTTCTCTGGCTGAGGACAAGCAGAGCAGCAGGTCAACGCAAATTAACTTCAGTGATGCACACGCCTTTTTTTCTGCAGATTTACTAGAAGTCAAGTCTGTTTCCTGAAAAACTTTACTGTTTAGTTTTCATCAGCTAAAATGCCCCATAGCGCGTAAAATACAAACAGAAAAAGCGACTGTTACTCTACGGAGTAGTGCAAATAGTCTTATCAAAAAAGGCAAAAATATTCCTCATACGGCAACCAGCATCATCAAGAGAGCGTTTTCGTGATCAAAATAGACAGAAACGTGTGTCATAGTTACGTCTCGAAAGCAGCATTGAGCTATGACTGAGCAACTTTATGCTGTGTCAAGATGAATTGATATGTGGCTTTGCTACGCTCAAAATGATATTTTTATGGTATTAACAGTACCTCCAAATGCCTTAGCTACTAGACTACACTAGTAGAACGCAGTAGGAGCCATGAACTGAGGATGAACACGATGAGAACATAAAACGAATATTTGAAAAAATAAAATGATTTTGTGTTCCTCTAAGGCAGTATATATGGATGTTTGACTTGTTGATGCAATGCGCTGCTATTTCGAGCGTCATATTGGCTTAATAAACACGGCAGGCCCGACAGAACGACGTCTACAAGCACAATTAGTGCCATTATCTGAACTTCAGCGAGGCTGTATTGAGGGCCTGCAGGAGGCTGGGTGATTCTTCGAAGAACTAACACTCATGTACGTATCAGCGTTTGTGCCGGTAGTCGGAGGAATTAACATTTTCTCGTACGCCATGTTCCTATCGGCTGCCGTCTACGAGCAATGCAGGAGACAAAAAGCCATTGCAAGAGCGTCAGCTAGGACAATCAGGAAGCTGAGCCAGTAGCAAAGGTGCCTCTCCCCTCACACCTCAGCACTGTGCAGTCAGTCTCATAAACGTGACTAATGGCATCAAGCTGAGTTTCACGATGGCTGCAGACTCTTTGCTTGGCGTTAAGGGAGCGGCAAGTACTGGTGTATGGTATATGAGACCATTTCTATGAACAAGCGCAAGGGAATACAAACATTAAATCACCGTAAACCTCCGATTTTTGTTGAGGGAAAACTAACAAGTACACACTAAGGTGTAACGCGGAGTATAATTGTAAATGTGGATCTACATTCATAGAAGAGTCGTTTTACGTGATCAATTTATCCTTCACCTGGTGTGGAATAAGACGAGAAAAATTTCTAACTTTTGACAGACAGGATAAAGGTTGGATTGCATAGATGCTAGAGTCACATGTATACCACGAATAAAGCTATAATGTTACTTAAAAACCGTCTTGATTGCAAAGTAACATTATAAAATCACTGATTGCTGTTATCCCATAAGACATTATGTCTGTTTTTGCAACGAATAAAGCTTACCACTCACGTCATGTTAACAAGACATTTAAAGTGGAGTAGAGTTAAGCTTGGCTGGCAAGCATTTGGGAAGAATTAAAAAGTATTCAGATCAAAAATGCCAGTAAATCTGAAGAAAGCAGTATTTGATCAATGCATTCTTCCTGGGATGACGTACAGCTGCGAGACATGGACACTGAACTCATTTACAAAAGGGAAACTTAGGACAGCAGAGGGCCATGGAGAGGTCAATGCTGGGCTATACAAGAAAGGACAGGAAAAGGGCAGATGACATCCGGTCTGTGAGGAAGCTTAATGACATCTTAGAGACAGTAGGTTCCTTGAAATGGCAGTGGTCTGGCCACGTCGCAAGAAGAAAAGACAACAGATAGACGAAGCGAGTACTGGAGTGGAGTCCGAGGGAGCACCGGAGTCCTAGAGGAAGATAACCAGACAGATGGGACAAAGACATCAAGAACATCGCTGGTAACACCTGGCAGAGAACTGCCCAAGACCGTCCCACTTGGAGAAGACTTCTGAAAGCCTACCTGAATCCACGACTCGAAGAGGCCACATCATCTAATGATTGAATTGGCTGATGATGATGATGATGATGATGATGATGAGAGTTAAGTGAATAAACTACACGAAGCGACAACGCGTAAATACCACACTCTGCACAGTCAAATTGGGCTTGAATACGGTTAGTTGTAGTGGAAAGACTGGATGTTAACGAGTCGTCGTCACGAGAAAAAGTGAGGAAGGAACCATTCTGGCGTTCGCCTGAATTGGATTTAAGGAAATCACGGGAAATATAAACGTGAATTACGAGGTTTTAGTTCCAATCTCCTAAATGTGAGTGCAGTGTCTTCATCACTGAGTCACTTCACTCGTCACTAGTGATGAGCATTGAACTCAGTGAATCGCTGACTGCCTGCGGCAAATATGCACGAGCACACACTGTGCCTCGTAGATGCTAATAAATGTTAGTTGGGAAGATCACTAGGACGATGTCCGACCTTCGTGCGCCTCATTTGTAATCGGTTATCTGGTCCACGAGATGTGACGATAGAATGGATTAAGATGCACGTCATCTACATATGAGCTGTTGCGGTTACTTCCGAGTGTTCACACACCTGTAGAAATAGTCTAACGTTGTCCTGTCATCTGGCTCTACATGTAGCCAGCGTCAGATGCAGGATTATATTACCCATGACACAACTCAGAATCACCACCAGCTAGAGGGCCTGCTAAAAACAAAGAGTTGGCATCTCTACCGGCGGCTAGTTGTCGTTGCTGATGACTGATGAGTCATGCTTCAGTTTTGATTTCGCTAACAGCAACGCACCCGAAGGGTGGTGTAGATCATTGTTCCCCACAAGACATTGTTCACTGTCATACCGGACGAACATCTAATGCTGTTCTTTGTGGACGCGTTCAAACCCATTTTGATTCCACGCTACGTAGCTCATATAGGAGTACATGGCAGTACACCTACCTATACCGAATTTGTAAACGCCTTTTTTTTTTTGCTGCATACTCTGTGCCAATACCCTGACAAATTTCACCCATTAAATATGTTTTAATGGTGCTGCAGTGTACACAAACATTGGTGTCCGCTTTCAGTAATTAAGTGGAGACAGATGACGTGCAACCGAGCGAGGTAGCGTTCCAGATCTGTTCCACTGGGATCGTATCAGGAGAATTTGGTGGCCGAGGATTCTGGCCTTGTGACGTTCACAGTTATTCTATTGGAAGATGGAATTGCGGTCACGGCAGACATCGAACATGAAGGGATAGTGGTGATGCGTAATAATGTTTACATAGTCCACAGCTGTCGGGATACCTTTGATTACCACCCGTAGCATAATATAGCCCCCACCGATCTGCGACTGTGGCACGGCGCATGTTTGGAGAACAGTTCGCTTGGATGACCGCGTATTCAGCCACGTATTGATCTTGAATAACGAGAAACGTGACTCATCCAACAAGGCCACCCGTTTCATCTGAGGCAAACCTCAATGCCTACCGCAATCGTAAATGACGATGTCGTTATGTGAACATGTAGGGGTCGTCTGTTGTGGAGCCCCATGTTCAAACAATGTGCACTAAGCGGTGTGCTTCGAAACACGTGTGCCAGCCCGGCACTGCACTCTGTTGTCAGATCTGCCAAATACGGCCACCTATCCTGCTCTACAGAGCGGGAAAAGTCTGCGACCTCCTCGCCCACCAGCTCCGCCTTTCCTCTCTCTCTCTCTTTTACACCGGGTCATAACAATCTGACCTTTCCACAACGCCGTTTATTTTAGTACATTTCCCTATGTGCGTCCCTTGCGTTCCTAGAATGATTCTCTCCTTATCAAGTCATGTGCCCCTAACGCCAGCAGGCGTCATTCAGATTGGCGGTGGGCAGTGATCATAATATTTTGGCTCTTCCGTATAGTTTTATACGTTTCTCAGAATCAAAATATCCAGTCTATTTTGCGTGACGCTATTCAGCTTTAAGAGTAGCTTGTTTGGTTTTCATTATTCTCGGAAAATAATTGGAGTTACTTATTATCTTAAAGAAAGCGAGCTATGCTTCACTTTGTCCACAAAGTAAGGAATTATTAGCACCCCCTCCGTCAGCGCCAGATGTGTCAGATACTACCGCGTCCTGCCTCAACTATCACACCTGAAAAAACACTCACTTTAATAACGACGAATCTATATAATCTGCTATTTTGAATTAAAAACAAAGAAACGTTGTGAAGCTTCATTTGCTGTGTTCGTCCATGTGATGCAGAGAACTGTAGACAACAGCAACCAAATTGATGCAGTTTTTCTTAAGTTCAGGAATGGATTAGATACAGTTCCGATCTGTCGTTAAGTGAACAAAACACAAGATTATGGAATACCAGACTAAATTTATGACTAAACTGAGGACTTCCTAGCAGACAGAAATCAACATGTCATTCTTCACAGGACGAAATGTACAGATGAAAAGATAATTTATGGGATACTCCAAGGGGTGTTAGAGGGACGTTACTACGAGGGTTGGAACTTAAATAGTGGCAACTATTTATTCACAACCGATACAAAAGAGTTACATGTTTGCACCTGCTATTGTCCTTCAAAGTCGTCACCAACTTTGTCTAGAACCCGTTGCCAGCGATGTGGAAGGCGTAGTATACCGTTAGCATAGCGTGTTCTGCTGATGGTGCGAATGGAGCAGTCTGCTGCCTTTCGAATCTGAAGCGAAAGCCACGAAGTGGTTCCTTTATTATCGGAATCAAATCAAAGTCACAAGGACTTAAGTCCGGGGAGTATGGTGGATGATATAGTACTTCCCAGTCCCATCGACCGAACAGAGCAACCACAGCTTGCGCTGCATGCACTCTTGTCGTGCAAAATGATGGGTGGGCTGTGCAGAAAGTGTCGCGGCTTCTTTCGCAAAGCTGGTCGCAGGTGATGCTCCAAAAACGAAAAGAAATACTGTGTATTGAAAATCTGCCGTGGAGGAACGTAATGCGTTAGGATAACACGATCACAGTCGTACGCGAGAATCACCAAAACTTTAGATCGCTCCATTCGCACCATCAACAGAACAGGCTCTGCTAACGATATACAACGCCTTGCACATCGCTGGCAACGGCTTCTACACAACGCTGGTGACTACGTTGAAGAACAGTAACAGGTGCAAAAATGTAACACTTTTGCATCGGTTGTGAATAAATAGTTACCACTATTTAAGTTTCAACCCTCGTATTTGCAATAAATGTAAATAATCTAGCGAATAACGTCAGTCTCTCGATGAGAGTTGTCGACGGAAAAGGTGGATCGGCAAAAAACTAGTGATCTGCAGGAAAACCTGCAGAAGGTCGACGGTTGCAACTGGAACTGGCAGTTGATTCTTAACGAATGTAAGGCTACATCTTGTAAGTATGCTGTTTAGGTTTTTATGTTGGTAACGTCACATAGCGCTCTGTATGAAAATCACTGGCTGTGCTGTGTGAAGTCTGTGGCTGGCTTGCATTGGTGGAATTTGTTATTGTAGCGTTGGGCAGTTGGCTGTTAACAGCGCGTAGCGTTGCGCAGTTGGAGGTGAGCCGCCAGCAGTGGTGGAGGTGGGGAGGGAGATGGCGGAGTTTTGAGAGCGGATGATCAGGACGTGTGTCCACCAGAGACAGTAAATTTGTAAGGACTTTTGAACACTATTAAGGTAAATACATTGTTTGTTTCTATCGAAATCTTTCATTTGCTAACTATGCCTATCAGTAGTTAGTGCCTTCGGTTGTTAGAATCCTTTATTTAGCTGGCAGTGGAAGCGCTCGTTGTATTGCAGTAGTTCGAGTAACGAAAATTTTTGTGAGACAAGTGATTCATGAAAGGTATAGCTTATTGTTAGTCAGGGCCATTCTTTTGTAGAGATTATTGGAAATCAGATTGCGTTGCGCCAAAAATATTGTGTGTCAGTTTAGTGTTGATCAGAATAAGTAAAGAGAGAAATGCCTGAGTACGTTCAGTTCTGCTCAGCTGTTTGAAGACCAAATAATGTAAGAGGTTTATCAGCACAGTGATTCATAAATTTTCCTAAGGGGACATTTCAGTCTGTATACATATACCACAAGCCACCATAAGGTGAATAACGGAGGGTACCTACTACTAGTGCTAGTCATTTCCTTTCGTGTTCGACTCGCACATGGAGCAAGGGAAAAGACTGTCTACTTGCTTTCCTACAAGCCCCGTTTCTCTTGCCTTGCGTTCACGGTCCTTACACGGGTTGTAGGTTGCTGGTAGTAGAGTCGTTTTTTAGTCTATCGCAAATGTCTGTTCTCTTAACTTCCTCAACATTGTTTTGGGGATGAACCTGTTATTCCTCTCGAAGGACTCTCATTAGACTTCACGGAGCATTTCCGTGAGACTGGCGTGTTGCTCGAATCTGCGAGTAATAAATCTAAAATAAATGTAACGTATCGCGCACGAAGGGGAAAGCCGCTCCTGTTCGGTTACGATACTGGTGACAAATAGTTGGAAACAACAACAACGATGAAATACCTAGAAGTAACCGCCTGCATTGTCCTAAAATGGAATACTATCGAAAAACTTGTTGGTAGGATCCCAAGGAAGTATAGCAAATACGAGTACAAAGAGGGTTTATAAAACACTCGCTCCACCGATTCCTCAGTATTTTTCGTCAGTCTAGGATCCTTACCAGTTAGGATTAATAGAATAATGGAAGAGACGAGAGAGGGAGAGAGAGATCGAAAGAAAGCGGCGCGTTTCCTCATGAGTTTGTTTAGTAAAAGCGACAGATGGCAGGCACTTCAAGAGAGGCACTGTGCAACACGGAGCAGTTTATTGTTTAAATTCAGAGTGTGAAGAATAGGGCAAAATATTACTCCCTGCCGTAAACGTCTAGCGAATAACAGCGACGAGAAAATCGGAGAAATTAATGCTCAGATGCAGGCTCACTGACAGTGTTTGTTGGCACGCACCAATTACCCATGGAACAGGGTAAGAACACCACACACACACACACACACACACACCCATGCCCGATGGAGGACTCGAACCTCCGGCGGGAGGGGCCGCGCAGTCCGTGACATGGTGCCTGAATCAGCGCGATCACTCCCCGCGGCGGATTGTTACCAATATCACACGTCGCAACGCACCAAGTGTCTATTTACACATTCCTTTTAGCGCACTGAGTCCGCACATATCTGCGAACTGCCTAAACAGGCTGTACGTTGCACGGATTTGATTGTTTGGGGGAAGACACCAAAGAGCGAGGTCATCGGTCTCATCGGATTAGGGAAGGACGGGGAAGGAAGTCGGCCGTGCCCCTTCAAAGGAACCATCCCGGCATTTGCCTGGAGCGATTCAGGGAAATCACGGAAAACTTAAATCAGGATGGCCGGACGAGGGATTGAACCGTCGTCCTCCTGAATGCGAGTCCAGTGTGCTAACCACTGCGTTACACGGAACCGTACGTAAGTTCCTATCCGCGCCTGAAAGGACATACGATGTTATACGATCGCTTCCGATAGGAGCCGACGTACTCAAGATGTCTGCAGCTCTTCACAGCCCAGCTGCATCGCGGCGCCGCGACAAAGTGATTTCGAAAAGAAAGGAAGTTGAATATAGCAAATTGATGAACACACGTGAACTGTTTAACTGAACAATATGAACTCGAGCCGTGTCTTTTGGTCACATGAAGTAAAGATTATCACAACAGTAACAAACGTGATAAATAAACAGAACTTGCTGTACGTTAATAGAGCGTAGTCTGCAGAAAACAGTTGACGATGTTAAAAAGGTAACTCTGTGGTCACAATATTGCCGAGAAAACCATTTCACTGACACCTCGAGTAGAAGTGGTGCTATCACTGTGGATGTTTGCGCACCGTAAGTATAGTTTTTTGACAGACTTCGATTCACCAGTAGCGTGGAATCTTAGAGTAGCCGATAACTTCTCAGGGTAAGTAGTTGTTTTTCTCAACAAAGCGTTCAACCACGTTAATTTCTATTTGCACAAGGTCCAGTAGCGATTGATAATTGATGTGCCCCGACGAAATTACAATAGTTCGGTTGCAATTGTGGACTCTTCGAGTGCTCTGGAAGTTTTCATATCAACTATAAGACGTGAAATGTTAGTTCACTTTATTACACGAATGACTGTAAAGATTTACTTAACTTGAGACAGCTCTTTTCCGCAGGAGAGCGTAGAATATATAAAATTGTCATCGAAAATGAAAACATCACTCCATGCTTAGAATCGTGAATTGTTCTCTCGAAGTACAACGTTCAACATTGAGACAACTATATGTTCCACTGAGACTTCGACTAGCTCTATCCTACTAGATGATGTTGAGCGCTGAAGCAGAGGTCACAGACTGGGCTGAGCTCTTGCCCATATTGACCTCAGCGCGAGGGCGCTGCAGTTCCAGAGGGGAGGCGCTGTCTTCAGGAGTGCCTCCAAGGCGTCACTGCGGATTGCAGCGAGCGCTCGCTAATGTCTGTAGTATCGACTCGCGTTGCCGCCTTCGGTCTGGACGATACCACAATAATTACCCTCGCTTCGTTTAGAAGAAATAACGAGGATCTCCTATCCTCCCGTCTATTCACCTAGTTTTCGCTCATAATGACAGTTTTTCCCTTTCGTGTAGTTCAGTGCCACGGCATATACAGGGTTTTACAAAAAGGTACGGCCAAACTTTCATGAAACATTCCTCACACACAAATAAAGAAAATATTCTATATAGACATGTGTCCGGAAACGCTTAATTTCCATGTTAGAGCTCATTTTAGTTTCGTCAGTATGTACTGTACTTCCCCGATTCACCACCAGTTGGCCCATTTGAAGGAAGGTAATGTTGACTTCGGTGCTTGTGTTGACATGCGACTCATTGTTCTACAGTACTAGCATCAAGCACATCAGTACGTAGCATCAGCAGGTTAGTGTTCATCACGAACGTGGTTTTGCAGTCAGTGCGATGTTTACAAATGAAGAGTTGGCAGATGCCCATTTGACGTATGGATTAGCACGTGGCAATAGCCGTGGCGCGGTACGTTTGTATCGAGACAGATTTCCAGAACGAAGGTGTCCCGACAGGAAGACGTTCGAAGCAATTGATCGGCGTCTTAGGGAGCACGGAACATTCCAGCCTATGACTCGCGACTGGGGAAGACCTAGAACGACGAGGACACCTGCAATGGGCGAGGCAATTCTTCGTGTAGTTGACGATAACCCTAATGTCAGCGTCAGAGAAGTTGCTGTTGTACAAGGTAACGGTGACCACGTCACTGTATGGAGACTGCTACGGGAGAACCAGTTGTTTCCGTACCATGTACAGCGTGTGCAGGCCCTATCAGCAGCTGATTGGCCTCCACGAGTACACTTCTGCGAATGGTTCATCCAACAATGTGTCAATCCTCATTTCAGTGCAAATGTTATCCTTACGGATGAGGCGTCATTCCAATGTGATCAAATTGTAAATTTTCACAATCAACATGTGTTGGCTGACTAGAATCCGCACGCAAATGTGCAATCACGTCTTCAACACAGATTTTCTGTGAACGTTTGGGCAGGCATTGTTGGTGATGTCTCGATTGGGCCCCATGTTCTTCCACCTACGCTCAATGGAGCACGTTATCATGATTTCATACGGGATACTCTACCTGTGCTGCTAGAACATGTGCCTTTACAAGTACGACACAACATGTGGTTCGTGCACGATGGAGCTCCTGCACATTTCAGTCAAAGTGTTCGTACGCTTCTCAACAACAGATTCGGTGACCGATGGATTGGTAGAGGCGGACCACTTCCATGGCCTCCACGCTCTCCTGACCTCAACCCTCTTGACTTTCATTTATCGGGGCATTTGAAAGCTCTTGTCTACGCAACCCCGGTACCAAATGTAGACTCTTCGTGCTCGCATTGTGGACGGCTGTGATACAATACGCCATTCTCCAGGGCTGCATCAGCGCATCAGGGATTCCATGCGACGGAGGGTGGATGCATGTATCCTCGTTAACGGAGGACATTTTGAACATTTCCTGTAACAAAATGTTTGAAGTCACGCTGGTACGTTCTGTATCTGTGTGTTTCCATTCCATGATTAATGTGATTTGAAGAGAAGTAATAAAATGAGCTCTAACATGGAAAGTGAGCGTTGTCGGACACATGTCCACATGGCATATTTTCTTTCTTTGTGTGTGAGGAATATTTCCTGAAAGTTTTGTAACACCCTGTAATGGTCGGCCACAGAGAAAGCAAGAATGGCTGATTTCATTTTAGAATTCGTCGTTCCGATAGCTTCTCTATGCACGTGCAGTACTGCTGTGTTGCTTAGTGGCGCGTCTACCCACACGTGACTTATTCCATTCGCTATAGCACGGTCCCCGGGTAAATGGGAGCTAAGGCGGCCTGTGACATTTTTATGCGTGTAACAACAGGTTGTAGGTTCCCTCTCCGAATACAGAGTACCGAGCGCAGCCGCGTGTGGTTCGCTGTGAGGTCGGCAGAGCTGCGGCGGCGGCGGCGGCGGCGGCGGCGGCCGCAGGCAGTGACCCAGTTGGCGAGAGCCGCTGCCTAGCCGGGCACCACCCGCGCGCCGGCTGCACGTCGTAAGCTCCCACACTTGACACTCCGCGCGCAATTGGCGCACGTGCTAGTGCTCTGTATCCAAGTCACTTACTATCCCCACTATTCAAACACTGTTCGCCATATAACTTTTAATTCCAAGATCTTAACATCTGTGCAGAGTGAATTAAGAATTCCGCTACACATTTTGAGGAATGATAGATTGGCAATTCTCACTAAAGCAACCTGTATTTAACTATAATTCATTTTTTAGCTAACAACACACCTTCACACGATAGACAACTTCGATCTACATCATCTTCTTCTGTCCTAATCGTGAAACTGTAAAACTGCCGTCTCTGTTTGAACACGCAAATCTACAAAACTAGACAAATTTTCGTGGGATTTTCACGGACAACTTTAGCGTACTATGGGGCAACGTGTAGGCTTTATTTGATCAAAATCCGATCACAAAAAGAAACACGATTTAGAGTTTTATCCTAAATCGTCTACTCAGTTCGATAGGTTGGATGTTCAATTACAACAGCAGAGTGCACCAAATAATTAATAGTTACCGCTATCAGTTTCGTAGTACACCAAAGAAGCAACATATGGCGTTGTTAGCAGCTTTAACTCGGTGCAGAAAATTTTCGGAGGTTTACGTCAGTGACAGAATTAAGTAGCTCCATCTTATCTTCACACGTACAAACTAACAGCGAACTTACTTCGCTAGGATATACAGATTTACTGATTTCGCTTTGTTAATAGAAACTTGACATTCTATTCTTTCGATACGTTTTATTTATACTGTTTGCTAGGAGAAACGCATTTCTTAAGTTCGTTTTATGATTTGGCTGCCAACTCATTTCATTTTGGATTTATTTTATTTACGAATAAAAATTCGTAGAAAACATTCGAGTCTTTCTGAATACACCAGAACAGCTAAAAGACTGAGGACTATTCGGTCTCAAGAACCCAATGAATATCTTGAGATGAGACTTGCAGCAGCTTTAATTCGCTGTTTGGAGAGTCCTTCCGAAAGCGAGACATGACCTAACTCCGATCGAGAGCGTCACTTATTACCTCACTCCTCGCAACCCTTCAGTCACACAGACTTAAACTTACTTTTCTCCAACGTGACATCATAAAAGCGGAAATTCTGACACGAAGTGGTGCGGGAGAGTGAGTTTTTATAACCGCTTCAGTGCCTGCTGGACAATACTTTTCCAGTTTGATTTAAGTGTAATTCTTCCACACTGTAAACATGTGTCCAGTACGCTGGACATTTTAGCTGCCTCCAGAATTTTTTTCTCAGAGACAGTTTCTCTGTGCTGTTGACTACATTCCGACGTTCCGCTCATTGCGTCGTGGCGGCCGCTGCTGGCAATCTCTCTTCAATATCTTCCCGAAAGAAACGTAAGTACGAATGTCATACTCCGTTTTCTGTTATTATTTATCGTCGTCGTCGTTGTTGATAGGTCTATAAATTACGTTACAGTAACTTAACACCGTTACTTCTTAATTATTTCCAAGGGTAAACTATAAATTCGAGCCAGCTGGACATAGGAGAATCTTTATCGAGAGGAGTAGTAACTCAAATCTAGCATTACAATCCTCATTTATGACACCCAAATCCCACCCCTTATCAAAAATATTTCAAATAATAGCAAAGTTTTGGTTGGGTCTGAAAAGGATACCCCGTATCCCACTTATTCCTAACAATTTACCATTTCGCTTTAAACATGTACAATTTCCGGCGAGTTTATGTTATGCCATGAACATAAACGAAGCACGAGGCCAGAAACTGCGTGGACCGTGGTGGCAGTTGCCAGCTCTACGTGGCTCTCTCTCCCATGCTAATGAAGCAGAGAAACTCTTCGTTCATGTACCCAGTCCAAGCTTTACCAGTGAAAATAATTTCTACGTGCATTAAGTCCCGGGTACAGTTATAAATATATACCCGGGCAAAGCTGGGTTTCTCAGCTAGTGGTATCATATTTCATTTCTCTGTTCGTCGCTCAATAAATTGCAGACGAGTCAACTATACAGGATGATACCTAAAACATGCGCCTCGTATTGTTTCATCTGTTCAAACGATAATACGCAAAGGCACTCGTAATTTTATAGCTTAGCTAATACACTTAACTACTGTGTCAAATGAGATACTGAATCAAGTATGCTTTAATAGCAAAATATACTTTTTAATAGCATTCGAAAATCTTGAAAACACGCTTACACTGATATGAAGCTTGTTAATGTTGGCGCTAAAATTTTTCGAATCTCCGAGAAATATGATGAAATTGGAACAAGGGTGATGGAATCTGCTATTGCGGTGTAGACAGCATCGAGTGGGCTACTACTTCCAGGCTCTTACCTTTCATCAAGTCTGTCGACTGCTTACTTGTTTTAACTAAAGCTGTTCACTTAAACATGAGTATGTAGACACATTTCAAATAGCCGTCCTAACGACCTTGATCCGCTAGAAGATTAGCATATAGCTCCATTTACAACGATCGTCGCTGATTTTGTATCTACACTTTTAAGTCAGAAGCCCACGACGTGATTAAATGATAAGTGGCGTTGCGGGTAAATGACGCTGTAAGGAAAGTACGTATGCAAGCAGAGCTGAGACGAATTGGGAATCATTCTAGCGACGATACACGTCGCGAATGGGGGAATTCACAGACATACCCGACTTTGACAAAGGGCAGATTGTTATGGCTACTCGCCTGCGAACTAGCACCTCGGAAATGGAGAAGTTGGTCAGCTGTTCGCGCTCTACTGTCGCGGCTATATCTGTACGAGGATAGCCTGCTCTGTACTGCGGAATAGGCGGCGGCGTGTGGCACGTCTGACGACAGAGTACAATACTGTACTAGGCACAAATGTCACCGTGACAGCTGTATACTAGGCCAACATTATTGCGAACCACTTGCATCCCTTCATCCCCGATGCCTTCCCAGACGGCTTTGGTATCTCCCACCAGGATAACTGTCCGTATCACAAGGCCAGATTCGCGCTACAGCAGATTGAGGATCATGATAGTGAACTCCGCTTTGTTGTGCCCTGCGATATAACGCTCGTCGGCACAGTGGTGGGTTCTTATAGTTAGCCGGCCGCAGTGGCAGAGCTGTTCTAGGCGCTTCAGTCTGCAACCGCGCGACCGGTACAGTCGCAGGTTCGAATCCTGCCTCCGGCATGGATGTGTGTGATATCCTTAGGTTAGTTAGGTTTCTACATCTACATCTACATCTACATGACTACTCTGCAATTCACATTTAAGTGCTTGGCAGAGGGTTCATCGAACCACAATCATACTATCTCTCTACTATTCCACTCCCGAACAGCGAGCGGGAAAAACGAACACCTAAACCTTTCTGTTCGAGCTCTGATTTCTCTTATTTTATTTTGATGATCATTCCTACCTATGTAGGTTGGGCTCAACAAAATATTTTCGCATTCGGAAGAGAAAGTTGGTGACTGAAATTTCGTAAAAAGGTCTCGCCGCGACGAAAAACGTCTATGCTGTAATGATTTCCATCCCAACTCGTGTATCATATCTGCCACACTCTCTCCCCTATAACGTGATAATACAAAACGAGCTGCCCTTCTTTGCACCCTCTCGATGTCCTCCGTCAATCCCACCTGGTAAGGATCCCACACCGCGCAGCAATATTCTAACAGAGGACGAACGAGTGTAGTGTAAGCTGTCTCTTTAGTGGACTTGTTGCATCTTCTAAGTGTCCTGCCAATGAAACGCAACCTTTGGCTCGCCTTCCCGACAATATTATCTATGTGGTCCTTCCAACTGAAGTTGTTTGTAATTTTAACACCCAGGTACTTAGTTGAATTGACAGCCTTGAGAATTGTACTATTTATCGAGTAATCGAATTCCAACGGATTTCTTTTGGAACTCATGTGGATCATCTCACACTTTTCGTTATTTAGCGTCAACTGCCACCTGACACACCATACAGCAATCTTTTCTAAATCGCTTTGCAGCTGATACTGGTCTTCGGATGACCTTACTAGACGGTAAATTACAGCATCATCTGCGAACAACCTAAGAGAACTGCTCAGATTGTCACCCAGGTCATTTATATAGATCAGGAACAGTAGAGGTCCCAGGACGCTTCCCTGGGGAACACCTGATATCACTTCAGTTTTACTCGATGATTTGCCGTCTATTACTACGAACTGCGACCTTCCTGACAGGAAATCACGAATCCAGTCGCACAACTGAGACGATACCCCATAGCTCCGCAGCTTGATTAGAAGTCGCTTGTGAGGAACGGTGTCAAAAGCTTTCCGGAAATCTAGAAATACGGAATCAACTTGAGATCCCCTGTCGATAGCGGCCATTACTTCGTGCGAATAAAGAGCTAGCTGCGTTGCACAAGAGCGATGTTTTCTGAAGCCATGCTGATTACGTGTCAATAGATCGTTCCCTTCGAGGTGATTCATAATGTTTGAATACAGTATATGCTCCAAAACCCTACTGCAAACCGACGTCAATGATATGGGTCTGTAGTTAAATGGATTACTCCTACTACCCTTCTTGAACACTGGTGCGACCTGCGCAATTTTCCAATCTGTAGGTACAGATCTATCGCTGAGCGAGCGGTTGTATATGAGTGCTAAGTAGGGAGCTATAGTATCAGCGTAATCTGAAAGGAACCTAATCGGTATACAATCTGGACCTGAAGACTTGCCCGTATCAAGCGATTTGAGTTGCTTCGCAACCCCTAAGGTATCTACTTCTAAGAAACTCATGCTAGCAGATGTTCGTGTTTCAAATTCTGGAATATTCCATTCGTCTTCCCTGGTGAAGGAATTTCGGAAAACTGCGTTCAATAACTCCGCTTTAGCGGCGCAGTCGTCGATAACAGTACCATCGGCACTGCGCAGCGAAGGTATTGACTGCGTCTTGCCGCTTGTGTACTTTGCATACGACCAGAATTTCTTCGGATTTTCTACCAAATTTCGAGACAATGTTTCGTTGTGGAACCTATTAAAGGCATCTCGCATCGAAGTACGTGCCAAATTTCGCGCGTCTGTAAATTTTAGCCCATCTTCAGGATTTCGCGTTCTTCTGAACTTCGCATGCTTTTTCCGTTGCCTCTGCAACAGCGTTCGGACCTTTTTTGTGTACCACGGGGGATCCGTTCCATCTCTTACCAATTTATGAGGTATGAATATCTCAATTGCTGTTGCTACTATATCTTTGAATTTGAGCCACATCTCGTCTACATTCGCATAGTCAGTTCGGAAGGAATGGAAATTGTCTTTTAGGAAGGCTTCTAGTGGTACTTTATCAGCTTTTTTAAATAAAATTATTTTGCGTTTGTTTCTGATGGATTTGGAAGAAATGGTATTGAGCCTAGCTACAATGACCTTGTGATCACTAATCCCTGTATCAGTCATGATGCTCTCTATCAGCTCTGGATTGTTTGTGGCCAAGAGGTCAAGTGTGTTTTCGCAACCATTTACAATTCGCGTGGGTTCGTGGACTAACTGCTCTAAATAATTTTCGGAGAATGCATTTAGGACAATCTCGGAAGACGTTTTGTGCCTACCACCGGTTTTGAACAAGTATTTTTGCCAACATACCGAGGGTAGGTGGAAGTCCCCACCAACTATAACCGTATGAGTGGGGTATTTATTTGTTACGAGACTCAAACTTTCTCTGAACTGTTCCGCAACTGTATCATCGGAGTCTGGGGGTCGGTAGAAGGAGCCAATTATTAACTTAATTCGGCTGTTAAGTATAACCTCCACCCACACCAATTCGCACAGAGTATCTACTTCGACTTCACTACAAGATAAACCACTACTGACAGACACCAACACTCCACCACCAATTCTGCCTAATCTATCTTTCCTGAACACCGTCTGAGACTTCGTAAAAATTTCTGCAGAACTTATTTCAGGCTTTAGCCAGCTTTCTGTACCTATAACGATATCCGCTTCTGTGCTTTCTATTAGCGCTTGAAGCTCAGGGACTTTTCCAGCACAACTACAACAGTTTACAACTATAATTCCGACTGTTCCTTGATCCAAGCACGTCCTGTAATTGCCAAGCACCCTTTGACATTGCAGCCCATCCCGCACTTTCCCGAGGCCTTCTAACCTAAAAAACCGCCCAGTCCACGCCACACAGCCTCCGCTACCCGTGTAGCCGCCAGCTGAGTGTAGTGAACTCCTGACCTATTCAGCGGAACCCGAAACCCCACCACCCTATGGCGCAAGTCAAGGAATCTGCAGCCAATACGGTCGCAAAACCGTCTGAGCCTCTGATTCAGACCCTCCACCCGGCTCTGCACCAAAGGTCCGCAGTCGGTTCTGTCAACGATGCTGCAGATGGTGAGCTCTGCCTTCATCTCGTAAGCAAGACCGGCAGCCTTCACCAAATCAGATAGCCGCTGGAATCCAGAGAGAATTTCCTCAGATCCAAAGCGACACACGTCATTAGTGCCGACATGTGCCACCACCTGCAGCTGGCTGCACCCTGTGCTCTTCATGGCATCCGGAAGGACCCTTTCCACATCAGGAATGACTCCTCCCGGAATGCACACGGAGTGCACACTGGATTTCTTCCCCTCCTTAGCCGCCATATCCCTAAGGGGCCCCATTACGCGCCTAACATTGGAGCTCCCAACTACCAGTAAGCCCAACCTCTGCGATTGCCCGGACCTTGAAGGCTGAGAATGATCCTCTGAAACAGGGCAGGCAGCTGCATCTGGCTCAGCCAGAGACAGTGCCTGAAACCTGTTTGTCAGACGCACCGGGGAGGCTTTCTGGTCAGCTTCCGGGGACGCCTTTCGCTGCCTGCCACGCCTTGGAACGACCTCCCAATCAACCACAGGCGAGGGCTCAGCTCCACTGCGGGCAGCAACCGGGGCAACCACAGCGGCAGACCGATCTGGGGACAGACGGGATGAGGTTGACATCCCCGTGATACCCGAGTCCGGCTCCCCACAGTGGTGCCCATTGGCAACAGCCTCAAGCTGCGCGACCGAAGTCAGCGCCGATTGCAGCTGTGAGCGAAGGGATGCCAAGTCAGCCCTCATCCGAACACAGCAATCGCAGTCCCTGTCCATTCTAATCGATGTTTAACAACAGTTACTGAAACACGAGTCGGTGCCTAGATAACGCAAGCGGAACACGCAAAGAATGTATCAACTAACCTGTACAAATGCCTAACGACTGCGCTACAATCTGCTGAATTTACGATTACAGTAACTAAAACTCGAAATTGCACCTCCTATACGAAACTCACACGCAATTTAAATAAGAATCTACGAAGTAAACACTAAAGCGCGATGCTTCAACTGACCAATACTATAATACGCCCTAAATATATGAATTAAACAATGCAAGTACCCAAAAACACGCAAAGAAATTAAACTATGTAACAAATAAGAAGCTAGGGTTATACGGCTTGCTGCTGCAGCTGCTTATCCAACGGCGGCAGGGAGCACACTGACTGGCCAACCGACTCTGGCCGTTCACAACAAAAACAGAAGACAGACGACTACGCAAATTTGCACTATTCAGGTACTAAGGCGCGATGCTACAACCCTCAAATACTATAAAACGCCCGAAATATACGAATTAAACAATGCAAGTACCCAAAAACACGCAAAGAAATTAAACTATGTAACAAATAAGAAGCTAGGGTTATACGGCTTGCTGCTGCAGCTGCTTATCCAACGGCGGCAGGGAGCACACTGACTCAGTAGTTCTACGTTCTAGGGGACTGATGACTTCAGATGTTAAGCCCCATAGTGCTCAGAGCCATTTTGAACTTGATATAGGACAAGTGTTTTCTCTCAAAGCAGATTTGGCTACAACTTTTACTACACTGTTGTCTCATACAACTCTCGCACTGCTGGCTGTAGTGACAGGACGCTGTCATCTTCGGAGATGATTGCAGACTGGAGCTGAGCGGCACTCCACTCTGACGTAAGTTACCCTCCTCCAGTGGGGACGCATGGAAACTCTTGGAGCTCCAATCCAGCGTCTCTCATTCGTCGCTGCGTGTAACAGCAACTGTGCTTACTTGTGGTTCCGCCTCGAGGTATCAGCATTTCCTTGGGACTACGTTCCTTGGACGAAACCACAACCTCGAAGCCTTGACCACCAAATTCGCCTGATCTGAATCCTACAGAACATGTCTGGGACGGTATCGGCCGCCAAGTACACGTCCACAAGCCACTATCTAGTACTGTACGGCAATTTCGTGGTCTTTGGGTACAAACGTGCTGACACAAACCTCTATAAATCTACCAAACACTTGTCGAATCCAACCCACGCAGAACTGCTGCGCTCCAGAGATGGAAAGATGGACCGCCGCTCTATTAAGCTCGTGATAAAGTCAGTGTACGTCATATGAAATAGGGCCAGGAGGAAGTGGCGTAGGCCTGTCTTCTCGATGAATGACAAGAGAGCCCCACTTGTCACTGTTTACATAGGTCGTCTTACCTTTCAGCTTTAACACATCTCTCGCATACTTTTGCAAAAAGTTCAACACCAGCTCCGACGAGCGTTATACTACTGCACTCGTCCTTTCGAGAGCTTTCGAATGGTGCACTGCGAAACATAATTTTCTTTGAGAAATTTCATCTCATTTGATTAAGTTAAAATCGTCAATGTACTGAGGATAGAAGTGTGGCTCGGTGACTCAGCGGTTAAGCGCTGGACTATCGATCCAAGCCTCGCTGGGTAGCCGTGCGGTCTGGTGCGCCTTGCCACAGTTTGCGCGGTTTCCCCCGTCGGAGGTTCGAGTCCTCCCTCGTTCATGGGTGCGTGTGTTGGCCTTAGCGTAAGTTAGTTTAAGATAGATTAAGTAGTGTGTAAGCCTAGGGACCGATGACCTCAGAAATTTGGTCCCATGGGAACTTACCACAAATTTCCTATTTATCGATCCAAAGGGGTCCGATACCCGGTCAGTACTCGGGCTTTCTTCACCTCTGGCACTGTTTGTTGATGTCGTGTTTTACCGCGCTTCACAGTACACCTTCAACTGTAGGTCCCCCCCCCCCCCCACCTCCCCCTATAACTGGCTGGGTAAATCAATTTCAGAGTCGGATCATGGCAACGGAACACCACATCCAATAGGACCATACCTAGTAAAACACTGTGGTGTTCAAACCAACCTTCGTTTTGAAGACAGCTTTACTTTTTTTTCCTTCCACTGAATATGCGCAATGAAAACTCCGGCACTGTAATACAGTAGAATGGGTTCTGTTTGAAACGAAGATTAGCATTACATCCCGTCGACGAACAATTCATAAAAGAGTGAGCACAGGCTGGGATTGCGGAAATATGGGCAAAGGAATAGGTCGTGACCATTTCAAAAGCTGTGTCCATTTCAGAGGAACCGAACCGGGATTTGTGTTAATGAATTTCGAGTGAATCTACGGAAAACCCGTACCTCGACGCAAGAGTGGGGATTTGAACCGGCGTCCATGCGAATGCGAGTCCAGTGTGTTAGCTCGGTAGCTGAGATGATGGACAGGGCACAGACAGTGCGAGCGCCAGCAGGTCACAGCCGCGGATCTTTGGCAAGCAACGCGCCAGCGCCTGCAAATAAACGCCCTGACACGTGCGCTATGCGAGCTGTCCCAGTAGCCACTGGCTCCGTGTACGACCTCCTCCTCCTCCTACCCCTTATTGTTATTATTTTGTCTTTTCCACAGGATCACCATTCTTGGTAGATAAATAAGGCTACCATTTTCGAAGAAATCTGACACAGATTAGAACGAAGATATGTACAACAAACTATTCCGAAATATAACTTATTCCTCTCTTACTACTTTATGTTGTCTTAGTTGATAAGTAGTCCAACCGCTCGCGTAATGTGCTAAAAGAAAACGGGTACCATAAGAATCGACTAGGCCACAACTACTCAGCAAGGTCACAACAACTCAAGTGAAATGATTTAATACGATTAACAATTAAGATCGCCAGCCCAGTAAGGCTGTTCGACGAATTACTAATGGCTGAACCGTAGTTGTTTCAAATAAAACTGAAATAATCGCGTCGCACCAGAAGGCGTACACATATGTAGTTATACCAAGAAGCAAAAAAAAAAGTATAAATGAATATTGCAGTAAATTCCTTTAAATGATATAATGCATTTAAACAAAATAATTTTGAAATAGACAACACTGAATGTAGTGGAACTGGAGCTCGCTATTGTTGCGACAAAACTTACGTACACTCACGCTGCTCATTACCCGGTACTACCAGTTTGTGAGAAAACACAAATTAACTGAAGTTTAATGAAATAGTCCGTAATAAGATTCCTTATCAATTTTGAAAGTTAATTTGGCTGAAAACTAATCGTGTGCTTGATTATGACAATTGTAACATACTATTGATAATGAACTTTCAATCAAGCCAATACACTCAAGGATAATGACACTCTGAAATTTTATGTGTAATTACTATTTAAATATATTTGGCAGTAATTTACAATCAGTATTATTCTCAAATTGAAAGTGAACAGTGCCTCTTTTTGTTATATAAGACTAACAATTATATGAGGCAGTTTCTAATAGTTGCATTTAACTAATTTTTAAATAGCAAAGCAAACTGGCAAACTTTTAATTTACATATTCAGTTCTTTTCTTTCACGCACGACACTGATTAGCACACACAGGAAAGGTTTGGACCCTATCTAGGTTACAATAACTTAGGTTAAAGAATGTAACAGAAAAGTGTTATTGTCTCACTTATATGAAAAATGATCGAAATCAAACACTGTGTAATGCCTGACAGTTTCTAAACAACGTGGATGATTTTATACTACGTTAAAGTTTTTTGTAGTTTTCGAAATGCTGCAGTCGGCGAGGCGATAATGCTCCAACTATAGCTTTGGCGAGCGCAGTTGCATTAAACAAATTAGATTCAGGGGCATGATCTTGATGTAAAATAGGTGTTTCCTTCATCTGCCCACACTTACCATGGAACAGTGCCTCTCAATATACACATATCAAGTGGCTTCACAAAACCACAGTCGCACAGAATACGCTACTTGAGCCTCCAACGACTTCCATCACTCCGCTCCTTGTGAATATCTTTTACCTCGCTCGTTCTCTGCCGTCACGTCCCACTGACCAGAGACTATGCTCTCTGCCTAGTTCTAACTCCATCATTGGCAGTTACCCACTATCATAACAATGTTTCGCATGAATAATTCTACATTAGGTAACAACATTGGACGTATTTACATTACAAACAAATAGAAAATTATTAACGTTTTACATAATATCGGTTAGACAGTGCAAAAAATTGGTGAAAAATTTACGTGGCACAGTGATTTATAGGCGCCCTTCTAGACGCCACAACTCACTCTGGCACACACTGTGTACCCCAGCTGTCTAGATTAAATCTATGTTCAAGTGAAAGAACGTTCTATAAATGTTTGGTACCGCGTGCCTGAGGCGGGACGTAGTTGTCAGCCCGTTATTTACCTACCTGTATGTGGGAAACAGCCTAGAAACCACATCCAGGCTGGCCGGCTCACCTGCCCTCGTCGTTAATCCGCAAAGTGGATTCGATCGGGGACAGACGGCCGGCATAAATAGCAGCTCGTAAAAATTTCACTATGTTTAGTAAAGCGTACCACCAAGTTCAACTACGCACGTTATATCACGAGGAGAAAATTTCGTTTAAGTCGATAAACTGAAACATCGAATATCCTGTAGCCAATGAAAACCGCCTATCGAAAACAGAAATTCGTACCAAGTTGATGAGGGTTTGTTAGGAGGATATTCGTTCACTTCCAAGAGTGGATGCCTGTACTCAAATAGCCTCGCATTGCTCCTGTTGATCGAACCAGCGAGTTTGCGGAGTGTTTGAGGTGACAGATTGGCATTCGGGCTTCACATCCCCGCCCAGCCATTCAAATTTATGATTTATCAGTTTCACCTACCGGAAAGTTATAGACTGCCCTGTTGTGGATGGAGAACGTATTATTCTTACCATCTACCTAACAGAGACTACAAAAGTTACTTGCAATTACTGCCGGCCGCGGTGGTCGAGCTATTCTAGGCGCTTCAGTCCGGAACCGTGCGACTGCTACGGTCGTAGGTTCGAATCCTGCCTCGGGCATCGATATGTGTGATGTCCTTAGGTTAGTTAGGTTTAAGTAGTTCTAAGTTCTAGGGGACTGATGACCACAGCTGTTAAGTCCCATAGTGCTCCGAGTCACTCACTTGTCACTTGTAATTACTACGCACGTCTTCTGGATCGACTAGGTGAGACCATACTTCAGATGCGAACTGGAATTCAAATGAGAAATGATATTTCTCGAAGACAGTGCGCCTGCCAACACGAATACCTCGGCAGTTTGAAAACTCTGAGACTAATAGTGCTAATTGTTGGAACACTTGATTTCGCAGCCATTGAATGCTACTTGTAGAAAAATTAGGAGAGAAATTATGGTGGGAAAACGTTCTAACTAAGCGATCATGAAAGCCGCACATCAGTATTTTTCAGACCTTCCGGAATTCACTGAAAAGACACAGCGGATTGACGAGAATGGTAGCTACGTTGCAAAACAAATGCATTTTGACGTAAAAATATTGGTCTTTCATAGCAAATTAGCAATTATCACCTTTCCCTTGTAAATCAAAACAAGTATCTCTACTACAACAATTGTATCTTAATGTAAATAATTATCTTCAGCTTCTGTCCTTTTAACAAACATATTTCAGTTGACATTTAGATCAACATATGTTTTCTTGATTTTTTAGTCTCATTATCATTTCAGAATAATTACATCTCCATTGCAAAATAATGCCATAACATTAGGCTCATGAGCTAACATTAAACACCAGCTAAATGTCGTCTTTAGAAATGAGGCACGTCTAACACTTTGCGAAATGATACAACGAAAACAGCTCTTCCCAAGGAAATGGCTTACTTTATAGTAGCTTATTAATGTGCATTTCGCTCTTAATAAGAGTTCTTTGTGCAACAGTTCCTGGTATATTACTCATAAATAGGGATTTTTCCGTATCGCCTGTATGGCCAAAAACATACGTATTCATTACTATCGTTAATCTACGCGATGTTTTCCCTTTTTGATGTTACAAGAACATCTTACAGAAAATGCTATATCTTACCCCATTACAATCGTCATCGTGCTCTAAAGTCCAATTGCAGGTCATGGACTTCAAGAAACGCTATTACGTTATTAGTTATTAATATTAGTATTAGAATTATGCGTGTTATTTCCTACCTGATGTGGCCTTATTAAATGCTATTGACAATTTTTTTTAAAAATAGGAATTGCACCAGTTATTTGCTGTATCAACTGAAATTTAAAGGCGAATCCTCATTATTATAAACTGAAATCTACGTCGATAGAACTTTAACTTCCCATCTTCCCATTCTCAAGTCTTTATTAAGTGTGTTTCGAAAGCCCACAAAAAATTTATTTAGGTCTCAAACGTCTTCAAAGTAACGTGACAGTCTATCTGTGCGTTAGCGTAATTTAATGGAGGACAGTGGTGCAGAGTCGGGCGTGCAGCAACCTTACTTTACCAGCTGTCGTCCCCTTGCTGGCACTCGTCGCATCTCAGTAAATGTGTTCGTCTGTTTTGTCAAGGTAGAGTTGCGCACGATTGCTGTCCGTTTCATATCCCACGCTTTTTTCAATTGTAAGTTTAGAAAATTTGTTGCGTTAGGGAATCCTATCACAGAAACAGTTGTGGTTATACAAGGTGACAATTATTGAACTGTTTGAAAAAAGACGATAATTAGTCACAAACTACGGCGTGCACACACTTTATTCAACGTGCAAACGTCACTACAGATATTCGGATTTAGATTGTGACATGTTCGATACGCCTGCCATCATTGGTGATGATGTGACGCAGACGAACAGTGAAATTCTGTATGATCCGCTGAAGTGTCTGAACATCGATGCTGTCGATGACCTCCTGAATGGCTGTTTTCAGCTCAGCAATGGTTTGGGGTTATTTCTGTACACCTTGTCTTTACTGTAGCCCACAGAAAAGAATTGCATGTGTTCAGATCCGGAGAATGTGGCGGCCAACCGAGGCCCATGCCAGTGGCCTCGAGGAGCCCCAGAGCCAGAATGTAGAGCCTAAAGGGCTCCTCTGGACATCAAATACTCTCCTGGTTCGATGGGGTCGAGCTAGGACTTGCATGAACCACATCTTGTCGAAAGCAGGGTCACTTTGGATAATGGAGATGAAATCATCTTCCAAAACCTTCACCTACCGTTCGGTAGTGGCCGTGCCATCAAGGAATATCGCACCGATTATTCCGTGACTGGACATTGCACACCACACAGTCACCCGATGAGGACGAAGAGACTTCTCGATCGCGAAATGCGGATTCACAGTCCCCCAAATCCGCCACTTTTGCTTATTGACAAATCCATCCAAATGAAAGTGGGCTTCGTCGCTTAACAAAACCATACTAATTCCCATCATGTCCCGCGGGTAACCGAGCAGTTTGAACGTCCTAACGCAAACGGTTCAGAAGTTATAACGGTTTTATTTCATATAGTTCAATAATCGTCACCCTGTATCTACCTCTTGTCTCTGTTGACGAGATCGCTAACGCTCATTGCAATGATGCCGATGCACTCGGAACAAATTTTCTCCGCCAGTGCGTGGCGGGCAATGGCAGCAGAGATGGAGGCGTGAAGCTCCTGTTACCACAAATTTGCACAAATCTCCTGCATGCCAAACCTCTCCGCAGTGTCTCGTAGAGTGCTCCGTCCGTCAGATGAAGACATTAAGCTCGGAAATTCCCTCGATGCTTGTTATATCTCGCGCAGCGACACGCTAGCATCCGCGAAACGCTCAAGACGAGCGCGGAGAAACACGGCGGGCAGCGCTCGCGAAAAACACGGAGCAGAGGTTTCGAGAGCCAGCTTCAGTGTGAAGAATGAACAACGCGTGAACGAACGAACGCAGACAGAGATACACAAGGAATCCGGGATAGTGCTAGCATACAACTGGCCTCGGTGTCTGCGATATCGCACCAGGAAAGCTACGCCTCGAAAGGCTCTTCCCAACGTAAGCGAGACGTATGCCACTCACGGCAGAGCCACGGATCACTTCGATTCTCGAACGCGAAACACTCCCCGTCCGACATACAGGAGTCAGAGTACTAGGCTATATACCAGAAGTTGCTTTCACCGTCTCCTTTCTCTCACGGTCATCAGCTCAAACACGACAATACGCATACTTATCACAGTTACCAACACGAAACAGTTTCACTTAACACACATGACGTGCGAACCAACGAAGTGGCATCATATAAAAAATTTTGCACCAGGCTATGGGCGACACGAGCTTGTAGTCAGCCACGGAAACATATGTTACACCATTAACAGAACGAAAATGAGGCGACAAGAAAGACAACCACCACATTATAAATCGAGAAAGTCTTCAGTCTGCAGTAAGAAGACATCTTACAGCAGGTAGAAATGGTCAATATTCGTGGGTATGATAGGTCTATCATTTGAAGCAAAGCCAGCCGAAGTGGCCGTGCGGTTCTAGGCGCTGCAGTCTGGAACCGCGAGACCGCTACGGTCGCAGGTTCGAATCCTGCCTCGGGCATGGATGTGTGTGATGTCCTGAGGTTAGTTAGGTTTAACTAGTTCTAAGTTCTAGGGGACTAATGACCTCAAAAGTTGAGACCCATAGTGCTCAGAGCCATTTGAACCATTTTTGAACCATTTGGAGCAAAACACTTCATATAGTCATATGTCCTAATCCGAATGATTAATTATTCAATACACTGTCACATTTACTGAAAAAATACGTATTTTTAACGCAGTCACCTATAAGCATTATCGTACACTTCACATTACAGTTGCGTATAGTTCACAATAAATGTTCCAACATACCACCGTTAACTTCAGTGCACTTGTGCACTCTTGGGAGAACATACTGCGTTACTTGTATGAGTGCGTCTTCATGTTCCCTAATGATGTGACCCAACAGTTCATCTCACGTATTCACCTTTCGTTTGTACACTTCAGATTTTATCAAATCCCACAAACAAAAATCGAATGGCTTAAGGTCTGGCGATCTTGGCGGCCAGTTAATTATATCACCACAAGCAATACAGCGATTGCGGTAAATATGGTTGATATGATCCCTCGCGCGTCTGGTAAAAGATGGTGGGGCACCGTCATGCTTGAAGTACAGTCGACAAAACAAAACTGCTCCCTTGTCTTGATAGGCTCGGGTAACTTCAACTGTTTACAACTAGCAACAGTGTGAGTGCAACACGCACTGGCAACGGCGGCAGCGACAAATGGTTCAAATGGCTCTGAGCACTATGGGACTTAACATCTGAGGTCATCAGTCGCCTAGAACTTAGAACTACTTAAACCTAACTAACCTAAGGACATCACACGCATCCATACCCGATGCAGGATTCGAACCTGCGACCGTAGCGGTCGCGCGGTTCCAGACTGAAGCGCCTAGAAGCGCTCCACATTTTATTAATTGAATTCGTGGTATCTAACATTTAATATACGTAAATTTGAAAAAAGCTCAAACAAGCTCAGTTTGAACCGAAATATGAGCCAGTCAGACAAACACTTAATATCGACCAATATAAGAACAGGTAAACCATAACATAATCTTTCTTACTGCCTCTTCAACATTTACTGCGTGTATTGCTCAAAAGAAGTGCGTTCGGGGCTTGCTATTGTGCTTTTTAAGTTAACATTCATCTGGAGCCCAAGGATATCATGCCCTGTGCCCATTCCTCTATGTTAGCATTAAGAGAAAAGACCACTGCAGAACATGCATTCAGTCTCTTGTTTTTCAGACTGCACATCTAAAAAGATGTCCTGAACTAAATTTGTATCAGACTGCGAATGACGAAAGTGTTTCGTGTGTTTCTCTTTCTTTTCAAAGAACAAAACATTCGCTACTGTCTAGTTTGGTTCCGCTACAGCTTTCATCTCTTTGAATTATTTCACACGTTTTCTGTATGGAGACGATGTTAGCTACTTAACAGATTCAGAATGTGTATATTTTACTAAATCAGGTGACTCTTGATGCGACTTGCTTATTTTGGAAGCTGGCCGGAAATCAGTTGCACTCACATTTACTCCGTTGTTTGCATCTAATATATCAAACTCCTGGTGTATTTATTGTCTCAAAGTATATGCCTGTTACGTGGGAAGAGTGCAGTTTTCTAGAGGTCGTTTATAGCATTTCCCATTGTTACTGCTCTCAAATAGGTCGCTCTAAATAACGTTGTAATTGAAACTAATGTTTACACTTGATCTGGATTATTTTCTCACCAGGTTTCTATTTCTCGACGATAATGCGTTTTAAATCGTCGCAAGAATTCCACACAAGAGGCTTTATTTTATGTGTGAAATGGGGTGATAAACAGACGATATGAACACGTTTTTCTCTTGCTTCATCCATCACACGATTGTGATATGATGCCCATCAATTATTAGCACAACAGGATCATCACCAAATGGGTTCACAAAGTTTACAAAATATTCAGACCACGTGGTAAAAATAAGAGTCTGACTCCAACTACTATGGTGGCAAGATTAAATTTCCCTGATTTGAGATATCGTGCCCTAATATGCGATATTGTCGTGTGTTAGCTTAGCTATAGTATCGCAAATTAGCAATAAGAGCTTTTACGATAGAAACCTAGCCTCCTAGATACGCTGTTCCGTTTAAAGCACAAGTCACTATAGCCAATGAAAGAGTACTTCGTGAAGAATGTAATCATATGAATATTGTTGCAACAGATACTCACCTTCAAATATTGATGCCCTACAACCATATACTCTGAAAAAACTTCACACATTCGTAATCAAGGATTCGCTGCAGTATCCAGCTTATTGCCACTGCTTTGTGTCTCAGGCGCTGTGAGAATTAAATTGTGATACCTGCCAACATAGGTGAGCTGTTACTTTAGTCAGAATCCATCTTTCTCAAATTAGCGAACTCTCTCGTAACAGGCACCTTTCCTCTACATACAAAATCATTTTCAGTAATAATAGTATCTTCTGGGCACGTTAAAAACATTTTCAGATTAGAATATAAATAGTCTTTTTCTCAAATTAAATTCTAATTGCAGTAAGGCAGAGTAGTGAATTCCGTCATACAGCGTCTGTAGTTTCATATCCGCAGACCACTGACGTTACTGAGTTCTGTTTTCCTTGTAAATGACTGAGAAACGATCCATACTTTACATTGAAAAACTATATTTTAAGTTTTTCCTATCGATTGGAATGTGGTGCAATTTCGTATCTGCTTTCTCTTTCAGATCATTATAAACGCCCAGCTGGACCTCAATAAATATTGTCTGACAGAATTTAAACGTCTTCTTCAGACCCATTACGCTGAACAGGTTAACTTATTTTTCGCAGCATATTTGCAGATTTACTTCAAGACAAAAAATTATTATCTCATCGTTAAACATTTATTCTCTCTTACTGAATATCATCTTAATGATATTCTCTGCTCCATCCGCTTTCCCGTTCTGTCTGCTATTTGTGTGAATAGTTGTATGCACAAAGCCAAATCTTCCTCCTGGGCAACTTAATTTGGACCTGGTTGCTTTCGAAATTGACAGTGATAGGGAATTTTCATGTTCCCGAACAAAAGGGCAAACTAGTAAGTTGGATAAACCTTGTTTAATTTTGTGAATTTGGTGGTACAGTTTTTTTAGCCCGTACTAAAATTGTTCTGTTAAAGATTACAAAAAATTTGCACCGCCGGTGTACTCATCAAGACAAGCTAAGCAACCACAGAAAGATTGCGAAATAGGGACTTGGAGGAATACGTGTTTTACGCATGTGCTGAAAACTCTCTGATAAACACTCTGTGATCAGGAAATCGACGTGGTCGAAAAGCGAAGACGGTATTCTTCGACAGCAGCTGTAGCACTACCATCGCAGAAGCCGTAAACGTGCACCATATCTGCATATAGAGATGCAGTAAAGTGTAGCCAGCAAGTGTACAAACACAGTAAACCGATGTTTCCCTCTCATACACCCTCAATCCCCCGCCTGATTTCACCCAAGATGCACCGTGGACAACCGCGAGCTCAGCGGGCTATGGTAAAAAACAGCGAAGAAGATAAAGAAGGTAAAAGCAACGCGGTAGGGTGGGCTAGATTAAACCTTCAAAGAGGTAGGGTGGGTATGAAACCTATGTGAGCCATTATTCCAAAAGCAAATGTACATTAAATGTGTTCTATATCGCAAACCATTCAGCATATGGCATCTGTCCTGTCCATATGAAGTTTTTTGCACCAAATGTTCTTGTCATATCCCTGAATAGTGACCACTACGGCTGCGACACCCTGTGTAGATACATAGGAAGCAGCGAGCAGGCTTCGCTTATGGAGGATATAGACTGTCATAACAGATATACCAGTATTTTTTTTTACTGTGCATTTATCACAGCCGTCCGGGGATGGCCGAGCGGTTCTAGGCGCTACAGTCTGGAACCGCGCGACCGCTACGGTCGCAGGTTTGTATCCTGCCTTGAGCATGGGTGTGTGATGTCCTTAGGTTAGTTAGGTTTAAGTAGTTCTAAGTTCTAGGGGAGTGATGACCTCAGAAGTTAAGTCCCATAGTGCTCAGAGCCATTTGAACCATTTATCACATTTACAAGCAATAGGTTTCAAGAAGAGGTTTCTTTAACTATACTGTCTATAGAAAATAAGTAGCACTAGAAGTTTTGAAGTAATGGTAATACATACTATACCACATCTATAAGTGACTGAAATCGCCCAGTTGGTATACGCACAGCTCTCCAGTAAAGTAATGCCGACGAGTGGGTAGAGGCAGCTCATTCAACAGAATTGTAACAGTTTCTATCAACTATCTGACAGCTCATATCGTTCAAGTTACGTTCTTGATCATTTAGCCAGGACAGTACAGTATTAGCAGTCTATATTAAATAAAGTACTTGCATTGCTTTGGCAAGAGAAGCATCGTTTATTACATAATACAGTCATAAACGGAAATGTGCTTGTTGTGCTGGGGATAGGAGACCAGCTGTGACTGTTCTGCAGATGACATCGCTAATAACATGCGTCACATGCAATCGACTTCTCGTTTATACCAAACGCCACTCTCCCAGCTGTCTTCCGCAGCGTAACGATTCTCAATTACAACCCCTCAACGTTTGTACATTTCTATCAGCAAGTGAATATTATCTATTTCACGTCACTCCAACTGACTCCACCTACTCCATGTTTTATTTTAAAAAAAGAGAAGAAAGAAAAGAAATAGTGGAAAAGCGCTGCTAGAACGACTGAAGATATATTTCGTAATGATAAATGAAATGAAGGAATTGAGAAAGGAGTTTAGCGTCCCGTCACCATTCAGATTGTGCTTAGGGAGACGAACGCAGTTGACCCAGGACAATGAAAAGCCTGAGGTCCTCCAGTAGTACTAGAAAAGGGTCAGTTAAATTTCGCTTACGCGTTAAATCACACCGACTTAAAAGCTGTCGATTCAACTCAATACCTAGGAATTACAATTCTGAACAACTCAAATTGGAGCTATCACACAGAAAATGTTGTAGGGAAGGCGAACAAAGAACATCGCTTTACTGTCAGAACAGTTAGAAGATACAACAAATCGACTAAAAAGGCTGCCTACGCTACGCTTTCCTGTCCTTTTCTGGAGTATTGTTGCACGGTGTGGGATCCTTACAGGATAGGTTTGACGGAAAAATCGAAAAAGTTCAAAAGACAGCTCGTTTTGTATTATCACTAAGAAGGAGAAAGAGTGTCATCAATATGATAAGCGGGTTGGGATGGCGATATCTAAAACAACGGCGTTCTTCGTTGCGGCGTGATCTTTTCACAAAATTACAATCACAAACTTTCTCCTGCGAATGCCAAAACGTACTCTCGTCTACATAAGGAGAAATGATCACCGTGAGAAAATAAAAGAAATCGAAGTTCGCACGGACAGATTTAGGTCTTCATTTTCCTCACGAGATGTTCAGGAGTGGAAATAGTGTGAAGATAGTTGTATGAACCCTCCGCCAAACATTTTAGTGTGAATTCCGTAGATTAGAGAGGGAGAATAAGGTCAAATTGTGCACTGATGAGCAGGAAAAATGTAAATGCCCTTGTTGAAGCCGCGCGAGGTGGCCGTGCGGGCTAGGGCGCGTTGTCACGTTTCGCGCGGCTCCCCCCGTCGGAGATTCCAGTCCTTCCTTGGAATGTGTGTGTGTGTTGTCCTTAGCCTAAGTTAGTTTAAGTCACATTAAGTAGTGTGTAAGCCTAGGGACCGATGACCTTAGCAGTTTGGTCCCGCAGAACTTACCACAAATTTCTACATTTTCCCTTGTTGAAGGAATCACTGGAATTTGTCTAGATTAATTTAGGAAATGTGGATGAGCGGACAAGGATTTCACTCTTTATATTAATAAATAAAAATTCAAATGTGCTAACTACTGTGCGACGCCGTGTTGACGCAAATAGAACTTGTCTCACTTGAAAGTGGTTCAAATCACCAGTGCACCAAGCGATGTAGATCTCTTCGCAGGGAGTTAATGACATACGCGGCCATGATATGATAAATGCAAATGAGAAGGTAGACCTGTCACAAAAAAAATCCTATTTCAAAACGGACAGAAACTGCCGATAAAATACTTCTTTATTTACTGCTTGTTTCCATCATTTGACCATCTTCGTGAACCACGAAATTAATTATAACAGCCTACATGGCAACTTTCTTACTGTGGCGTAAAAATTTAAAAAAGCCGTCGTGCATCACCACCATCAGCATTAAAATGCATTATATAGTACACGAGGATACATAGTGCACTACACACGAAAATATTGATCAGTCTTTGTATACTGTCATAACCAGCTTCAACAGTGTCAGTATATTTTACTGTTAACTGTATAAATTGTTTTATTATCGACGCAGGATGTCTTAGTTGACAACACAGTTTGAACGTTGAACGTTGCCACGTAGTCTGCTGTACACCATTTTATGATACCTAAATATGATCGGTTGATGAGATAAAGAATTATTTTATCAGTAGCTGTTGGTAGATTTGAAATGTGAGTTGTGGGGCACTATCAGCACAAAATAAACCTGTCATGTATACAGACTGAATTGCCAAAGTTATAGTTATACAAAATGGATTATGTCTATTTTGGAAAACGGCTGTGCAGGCAAGTTGTCCTAAGCTCTGATTTCTGAAGATGCAATCGGGAAAATAATTGAAATTTAGCAGTTGCAACTAATTTTGATATATTCGTGGTCTTTCTGCTCTGTGGTATGGAAAATTAAAAGCTGTTTCATGAATAAGATAGTTAACAGAACTCTCGAAACAATCTAAGTTTTCTAGATGAAGTAACGGCCAATTTCTCTTACACATCAGTTGAGAAGCGACAACTATGTGAATTACGCAAAGGTGTTTAAAAAATTGCAATTCAATATATTTCCGATCAACATGCGGGAAGTGCCGTCACAACTAACTGCGATAGGAAACAAGCACAGTAATGGATACGATGTTTGGGCAAATCTCTGTTTTATTTGACCATCATGCAAGAATCAGTGACCAGTCGCGTAAGTAACGTGTTCAATAACATGTTTATAGCATATTTTTGTTACAAACAACTGAATTAAGCATATTTTTGTTAGAAAAATAAATTGTCTGTTGAGGTACAAACCTGAAATTTTTTTTTCAACTTACTGCTTTATAAAGGATAAACAAAAAATTATGCAGTTATAGCCTTTGATCATAATGTGGAAACAAGGACTATTAATATCATTTAAAAATAAAAATATTGGTATTGACGTAATTAAAAATGAATATTAAATTAAATTACTTTGGAACGAACAACGGCGGCGCTGCCTGCAAATCCGTTTAACGAGAAATAGAGGTCCTCACCTGTAAAGAGAAAGAAGAAAAGGAACAATTTACTATTATATTCAAAAACATTACAATACATACATGGTGTTTGAAAGTCATTGCATCAAAAGTCTAGGACTGATAGACCACGTTTTGTGAGAGACTAAATGTTTGCTCACACTTGTCAGGGACGTTAGGGATATTTATTTGTTGGTTATATCCCTGTGATGTGGGTACGCAGTGTGTGTTGCCTATAGTCCAGTCATCTGCTCCACATGAAAGTGGATAGGCCGACAAAAAAAAAGTTCCTGATTGGTCTCTAAAATGTTTTTGTCCGCTTAGAGACATTAATTCTGAAGTGCGTCTTGTTGTCAATTTACTGGGATAGGTACAGTAATACGCAGATGCAGCACACCTGGTTAGTACACTCTACTAGTTTAGAGAAATCTCGTCTTTGCAGAGCCAGCGAATTCAGTGAAGACACACCTAGCGTCGCCGGGAAGCGTCAGTGAACATTTTGTCTCTAACAAAAGTTTTTCCTGATGACATCGTATACACGTTTGATGCAAAGATCTGAAACACTCTGTATATAGCGGCACAGAACATGACAAAAAAAACAGATAAAATACACAGCAATGTACAAATGCGCCGAAAAATTAATATGAAGAATTGCAAGTTTGTCATGAGACAAGTTCTATTTGCGGCACAGCGGTGTCGCACAGTAGTGAACACATTTGACTTTTTATTTATTAATATAAAGAGTGACATCCTTGTCCGCCACGTGTTTCTCATTATAGGACAGCCTGTCTCTTCACTATGCAAGCACATAATCTTTGCTAAGTAATTATTTTCACAACAGCTGTTAAGCACTGAGGCAACGTAGATATCCCGAAGTATTTTCTTAGGTATATCTTAACGAAACTGGATTACTGTTGAACACGTAACTTTAAACGAGGACAACCACGGCCGAAATTCTGCATCTTGAATAAAAAGTCTTCTGTTCAGGTTATGACAGTCCTTTATTGAAAGGTCACGACCGGTTTCAAATTCTTAAAATGCATCATCAGATGATCTGTACATTAAGGGAACAAGTGTGCTCTTCGGAATAATCAATTTTAAAAATAAGTGATCACAATAGTATAGTTACTTTACCTTTTAAATCACTGTAGATTTAGGAAAAACAATTATAGCCAAGTCCCATTGCCCTCCGACAAAACACAAAAGTAAGTAACTTGACGTAAAGCGGTGGTCCGAGCCAAAATAACGGAGCCCGAAAAGGAACCTATGAAATAGGACAGATCTCAGTAACTATGAAAAACGGAAGATATTCTTACGGCACCAATGGTCTTTCAGATTTTTTCCGATTTTCATAGTTACTGAGATATGCCCTATTTTATCGTTTGCTTTCTTGGCCCAATGATTTTAACTTTACAGCAAGACACTTAGTTATAACTGTATGTCCTATGTATTTCAATGATTTACAAGGTATTGTAAGTAGGCTGTTCTTGGCGGCATTCTAACAATATGATCATTTACTTTTAAAAATAGGTTGTTCCAAAGAGTAAATATGTTATTCCTCAAATGTACAGATCACCTCATGACGCTTTTTAAGAGTGCGAAACCCATCGTCACCTTTAAATAAAAGACTTTAATAGCCTGAGCGGGAGACTTTTTGTTCAATACGGATTACTGTTGGTTTCTGCCGACTTGTGGGTGGTTTATAACTGTGAACGGATATGGATCAAAATGAAATGAGAGTTGAAATCCCGTGCCAGCACGTAAGCTAAGCTTTTTGAAACGCACCAGAGTGTCACTGAGCTGAATGTACCCACCCTAAGCGGCAGTATTAAGTCCAAACTACAGAGATATCTGGGGTGCACCAGCCGAGCAAGGTACTGATACATCACATATTTCATCATTTAGCGAATAACTCTGCTATACTTTTCGAATCCAAAAGCCGAACTGCATCGTCCCAGAACAGAGACTGTTACAAAAGGTGATACTGTTTCCTCTAATGCTACATTTTTGCAAGACACACACCCAAGTCATCCACTGGTATCACTTCTACATGTAACACTCAACAGCACCTTAAATTAATTTACTTCATCATAACAAGCATTCCTGTCACAGATGCTACTTCGTACGTATTAGCATTATAGTATTTCAGGGCGTTACAAGCAATAAAAAGGAACTGTGTGTAAAGAGTAAGTAAATAATACTTAATACCTCTATGTCCACTGTACATATCACATAAAGGGATACATTTTTTTCTGGCTGGATGATACTGATAAATGTTTTAATTTACAGAGCTACTGAAGCAACTACGTAACGATTATTTCCTTGAGTTCGTTGCTGAACTCGAGTTGCTGTGAATCCTACTACTGCGTATCTGCGACATCGGTCGTTGAGTGCTAGCCTACAATGATCACAATTGGATATAGAAGCTGGGATATTGCATTAATAACACATTATCACATACACTGACGAGCCGAAACCTTATGACCACCTGCTTAACAGCTTGTTTGTCCATATTTGGAACGAAATGCGTCACTGATTGAGCATATCAGGGATCCGACAGTTTCTTGGTAGCTTTGTGGAGGTATGTGGCACTAGATATGTACGCACAGATCGTGTAATTCGCGTAAATACCGGACCGCTGATTTGCGTACGAGATAATGGCACCCGATAGCGAACCAGGTATATTCCATAGGATTTACATCAGGCGAATTTGATCGACGCGATATCAACGTGAGTTCACTATAATGCTCCGCAAACTACTGCAGCACGGTTCTAGCTCCGAGACACGAACAATTATACTGCTGAAAGATGACATCGCCGTCGGGGGGGACGTGAAGCGTGAAGGGATGCAGGTGGTCCGCGGCCGTCAGCGTGCCTTCGATTACTACCACAGTCCCCATGCACGCGCAGGAGAATGTCTCCCATAACATAATACGGCTCCCACCAACCTGCGTCCGTGGCGCGGTGCACGTTTCGCACCGCCGTTCACCGCGATGAAGGCGTCTAGTGTAGCAAAAATCTGATTCACCCGACCAGCCGACAAGTTTCTATCGTTCCGCGGTCGAATCCCGACGGTCCCGTATCCACTGCAATCGTAACTGATGATGTCGGTGGGTCAACATGTGAACACGTAGGGGTGGTCTGCTGCAGAGCTCAGTGTTCAACAATGTACGATTAACAGTGTGCTCCGAAACACTTGTGCGTGCACCGGCACTGTGCTCTTTCCCAGTGCTGTCACAGTCATCAACTATCCTACTTTACAGAGCAGACAAGCTTCCGCATCCCACGTTCTGTGAAGAGTCGTGGACGTCCAACCATTTAGCGCCTATTGGTAGTTTCACTGCCCTTCTACCTATTTCCGTAAATTCCCACGACAGCAGCGCGTGAACATTCGACCAGCTTCGCCGTTTTCGAGATAATGGTTCACAGGCTCTGGGTAAGAATAATCTGCCCTTTTTCAAAGTCGTTTATCTCAATGCATTTCCCCAATTGCAGCTCATATCGTCGCTAGGGTGATGCCTCTCTGTGTGTTCTCCGCTTACATACTTAGTTACAGCATCACGTGCCCGCAACACCACTAGGCGGCATTCAACGTCGTGGTGGGCAGTGGTCATAATATTTTCACTTATCAGTGTAATTATGTATGTGCCAGTGAGGTCAGCTCAAGACCTGATCCTACACCCTCGCTGAAGTAGGCAGCGTCTACTGGAAAAATCTTCAGGAGGTGTCTCGTTGAGAAGTAATGAGGCGATATTTACCAGTGTGCCGCACTCCTACGTATTTTTCCACCTCTACCACTTTCTTATACACTGAATGATCAAAACCTACAGTCCCGGGCCCATATTCAAATCGGTGACGATCTGTCTCACAGCGGAGACGACATGACGACCTTGGGTCACACTGCACGGCGGTTTACGCGTGTAGGAACACTGTCTCGGTGGTAATGAAGAGTCACCCTCCACACTGTTGGCTGGTGTAACCTCCGATATGCTATGACCTGCGTGCCATCCAACGTTCAGAGTCAGTTCACTAGCGACGTGCTGCACTGACTGCTCAGATATGGCGTCTACCCTCGCGTCATACGCTGCATCTACTGGCACAAGCATCTTTAGATAGGACAACCATAGCCATCATTTCTGACTATGTAGTTTAGAGCAGCCCACTATCAACAGTCCCACAATGGAGAAAATTTGAACGCCTCGTATTGGCGCGCTCGCTCACTCTATCGATGCTCTCCTTTATTTTGTTCTTCACTGTGATCCTTCTGTGCGACAGCTTCTCCATATTTTCGTTCTCATCCTTTTAGAGCCAATACTGCCCTCCCCCCCCCCCTTCCCCACCCTCTCACTCTCTCTCTCGCTCGCTCTCACTGTAAGGTTTAGTGCTTGTTTGTCTAACATCACTAGGGACGCCTGAGTCTAGGGAATACTACACACTCCTGTGAGGTGCAGAAGTAATCTTCTTTGCTGTGCGGTCCGTAACTTTACAGCTCTGTAAGGCGATCTGCCCGCCATGTAACCCACAATAGAGATGCCTCGCGGAGTCTGTGAACTATCTCCTTTATATTTCTTGAACTGTCACTCTTCGCTGGGCCTTAGACCCTAACATTCAGCATATCTCTCATCTGTTTTTGTAAAGCGTTTGGAATATTGTGGACACGTAACCACGACACGCGGGAAACCCCGTACATCATTTGTATTAGGCTCTTCATCTACGTTCTGCAAATCTCTAAGAGTTATTCTCACTTCAGTCACGGACGGAAGTCTGGTTTTGCTCCTTATTTACCTTATCGTCTATTAAAATTAATCTACTAATCAGTTCAAGATCCCTATGTGACAGCTACGTGAAGGTTTCGGAATATTCTCAAATTCCTCACTCAAAATTAATTCCTTGGATCTGTCCAAGTAGATTTTCGTAAGCGTTTCCTTTTTCCGATAGAAACATGCTGTGTTTTTTTATGACACACTTTTGCAACAGAAACCGATCCCACACGGTCGATCAATGCAACAACGCTCCAGGTTTAACTGCACTCTCCATAACCCTGTCAATGAAACCAAGCCCTATAACTGAATATACGTGATCATAAAATTTTTAACTACCACATATTTTTACTGCTTGGTATTTATGTATTTTAATTCCAGTTGCTGTTAATATTTAAGTGGAGCTTTGTCTTCTTACGTTTAGTAAATCGCACAGCCTCAGTTTTCAAAATGGTTCAAATGGCTCTGAGCACTATGGGACTTAACTTCTAAGGTCACCAGTCCCCTAGAACTTAGAACTATTTAAACCTAACTAACGGAAAGGCATCACACACATCCATGCCCAAGGCAGGATTCGAACCTGCGACCGTAGCGGTCGCGCGGTTCCAGACTGTAACGCCTAGAACCGCTCGGCCATTCCGGCCGCCAGCCTCAGTTTTGTTTCCCTTTCCATCCACGAATAAATCGTTTCATTAGATTGAAATCTTGTGAAAGAGCTGTAGAATAATGAATAATTTAGTGTCACAGATGAACGCATTGCCTGTAGTAAATTATACTTAAAAAGTCATTAAAATCTAGCTCGAACAATGCCAGCCCTTTCCTATTTCCCCATGGATATATCCTAAGTTTCACATGTGTTTATAGCACAACACTCCGCTTGTGATGGCACACTTGTTTAAACAGTCGACGTTGGGTTGCGCAATGACTAACTGCAGATGCAGATACACACACACACACACACACACACACACACACACACACACACACACCTGCGCGCGCGGAAGTAAAGGCAAGCAAAGGCAAGCAAACACAGAAATGAGAAGAATGAAGTTAATTCTGTAAACAAACAATCTTGAGTCGTGAGAATGTTTCGCAGCACACTGCACAATAATGAAATTGGTCGGTGATGGGAGGCCCTGCGGCACGCGTGGATTAGCCGCAGTCTACGGCCGGCGCCCCGCCTCGCGTCCATCTTGAGGACGCGCCGGTTAAAGGGAGATGAGCCGCGCCGCATTAAAGCTCTGTCCTCTCTGCCTCAACATGTACACAGCTAAACGCAGTCACTGCCAGTTCAGTCTGTGTGGTCAACACTGATAATAAAAGCATCAAATAAGTAAACGCAAAAATAAATATATAGGAAAACGACACCCTGGAGCCGGCTACTATCGAGAGAGTAGCTTAACAGTTAAAAATTAATTTACGTAAATGTCATATAGTGGGTATAGATGTCTGTAGCTCTAAACTGTTACTTGTCCACCATCTCGCAAAACAGTTTTTTTTTCGTTTATTTTGTATCTCGCTGGCATTTACTACTACGTCACATTTTATAATCTACAACAGCTCCGCAGCCTTGGGAGAAAGTTTGACTTACGTAGTTCCCGTCCACAAAACATGTCAAACTTATAATTATCTCCTCGAAAAAATTAAGTTACTTAGTTATCAGAAATGTAAGGACTATGATATGAAGATTAGCACCTCCAAAATGAAAGTAATGTTAATGGGAAAGAAATATAAACGGATTGAGTGCCAAATAGGAGGAACATAGTTAGAACAGGTGGACGGTTTCAAGTACTTAGGATGCATATTCTCACAGGATCGCAACATAGTGAAAGAACTGGAACCGAGGTGTAGCAAAGCTAATGCAGTGAGCGCTCAGCTACAATCTACTCTCTTCTGCAAGAAGGAAGTCAGTACCAATACTAAGTTATCTGTGTATTGTTCAATCTTTCAACCAACTTTGTTGTATGAGAGCGAAAGCTGGGTGGATTCAGGTTGCCTTATCAACAAGGTTGAGGTTACGGATATGAAAGTAGCTAGGATGATTGCAGGTACTAGTAGATGGGAACAATGGCAGGAGGATGTCCACAATTAGGAAATCAAAGAAAAACTGGGAATTAACTATAGATGTAGCAGTCAGGGCGAACAGGCTTAGATGGTGGGGTCATGTTACACGCATGGGAGAAGCAAGGTTATCCAAGAGACTCATGGGTTCAGCAGTAGAGGGTAGGAGGAGTCGGGGCAGACCAAGGAGAAGGTACCTGGATTCGGTTAAGAATGATTTTGAAGTAATAGTTTCAACATCAGAAGAGGCACCAATGTTAGCACTAAATAGGTGATCATGTAGAAATTTTATAAGGGGGCTATGCTCCAGACTGAACGCTGAAAGGCATAATCAGTCTTAACTGATGATGATGATGATGAGTTTTTTGCTCATTTGCAGACACTTGCCTGATGTCTCGGAACGTACTGAAAGCCGCAAGCCACAGTACCGTTGCTGCGGAGAGCTTGTGGCGTTTCTGCCACATCACTGGCCACGTTTATTACATTTTTGTTGCTATGTTTTAATGCACAGCACAGGAAGTCTGTTGAGGGAGGCTAGCGAGTAGGTAGCATCACAAAGCAGATACATCGAACGCCGCGGCAAATGGTCACATAGCGTGAGAACGGCCGGGCCAGCGAGAGCCGCATCGTACTAAAAATGTCGTGTGGCTAGGGCCTCCCGTCGGGTAGACCGTTTGCCGGGTGCAAGTCTTTCGATTTGATGACACTTCGACGACTTGCGCCTCAATGGGGATGAAATGATGATGACGATTAGGACAACACAACAGCCAGTCCCTGAGCGGAGAAAATCTCCGACCCAGCCGGTAATCGAACCCGGACCCTTAGGATTGACATTGTCTTGCTGACCACTCAGATACCGGTGGCTGACCGCCTCTTACTGGTGCGGTGAGACACAGTGGGGATTCACTTACCAAGCTGGACGCCAAGAAGCGAATCCTTTATTATTTACATTTAGTGTATAAATATTAATATACTTGTACAACCATGCCGATGATGTTTCTTGCACTGAGGACTTGTTAATAATAATTTCAATATTACGAAATTCAGCAGGGAATGATAATTACCTACTCTAATTACTTTAAGTACTTATTGATGGAAAGGGTGGATCAGTCACCTGAGAGGGCAGGCGCTAAACAGCTGAAATAGCTCACGACTAGTCTGCAGTCGGTCCCCGTGGAGGGTATACACTATACAGGATACCGTGTATAAAATCTGATCTCTTGCAAAGACGATATAGTTTGTTGAAAAACTGCCTCGGATGACGTTCTTGTGCCAGCTTATGTTAATCTCATCTGACTTCTAACGTCGTGTGGAGATTTATACTGTGTTTTCTGTGGCACTCTACAAATGAGTATTATGCAGTAACTTTACCGCGAAGAATGATAGGCTCCCAGGATCTTTATCTCTATTTTTTGGATTCCATAAATAGAAATAAAATCCAGTGGCATCCTAATACCACGTAATTTCAGTTTTAATAGCACTGCATTCTTCCCCATTTGCCACTGTGTTACGCACTGTTTACAGCATGCACGCCAGAGCCTGCGGCCAGCTACATCTGTACAAAACGAGAGGTAAGCACGTTGCCTCCAGTTATGCTACCGATAGTCAGTGCGGACATTATTTAGTGAAATCCACCGTCCTTGTTAATCCTGGCACACGTTTTTCGTGTGAAGTATTATATTCGAGGAACCCACTGTAGCGAATTTGCATCTTTTGAGAATTATACTTTACGTACCCTCAAGAATACTTCACAAACTTATCTGGAGAGCCTGACGCTGGAGAGCTGCAACATGCTACATTGAAGCACAAAAGAAACTGGTATAGGCATGCGTATTCAAATACAGAGGTATGTTAACAGGCAAAATACGGCGTTACGCTCGGCAACGCCTATACAAGACACGTGTGTGGCACAGTTGCTAGATTGGTTACTGCTGCTACAATGGTAGGTTATCAAGATTTAAGTGAGTTTGAACGTGGAGTTACAGTCGTCGCGGGACACACCATCTCCGAGGTAGCGATGAAGTGGGGATTTTCCCGTATCACCGTTTCACGAGGGTACCGTGAATATCAGGAATACGATAAAACATCAAATAGCCGACATTGGTGCGGCCGGAAAAAGATCCTGCAAGCACTGGACCAACGACGACTGAAGAGAATCGTTCAGCCTGACCGAAGTGCAACCCTTTCTTACGTTGTTACAGATTTCAGTGCTGGGCAATCAACAAATGTCAGCGTGCGAACCATTCAACGAAAAGTCGTCGATAAGGGGCTTTCGGAGCCGAAGGCCCACTCGTGTACCCTTGATGACTGAACGACACAAAACTCTACTCCTCGCCTGGGAGCCGGCAGGTGTGGCCGTGCGGTTCTAGGCGCTTCAGTTTGGAACCGCGCGACCGCTACGGCCGCAGGTTTGAACCCTGCCTCAGACATGGATGTGTGAGATGTCCTTAGGTTAGTTAGGTTTAAGTAGTTCTAAGTTCTAGGGGACTGATGACCTCAGATGTTAAGTCCCATACTGCTCAGAGCCATTTGAACCTTTTTTGAATCCTCATCTGGGCCCGTCAATACCGACATTGGGCTGTTGATTACTGGAAACATGTCGCCTGGTCGGACGAGTCTCGTTTCAAATTGTATCGCGCGGATGAACGTGTGCGGGTATGGAGACAACCTCACGAACCCATGGACCCTGCATGTCAGGAGATTGTTCAAGTTGGTGGGTGTTCTGTAATTCTATGGGGCGTGAGCAGCTGGAGTGATATGGGACCCCTGATACGTCTAGATCCGACTCTGACAGTTGACACGTACGTAAGCATCCTGTCTGATCACCTGCATCTTTTAATGTACACTGTGCATTCCAACGGACTTGGCAATTCCAGCAGCACAATGCGACATTCAGCACGTCCAGAATTGCTATAGAGTGGCACCAGGAACACACTTCTGAGTTTAAACACAACCGCTGGCCATCAGACTCTCCAGAGATGAACAGTATTGAGTATATCTAGGATGCCTTGCAACTTGCTGTGCAGAAGAGATCTCCAACCCTCGTACTCTTACAGATTTATGGACAGCTATGGAAGAGTCATGATGCAAATTCCCTCCAGCAATACTTCAGACATTAGTCGAGTCCATGCCACGTAGTGTTGCGGCGCTTCTGCGTGCTCGCGGAGGCCCTACACGATATTAGGTAGGTGTACCAGTTTCTCTGGTTCTTCAGTGTTTTATCAGCTGCTGCCAAAAACTAAATACTGCATTATATTTCACTTTGTTGATGAGCTGCGTCATTTTGGTTTGTCTCCTGTAGCGGCGTCCTGCGGTGCTGTGCCGCGAGGACTTCAGGGTCTACTTAGCCTGCAAACGCGTACTTGCAAACAACAAAAAATTCACACTTCTTTCTGGAAACTAAAAATTAAATACATATTATTATTATTATTATTATTATTATTGAAGCGACAGTTAAAACGTTATGACAACCCCAAGTATATCCGCTTCAGTTTGAGTCAGTTTTATTCCGGAATGCTGCAAGGGAGAGTTGCTTGTGTCCGTTTACCTGGGCAGTAATCACTGTCCCGCGTCCCGCCACGCTGGTCATAATTAGAGAGTGAATTGAGTTTTTCACTTAACTGGACTTTTACGAACACGGCGCTAGAGTAGATATTGCATTTTGAAAATTAAACTCGCACTGAATTTAGCTTTCTATTCTAAGTAGAACGTGGGCAATGCATTGTTCTTTAAGTTATGATGTGTGAAATTTTGTAGTACTATATTTAGCCAACATGGTCGCAATTATCTTCTCTAAAGCTTTAATCAATACGTCGTCTACGCTGTTATAATCTATAATGATTTTTCATTTTCCTCGGTCTCTGTTTTTCGCAGTACCTCTATACGTTTCTCACAGTGGTTGCTTATGGTTGTTAAGTCATTACATTTGTAGCACTTGGTTTAATTTATTGATGTGTGTCGTACCAACACAATGGTGTAGAAAACTCAATTAGTAATACGTATGACAAGCATTTCAGGGTACACGAAGGAACTGAAGTTATTGAGTTTGCTTGCTCGAATACTGCGCGTAAAAACTTTTTTTATTGTTTCTGCGGCTTTTTGAGACTCATGAAGTTCGTAAATACTGAAGACATTTTGGATGAAACTTCCTTTCTTACATTCACGAAGCAGAGAGATTCACCTCCTACTCTCAAGATATTCAGTCTTAACCGGGATATTGAAACACACGCGTCTATCAATCTATATAGCACAGAACTTGAAAATTCTGTCAAATCACTCCATAAAACTTCAAATCAGTTGTAAGAGAAACCCCAGAAGCTGAAGAACGTCTGTCTTCTACGCAGTTTGCATCAGCTTGAGACATTTTTCATAATGCCTCAGTGTTCCCATATTCGGCTTGAACTGATAACTTCTAGCTCATTCCGATAAATGGTCATACCGCAACTACAGGATGAGTAATCCTCAGCTCCCAAAAAAATATCAGATGAAAAGGCTTCACGTCTACATAAACGGTGTGTTGACCACGCGCCAGAGTCGATGCGTTTGCCCCGACGGTAGTCTTTTTCAATTCCATCGGTGCAAGAAATTACATTCTTCGTCGCAAAAGGGAGAGAGGCGGTTAAATAAAGTATCTGACCAGCAGACCTTTTGCCAATATTCCGAGTTAAATGTCTCCTGCATGATGAAGTACTGTGGATGATCCACATCCACACTCCGTAAACCATTTGAAGTGGACGGCAAATCATACTTCTCATTGTACCACGTATGACTGTTTATTTCCGTTCTATTCGCGTATGGAGTGCAGGCTGTAATTATTGTAATCTTATCTTCGTGGTCTGATACATAGGAGTCTGTCGTATGTACCTAGATTTCTCACTTAATACCTGTTCTTGAAACTTTCAAACCCAACTGCCAATCTTTCCGACACATGGAAATATTATCAAGAATCTATTACACATAACAGCATCATCTGCAAAAGGCCTGTGGTTATTATTAACATTGTTTGCCAGGTCATTAATGGAGAACTTGGACTGCGAGGGTCCAAACACACTTCCATGGGACACGCCTGAAATTACTTCTACGTTTGTCGATGACTCTCAGTCCAAGAAACGTGCCGCGTCCGCTCTACCAAGAAATCCTAAATTCGGACACAAATATCATTTGATTCCCTATGTGATCGTAATTCGGTTAATAGCTCTGATGTGTTATTGAGTCAAATATGTTTCAGAAGTCAAGAAATACTGTATCCACCAGACTGCCTCGATCCACGGCTTTCAATGTGTCATGTTAGAAAAGTACTAGTTGGGTTTCGCATGGGCGATGTTTTTGGAATCCATTATGGTTGTCATGAGGGAGGCCATTCTGTTCGAGATACGTGTAGCATCTCGTCACTGCAAACAAATTTATAGCTAAGTTTCGATGGTACAACAAAGCAGTATTCGTCAGTCTGGCTTCTCATTAACAGTACACTTGAATGGCAGTGCTCCGTCTGAAGCTGAAAATTCCAGATGCTTAAGGATGAGTGTCGAGAGGCCTTGACAGCTGCAATTACAACATCGCAAATCTCATGACGGCGATTTCGAGCAGTCTGTAAATCGGCAGTACAGATAGTACAGACTAGTGTGAAGGCAGCTGTACTAAGAAAGTCTTCACAACCCAATCAATAACGAATCAGTAGGATGAATAGTAGTTCTGAAAGAGTACCAAACTAAACTGTGTTCAAGATAAAAACAATAGTTCACTCTGTATCTGGACGTGCTTAGTAATTTACGGTCACCTCTCACTGACTGACTTTTATGACAACATACAGGCAGTATCTCCTATAGAAAACTTAACCATTCCTCGTAATTATTATTAAGAGTACAAATGACCACAGCTGTATCGAGCAGACCAAGATTCGAAACGTGCTTCTCTTATGCACATTAATCTAGCCACGAGTGAACGTTACACGTGACAACTCTCCTACCAAGTGCTGACTCTTCCGTATGCGGAACAGCACCGTCCGCAGGGAAATCCCGACTGCATAGTCAACACATGTTGCCCATCACACAGGCAGACGTAGTGTTCACGCACACTCCGCCAGCAGATGTCATTTACCTCACGCAACCAGCTCATCCTTAAGAAGGTGGAAGCGATGTCACCCATAAGAAAGACTGACGTTGTTGCAACATTAACTTGTTAATTAACACTCAGCGATTAGAAAAACTCTGTAATGAGACTGATCGGCACGTTTATTTTATAGCCAAATGATACCGCCACACAGTAACCTTCCTTCCATTCCTTTCGTATAGGAACAGTGGCATTCTTCGTCAGTGGTCCATTTGCCTGATTTGATGTTTCAAATCAATTTAAAAATCATATTCATTTGACCTCTATCGTTCTCATAGAAATATGATAAAATAATCAACTAATATTATTACTATCAAGAAGAAGAAAAAGAAAAGACACAACAACAGCAACAACGAACACGGTAGATAATACGTGATACCGCTAACAATTACCTGCAAAATATGCGGCATCACCACAGTAAATGTGTTTGCTACAAAAGCGAACAGCTCGAAGTGTACAGGGGGTAACTATATTCCCTTTACAGGCTAGGTTAGAGTTTACTGATAATCATTCAGACATGACTGTCAGAAAGGTGTCGGTAACATGCAAATAAGTGGATACCGCAATATAACAAAATAAATCGAAAAAAATGTTTTTAGGGAGTTTTCCAGTGTATTCTGGCGTATCTACGCCTCGTAAAATCTATGGCACCCACAAAAGTGGTCAACAAGACAGCTGAGACCAATTGAGATAATTTCTGTTGTCGGTACGCATGCGACAGCTGCCAATATGTTCCAAAACAGGCGGCATAAAAAACGGCATTTTTCCGGGGCTCGTACCTCGGGTGCTATTGGTGATAGAAAGGCAGGGTCAAATGTTTTGGATAACCTTTACGCTAACGACCATTTGTATACCTAACAGAAGGATCATCTTACTGTAACCATCCCACAGTGCAGAATCAAATGTTGAATATTACACACATCCTCCAGCTCAGGTAAATGGAGCCGCGCGCGGTGGCCGCGCGTTCTGGGCGCCTTACCACAGTCCGTGCGGCTACCCCCGTCGGAGGTTCGAGTCTTCCCTCGGGTATGTGTGTGTGTGTTGTCCCTAGCATAAGTTAGATTAAGTAGTACGTAAGCTTAGGGACCGATGACCTCAGTAGTTTTGTCCCATAAGACCTTACCAAAACATCTTAGGTAAATGGAGCAAATCGGTGGGTTCTTTCTGCACTACATGTTGTCAATGATGCACCTTAAAGAGCTGATGGAGGTACCATTTAGTTCATGGGGATTTCCTGAGGAAACCCGGAAAATGCGTTTTCGCCATTTTTTCGCCGTCATCGGCGGATATCTAAATACCTAACCGCAGCCAATTGCTCAAAATTTAACGGTATATTCTCTAGAAGTGCCATCTTCCCCTTTTCAAAAATGTCTTTCCGTTAGCGAGAAACACCCAAAGAATGTGATGTCTGGGTACCAAAACCGAGCCGCGGATTTCAAGACGGCTAAACACAACTAATTGCTACTAATTTTACGATGTGTTCCTAACATCCCGATCTCTAACAACCTTGAAAATATTCTTGGTTCTTTATCCCTTTCCGACATACAGAGGTTCAAAGCTACCCTATTTGCGCACGTAAGATACGCACGTAAAATCCAATGTGAGGTACAAATTTAGTTTATAAAGTGATGTAGCACGGGGAAATAAGGCGTCAAGTGTGTTATCATCAGAAGGTCTGGGAACCCCATGTTGTAATACGGAAGCACATGAAAAATTCCTGTGCACGAAAAATCCAGTCTGAGTTGTGAAACTATTTTTGTGTTATTTCAATTTCACTAAGAAAGCTATCAAAATTTAGTGACCCATAAAATTATTTTCATATGAGTGACATGCACAACTGTGGCAAAAAAAAAGAAAGGGAATAGCAGAAAACTGCTCCTATCGGAGCACAAAAAGGCGAATATGCTTCTGTTTATTACAAGACTAACTGAAAAGTGGCGTATCAGATGCCCCATTGTGCCTTTCTCAGCAACTTTTTTAAAAAATTTAAAATATTTTGGCATGCAAACATATTCGCACTTCTCTATGGTGCCTACAAAGGCAGTAGGAAAGAGACGGCATAGCAATAAATGCTAGAAGATAGTAGACACTGCTTATGGTAAATAAAGAGCGAAGGTGACAATGGCAGTGTGAGCGAAAGAGAGGAACACAGCAACAGTGAAACGTAACTGACAGTGACAGAAATGTGCTAGAAACAGAGTGAAAGCGACAGTGCCAATGGGAGAGGAGTGAAGAGAAGGAGACAGTGGAAGTGGGTGAGGGCCAGTGACAATGAGAGAGAATGTAGGACACCGAGAAGGAGGAAGAGAGAGATATTGACAGTGAGAAGATACAGCAGCAGTATCAGCGAGCAAGAGGGAGACAGCGCCAGTGAGAGGAGACAGTAGCAGTAGGGCAGGACGAAGGAGACAGTGAGGGAGAGACACAAAACAGATAATGACAATGAACTTGGCTAAATGAGCTGGTGACAAGGGCAAGTGGGATTGGATGGATATGATGGATATACAGTGATGGACTAGTGCATGTGAGCGAGTTAGAGCCATTTGAACCATTTCCCCTAGCTGTAAGCACTACGGGACTTAACGTCTTATCTGTGCTCCGATAGGAGCATTTGTCCAATGGTTCTTTTTCTATTAATTCCCAAAACATTAGAAAAAAAGTAAATATATCGGTATCCTACTGGAAACGTAATTTTCGAAAGGAATCTTCAGCTTATAATATCTCTTTATATTCGATGAATTATTCTGATACAATTCTACCCTTCAGTGACGTTTACTAATTGTCTATCTTCATACTCGCAGAATCCATGCGCAAAGTAGTTTCATACGATAGCTATGCCATGAGCGCATAATTATTCTTTGTAGTACTCTCTCTGGTGGTTGTTAGGAAAAAGCTTCCGAGATTGTCTTCGTGCCGATTAGCCTGAGCTTTGTTTGAAGAATTGTAATCTGAATATTGAGATTTATGACAAAAGATAACTGACACGAAATTGCCTGATTTCATTCTAACAAGTAAAATTTCTGAATCATTTTGAGTGCCTGAGTTATGATTGTGTTTCCTATTATGAATGATTGATTGCTCGAACGAATTGAGAACTACATAACTACATAATTACATAGATAGGAGGAAAAATTACAGTGGCGCCAGTGTGACAGGACTCTCTTGGATTGTTATATAATATATATATTTTTTGTTTCATGAAAACCAACGAGAACCAGAGGTAACTAATCTGAAGAGAGATTTGGTGCCCATAGTAAAAGATTGCTGATGCCAAGGAACGATTTCAACTATTGGACAAGAACTATACTGCAGAACAAGGCCAGATAATTCCAATTTTTACATTTTGTAGTTAAAATAGTTTGAAATTAATTAAGAGAGAACTTTTTTCCAGATAGTAGTTAGATTGTAGAACTGTTTATTGTGTGATTTTCGTATCAGGACATTGAACTTTATACCATCTGTGAAGTAATTTGAAAGTTAAGTGTGTCTACGACAGTAAATTTGAAACTGTATTAAGTAACTAGAACCTGATATTGACAGTTATTTAATAGTATTGACTAGAGCGGCATTTAAAATGTCACTGAATCAGCAACGAGAGGAGCAACAGCCTTCAGCTGTTTGAGCAGAAGCAGAGGCAACGGATGGCAATTCTGAGATTGTTGTGGCTAGCGGTAGCAATATAAATAATCCCGCTGGTTCAGAAAACATTCATACGACAGCTGATCAAAGTGTTGTTGACACATTAGTTGTTATTATGCAACAGTTGTCTCTATTAACCGAAGGCCAAGCGGAGATAAAACGAGACTTATCCGTTATACAATCTGAAGTAGCACGAGACTTATCAGCCATACAAAATGAACTCCAAAATCAATTAGCGGAAAATCAAACAGAATTACAAAATCAGTTAAGAGCAACCTTTACCGAATTAGATCATAGATTAAATACCCAGACACAGGAAATAAAAGAACAGGCAGAAAGGACCGAACAGAATCTTATTGCTCAAATTGAGCAGGTCCGGCAACAATGCCAATAAAACAATAGTAAATTAAAAGCGGAACTAACCGAATATGTATCCGTCAAAATTGACACGATACAAAAACAAGTAGAACTGTTTCCTCAAGTAATACAAGCTCAAGAGGACATACAGTGTTCCGTAGCTATGATACCAGAAATTATAGAATCCCAAGATAATCTAAAGAAGCAATTTGACGAAGTGAAGGAAGAACAGACGACAGTGGAACATAGAATGAATGTACTTGCGGGAAAGTTTTCAGAAATGACATTAGAGCGGCAAAATTTTCCTTCGGAAACGATAGAAGAAACTGTGGAAGTAGCTTTACAGTCAATTACGGAGAGCTCCGAAGAGAATTTTTTCAACAAAGGGTTAAAGGAAGTTCGTCAACAACTTGGCGAAGAATTCTCGCGTTGGAAAGAAAATATCGAAAGATCACTAAATCTCTCGCAGGAGGATTTAGAAACATCGAGAAGTAGGAAACAAAATTCTCAATGTGCGCGTGGCATTCCGTCCACGTCAAGATCCGATGTAGACAGAACTGGAACGTCACAGGTTAGATTCGATATAACGGATAGCCACAGGGAAGAGTACGAACAGGATGATTTTTGGAATCGTAGTACCGTTGAGGAAAAGATGATTAAACAGAGACAATTTCAAATCTTTAACCCTGACAAAAGGAATGTTCATCCTGTAGTCTTTATTCGAAGTTTCGGAGGTCTATTTCCACGATCTTGGACAGAATGGCATAAGTTTAGTTTTGTATCTGGATATATACAAGGATCAGGAGCATTGTGGGCATCCGAACAAACATCTTCTTGTGAATGTTATAAAGAATTTGAGCAGGCTTTTCTAGCAAAATATTGGTCTGCTGGAATACAAGGAAGACTTAGGCAGGAAGTATTATATCCTGAGCCTTTCTCATTTTCTAGAGGATATCTAAAGAGATATTTTGAGAAATACTTTAATAAATCTTTGTATTGGGATGTACCGATTCCTTTGTCGGATTTAGCATACTCAAGTCCAGACTTCCCACCAGTATAAGGAATCAGCTGTTACATATAAATGATAAGGATATAGACTCATTTATGACTACGCTTGATCATATTGATATAATTGAGGAGGACAATAAAAGGTCAAGAGAAATCTCATATCAAAGAAGAGCAATAGAAGCGAATCCGAGCTGCAACTCGAATGGGAATGGCAGTAATGGTAGCAGTAACAATAATCATAACCAACTACACTCTCCGAGGAGACTTAGAAATGGACAAAATGCAAAGAATAATTATTAACGTAATGGAAACTTTAGTAATGGTGCAGCGAGGAGCTATTTTAGGAACAATAGGAATTTTAATCAATATAATCCAATGTATGGCAACACAAGACAGTTCTACCAACACCAGCAGAACAACAACAATAATTACGCGAATCCAGCAAGACAATATAGACCCAATTCACCACAACAACCGATAATCACTGAGGTAGCTGAAGAGACAAATACCAATCGGACCAACACTCAGTCAAACTAAACATGACCGCATCGTGCCCCGGAGGAGCGGTCAGGGGATGTGTTAGGGGCGAAACTGTGGTGTCACCGCCAGACACCACACTTGCTAGGTGGTAGCCTTTAAATCGGCCGCGGTCCGGTAGTATACGTCGGACCCGTTTGTCGCCACTATCAATTGATTGCAGACCGAGCGCCGCCACACGGCAGGTCTAGAGAGACTTCCTAGCACTCGCCCCAGTTGTACAGCCGACTTTGCTAGCGATGGTTCACTGACTTCTACGCTCTCATTTGCCGAGACGATAGTTAGCATAGCCTTCAGCTACGTTATTTGCTACGACCTAGCAAGGCGCCAGTATCCGCACTATTGATATTGTGAATCATGCACCATAAATAGCGACGTTCTCCATGAATGGATTAAAGTTAAGTATTCCACCAGCTACGTCCGTTTTTCTCAATTCTAATTCCCTTCTCATGTTCCAGACCTCACGCCAGCCTGTGTGAGGTGAGACGCGTGCATTTCGGCCTCCTGTAGTAATCCTGGTAGGCTCTCCTGCCAGCCACAACAGAAACAGTAAAATTACAATGGTTAAGATATAATGATGGTGAGCTGTTGACTGAAGAGTTAACAAAAGATTTAATAACGTGTCATAATGACAGTGTGTTCCGGTATCGGAAGTATTTGTTGAAATAGAGGAAGTTCCAACGAATGTGATATTAGACACCGCCGCTTCCGCCAATGTCATCTCAGGCGCTCTTTTTAGGAGAATTATTAGGAAGAAGAAGGTACCAATTTTTCAGGTACAGAACTGCAAAATCATCGGAGCTGTTGGAGCACGCTCTCCCAATGTCAAAATACAAATACAATTAGAGATGAAAATGCGAAATGTAGCAATAAAATGCACGTTCCTTGTAGTGGAGAAGTTATTAGTGGACTGTATTCTTGGTATCGGGAGTATGCAGGAGTACGATTGTCAGATGAGTTTTTGGAAGAAATAGTTAAATTTAGATTAAATGGAGAAGAGATAGCACTGGATTTAAATAGAAAGGAAACGGTGCATGAGAAATACTGTCGCGGTGCCATAATTCAATTAATTGACACTACAAACGATCGTTGGAAGGAGCTTTCAAAGGATTTAATACAACAGGAGGACTTTAACCAAACAACAATGATAAAAGCTAGTGAATCAAATCAGATTACATGAGAACAAAGGCAGCAGCTTCATAATTTGTTAGAGGCATATGAAGAGATTTTTGATGAGAAACCAGGAGTTATTAAAGGGTCTATTTGTCACCTACAAGTGAAGCCACTTCAGACTTACTGTTACACACACTATTCGATCCCCTGGCGTTTAAAACAATCTGTTCAAAGGGAGATAAATAGTATGTTAGAATGGAACTTGATTGAGCCATCAACTAGTCCATATTGTTTCCGCTCTTAGTCGTTCCAAAACCTGGAGGCAACGTAAGATTAGTTCTGGATGCGAGAGAGATTAATAAAATAATAGTACCTGTAAGAACTCATCCGAAAAATATAGATGAATTAATTCAAAATTTCCAGGATGTTTCGTACTTAACGAGTGTTGATTTGAGAAGTTCGTACTGGCAGGTCCAAATGGATGAAGAATCTAAGAAATATACCGCATTTATCTATACCGGGAGAAGTTACCGATTTAGAGTTGTCCCGTTTGGACTTAATATTAGTGCCGTAATATTTATTTCAGCGTTGGATTATGTTCTTAGACCAGAATTTAATATGGGAGGAAAACTTTCGACTCGCACTTGTCAATTTAACTAAAAAGACAATACAACGGAAACTGACATACGATAAACGGGTTCACCGGATTCAGACGTTGCATCTTGGAGAAAAGGTTTTATTGAGGCGACACAACCATTCCTCGAAACTGATGAAGAACATAAATAAATTCAATCTTATTTATACCGGACCATATGTTATTGTAAATATACCAAATCCTGGATCATACTTGTTGGCATATCCTGAATCGAAAAGAATAAAGGGATTATTCCCGCATAATAATATTAAGAAATTTTTTGAAGGATCGTAGATCTGTGATACCAAATATGGAGAAGAATTTAGAGTGGAATTTGACTATGAGTCGAATGTGTATATAAATATGAAGATGTTTATGTTGTTTAGAGGGTAAGAGACGGTGAGATTACTCCTGTGATAGGTTAAGAGACGATGAGATTACTCCTGTGATAGGTTAAGAGACGATGAGATTACTCCTGTGATAGGTTAAGAGACGGTGAGATTACTCCTGTGATAGGTTAAGAGACGGTGAGATTACTCCTGTGATAGTTTAGCACAAAATTTTAAGATAGGTAGAAGAATTTGTTAATTACTAGTGTTTGTATGTGCGGACTATGAGCAGATGGCATAGTGATACACAATGAAAGTGCATCTACATTTCCTCAAGACACGGCACTTACGTGAGAATTGCGTGTGAAACTTGAACAGTGCGGGATATGTAGGTAAACACCCTGTGTGTATGATGTGCCCTGTTCGAGCGAGAAAACAAATGAACTGTGAAATGGAGCAACAGTCGATAATGCCACTGCTGCAAACAATTGAAGAAACTCTCAGGTTGCGCGAGAGAAAATTATTATAATTTTTAGATTTTTCATTATGCCTCCTTTACCAGGAGAATTAATTTAAGAATTTTAATTAACATTTTAAGAATAGCAGTTTGTGTGTTTCATATTATGGACATAATTGTTGAAATATATTTCCATAAATGTTCATTAGAGAATGAAAAAGATTCTGCGAGTGGCTGATTTGTTAAATGAACATACGTCATCATTAATGATATTTATTTGCAGGTGGATCTGTAAATCAATTAATTATAAGAATAATGAAAATTTTTCAGAGAATTTTTTCTAGAAATTATTCCTTTTGTGGAGTCAGTGCCATATGCTTATGTTTAAAATTTTTCCATCAGGTGTAGACTTAAATTTTATCCATAATTTCGTAATTGAAAGCAAACCTCGGACAGATTCAATGCTCTACCTCCACCTGCACTATAACAAAACGAAGATTAGAAAAAACATTTTGTTTTAGAGAGGAATACATTCGATGTGAGCTACAACAAAATTAAAATGCCCACAGTCTATTTGGCAAGGTTTTGGACAATCAGCAGTTATAATGGAAATCAACTTTGGTATTGAGGACTACAAAAAAATTCGCGATTGTCAGGACTGATGGATGTTCCAGTCTAGTACAGATGGAAGAATATAACAATCCACTCCGATTTTGAGTTCAACGATGAAATATGGACTTCGTTGCCTTAATCCACTCTCTTCCAGGGATTTATTCAGTCAGAACCTTTTCTTATTCCACTTTAAACCTGTTCCATGTTCAAATCCCTGACAATCTGTTCCTGAGGTCATCTTGCTGTTTCTACGGCACATTACCAGCTTCTGTTCTGTACCATAAGCCATCGCCTGTCCTCCGTACCGCTTCCACCATACGCTGTGCGTCGCCTACCCGCTGTCCGTACCCAGTGTTCCTGTTCCATCGACTTCACAACGACATCGCCGGCTACATCGTCGAAAGAATTATTTTGAAAAACATTTTTTGAGCAATATTGTAAAAATGTTTTTGGCTATGAGGCACTTTTCATTCGATCTAATCTATCGAGCTTCTATATATTTCAAAATTACTGGGATTAGGCTTTCCTATCTTCTTTAATACCTGAGCTGGGGTCTATTCTTCCGGGTTTTCCAGGGTTTCCCTGTGAAGGCCAGTTCCCAAACGGGTAGACCTTTTTCGTAATTACACCAATCTAAATCTTCCCTGGTTATGTACTCGGGATGCGGGTATACCTCGGTACATGTAAAAGCTACAGCTTAGGTATTCTCGTAACTTACTGTCTTAACATGTTACCCATACTCTCTATAGCAAAATTCTATTAATTCAAAATATTCCTCTTTTGAATAAACAACCCAACAAATTTTTTCTGTTAGCTCGCAAAGTGTATTATCATTAACTTTGCTCGCTGCGAGGGGCAATTGTAATATCTCTTTATATTCGACGAATTATTCTGATACAACTCTACCCTTCAATGACGTTTACAAATTTTCTATCTTCATACTCGCAGAATCCATGCACAAAGTAATTTCATACAATAGCTGTGCCATGAGCGCATAATTATTCTTTGTAGTACTCTCTCTGGTGGTTGTTAGAAAAAAACTTCCGAGATTGTCTTCGTGCCGATTAGCCTGAGCTTTGTTTGAAGAATTGTAATCTGCATATTGAGATTTATGACAAAAGATAACTGATATGAAATTGTACGATATATATATATATATATATATATATATATATATATATATATATATATATATATTGCTCCTTCATACAAAAGGCAAAAGGTTGTTAACAATTTTCATAATTTGACATTTGAGAATTAATGACATTCATCGATATATTGCGTAGTTGTTAATCAGAAGGGAACTTGCGAAAGACTGGATACGAACCTGTATTTAATAATCCAAGAGCTCCATTACTTCTTCGACAGGTTAAACTTCATCAAAGCCAAATATCCGCTTGATCTGAGGTTTCCCGACTGATTATAAAACGCTCCCAAAATTACGAGACATTTTATTTGTACAGATTAGCAGACTACCGCAAAGCACGAGCCTGCAGAGAAGAAGAATCATCGCCTGATTTCATTCTAACAAGTAAAATTTCTGAATCATTTTGAGTGACTGAGTTATGATTGTGTTTCCTATTATGAATGATTGATTGCTCGAAAGAACTGAGAACTACATAACTATATAATTACATATGTTGTTGTTGTGGTCTTCAGTCCTGAGAATGGTTTGATGCAGCTCTCCATGCTACTCTATCTTGTGCAAGCTTCTTCATCTCCCAGTACCTACTGCAACCTACATCCTTCTGAATCTGCTTAGCGTATTCATCTCTTGGTCTCCCTCTACGATTTTTACCCTCCACGCTGCCCTCTAATACTAAATTGGTGATCCATTTATGCCTCAACACATGTCCTACCAACCGATCCCTTCTTCTGTTCAAGTTGTGCCACAAACTTCTCTTCCCTCCAATCCTATTCAATACTTCCTCATTAGTTATGTGATCTACCCACCTAATCTTCAGCATTCTTCTGTAGCACCACATTTCGAAAGCTTCTATTCTCTTCTTGTCCAAACTAGTTATCGTCCATGATTCACTTCCATACATGGCTACACTCCATACAAATACTTTCAGAAATAACTTCCTGACACTTAAATCTATATTCGATGTTAACAAATTTCTCTTCTTCAAAAACGCTTTCCTTGCCATTGCCAGTCTACATTTTATATCCTCTCTACTTCGACAATCATCAGTTATTTTGCACCCCAAATAGCAAAACTCCTTTACTACTTTAAGTGTCTCGTTTCCTAATCTAATTCCCTCAGCATCACCTGACTTAATTCGACTACATTCCATTATCCTCGTTTTGCTTTTGTTGATATTCATCTTATATCCTCCTTTCAAGACACTATCCATTCCGTTCCACTGCTCTTCCAAGTCCTTTGCTGTCTCTGACAGAATTACGATGTCATCGGCGAACCTCAACATTTTTATTTCTTCTCCATGGATTTTAATACCTACTCCGAATTTTTCTTTTGTTTCCTTCACTGCTTGCTCAATATACAGATTGAATAACATCGGGGAGAGACTGCAACCCTGTCTCACTCCCTTCCCAACCACTGCTTCCCTTTCATGTCCCTCGACTCTTAACTGCCATCTGGTTTCTGTATAAATTGTAAATAGCCTTTCGCTCCCTGAATTTTACCCCTGCTACCTTCAGAATTTGAAAGAGAGTATTCCAGTCAACATTGTCAAAAGATTTCTCTAAGTCTACAAATGGCTAGAAACGTAGGTTTGCCTTTCCTTAATGTAGCTTCTAAAATAAGTCGTAGAGTCAGTATTGCCTCTCGTGTTCCAATATTCCTACGGAATCCAAGCTGATCTTCCCCGAGGTCGGCTTCTACTAGATTTTCCATTCGTCTGTAAGGAATTCGTGTTAGTATTTTGCAGCTGTGACTTATTAAACTGATAGTTCGGTTATTTTCACATCTGTCAACACCTGCTTTCTTTGGGATTGGAATTATTATATTCTTCTTGAAGTCTGAGGGTATTTCGCCTGTCTCATACATCTTGCTCACCAGATGGTAGAGTTTTGTCAGGACTGGCTCTCCCAAGGCCGTCAGTAGTTCCAATGGAATGTTCTCTACTCCGGGGGCCTTGTTTCGACTCAGGTCTTTCAGTGCTCTGTCAAACTCTTCACGCAGTATCGTATCTCCCATTTCATCTTCATCTACATCCTCTTCCATTTCCATAACATTGTCCTCCAGTACATTGCCCTTGTATAGACCCTCTATATACTCCTTCCACCTTCCTGCCTTCCCTTCTTTACTTAGAACTGGGTTTCCATCTGAGCTCTTGATATTCATACAAGTGGTTCTCTTATCTCCAAAAGTCTCTTTAATTTTCCTGTAGGCAGTATCTATCTTACCCCTAGTGAGATAAGCCTCTACAACCTTACATTTGTCCTCTAGCCATCCCTGCTTAGCCATTTTGCACTTCCTGTTGATCTCATTTTTGAGACGGCTGTATTCCTTTTTGCCTGCTTCATTTACTGCATTTTTATATTTTCTCCTTTCATCAATTAAATTCAATATTTCTTCTGTTACCCAAGGATTTCTACTAGCCTTCATCTTTTTACATACTTGATCCTTTGCTGCCTTCACTACTTCATCCCTCAAAGCTACCCATTCTTCTTCTACCGTATTTCTTTCCCCCATTCCTGTCAATTGCTCTCTTATGCTCTCCCTGAAACTCTGTACAACTTCTGGTTCTTTTAGTTTATCCAGATCCCATCTCCTTAAATTCCCACCTTTTTGCAGTTTCTTTAGTTTTAATCTACAGGTCATAACCAATAGATTGTGGTCAGAGTCTACATCTGCCCCTGGAAATGTCTTACAATTTAAAACCTGGTTCCTAAATCTCTGTCTTACCATCATATAATCTATCTGAAACCTGTCAGTATCTCCAGGCTTCTTCCATGTATACAGCCTTCTTTTATGGTTCTTGAACCAAGTGTTAGCTATGATTAAGTTGTGCTCTTGTGCTCTGTGCGAAATTCTACCAGACGTCTTCCTCTTTCATTTCTTTGCCCCAGTCCATATTCACATACTACGTTTCCTTCTCTCCCTTTTCCTACTACCGAATTCCAGTCACCCATGACTATTACATTTTCGTCACCCTTCACTATCTGAATAATTTCTTTTATTTGATCATACATTTCTTCAATTTCTTCGTCATCTGCAGAGCTAGTTGGCATATAAACTTTTACTACTGTAGTAGGTGTGGGCTTCGTATCTATCGTGGCCACAATAATGCGTTCACTATGCTGTTACATATATAGGAGGAAAAATTACAAGCTGAATTCAGAAGTCATCCTAAACAATCATATACAGGTTTTAAACCACGATCGTAACGCAAGGCCAATGTAATCAATTGCTCGCGTGTAAGAAAATTACAACACCAAGAAATATACACGTAACTGAAGTGAACCTCATCACGCTTATGGTACATGAAACTAAACGAGCCATTCGCATTACAGAACGGTATACGATTTCCAGCTCTGAAATTTCTGTACAGTGCTCAGTCCGCAGGAGCTTCAGTCAGAGCCGCTGAACGACGTTAGACGGTATCACAGGATCTGTGGTGAGCAAGTAGCCGACCAACATTCCCCAGCGACATTGAATGGGTGAGATGTGAGGCGAATGTGCACCCACGGAAGTAGTGTTGCACGCCGTTCTCTCTAGCGACTAGCGTTGCTGCCTCTGGATCACGGGGTCCCGGTTTCGATTCTCGACCGGGTTAGGGATTTTCTCCGCCCGGGCACTGGCTGTTTGTGTCGTCCTCATCATTTCATCACCATCATCATTGTTCGTGACAGTGGCTAGATTGGACTGTGTAAAGAAATTGGACTGCGAAAAAAAAAATGGGACTTGTTACGGGCGCTGCTGACGGTGCAGTTGAGCGCCCCACAAACCAAACATAATCATCATCATGATCACGCCGTTCTCGGAAGCTGAGAAGTCGCACCAGTTCAGCAGTGTGTTCCGGCCGCGCGGACAAGCCGGTGGTCCTCCCATGTTGACGTGACTCAGCGTGTTCCGGTACACACTCGCTGAGTGTCATCCTCCTCATTCGAGCTGCTTCCACGAGACTGCCAGAAATTATTCCATAGGATTTATAACCAGTTTCACTGCTTGGGCGTACGACCTGGAAGCCGAATTCACCGATGGATTCTCGTGTGAAGCTGCAAAATATGTTTTTTGACCGCACAATTGTCAAAGAAAAGTGGCTGCTCAGAATGAGAAACCTCGAAGGTTTTCATAAAGTCCCGCTATCACTTCAAAAAATCGTAAGTTGTAAACTATTGGAGCTCCAGCATCGTGGTTTATTCTAAAACGCTTAGCAGTTCAGAACATCGACGCAATATTGCCGCGGAAGAAGCTGAATAGCAGCGTGGTTTAGTGGTTATGATATAAACTGTTGCATGGAGAGGCACGAGTTGAAAACTCACCTAGACTGTAAATTTTAATTTCTATATTTCGTTCGAATACATTCTAGAAGAATCCACCACTATCAAGAATCACTGTACTGGAATGCTCTGTAGCTGTAGATATACTTTGTGTGTTCTGGCCGGAGGCAATTCGCTCCGCGCTGTTGTATGCGCAAGTGCTCAATAAACCTTCGTTAACTGGAGTTAGTATTCGTCATTCGTCTAATTTCACCTTCTTCCACGTGACAGTGTTCCAGTTATGTACATCTGTGGGTCAGCATTGCAGACTCAGCAGTTCTCATTGCTTCACTGATTTGTGCACGAAGTAAACCCGCGTTCCTTGTCTAACGCTACAAAATGAAGTCTAAAGCCGTGCTCTCGAACGTCAACGCTCAGCGTGAGGAGTTCCACATGCCGCTGAACGTTCAGAGTCGATGCGACTTGTGCGTACGTTACGTGTGCCTCGACGTGGTATACGCGATCGCAGCGGCAGTTGTCGGCTCTATTTGGCTCGCAAATCACAGTCATTGTTTATGAAATGGGCGCGCATAAAATTCTTACGTTTGCTCTATTACAACGCACATATCCTCCCTTGTCAATATGCTAGTCTTGTTCTTCTGTTTGTAGTATACATAAATAAAATCTTCAATATCTATGAAAATGTTATAATACAAAACGATAAGTACGATATACAGTTAATAAGGACATCGGCTTATGAAAGTTCCATTAGAAATAGTGCGATAATAATTTATAACAGTTCCCCACGTAAGATAATTATTTCATCTTCTGGAAATTGGAAATTTGTGGTAAGTTGTATGGGACCAAACTGCTGAGGTCATCGGTCCCTAGGCTTATAGGCTACTTAATATAAGTTAAACTAACTTACGCTAAGGGCAACTCACACATGCATACCCAAGGGAGGACTCGAACCTATAACGGCGGAAGCCGCGCGAACCGTGGCAACACCCCCAAGACCGCGCGAGGTAGCCGCATTAAATCGTTCTCACTTTTCAGCAAACCTTAGGTCTTTCTTACTGGATCATTGCTCCTTTTCAGTATCAGTCTATCCAATATGTGAAATAGAAGACTTTAAGCAATAAATTGCTATACCGGGTGAGTCACTAAGTATTGCCACCAAGAATAATTCCGAAAGTTTGATAGGAGCTGAAAAGTTTGTGGGACAGAAGTTGCATGGGACAACGGGGACGTTGATAGGTTTTTTTTTTTTTTTTTTTTTTTTTTTTGCTAGGTGGGGTCGCTACAGAGATATGAAGGTCAGCTTTGTTTTTTAAATGGCATGCTATACTTTGGTTCTTATTTTATCATATCAAATGATATGTACAGTAAGGTCTTTGAAGGTCAACGAAAGTCACTAAGATGGCATGAACGTCTGTTTACAGAAGACGGGACATTAAACACTAACCACCACCACCACCGACAACGTGGTCATTAGAGACGGAGCGAAAGCTCGGGTTAGGGAAGGATTGCGAAGGAAATCGGCCGTGCCCTTTCAAAGGAACCATCCCGGCATTTGCCTGAAACGATTTAGGGAAATCACGGAAAACCTAAATCAGGATGGCCGGAGACGGGATTGATCCGTCGTCCTCCCGAATGCGAGTCCAGTGTGCTAACCACTGCGCCACCTCGCTCGGTTTACAGAAGGTGTTCGAAGTGATGACCATAGGTATGAATGCAGTGCTCCATTCTTCTCATCATGGATTGAGTGGTATTCTTTATAACTTCGGCACTTATCGAAGCACATGGTCCGACAATTCTCTCTCGTATATCGTGCAAATAGTAAATATTCGCCCAATACGGCGTATCCACCTAACGTTCCATTGACATGTAAACACCATTCGACGGTTTCGCAATACAACACTAATAGGAACGGTAAGACTAGTATCGTCGACTCAAGTGAATGCGAATGATGTATTCCTTCGAAGAACAAGTCGATATGCTTCTCATTTATGGAGAATACCAACAAAATTCAGTGAGAGCTACAGATTTATACGCTGAAATACGTCCTTAAGGTAATCACCCCACACGCCGTACATTTAAATATGTGAATGATAAATTGAGAACAACTGGATCTCTAACGCATCGGAAACATATGCGCAAAAGAAAGTTACTAACGAGGTACTCTTGATACTGTGGTTCGAGATCCATGTCTTAGTTCGCGACAAATCGCAAGGGAATCTGGCATGAGCCAGAGTAGTGTTGATCGTGTTCTGCATCGCCATCAATATTATCCTTACCACATCAGTCTCCGCCATGAATTAACTGGTACGGATTGCATGCGTCGCATTGAATTCTGCCGATGGGCTCAACTTCAGATTCAGAGGGATGACATTTATTAATTTGATTTTATTTACTGACGAGGCTAAATTCACGAACCATGGAAATGTTAATTTGCATAACACGCATTATTGGCCAATTGAAAATCCATTTTGGCTGCGGCAAGTTGTACACTAAAAACCGTGGTCGGTGAATGTATGGTGTAGGATTCTGAATGACAGAATTATAGGCCCCTATTTCATCGAAATAAATCTTAATGGTAGGAAGTATACCACATTCCAGCAAGAAACACTAGGTCTGTTATTGGAAGAAATACCTTTACGAAGAAGGAGCGACCCCAAATAGCAACAAAAAAACAACGTCCCCGTTGTCCCATGCAACTTTCGTCCCATAAACGTTTCAGCTCCTATCATACTTTCGGAGTTATTTTTGGTGGCAACAGTTAGTGACTCACCCTGTATATCTTACTGCAAGTAAGCAAACTGCAAGTTCACAAAACCAATCGAATTAATTAACTCCTCAGAAAGAGCACACTTACATTTACATAACATCGAATATTATATAATATCGAATATTATATAATATACTTCTATTAAACGAATAAGAAAGTATCAGAAAATATTACATAGCAGAGGTTTGTAAAAAAAAAATTTGGACTGAGTGCGACGCGACCATCAACGCATCACCTGTTACTCTACAATGCTGCGTCTCTCTTCATTGCGCTACACCGACCCTCAGAGAGGTGTGACCATGCTTTCCATCTTACCATCTTCTGAAAGCTTTAATCATAAATATGTTATTAATTGAAATCTGATCCTAATAAATCGTACCAAGAACATTGTTTTTGATGTAGCCTCACTGCTCAGTTGCCTTGAAACGACACACTTTCAACGCAAGTTACCATAATTCTCTAACCACTAAATTACGATTCCCGTCTTTTTATTACAACAAATCGTATAATTAACGGCGAGTTTTCGAGAGATTCTAAATTCGCTGGTGTTTAGTAATGGCATATATACACACGCTCTACAACTGGAAGCCAACAGAGCGTCTCGCGAAACTGTACTTGTCTTAGGACAAGGAATCGTCGTAAAGTGAATGAATCAGAGTCTGTGTCCGGTATGGGTTAAAGGTGCACTAAATTGTGCAAAGATTAAAGTTGTTGGTGATGTCACGCGTTATTATAGAAATTGAAATAAAGTACCTGTCCTTTCCTTGAGAAACGCACGTTCAGAATATCTGACAGGCCAGATACTGCTCTGCACTTCCGAAAAGAATCCCCGACGTACTTTTCCCACGCTATGACGTCAGGAACTCGGCGCGCTCAACGCTCAGAGTTAGAATGCACGATTCGCGTGTCGACGGCTTAATGGTGTGACATTGGACGGGTATGGTGGCCACCAGCCAGCCACCTCCCTTTCGGCACATTCTACACGTTCAAAATCCACTGTGTGAGTGCACAAGCATTTCCCGTTACGGTCTGCTCTGCAAAGAAAAAGTCCCTGTCGTGCATTAGGCCACGCCATGCAGTAAGCTTCTTGATATCACGGATGTATTCACGTGTATTGTGCGGGTTTTCGGAGCCAGATGACACACCGCGGCTTCTCCTGGTCTGTCTGCATTTTGATGCACTCCAAGCCAAATCTACCAACAAGGGCAATGGAAGATAACTTTCAAAGCTGCTAAAGGTCTTACAATACACCACGATCCTTTGTCTTTAATGGTTTCCAGATTACGATGTTTTGAAACGATAGCGAGCCCTTATGAACATCCTGTATAATAGGTAGGGACAGAAAAATTTTGCGGAAAGGATAATGCAAAAATTAAGCAAAATTAGAAGATTTCAGAGAAAAAACGAAAACTCGGCGATTTTAAAGAGATATTGTGAAATTTGTAATTTTTCCGTGTAAAAATCTTACAAATTTGACGACTAATATCCGTAACAAACCGTTATTTAACATTAAAACTGCATTTTAACTTCACATTTTCGCAAGGCTGAGATTGGATATAATATTAAAATGAGAATAGCACCATATTTCGCCAAAAAAGAGTTGGTCAAAAAACATGTAGTATGGAAAAGATCAATTTGGAGAAAGCAACACAGAATTTTAATCAAAACAAGACAGAATTTGGCAAAAACAACTATATTTTGCAATAACATAACACCGAATTTGGTTAAAAAACTTACACCGAATTTGGTTAAAAAACTTACACCGAATTTGGTTAAAAAACTTACACCGAATTTGGTTAAAAAACTTACACCGAATTTGATTAAAAACTTACACCGAATTTGGTTAAAAAACTTGCACCGAATTTGGTTAAAAAATGACGCAGCATGTAGCAAAAAATGAGATCGAAGTGACAAAAAATGAGATCGAAGTGACAAAAAATGACATGAAAAATTTGGCAAACAAGAACGAATCTGGAAAAAACAACAAATCTGACAGAAATAACGACGAGTCCGACAAAGAACAGCAGGGAATTTAGCAAAAAAGAGCACCGAATTTGGCCACAAAATAAAACCATTTTTTCGTGTCACTAATAATAGGTAACGAATGTACGACTTCTTATTCTGTAGCCTAGTGAACTAGCTTCACTTCATTTCCTTAGAAAACAATAACCATGAAATACGGTTACCGAGTATCTCAGAAAATAGAACCAGAACTTTCTACTTCCGTGTGAGTAATATTTTCTCATGTTTAACACTCCTTACTGGTGTGCCATTGCCATTGCAAACAAATATTTACTCATGTGTGGCCCGATTGGAAGAGAAAACTATGACGGTGTTTTTAAAGAACTGTTCCAGTATTGAAGAAGGTGGAAGAAAATTTATCGCGACGGGCGCTAAAGTTTTCTCTGTCATGTGCAGAGCTCAATACACCACTTCGCCTGCGTCAGCTGTTATTGGGAAAAGTTAGTTCCCTGCTCTACCAATGAATACAGAGAAGTCTTTGAAACTTTAAAGGCTGTCAGAACACTGCAAAACCGCCATTTATCTTAAGGTTTATCGCGTTCCATTTTGTGAGGCCAGTCACTAGTCAAGGTTTGAACGTTTTCCATTCAGCGGTCTTCCCCTTAGTTTCATGATTCTCCCAACTGACATTTCTGCCATATGTTAATCTCAACTTCCGAAAGACTATTATTGGAATCGTATGAAGTCAACACGCTTTGCCGGCCGGAGTGGCCGTGCTGTTCTAGGCGTTAGAGTCTAGAGCCGGGCGACCGCTACGGTCGCAGGTTCGAATCCTGCCTCGGGCATGGATGTGTGTGGTGTCCTTAGGTTAGTTAGGTTTAATTAGTTATAAGTTCTAGGCTACTGATGACCTCAGAAGTTAAGTCGCATAGTGCTCAGAGCCATTTGAACCATCAACACGCTTTACTTTTTCCTTTGCACAACTGAATTATTCCACGCGATGAATCAAGCCAGATTTCCAAGACAGATTTTTCTTTTGAATGAATGTAATTAGATATTTCTTGTTTTACGGGTTATTCACGTTCATACACTCCTGGAAATTGAAATAAGAACACCGTGAATTCATTGTCCCAGGAAGGGGAAACTTTATTGACACATTCCTGGGGTCAGATACATCACATGATCACACTGACAGAACCACAGGCACATAGACACAGGCAACAGAGCATGCACAATGTCGGCACTAGTACAGTGTATATCCACCTTTCGCAGCAATGCAGGCTGCTATTCTCCCATGGAGACGATCGTAGAGATGCTGGATGTAGTCCTGTGGAACGGCTTGCCATCCCGTTTCCACCTGGCGCCTCAGTTGGACCAGCGTTCGTGCTGGACGTGCTGACCGCGTGAGACGACGCTCCATCCAGTCCCAAACATGCTCAATGGGGGACAGATCCGGAGATCTTGCTGGCCAGGGTAGTTGACTTACACCTTCTAGAGCACGTTGGGTGGCACGGGATACATGCGGACGTGCATTGTCCTGTTGGAACAGCAAGTTCCCTTGCCGGTCTAGGAATGGTAGAACGATGGGTTCGATGACGGTTTGGATGTACCGTGCACTATTCAGTGTCCCCTCGACGATCACCAGAGGTGTACGGCCAGTGTAGGAAATCGCTCCCCACACCATGATGCCGGGTGTTGGCCCTGTGTGCCTCGGTCGTATGCAGTCCTGATTGTGGCGCTCACATGCACGGCGCCAAACACGCATACGACCATCATTGGCACCAAGGCAGAAGCGACTCTCATCGCTGAAGACGACACGTCTCCATTCCTCCCTCCATTCACGCCTGTCGCGACACCACTGGAGGCGGGCTGCACGATGTTGGGGCGTGAGCGGAAGACGGCCTAACGGTGTGCGGGACCGTAGCCCAGCTTCATGGAGACGGTTGCGAATGGTCCTCGCCGATACCCCAGGAGCAACAGAGTCCCTAATTTGCTGGGAAGTGGCGGTGCGGTCCCCTACGGCACTGCGTAGGATCCTACGTTCTTGGCGTGCATCCGTGCGTCGCTGCGGCCCGGTCCCAGGTCGACGGGCACGTGCACCTTCCGCCGACCACTGGCGACAACATCGATGTACTGTGGAGACCTCACGCCCCACGTGTTGAGCAATTCGGCGGTACGTCCATCCGGCCTCCCGCATGCCCACTATACGCCCTCGCTCAAAGTCCGTCAACTGCACATACGGTTCAAGTCCACGCTGCCGCGGCATGCTACCAGTGTTAAAGACTGCGATGGAGCTCCGTATGCCACGGCAAACTGGCTGACACTGACGGCGGCGGTGCACAAATGCTGCGCAGCTAGCGCCATTCGACGGCCAACACAGCGGTTCCTGGTGTGTCCGCTGTGCCGTGCGTGTGATCATTGCTTGTACAGCCCTCTCGCAGTGTCCGGAGCAAGTATGGTGGGTCTGACACACCGGTGTCAATGTGTTCTTTTTTCCATTTCCAGGAGTGTATATCAGTATTTATTGTAAAAATTTATGGAAAGTAGATGGGTGGTCACATGTCTGTGGCAACATGTAATGTTGCTAAACTTTCAATGTTGCATAATGAAAACTATATTCTAAAAAAAATGTGTTACGGCAGGAAAGTACGCGTTGTGCCAAGTGAGACACTGCAGTCTAATCAAACACAACGGCACAAATAAACTTCAGACCATAATACACCAAACAACCGCCCTCAATTCGCGAATGGTACAACTGCTTCCTGGAGGCAAGAAGCGTCGTGCCGCCCGTCTGGGAACAAGTGATAAAAACAGAATTCGTACAAGTGGCCTTCCAGCGCCCGGAGCAGACGTTTGTTCGGAGATTGCCGCAAGCACCGCGAAACCCTAGTACGGTAGCCCACACAGCGTATTCAGGAAACTTCAGCTGTACCAGTATTTATTACATCTGCTGCAGGAATTTAAACTAGACGGAATACCGAAATGTAAGCAGATAATTACATTATCGTTCCACGTTTGGAGGATTAAAATTTTTCCAGGGATAGGATATCCTCCGAATAATATTGCGAGATGGAGTCCGTTAATTTGTAGGTTCCATGGACTACAATTGCGATACCTCACTGCGATGTACAACGCGTCGATTTTCAAATATCACATATTCTCTCATTGTTCAAGAGGGTGCACGGTGAGCAGTTACGTGAGTGACTTTCACATTAATGTAATAAACAATTAAATTTACTAACATTAGTAACAAAAACCAGCGTTCGCGCCACACACACACACACACACACACACACACACACACACACACACATACAGAGAGAGAGAGAGAGAGAGAGATTCTATTGCGAAAGTCGTCGGCTGAGTACGGAGTAAAGGGAAGCGTCAAGCAAAAATCATTTCAATTTGTTTTTAAAATTGTTTTAAATAGTAGAGGTAATTTTATGTTTATGAACATTACTTTTATCTCCCAAGTGAGACAGTTACTGTTTTATGGGGTTTGTTTTTAAGAATCTGTCACTTGAAACTCTTTGCTTCCGGCATGAGACGTTAAGGTATACACCAGATATTGCCCCGGCAACACTGCTATGTCTATCAAAGATTTTAATTACCCCGTAATATTATTCCATAAGATATTAGGGAATATTTTCATCATCAAAAGCAGCAATCGCAAATATTGCTGAATTTAAGCACTTGTGAAGTTCTGTGACATGTCCTAATCAAAACGTTTTCTAGGTGTTGGGTTGGTATAGACGGCACTATTTCCTACTTCCCTGACCCTGTACTATCACAAATATTTTCTGTTGAATCCTGCCTAGTTGTCAAAGATAGGGTGACTACGAAACCTGCTTCTCGGATCGCTAGACACAGTTGAAGCAAATCGTATTAATGAGTTTTATTACGAAATGAACATCTACATCTACATGACTACTCTGCAATTCACATTTAAGTTCTTGGCAGAGGGTTCATCGAACCACAATCATACTATCTCTCTACTATTCCACTCCCGAACAGCGCGCGGGAAAAACGAACACCTAAACCTTTCTGTTTGAGCTCTGATTTCTCTTATTTTACTTTGATGTTCATTCCTACCTATGTTGGTTGGGCTCAACAAAATATTTTCGCATTCGGAAGAGAAAGTTGGTGACTGAAATTTCGTAAAAAGGTCTCGCCGCGACGAAAGACGTCTATGCTGTAATGACTTCCATCCCAACTCGTGTTTCATATCTGCCACACTCTCTCCCCTATAACGTGATAATACAAAACGAGCTGCCCTTTTTTGCACCCTTCCGATGTCCTCCGTCAATCCCACCTGGTAAGGATCCCACATCGCGCAGCAACATTCTAATACAGGACGAACGAGTGTAGTGTAAGCTGTCTCTTTAGTGGACATGTTGCATCTTCTAAGTGTTCTGCCAATGAAACGCAACCTTTGGCTCGCCTTCCCAACAATATTATCAATGTGGTCCTTACAACTGAAGTTGTTCGTAATTTTAACACCCAGGTACTTAGTTGAATTGACAGCCTTGAGAATTGTACTATTTATCGAGTAATCGAATTCCAACGGATTTCTTTTGGAACTCATGTGGATCGCCTCACACTTTTCGTTATTTAGCATCAACTGTCACCTGCCACACCATACAGTAATCTTTTCTAAATCGCTTTGCAACTGATACTGGTCTTCGGATGACCTTACTAGACGGTAAATTACATCATCATCTGCGAACAACCTAAGAGAACTGCTCAGATTGTCACCCAGGTCATTTATATAGATCAGGAACAGCAGATATCCCAGGACGCTTCCCTGGGGAACACCTGATATCACTTCAGTTTTACTCGATGATTTGCCGTCTATTACTACGAACTGCGACCTTCCTGACAGGAAATCACGAATAAAGTCGCCGAACTGAGACAATACCCCATAGGCCCACAGCTTGATTAGAAGTCGCTTGTGAGGAACGGTGTCAAAAGCTTTCAGGAAATCTAGAAATGCGGAATCAACTTGAGATCCCCTGTCGATAGCGGCCATTACTTCGTTCTTGTGCAACACAGCTAGCTCTTTATTCGCACGATGTTTTCTGAAACCACCCATCGAGGTGATTCATAATGTTTGAATACACTATATGCTCCAACACCCTACTGCATACCGACGTCATTGATATAGGTCTGTAGTTCAATGGATTACTCCTACTACCCTTCTTAAACATTGGTGCGACCTCAGAGAGGCCGCTGCCGTAGCGTTGTCGTCCTGGAGAGGGGTCGGTCAGCGTGCAACTGGCTGACATCTTCTTCACAGCCCTCTCTGCTCTCTCGTTTTCGACTAGTGTGCCGGCACTTAACTTTACACCATAACATTGACAGCGACTAACATGCTTTTCCCATTTCCTCGCAAATGAACTGATGACATGATAGAGCCGACAATAAACTTTCTTTTGCTGGTGAGAAGGCACTGTGCCAAGAGTGAAGAGTTTCAGAATACAGACTCGAATCTGCACGTGCCAGAAAAGTTACATATAGGAACTGAACTCTGAGAAAGAAGGACCTGAGTTTGCGCATCTAACCGAGGACAGTTCATTCTTTTACATCTATTGAAAGTCACAGTATTGCGCAGAGAAGTACCAAAACCCTTTAGTAATATAATTAAAATCAGCTCACCTGTACAAAATTTGTGATAATATCATAAGTCACAGGGCGCGTTTCTGGACCATGCTCTCAACTTCGCGTGAAATTTACAAGAAGTTTTAAAATTGATTAATATTTTAATAAATTAACAAATCCCAAAGAAATCAGGTATGGACAGATGTGAAAATTACTGAAGTATCAGTTTAATAAGCCACGGCTGCAGAATACTAACACGAATTCTTTACAGACAAATGGAAAAACTGGTAGAAGCCGAACTTGGGGGAGATCAGTTTGGATTCCGTAGAAATGTTGGAACACGTGAGGCAATACTCACCCTACGACTTATCTTAAAAAGTAGATTAAGGAAAGGCAAACATACGTTTCTAGCATCTGTAGACATAGAGAAAGCTTTTGACAATGTTGAATGGAATACAGGGAGCGAAAGGCTATTTACAATTTGAACAGAAACCAGATGGCAGTTATAAGAGTTGAGGGTCATGAAAGGGAAACAGTGGTTGGGAAGGGAGTGAGACAGTGTTGTAGACCATCCCCGGTGTTATTCAATCTGTATATTGAGCAAGCAGTGAAGGAAACAAAAGAAAAATTCGGAGTAGGTATTAAAATCCATGGAGAAGAAATAAAAATGTTGAGGTTCGCCGATGACATCGTAATTCTGTCAGAGACAGCAAAGGACTTGGAAGAGCAGTTGAACGGAATGGATAGTGTCTTGAAAGGAGGATATAAGATGAATATCAACAAAAGCAAAACGAGGATAATGGAATGTAGTCGAATTAAGTCAGGTGATGCTGAGGGAATTAGATTAGGAAACGAGACACTTAAAGTGGTAAAGGAGTTTTGCTATTTGGGCTGCAAAATAACTGATGATGGTCGAAGTAGAGAGGATATAAAATGTAGACTGGCTATGGCAAGGAAAGCGTTTTTGAAGAAGAGAAATTTGTTTAGATTTAGTATAGATTCAAGTGTCAGGAATTCGTTTCTGAAAGTATTTGTATGGAGTGTAGCCATGTATGGAAGTGAAACATGGACGATAAATAGCTTGGACAAGAAGAGAATAGAAGCTTTCGAAATGTGGTGCTACAGAAGAATGCTGAAGATTAGATGGGTAGATCACATAACTAATGAGGGAGTATTGAATAGCATTGGGGAGAAGAGGAGTTTGTGGCACAACTTGACAAGAAGAAGGGACCGATTGGTAGGTCATGTCCTGAGGCATAAAGGGATCACCAATTTAGTATTGGAGGGTAGCGTGGAGGGTAAAATTCGTAGAGGGAGACCAAGAGATGAATACACTAAGCAGATTCAGAAGTATGTAGGTTGCAGTAAGTACTGGGAGATGAAGAAGCTTGCACAGGATAGAGTGGCATGGAGAGCTGCATCAAGCCAGTCTCTGGTCTGAAGAATACAACAACAACAACAACAACAACAAATAGTAGGACTAGACCGTTAGCGTCTTATTTTACATCAAGTCCTCTTCATTTTCTGCTGGCAGCGTTGAATCTGGGCACCCGTTTCCTTCCGTACATCGTCTTCTTCCCTCAGCTGACACAACACCTCGAACTGCGTATTCCGCTGTCTGTTTACCGGGAAACGCTGATCGGTTCCTGGCGCGCCCGTGATGAAAGTAACCAATGCACTGATCTATTCGCAGGGATGTAAAAACCTGTCGGCCACATCCGGCGCATTTTCCACGTTCGGTGGTTTGCCGTATATCGATCCTGTCTACACGTCCGTCAAAGTAACAGGAGAACGCCGACCCGCGTCACCTTTGAGCCAGGACGCCCATCAACGTTTCCCAGTAAAAGCGATACGCTACGGCTGTGTCAGCCATTGCAAGAATACTACGTGAAGGTAACAAGTATGTGGCCAAGAGTGAATGTAAAGTACGACGGAGAATCTTTAATTCGACGGTTTTATTGTAAATTCTTCCTCTGTATGGCCGTAGTCTTCGTCAGAGATAAGAGTATCGTTAGGAATGACTCAGGGACTTTCTATAGTCATAAATGATCTAGCGGACAAGGTGGGCAGCAGTCTGCGGATGTTTGCTGATGATGCTGTCGTGTACGGTAACATGTCATCGTTGAGTGACATGATCTGGCGGACAAGGTGGGCAGCAGTCTGCGGATGTTTGCTGATGATGCTGTCGTGTACGGTAACGTGTCATCGTTGAGTGACTGTATGAGGGTACAAGAGGTTTCAGACGATGAATGGCAGCTAGCTCTAAATGTAGAAAAATGTAAGTTAATGTGGATCAGTTCAAAAAACAGACCGGTACTGTTCGGATACAGCATTAGCAGGGTCCTGCTTGGCACAGTCACGCCGTTTAAATCTCTGGGAGTAACGCTGCATAGCGACGGGAAATGGAACGAGTGTGTGAGGATTGTGGTGGTGAAGGTGACTACGGTTTATTGGAAGTGTGGTTCACCTGTAAAGCAGACCGCATACTGGACGCTAGTGCAGCCTGTTCTTGAATACTACTCGAGAGTTCGGCATTCGTACCAGGTCGGAATAAAGGAAGACATCGAGAAAAAAAAAAAAAAAATCCAGAGGCGGGCACGGAGATGCTACGGGAACACAGATGGGAATTCCTGGAGGGAAGTCGACGTTCTTTTCGAGGAACACTATTGAGAAAATTTGGAATATCGGTATTTGAAACTGAATGCAAAACGATTCTACTGCCGCCAACGTACATTTGCGTAAGGACCAGAAATTAGAGCTCATACGGAGGCATACAGATCGTCGTTGTTCCCTCGGTCTGTTTGCGAGTGGAACAGGAAAGGAAATGAGTAGTGGTGATACAGAGTGGTGATACAGAGTGGTGATACAGAGTACTCTCCACCACGCACCGTACGGGGGCTTGCGAAGTATGCGTTTAGATGTGGGTGTAGTTGCTTTACAATTACTAAAGATATTTTAATCTGTCAGTGCAATTGCAAGACAATGCTTACTTGTATCAGCATATGCGTTTCGATTTACTGATGTAAAACAGTCATTGGTGAAATTTTATGTCCCCCTTTTGCTTACATCGGCAACTGTCGTCTGCTGGCACTTTTGTGAGTCATTCCATGATTTGGCATTGATTTTTTTTTTGCCTAGTCTTACATTGGTTTGCAGCACCATTAGCCGTTTATTTTTAGTATACAAACAAACACTAGTGGTGCTGTACTATGTTATGCTTCACGTTATAAAATGTGTAGTCCTACAAACCAACGTGAAACTAGGCCAAAAAAATGGTTCAAATGGCTCTGAGCACTATGGGACTTAACATCTGTGGTCATCAGTCCCCTAGAACTTAGAACTACTTAAACCTAATTAACCTAAGGACATCACACATCCATGCCCGAGGCAGGATTCGAACCTGCGACTGTAGCAGTCGCACGGTTCCGGACTGCGCGCCTAGAACCGCGAGACTACCGCGGCCGGCCTAAGCAAAAACATCCGTGCCACACGACAAAATATCTAAAAAATTTGCCGGCAGACGGCAGTTCCCGATGTAAGCAGAAGTCGTGGATATACCATCATTGACGATGTTTTTTTTATATCATTAAAACGAAACTCGTACGGTGATATAAATACGTTTTATTGTATTTTACATTGTTAAAGTATTAATCTTTTTTAAATATACTTGCATATTATACCCGAAGACGAGGGCCTGCTCCCGAAATGCGTCGTGAGACTAGTGTTCTTGTCACAGTTATTATATGGTTGAGCCAAATTTCAATATTTTGTGATATTTCAAAAACGCGATCTCACTTCGACCTAAAACGGAAAACATATTACAGACACCACTTTCTTCAGGTACAATGTGATTCATCTTGTCAGCATTTTTGTACAGAATGCCGGTTCAAAAAAAATTTTTAATAACTCACAGGCAGTACTGGACCGAACTGCAAATGTTAATGGAGGAGGTGGGGAAAAAAAAGGAAGCACAGCGGTGGTGACTACGCTAATAAATGGGTATCCCGAATAGCGCGCCAATGAACAGAGCGGCGGAGGCCAGCTGCAAGTGTCGAGGTTGCGGAGCGGCGTTAATTACAGCTGCGTGAGGAGCGGCGGGAGAAGTGTGCGTATATTGATTGTTGCAGGAGGGTCACCATGGCAACTGCACACCCCGCCGCAGCCGCCTCTGCCGCCCCCGAGCCTTCCTTTCACTTCTAACGCACTCCTACCCACGCGCTCCACCACGTCTGCCCATCTAATTACGCCTGCGCACATCTCCTTAATATTTAAGTTTTTTCACACAACCTTAGTTTGGAGTTGCTAATTCCGAGCCTTAAATGAACGAAGCTAGTCGTCATCGGGAACAAATAGTACACTTTGACAACGTTCTTCAAGAAGAAATTTTTCATAAACTTTCCTCTCCCACAAAGTGAATCCATCTGCGGAACCCAACAAAATTAAGAGAAACTAATTTCAGCTCCCCGCTGAAAACAGGATCATTGAACACGGAGCAGCATCTCGTATTAGGGAAGGAAATCGACCGAGCCCTTTCAAAGGAACCATACCGGCATTCACCTCAAGCGACGTAGTGAAATCACGGAAGAGCGAAGTCTGGATGGCCGGACGGAGATAATTCTCCTTCCAGTGCGAATGTGTGGCCAGGCTAGAGTAGGACTCTTGCACTCGGAGTCTGTGCTAACTTAATATGTGTGCAGATAGTCCATTCATTCCGGGAATCGAGAATCTCGACCAGTTTTTTTGTCGTTAACACTGGCAAGATATTGGTCCCAAGGACTCCACGATTTTATAGAATGTTTTAATTTCGATAATATAAATGTGACATAAAATCGTGTAGGAGACAGGCGACCATTTTTATAATAATCAGTAGTTCTCCTTTCGCGCTGACCGGGTCGCAATGGTAAAAGTCAAACATCAGACAAGGGATGACTTTACTGCTCATATGACGCGTTCCGGGAGCGTCATGTAAGCAATACAGTCATTCCTTGTTCGATGGTTGACTTTTATCATTGCGACCAAATCCGCCTGAATGCAGAACTGATTACGGTTTTAATTTCAAGTTTGACGTCGGGTGACAAATTACATAATTACAAATAATAATTTTCAGGTTTTTTCCTTCACTCGTTCTGTGAAACCTTACTTCTTGCCAAATTTTATCATTTTACATCAACGGGAAGTACCTTATAGGTTTTATGAGTGAGTGCAAGTATGAAAATATGTGCCATAAATGGCCGTACCTTTTCATTGCACTGACAGACCTTAGTATGTAACATAAATATCAACGTGATACGTCTACCCGTTCCTGGTCGTAACAGACGGACGATCGGAGTCAGGTGAGAAATAAAAAACAATTTCGTTTGATAAAGTTACTAATTTACAGTTTTCGGATTTTTTCTCTTTGGTTGTATTTTTAGTCTTTCCTTTTTGCCACATTTTATGATTCTAGGCCAACGGGAAGTACCCTAGTAATTTGAATTCAACGGAAAGTAACCGTTTTACTCATTCTGTTAAAATAAAACATTGTTAGCCATTATAATTTCTCAACAAGATTGTGTTGTAATTTGCATGGAATGTCTTTTTTCATTTCACTTAAAAATCCTGTTACAATCTTTGGATGGTACATGTTGCCCCAGAACATGTTATCTTCTTTGTCACTAACAACTAGAAGTCGGAAAGAGAAAATTTCGTATGTAAACACTTCTCCAGGATAATAAATAGTGCAAATATAGGAAAAACTGCCGGTATATTTGTGGATGAACTTCAATTTATTATTTATACAAATTTAATACCGTTAGCTGTCACCCAAAGACAGAGCTAAGTCACCGAGCCTCGTTGTGGCTAATAAATATGAATTTTTATGACTGGTAACAGTGTGTTTTGATTGCTTTAATGGTTTTTAACAGACAAGCTTTCCTAGAACAAATTACTGTTTCTGCCACTCTTTTTTATATTTAGTTATTTGTAGATCAACGGCATGTGCATGAAAAAGGAGAAATGGTTTTGATACCAGAGTTTTCCACACTAGTGTAAAAAGATGTACGATTTGTTCCGCGATTTATCATATATTTCCAGAATATGGTAACGGACAGAACATCTTAGTTATGAAACCGAAAGTATTTCTCACTTTCATCCTAATAAATAAAATCCTTTCCATATGTAGCAGCACCTTGGTGTATGTGATGTACAGGAGCAATTAGACGAATAATTCCGCCATAGTAGCCTAAAGATCGAGTTTCACTATGCGTCAGGCCGCTGTGAATCACCGAGAAGACTTATCCTGAATAGGACTCCAGCTGGGTGAGCTTATGTTCGTGTAGTTACCAGCTGATGACTAGAGAAACTAGGTGAAGCTGGTTAAAAATAAAAAATAAAAAACTTAAAAAAAGAAATGTATCATCTAACCTGTGTTACAACTCACTCATCATGTCATGAGGTGATCTACAATAGCGTGGGATATGAAAAGTGGTCTCAGGTATTCGTATCGCTCCCCAGTTACCGTTTTGTATCTAAAACTGGGTAAATTCATTTTCCCTCTATTATAATAATTATTTACAATTTCTTAGGTATTATAATTATTTAATTGTAACTGCAATGCAGAAGTTTCGTACATGTAAGAAACCCTGCTTTGTTGCCGTTATCTGATAAGGTCAAATAAACAAGTAACCGACATTACGAGGCTCCAACAACGTGTTGTAAACTGTATACGAAATTCACCTGCATAAAAGCAGGGGAAACTAGCATTCGCACATAGACTGTATACTAGAAGAAATATTATTGCCATCATTTCACTTTCATTACACAGCAATTATTTAATATGATTACAATAAAACATAGCTGCAGATAACTATATTTTCTTTACTCTAACTCTGTTACTATTGCTGCAGCACATATTCCTACTTTGTTAGTTATTTTTTTACTGCTTCATGTACTCTCTCTCGTCGTCCATTGGTCTACAACGAAAAACTGCACGAGTGTTGCCAATGGAGTCGGTTCACTAAAACTCTTCTTTAACAGCGCATCGACACACACTGAAAATTGACTTTTCGTCTATTCATTCTTGATCAGTTCCACAATGTTGATCGTGGCGATGTTCAACGACCACGCCATGCCTCCTAGCCTTCCACAAAACGTTTTTGTCATTACGACTGAACTATCTTTCGACAGAGGAGCCAATCGTTCACAATACACATTACTTCGGCTTGTCATTCCCTTTCACAGTCGGAGATCCTCATGTTCATTCAAAATTCACATTCTTGAACGCTCTAACGGAAAACTGATCATTACGTGAGAAATTTTCTCGTTTCACTCTGTACTAGTGATCTAAACCCATTTGTAAATACTCTATACGTTATAGTGACTTATCGATCCAGCGGACAAATGTAGAATTAAAAATGAAGGAATTCGGGGTCGAGTACTGGGTTTTGTCATAAGACTTTTCTTCTGACTCTGACTGTGACCTACAGTTCAGCGTTTTCAAATACAGAACCCTACGCCAAAATTCTAGATCATCTATTTAACTGCAGAACTAAATTAGATTAGACGAGCAGGTACTCAGGCCGAAGATAAGCCAAGTAAAACATCTTTTTCTCTCTTTATCAGACCAACGTCCGACTCCATTAATCTTCTAGTGGGAAATAACTCATCAATGAAATATATCACACTGTTAAACCTGACTCAAAGAAATTGACTGCGTATCTTCTGACAAGATGGTTATTCCACATCACTTCCTATTTTGATTGCTTAATTATCCACTCTAGTAACGTCTCGTTTACCTATAATAAGTTTCAATGTTCACAATAACAGAAAAGACAATTTTCCTCTCTCAACGAGCCAGACTTCAAAAATAAAGAGTAACTGCATTTACTATCTTTTCTGAGTAGAACTGATAACGTCGGGATAAGATATCCGCAAATAATACGTATTATTAAAATTTCAATACACAATATTGATGTTTCACAATAATATATATTTAATAGTTCCATAAATATTAATACGTGTTAGTTCAGAGATTATCTATAAAAGGCGAACCTAGTAAGAGATGTCTTTTTCCTCTTGTTACCGGCAATGAATCGCTGATAGATTGCTACGGCTCTGAAACTATTTCATAGTTCAAGAATATCATATTCATTATATTGCAAGTATTTCTACCGAAACTGTAGCACCTAGAGACAAAAACATGAAATTAAATAATCGGATTTTACTAAAAAACGGTGTTCGACATTACATTTTTGGTATGCCATACTTCGTTAAATAATATAAATAACAATATTCCCATCTTAAATATTCTGAAGACACTTTACTAGTGCTACCTGGTGAGAAGAATTTAGAAGAAGGAAAACGTAATGATTTCAACACGAAAATGGTGTCGAAACGAAAACAACTGGAAACTATGAATCACCATTTACGTAAACGGAAAATTTTGATTGATGTCAAAGCATTTTCTATCAAACCGAACTGGAGGGAGTCCCCTCAGCCAGCGAGTTCCCCATCATACGTTTACGAGAAGGCCTGCTACAAAGGCTTCATTCGTCGGATATGAAAATTCCAATCCTTCACAGTAGTACCCTTTGAAGCGCGCTGCAAAGAGGGGAGGAACCTCTGACTTCCGCAGATACGAAGCGAGGCAGATTGTATCGACAAATTCAGAGCACTTTTTCAAAATATATATCTTTCGTTAAATTGCCTACAGGGGTCTGTATTGTTTAAATCCGTCAGCTTCTGTAGCTGCCAAAATATCCTGCAAAGTAAGACTCAAACAGCTTCCGCACAGTTAGGCCGACGCGTAACAGTCGGTAAGCGACGCCACGAGTAATTAGTGGCTGAAAACCAGCGTTATTAAAGAAGGCTGCCGCAAACCCAGAGCTGGAGTTGCCTGCGGTTCTGCTAATGAAACTCCGTGAAATCGGAGTGGATTTACCGTTGCCGCGGGTGTACTGAACTACAAAGTAGAAACGGGTGTACGAAGTGACAGTGTAAAGGAGTTGCACAAGTGCAACATTCACCACTGTAAACAATTTGCCTTCTCATCTCCTTTAACGGCATTGTATTTACCATGTTTTCTTGTGAATATGAGAGAATTTGAGCGTTCAACACGAGAAGTTGCGTAATTTCATGAGCATATGAGAATCTGAAATCCTACAGAAGTACACTCACTTTCTGTTGTTGTACAAACTTTCTAAAACATTCGGTTAAAATAATTATGAAGGTGATGACGATAACGAAGAAGACGATAAGACGATTGATTCTCTCTCTAAGACGTTTTAACATGTTGCAACCCTGTCAGCAACTGTCATAAGTTAATATGTCAAAAATCCGCCTCAGCTGCGAAATTTTACTGGTCTTTACCCAGGTTTCGGCTAGCGTAATCTAGCCTTCTTGACAAGTATAAAATGAACTAATACATGCCAGAATAAGCCACGGTCAAACATAAAAAGCTACAGTACTGTGGTACCATGTCAAGCTACGTTACTGAACTGAGAAACAGCCCCGGTCCCACTTCGTGGAAAGCGGTCGGTTAGCCGTAACGTGGCTGTTCCTCAGCTCAGTAACGTAGCTTGACGTGGTACCACAGTACTTTAGCTTCAAATGCTTCAAATGGCTCTGAGCACTATGAGACTTAACATCTGAGAGCATCAGTCCCCTAGAACTTAGAACTACTTAAACCTAACTAGCCTAAGGACATCACACACATCGATGCCCGAGGTAGGATTCCAGCCTGCGACCGTAGCGGTTGCGCGGTTCCAGACTGAAACGCCTAGAACTGCTCGGCCACTGCGGCCAGCTGCTACGAGGGCTATCCACATAGTACATTACGTTTTGGTATTAAAAATAAATAAAGTATTGGAAATTTTTTATTATATATAGATGAAAGCCACACTTAAATACTACTTTTCTACATAGTTGCCATTTAAATTAAGGCACTTATCGTAGCGATGGACGAACTTGGAAGTTCCTTCGTCGTAAAATTCGGCCGCCTGTGCCTTCAACCACGTGGTTACCTCTTCTTTTGGGACAGAAAAGGTGTGGTTTTTGTGGATTTCCTGGAAAGAGGCACTACAATAAACTCTCAAAGGTATTGCCAAACTCTGCACAACCTCAGAAGAGCAATACAAAACAAGCGCAGGGGAAAGTTGGGCTCAAAGATCTTGCTGATTCACGACAACGCCCGGGCCCACATGGCAAATGCCACTCGTGAAGTTATCGAATCTATTAAGTGGGAGTTGTTTCCTCATCCGCCGTATGTTCCCGACCTGGTACCGAGCGACTTCCACTTATTCCCAGCAATGAAGAAGTGGTTTGCTATGCAGCGTTTTGATGACGACGCACAGCTTCAAGAAGAGGTAACCACGTGGTTGAAGGCGCAGGCGGCCGAATTTTACGACGAAGGAATTTCCAAGCTCGTCCATCGCTACGATAAGTGCCTTAATTTAAATGGGAACTATGTAGAAAAGTAGTATTTAAGTGTGGCTTTCATCTGTATATAATAAAAAATTTTAATACTTTATTTATTTTTAATTCCAAAACGTAATGTACTTTGTGGATAGCCCTCGTACTTTAGCTTATTATGTTTGACCCTGCCTTATTCTACCATGTATTAGTTTATTTTATGCTGGATTACTCTAGCTGAAACCTGGGTAAAGACCAGTAACATTTCGCAACTGAGGCGGATTTTTGACACATTTATTCTCTCTCTCTCTCTCTCTCTCTCTCTCTCTCTCTCTCTCGCTCTCTCTCTATCTATCTCTCTTCATGTTACAGTGAAAACACGGTTAACATTCCACACGCTATCTTCTGCTCAAGGAAGTCAGTAAACAATGGCTGTTGGACAAGGTAGTCTTAGGACGGGTCCATGAGAAGAAAAATAGCCCCGACTAGTTTAAATATATCAGTTCTGTAAGGAAGCGATTACAGCAATGAGCGAAATAAAAGAGAAGAAATGTAGTAATGGCTACGGTGCCAGTATCAGAAACAGCACTATCAGTAGTCGGATTATAGGATACAGTGCCAATGGTATTTTGTATTGTCAGTATAACATAAATAGTAATATTTATTACACGCGTATTTACTAGTCAAAATGCACGTTGTCTTAAAACTTTCACCTCAAAATTATTCATAGGGTAGCTGATCCTAAACTGAAAGGTATATGAACGTGCAGAGCATACGCGGCACATGTTTGAAAATTGATTATGGTTCTGCATCGACTACGATGCAATGTTGAAAACAATACGAACTCATCTGAGATGTACACACGATGAAGCGGTGGCGTGTAAAACCCAGAAGAAACTGAATAGGAACTGTTGGTAGTGTCCTATCTGCCCATTTCATTGTATAACACAAAATAAAGATATTTTGAGAGTGTGTGTCAGAATGTTGTGCCTCTTTGTAAAGCATCTATTGAGACTTGAGCAAATGCTGTCAGCATACATTCAGCCAAAACATTACGTCCACCCGCTTAATAGCGTATTGGTCCATCTCTGGAATGCCGTACAGTATCGATTCTGCGTGACACAGATTCTACAAGTGCTTAGTACGTTTTTGTAGGTATGTGGTACGAGATGTGTGCGCACAGGTCACGCAATTCCCGCAAATGACGGGCGCGGAGCTGGCGCCGAGACAGTTTCCAGCGGGCTCAGATCAGGAGAATGTGATGGGCAAGACATTAACATGAGTTCCGTATCACGTTCGTCAAACCACAGCAGCAAGATTCAGGCCTTGTGACTCGGACAATTATCCTGCTGGAAGATTGCATCACCATCAGGGGAGAGATCACGCATGAAGACATACAGCTGATCCGCAATAATGGTCACGTAATCCACAGCTGTCGTACCTTCGATTACTACCACAAGTCCCACGGTAGTACAAATGACCGATCCCCATAGCACAATACCGCCCCCACCGGCCTCCATCCGTAGTGTGGTACATATCTCGAGTAGCCATTCACCTCGATAACGGCGTATTCGGGCGCGACAGTCGACCTGGTACGACAAGAACCGTGATTCATCCGATCAGGTGACATATTCCCATTGTCCACGATCCAATCTCTATCTCCCGTGCTCAAAGTACTCAGTTTCGGATTCTCTAGTATTTGTGTAGCTCTGACATTATACGTTTGATTTTCAAAGTAGGTGAAATGTAACACACGAAGAAAAAAAGACAGGAAAAACCTTCCGAAAGTCTCTGGAGACGATAACAGTAGGAAGAAAACAAAGAACAGTACACAACGCATTATGAATGACTTAAATTTAATTTTGTGGTAAGTTCCTGTGGGAACAAACTGCTGAAGTCATCGGTCAGTACTTAATGTAACTGAAGCTAACTTACGCTAAGGACAACACACACACACGCATGCTCGAGGTAGGACTCTAACCTCCGATGGGGGGAAAGGCGCCCTAGACCACGTGCGTACGTCGCGCGCCTACGAATGATTTCAAGATAGTTGCGCACATACTACCATGTGGTTCAGCGTGTCCTCATGAAATATCACGGTAGAAACTCACGATAAGCCGATCGAAGCTTCCTCACTCCCAAGTGCAATAAAACTGCGCTCGACTGATATGCGTTTTAGAGTTCACGTTTACTAGCCTGCTTTGCTTCAAATGATCTTTCCTTCATATCACTGAATACTGGCCATTCCTCTTGGGAGTCCCTGTGTACACAACAGTGCACATGCAGGTGGCATGCGCTCTGTACACTCATAGAAAAAAAATCGCAACGAGAAGCAGGAGTTGGCGACATAAACAAAAGTTAGTAGGCGTGATGATGTCTATTTAAATTTCGCGCCAGTCGCATAAGACTGGGGATGCAAATCAGGTTTACTTTATACACACGCTCTAACGGTCGTGACGCCCTGTAGCATGCATTCTCCTGACCCCAAACCACCGCAAATTGCGACTTCAGTGGTCTCAGCGAGAATTATAATTTGGGGCGCAACTTCGTATGATAGCAGAAGCACTCTCGTCCCACACACCATCACTTCAGTCTGGTGATTCGACCTGTTGTGCTGACATTTATGAACCGCATTTGGAAGGGGTTTCTCAACAGAATAACGTTCACCCAGATACCGCTGTTGTTACCCGGCCGGCCGGTGTGGCAGAGCGGTTCTAGGCGCTAATGCCTGGAACCGCGCGACCGCTACGGTTGCAGGTTCGAATCCTGCCTCGGGCATAGCTGTGTGTGATGTACTTAGGTTAGTTAGGTTTTACTAGTTCTAAGTTCTAGGGGACTGATGACCTTAGATGTTAAGTCCCATAGTACTCAGTGCCATTTGAACCATTTGAACGTATTTTAACAGTGATATGTACAGGCGTAGTGAAATGCAGTTCGTCCAAATGTATCTCATGTGTTGGCTCACTAAATGCAATGCTATAACTGCACAGCCACGTTGTGCTGAGCTGTTCCCGAAACGATGGCAACCATGTTACGTATGCGACTCGTCTGACGATGTTGACATCACGCTTTGGTGAAGATTTATAATAGTCTTTATCACAGAAACGGAGATACTTAGAACAAGAAACCGAATAAATCATGGATTCCATTATTACTCTGTAACGATTTTCTTGAGTATATTCATTCTGAGCCACAAGGGTCGATCTGTGAAAATAGTTAGAGAAGATAAAATACTTTGCAAGGAGCGATGCATCGGCATGTCCTAATTAAAACAACTATACAGGGTGGTCAATTGATCGTGACCGGGCCAAGTATCTCAGGAAATAAGCGTCAAACGAAAAAGCTACGAAGAACTAAACTTGTCTAACTTGAAGGGGAAACCAGATGGCGCTATGGTTGGCCTACTAAATGGCGCCCCCATAGGTTAAACGGATATCAACTGCGTTTTTTAAAAAATAGGAACCCCCATTTTATTACATATTCGTGTAGTACGTAAGGAAATATGAATATTTTAGTTGGATCACTTTTTTCGCTTTGTGATAGATGACACTGTAATAGTCACAAACATATGGCTCACAATTTTAGACGAACAGTTGGTAACAGGGAGGTTTTTTAAATTAAAATAAAGAATGTAGGTACGTTTGAACATTCTGTTTCGGTTGTTCAAATGTAATGCATGTACCTTTGTGAATTTATCATTTCTGAGAACGCATGCTGTTACAGCGTGATTACCTGTAAATACCACATTAATGCAATAAATGCTCAAAACGATGTCCGTCAACCTCAACGCATTTGGCAATACGTGTAACGACATTCCTCCCAACAACGAGTAGTTCGCCTTCCGTAATGTTCGCACATGCATTGACAGTGCACTGACGCATGTTGTCAGGTGTTGTCGGTCGATCACGATAGCAAATATCCTTCAACTTTCCCCACAGAAAGAAATCCGGGGACGTCAGATCCGGTGAACGTGCGGGCCATGGTATGGTTCTCCGACGACCAATCCACCTGTCATGAAATATGCTATTCAATACCGCTTCAACCACACGCGAGCTATCTGCCAGACATCTATCATGTTGCAAGTAGATAGTCATTCTGTCATGAAGTGAAACATCTTGCAGTAACATCGGTAGAACATTACGTAGGAAATCAGCATACATTGCACCATTTAGATTGCCATCGATAAAATGGGGGCCAATTATCCTTCCTCCCATAATGCCGCAGCATACATTAACCCGCCAAGGTCGCTGATGTTTCACTTGTCGCAGCCATCGTAGATTTTCCGTTGCCCAATAGTCCATATTATGCAGGTTTACGTTACCGCTGTTGATGAACTACGCTTCGTCGCTAAACAGAACGCGTGCAAATAATCTGTCATCTTCCCGTAATTTCTCTTGTTCCCAGTGGCAGAACTGTACACGACGTTCAAAGTCGTCGCCATGCAATTCCTGGTGCATAGAAATATGGTACGGGTCCAATCGATGTTGATATAGCTTTCTCAACACCGAAGTTTTTGAGATTCCTGATTCTCTTGCAATTTGTCTGCCACTGATGTGCGGATTAGCCGCGACAGCAGCTATAACACCTACTTAGGCGTCATCATTTGTTGCAGGTCGTGGTTGACGTTTCACATGTGGCTGAACACTTCCAGTTTCCTTCAATAACGTAACTATTCGGCGAACGGCCCGGACACTTGGATGATGTCGTCCAGGATACAGAGCGGCATACATAGCATAAGCCCGTTGGGCATTTTAATCACAATAGCCATACATTAACACGATATCGACCTTTACCCGTGTTGAAATGGACCGTTTACCAATTGCGGAAATGTATCACGAAACAAATACCGTCCGCACTGGCGACATGTTACGTGATACCACGTACTTATAGGTTTGTGACTATTACAGCGCCATCTATCACAAGGCGAAAAAAGTGGTCCAACTAAAACATTCATATTTCTTTACGTACTACACCAATATATAACAAAAATGGGGGTTCCTATTTTTAAAAACGCAGTTGATATCCGTTTGACCTATGGCAGCGCCATCTAGCGGGTCAACCATAGCGCCATCTGGTTTCCCCCTTCAAACTAAACAAGTTTCGTTCTTTGTAGTCTTTTTCGTTTGACGCTTATTTCGTGAGATATTTGACCCGGTCACTATCAATGGACCACCCTGTATACACAGTTATTTACCACAAACATTTGTCTTATGTCATTCACAAGAGCCACGGGGCCGCTAGACTCCAGATAAAGTAAAAGGTTATTATTAGCGATCTTGGCAAAGAAGTTTATCTCTAATGTACTCTGCAACGAGCCACCAGTGACCAATGGTCCCCAACAGCAAAACACAGAAAATATACCTCAGAAAAATGAGATATTTTGCTGCTGGAATTCGGGTTCACCCTGTATTATCAACAAAGCGTATTCTCTGAATAAAAGGATCCTGTCTCTGCACAAAAACGTAATCTGAATACAAGTATTTTTCGTTGTAATTCCAGAGAGTGTGCGCTTATGACATTCTTCAGGTTAACAATAGCGCTACGCGAAGAAGAAGACATGTTGTGGAGCCCGAACTGTAGAGTACGAGGTGAATGGACGAAGCTGGGCGGTGCGGAGCCAGCATGTGCTGGCTGGCGGCTGCTCATTTATGCAGCACCGCTCGATGCAGCTCCCGGCGCGGCGCGCCGTGGGGGCGGACCATCCGCTGCAGCCTCCTCTCTGCCACGCGCCAAAGGCAGGCGCCGCTCACGCTACGCTCTTCTTCACTCACTTCACACCGGTCATTCGGTAAGCCACTGTTTTAACTTCCCATCATACACTGAGATGACAAAAGTCATGGGTAAGCGATATACAAATGAGGTACTATCCTGTGCACAACATATAAAAGGGTAGTGCATTTGCGGAGCTGTCATCTACACTCAGGTGAGCCGTTTGAAAAAAAAATTACAACCTGGTTATGGCCACACGACAGGAATTAACAGATTTTTAACGCTGAATGGTTGTCGGAGTTAGACGCGTGGGACATTCCATTTCGAAAATCGTTACTGAATTCATTATTCCGAAATCCACAGTGTCAAGAGCGCGCCGAGAAAGGTCAGCGCATCGGCGACGGCCTTCACTTCACGACCGAGAGTAGCGGCGTTCGAGTAGAGTTGTCAGTTGCTGAAATATCCGCCGGAATCAATGTGGGACGTACGACGAACGTGTCCGTTAGGACATTGCGGCGAAATTTGACGTTAATGGGCTACAGCAGATCCCTTTCCACCAGTCTACAATTGTTTCAAAAATGTCAAGTTGATGACATGAACTACAAATTGGGATGTTTTCTTTAAATGCAAAACTTACACTCTGCATTTGAGTTGCCAACCGCGTAACTGTCAAAGCCTCTGTGTTGGAGTGTAACGGTGCAGATGTAGGTGATGTTATATTCCCAAACTTTCATCACCTTATGCCTCTGCTAAAAGCACCACATCGCTTGCAGTGTCTCCCTGGGCTCGTGGCCATATCAGTTTGACCTCAGACGACTGAAGAACCGTGGCCTGGTAAGATGAGTCCTATTTCAGTTGGTAAGAGTTGATGGTATGGTTTGAGTGTGGCGCAGACTCCACGAAGACATGGACCCAACTTGTCAACAAGGCACTGTACAACCTGAAAATGGTGTGGGCTGAGTTTACATGGAATGGACTGGATCCTCTGGTGCAACTGAAGCGATCATCGACAGGAAATAGTTATGTTCGGCTGTTTGGAGACCATTTACAAGAAATTGTAGGACTTCATGTTCCCAAATAATGATGTCATGTCACAGGGACAAAATAGCTCCCGATTGATTTGAGGAACACTCTGGAGAGTTCGAAAGAATGATTTGGCCACCCAAGTCACCCGACATGAATCACACCGAACATGTTGTTGTTATTATTGTGGTCTTCAGTCCAGAGACTGGTTTGATGAAGCTCTCCATGCTACTCTATAATGTGCAAGCTCCTTCATCTCCCAGTACCTACTGCAACCAACACCCTTCTGAATCTGTTTAGTGTATTCATCTCTTGGTCTCTCTCTACGATTTTTACCCTCCACGCGGCCCTCCAATACTAAATTGGTGATCCCTTGATGCCTCAGAACATGTCCTACCAACCCATCCCTTCTTCTGGTCACGTTGTGCCACAAATTTCTCTTCTCCCTAATTCTACTCAATAATTAATCATTAGTTATGTGATCTACCCACCTAATCTTCAGCACCCCTCTGTAGCACCACATCTCGAATGTTTCTATTCTCTTCTTGTATAAACTATTTATCGTCCATGTTTCTCTTCCATGCATGGCTACACTCCATACAAATACTTTCAGAAACGGCTTCCTGACAAATCTACAGTCGAAGTTCACAATTTTCTCTTCTTCAGAAACGCTTTCCTTGCCATTGCCAATCTACATTTTACATCCTCTTTACTTCGACCATCACAGTTATTTTGCTCCCCAAATAGCAAAACCCATTTACTACTTTAAGTGCTCGTTTCCTAATCTAATTCCTTCAGCATCACCCGACTTCATTCGACCACATTCCATTATCCTCGTTTTGCTTTTGTCGATGTTCATCTTATATCCTCCTTTCAAGACACTGTCCATTCCGTTCAACTGCTTTTCCAGGTCCTTTGCCGACTCTGATAGAATTACAATGTCATCGGCGAACCTCAAAGTTTTTATTTCTTCTCCATGGATTCAAAGACCTACTCCAAATTTTTCTTTTGTTTCCTTTGCTGCTTGCTCAATATACAGATTGAACAACATCTGGGATAGGCTACAAACCTGTCTCACTCCTTTCCCAACCACTGCTTTCCTTTCATGCTCCTTGACTCATATAACTGCCGTCTGGTTTCTGTACAAATTGTTCAAATGGTTCAAATGGCTCTGAGCACTATGGGACTTAACTTCTAAGGTCATCAGTCCCCTAGAACTTAGAACTACTTAAATCTAACTAACCTAAGGACATCACACACTTCGAACCTGCGGCCGTAGCAGTCGCGAGGTACCGGACTGAAGCGCCCAGAACCGCTCGGCACAAATTGTAAATAGCCTTTCGCTCCCTGTATTTTACCCCTGCCACCTTCATAATTTGAAAGAGAGTATTCCAGTCAACATTGTCAAAGCCTTTCTCTACGTCTACAAATGCTAGAAACGCAGGTTTGCCTTTCCTTAATCTATCTTCTAAGATAAGTTGAAGGGTTAGTATTGCCTCACGTGTTATAACATTTCTACGGAATTCAAACTGATCTTCCGCGCGGTCGGCTTCTACCAGTTTTTCCATTCGTCTGTAAAGAATTCGGGTTAGTATTTTGCAGCTGTGACTTATTAAATTGATAGTTCGATAATTTTCACATCTGTCAACACCTGCTTTCTTTGGGGGTTGGAATTATTATATTCTTCTTCAGCTCTGAGGGTATTTCGCCCGTCATATATATCTTGCTCACTAAATGGTAGAGTTTTGTTAGGCCTGGCTCTCCCAAGGCTGTCATTAGTTCTAATGGGATGTTGTCTACTCCCGGGGCCTTGTTTCGACTTAGATCTTTCAGTGCTCTGTCATACTCTTCACGCAGTATCATATCCCTCATTTCATCTCCATCTACATCCTCTTCCATTTCCATAACATTGTCCTCGAGTACATCGCCCTTGTGTAGACCCTCTATATGCTCCTCTTTCTCTTCTTTGATTAGAACTGGGTTTCCATCTGAGCTCTTGACATTCATACAAGTGGTTCTCTTTTCTCCAAAGGTCTCTTTAATTTTCATGTATGCAGTATCTGTCTTATCCCTAGTGAGATATGCCTCTACATCACTACATTTCTCCTCTAGCCATCCCTGCTTAGCCATTATACACCTCCTGTCGATATTATTTTTCAGACGTTTGTATTCCTTTTTGTCTGCTTCATTTACTGCATTTTTATATTTTCTCCTTTCATCAATTAAATTCAGTATACTGTTACCCAAGAATTTCTACTAGCCCTCGTCTTTTTACCTACTTGATCCTCTGCTACCTTCACTATTTTATTCCTCAAAGCTACCCATTCTTCTTCTACTGTGTTTCTTTCCCCCATTCCTGTCAATCGTTCCCTAATGCTCTCGTTGAGACTCTCTACAACCTCTGGCTCTGTCTGCTTATCCAGGTCCCATCTTCTTAAATTTCCACCTTTTTGCAGTTTCTTCAGTTTTAATCTACAGTTCATAACCGATAGATTGTGGTCAGAGTCCACATCTGCCCCTGGATATTTCTTACAATTTAAAACCTGGTTCCTAAATCTTTGTCTTACCATTATATAATCTATCTGAAACCTGTCATTATCTCCAGGCCTCTTCCATGGATATAACCTTCTTTTATGAGTCTTGAACCAAGTGTTAGCCATTATTAAGTTATGCTCTGTGCAAAATTCTACCAGGCGGCTTCCTGTTTCATTTTTTACACCCATCCATATTCACCTACTACGTTTCCTTCTCTTCCTTTTCCTACTATCGAATTCCAGTCACCCATGACTATTAAATTTTCGTCTCCATTCACCATCTGAATAATTTCTTTTATTTCGTCATACATTTCATCAATCTCTTCGTCATCTGCGGAGCTAGTTGGCATAGAGACTTGTACTACTGTAGTAGCCGTGGGCTTCGTGTCTATTTCCCTTTTTAAATTTGCTAACCTACCTGCCCGATTAAGGGACCTGATATTCCACGCTCCGATCCGTAGAACGCCTGTTTTATTTCTCCTGATAACGACGTCCTCCTGAGTAGTCCCCTCCCGGGTATCCGAATGTGGGACTACTTTACCTCCGGAATATTTTACCCAAGAGGACGCCACCATCATTTAACCATTCAGGAAAGCTGCATGCCCCCGGGAAAAATTACGGCTATAGTTTCCCCTCGCTTTCAGCCGTTCGCACTATCAGCACAGAAAGGCCGTTTTGATTAGTGTTACAAGGACACATCAGTCAATCATCCAGACTGTTGCCGCTGCAACTACTGAAAAGGCTGCTGCCCCTCTTCAGGAACCACACGTTTGTCTGGCCTCTGAACATATACCCGTCCGTTATGGTTGTACCTACGGTACGGCTACGTGTGTCGTTGAGGTACGCAAGCCTCCCCACCAACGGCAAGGTCCATGGTTCATGAGGGGAGGTCCATGGAACATAATCAAGAGGTCTGTTCGTGCACAACATCCTGCACCGTCAACACTTTCGCAGTTATGAAGGGCTATAGGCTCAGTATTTCTGCAAGGAACTCGAGATACGTGCCAGAGCTGAAGCATGGTATTGTTTTATTGGGAGACAGTTATTCCATCCAAATAATGTGATATATGGAAACTGTAGTTACATGCTGGGTGCGTTATCGACCACCGAGCGAGGTGGCGCAGTGGTGAGCACACTGGACACACATTCGGGAGGACGACGGTTCAAACCTGCCTCCGGCCATCCTGATTTAGGTTTTCCGTGATTTCCCTAAATCACTTCAGGCAAATGCCGGCATGGTTCCTTTGAAAGGGCACGGCTGACTTCCTTCCCCATCCTTCGCTACTCCAATGGGACCGATAACCTCGCTGTTTGTTCCCCTACCCCCGAATCAATCAACAAACCAACCGTTATCGACCTAGTGAAACTACTCGTCTCCGGCTGGCTGCCCAGAACATGCCCTTATAAGGTAAGTGTTGATTTTTCTGGCCTCTGACTAGTTTTTGAGAACAGAAACTCCAGCATGGCAAGATACGGAGAGGTGGCACTAGGCAGGGAGAAATACGCAAGCACAGAGTGCAAGCGGTCGACGGAGTGTTTATATGAAGTACAAATGCTGTCTTGGTTGCAGAGTTTTATTTTCAAATTCCAATGACGCATTTCGCCTGTGGTAGACGGCTTCAGATTATCTAGAATGCAAAAAATTACGAAAATGGATATAAGGAAACGTCCTGACACGACGCGAATACATCGGCAAAATACGTTTATAATATCGAAAAGTTGAAAATCCCGAATGCCCACCACTTGGTTTCCTGAAAAAAACCGGAACAATAAAAGACTGCAGTGAACATAATTTTAAGGGTTGATAAACTGGAATTAATTATATCTGAAAACAGCGGCTAAGTACAATGTGAGAATAAATATGGAAAAATCCTTCATTTTTATGGACGGCGTCCGCATCGAGCAGTTTCTGTAAATTTGCATAAAGACTTTTCCCGTAGTGTACGTTCTAGCAAAAGATGAGATCAGGACATTTCTTGCCACCTATTTTTGTAATTTTTTGCATTGCAGATAATCTGGAGATGTTTACCACAGATTTCTCACTTCAGGACTTAACACTGAGGTCATCAGTCCCCTAGACTTAGAATTACTTAAATTTAACTACCCTAAAGACATCACACACATCCAAGCCCGAGGCAGGATTCGACCCTGCGCCTGTATCAGCATCGCGTTGCCGGACTGAACCGCCTAGAACTGCTCGGTCACAGCGGCCGACTAACCGATTTAGTTTTATGGATGGCTATGAGGGTAAAAAAGTAATTAAATAAAACCACTGCCGCCGCCACTCTAAAGAGAATGCCGCCTCACTTCACGTCTGGTACTTCATGTTTGGTCAACGGACTGTTTGAGTAACCTAAGAACTTTCCTTCCTCCCTTTCTTTCTGTCTTCCCTTCTTTTTCCAAAGTCGTTCAAATTATACTAAACCGTGTCTCTACATGATAACAGAACAGCTGATATAGGGAATTTGTGAAGACTAGGAACAGCATTGCATCTCCTGTTGAGATGAACAGACTGTGTATGATCTCCGGACTGTGATGGGTACATTTGCGGTTGTAAGACATTCGACAGTCTCCTCTCAGTGATTTAGGAGGCCTCGGAAACCAAAATTATGTTGGTCGTAAACCGCAGCCTTCATCGGTATACGAGCAGGAAAACCACCTAAAAGCACTGTATCCCCAACCTGAGTGCCTCCCAGAGGATAGAACTGTGTCTCCGCGCTACGCTGATCGCGTACATTGTGATCTCAGTTTTATTGCACGTTTCGATTAACTGCGAGGAAGAGTACGCCGCTACTGATGACTCACTGTTTCTCTAGTCGGAGAAGAACTGCTGACAAACTGAAATTACTCCCGAGAGAATCACTTTTGCTGTAACACACTGTTTACCAATTGCGGCAGATGTAGTTGGTTGGTTGATTTGGGGTAAGGGACCAAAACAACGTGGTCATCGGTCCCATCGGATTAGGGAATGATGCGGAAGGAAATCGGTCGTGCCCTTTCAAAGGAACCATCCTGGCATTTGCCTGAAGCGATTTATGGAAATCAAGGAAAACCTAAACCAGGATGGCCGGACGCGGTTTGCACCGTCGTCCTCTCAAGTGCGAGTCCAGTGTGCTAGCTACTGCGCCACGTCGCTCGGTGGCAGACGCAGTATCAGAACCAGAGCGAATACTAGCCTTCCCATCCCACACGCCAGCATAGCATAGTTCGTGCCTGCCTCGCCTGTAATGTAATGCGTGGCTCTCCGGCATGTACCTAATGACGTGCTTATCGCGACTCAGATTCACAACCAGTACCGGCTGGAGGTGTAGTATTAACACTAGTGACTTTACGTGAGTTCTCGTACATTTCAATTGCTGTGCCGTCCGAACAAGACACAGCCAGGGCAAAAGCACCACAGGCGCAAAGATGCGAGCTGGTGCCAGTACCATAGAGACTGGCCACTTGCGCGAGTTCAGCAGCGCCACGAGCGGCGCTCAGGATGAAGATGTCGACTTCGCCTCGGCCAATCCGCCAATGACCGGACGACAACGGACAGAAGCATACTCGAAAGATAGAAGACCAGCTCTCGCTCACTTTGTTATAGATCATCGTCCAGAGCCGACTTAGAGAACGTCGTTTAGTGAACTCTTAGAAGTAAGCAGAAAGTTGTTGTAAATTGCATTTGCTGTTTAATAAGTCACAGCTGCAAAATACTAACGCAAATTCTTTACAGACGAATGGAAAAACTGGTAGAAGCCGACCTCGGGGAAGATCAGTTTGGATTCCGTAGAAATGTTGAAACACGTGAGGCAATACTCACCCTACGACGTATCTTAGAAAATAGATTATGGAAAGGTAAACCTACGTTTCTAGCATTTGTAGACTTAGAGAAAGCTTTTGACAATGTTGACTGGAATACTCTCTTTCAAATTATAAAGGTGGCAGGGGTAAAATACAGGGAGCGAAAGACTATTTACAAGTTGTACAGAAACCAGATAGCAGTTACAAGAGTAGAGGGGCATGAAAGGGAAGCAGCGGTTGGGAAGGGAGTGAAATAGGGTTGTAGCCTGTCCCCGATGTTATTCAATCTGTATATTGAGCAAGCAGTAAAGGAAACAAATGAAAAATTCTGAGTAGGTATTGAAATCCATGGAGAAGAAATAAAAACTTTGAGGTTCGCCGTAGACATTGTAATTCTGTCAGAGACAGCAAAGGACTTGGAAGAGCAGTTGAACGGAATGGACAGTGTCTTGAAAGGAGGATATAAGATGAACATCAACAAAAGCAAAACGAGGATAATGGAATGTGGTCAAATTAAGTCGGGTGATGCTGAGGGAATTAGATTAGGAAATGAGACACTTAAAGTGGTAAAGGAGTTTTGCTATTTGGGGAGCAAAATAATTGATGATGGTTGAAGTAGAGAGGATATAAAATGTAGACTGGCAATGGCAAGGAAAGCGTTACTGAAGAAGAAAAATTTGTTAACATCGAGTATTGATTTAAGTGACAGGGAGTCGTTTCTGAAAGTATTTGTATGAAGTGTAGCCATGTATGGAAGTGAAACATGGACGATAAGTAGTTTAGACAAGAAGAGAATAGAAGCTTTCGAAATGTGGTGCTACAGAAGAATGCTGAAGATTAGATAGGTAGATCACATAACTAATGAGGAGGTATTGAATAGAATTGGGGAGAAGAGGAGTTTGTGGCACAACTTGACTAGAAGAAGGGATCGTTTGGTAGGGCATGTTCTGAGGCATCAAGGGATCACCAATTTAGTACTGGAGGGTAAAAATTGTAGAGGGAGACCAAGAGATGAATACACTAAGCATATTCAGAAGGATGTAGTTTGCAGAAAGTACTGGGAGATGAAGAAGCTTGCACAGTATAGAGTAGCATGGAGAGCTGCATCAAACCAGTATCAGGACTGAAGACCACAACAACATGTACTGTGAAGTTTATCTACTATTATTTGCACTTAGCCATTGAGGGTCTTCTTTGTGTTATATTACAAGCAGTGTTGCAGACTTCACGATTCAACTAGTCGCAAAGATAAGGAAATCTTTTAACTCATCTGTGTGACTTTGTTACTAGTTTGTTCGAGTGTTGTAGAACCTTCGTTCTCCTATCCAGTTACCTGACCCTGAGGCATAGCTGTGTAACAGTGGCAGGTAGAAATTGTCTTAGCGGTGTACTGCACCAGAAGCCGTTTCACGTTGTACCCGGCCTACAGTTATAGTAGTAACCACGAGGTCTTTTACAAAACTGGCGACGAGGGTTTACAAAATCAATAATAAATGAGAGATCTTTATTTTTATTCTTCTTCTTCTTCTTTTTCGGCCTTTCAATGGTTACGTCCATCGACCTTCCCGGGCTTCAGTTTTATCAGAATACATGACATTAGAAACACTATTATTACTGGCAGATAAAAAGATATGAATGTATGTGAACAGCCGATATTTAAATCAAGTAAACTGAGGTGACAAACGTTATGTGATATCGATATGGACATATACACATGGCCGTAGTATTGCGTACAAAAGGTATATAAAGTTAGTACATTGACGGAGCTGTAATTTGCATTCAGATGAGTCATGTGAAAATGTTCCCGACGTGGTTATGGCCACACGACGAGAATTAATGTACTTTCAATGCGGAATGTTCGTTAGAGCTAGACGCATAGTGCATTCCATGTCGGAAAACGTTAGGGAATTCAGTATTAAGAGATCCACAGTGTCAAGAAAAAGAGTTACGTAGCCTATAAAACTGATGGATAAATCGACATAAAAAATCCTATAAATAGGAGTCGTAGGTTCATATTTGCCAAAATTGGACCAAAAATAATGATGACGACTTCGAACAACGCAATAACTCCTGCTCTTTCTTTGTCAAGCAGTGATCTAGGCTGAGCACAGGAAACTAAAATCATGGTGTCTGTAGTGGCCACTCGGGGACACCGACTGCAGCCTCGAGTAGGAAACATGTCTGCGCAGCGGCCGAGATGGGGCAGTTGATGCAGTCTTATACTGTCACCTCATGCCGATGCCAGGGGGAGGGGGCCGTTCTACAAGGTGACGGCCCTTTCTCTGCCCCTGAATTTCGCAGTCGACGAGATTTAAACTCTGGCCTTTGCTTTCGTCTTAAATTTTTGTCACAGCGCAGCTGACTGAAGCTGCGTCTTCCGTGCCTCACAGAAAACAGGGCGCACTGTTTTCTTTGATCTCTCCTGGCCTCCGAGCAGTTTTATTACACTTTCCGATTAACTGCGAAAAAGAGACGCTGCCTGGCGACTCGGCCCTCCTCCAAACGGAGAAGCGCTGCTGACAAACTTAATTTACTTCTGAGAGAGATACTTCTACAGTAATATCTCGTTTCTCCCTTGTGGAATAGCAGACGGCGACATGGCAGCTAGGACGCGTGGGAGGCAGGCTCCGTCCGTAGGCAAGGGTGGGGTAGCTTACATCAGGCCGTTTGCGGTGCAATGCGCTCAGCGCCACTGTGTGGCTAATTACGTGCTTATCGTAGTGCCGCCGTTGAAACATTACTGTTGCTGCCACTCAGTGCATTTACATTAACTTCCAGTTGCAATTAAAAACATCAGACGTACATCGTGACGATTCCTATGCGAGTAACAGACTTAATAATAAAATGAAGCGCCGTCAGTCACTGTTTTATAAAATTCCCTTCTCTACTTAAGCTACTGATGATTCACGGCTCCTACGTCTCTGTTCAGATAGTTACAATCACGTACTGTGCGGTACATGCACACTGCGAAGCGTTACCAACATTTCACCCGCTGCTTTGCCGTATTACAAGGGGCAGTCTAATGAAAACGAGACAGATGGAAAAGTAAGTAAACTGTTTATTAGTTCAAAAGTAATCACCGTCACTACCAATACATTTATTTCACTGTGAGACACGACTGTCAATGCTTTTCCTGGAAAAATGTTTGCGGTTGACTTTGGAACCCCGATTGTTGCCAGGCATGCACCTCTCTTCGTTCGAAGCAAATAGCCGGCCACAATGTATTTCTTCAGGGCTCCAAAAATATGGAAATCGCATTGGGTGAGGTCGAGACTATATGGAGAATGTGTAAGGGGTTCCTAGCGAAACTTCTGCAGCGTATTCGAAACAGTTTTGGCCACATGTGGGTGGGTAGTATCCTGCAACAGAATGATGTCGTCTGTTTGGATACCTAAGCGTTTGAACTCCATAGAGCGCTTAAGTTTTTGCAAAGCGCCCACGTACCGCTGTACGTTAATGTCGTGCCGTGTTCCAGAACGTCAGTCAGCAGAGGGACCTTGCAGTCAATGGAAAAGGTTATCACGGCTTTTCCCTGACCTGGCGTGCCTCTTGTTCCGACTACGCTGCAGAAGTTTCGCTGGGATACCCTTACACAGCCTCCATCCAATCTCGAGCTCTCGCTTCGTGCATTATTCCTATAACACAGTGACGTTCCTAACATTTCTGTGTATTGATGTCTTGTCTAGTACCTTATTGCGTTTTGGCAGTTTTGTTGGATTTCAGTTGTGATCACCTGTGGAACTGAAATGCCAGTGCAAGTGTATGATTAAAAAAAGAACAGTAAGCACACAGCCAACCAGTCTCAAGTATTATTGGCCAAACACTCTGTTTCAGATCTAAAAAAGTTAACGAATATACGCAACTCAGTACGTAAAAACTGAGTGCAGAAAAATTATTTACAGCGGTGACGAAATTTTAAGCCATTGGCGTACAAATAAAAAGTTCAACGTAGCTGCCGTGCATATAAATACAAATTTTTATCTGTACGAGGAGCGTAAGTCAAATTCCAACGAATTCCATTAAAACAGTTTGTTTTAACGAAAATGCCATCGTCTAGTGGAAACTTATGTATCAGAATGTACACTGCTCTTCATATGGTACAGAAAAGGCAATATTAACTACGGACCGTTTCTTTTACCAACTAGGTACGTTAAAGTTAAGAGGGAATTTAGATATTTGAAACTGAATGCCGTTAAGGATTTAACCATCAATCTGAGTGACTGACTTTTCAGTGGACCACAGCTATAGCTGTAAAATCTTTGAATCGAATGGTTTCATTTACATGTAGTTCCAGAGGCTAGAGTGAAATACATGCGTTCGTACATCGTTAGAAACATAATAAAATAAACCTCCATTGGGGGCGCTGAAACATAACATAGTGGGAATCGTAAAATCTAAAGTAGAATGAGACCGTGTCATTTCAATTTACAGAACAGACTTCGATTAGCGTAGTTGGCAAAGACGCCGCGGGTCTGCAAATAAGACGTAATATCGGCAGCGCTCTGCAGGCTGTTGGCAGACGCAAGGGGCGGGCACGTAAGACATGCTTGGCTCCACTCCGCACAGCGTGTACAGCCAAATGGCTCGAGCACAAAGCACGGCCAAGCTGCTCTATGTGTTGGCGCGTCATACTTGGAAACATCGAGTCGACGCCACACAAGACCAATAGCGAAAGCAGGTTAGAAGTACGAAAGTAATGAGAAAACTTACCGGTCAGGTAATGGAAGCTGTAGTTTTATTTTTTTACGTTAAAAAGCAACTACTGCTCGATGCACTTACAGTTTAGGTAAATGCGCTATGTTCGACATTTGCCATTGATTAGATTCCATTCTAGATCTGCGGCAACAATCTCATATGCGCCTGCCTTAAAAAGTCTCAAAATGTTGTTGAGCCATAAATTTCTTCGATGTGATAAAACGTGAAAGTGACATCGGCCAAATGTCGTGAATTGAGTGACTGTACCAACAGTCCGTATTTCATATCCCTCAACTGTCGCATTGTCAAATTACACTGAAGCACCAAAGAAACTGGTAATTGTATGTATATTCAAATACAGAGATATGTAAACAGGCAGATCACGGCTCTGCGGTCGACAACGCCTGTATAAGACAACGAGAGTCTAGCGCAATTGTAAGAGCGGTTGCTGCTGCTACAGTGGCACGTTATCAAGATTTAAATGAGTTTGGGTGTGCTGTTATAGTCGGCGCACGAGCGATGGGACACTGCATCTCCGAGGTAGCGACGAAGTGAGGATTTTCCCGTACGACCATTTCATGAGTGTACTGTGAATATCAGGAATCCGGAAAAACATCAAATTTCCGACATCGCTACGGCCGGAAAAAGATCCTGCAAGATCAGGACCAACGACGACTGAACAGAATAGTTCAACGTGACAGAAGTGCAACCCTTCCGCAAGTTGGTGCAGATTTCAATGTTGGGCCATCAAGAAGTGTCAGCGTGCGAGCCATTCAACGAAACATCACCCATATGGGCTTTCGGAGCCGATGTCCCACTCGTGCACCCGTGATGACTGCACGACAAAGCTTTACGACTCGCCAGGGACGATCGACACCGACATTGGACTGTTGATGACTGGAAACATGTTGCCTGGTCGAACGAGTCTCGTTTCGAATTTATCGAGCGGAACGACGTGTACGGGTATGGAGACAACCTCATGAATCCAAGGACCCCGCATGTCAGCATGGGACTGTTCAAGATGGTGGAGGCTCTGTAACGATGTAGGGCGTGTGGGATGTGGGACCCCTGATACGTCTAAGATGACTGACAGGTGAACCTAGGTAAGCATCCTGTCTGATCACCTGCTTCCATTCATGTCCATTGTGCATTCCGACGGACTTCGACAATTCGAGCAGGACAATGCGTCACACCACATGTCCTGAATGTCTACAGAGTGGCTCCAGGAACATTCTTCTGCGTTTAAACATTTACACTAGCCACCAAACTCCCCAGAGATGAACATTATTGAGCATATCTCGAATGCCTTGCAACGTACTGCTCAGAAGAGATCTCCACCTCCTCGTGCTATTACGGATTTGTGGACAGCCTTGCTGGATTCATGGTATCAGTTCCGTCCAGCACTACTTCAGACATTAGCCGAGGGCATGCCACGTCGTGTTGCGGCACTTCTGCGTGCTCGTGGGAGCCCTACACGATAGTAGGCACAAGTAGCAGTTTGTTTGGCTCATGTATAGTTTTTATTTTATAATCTAGTCGTCTTTTCGCATATTTTTTTCATCCATTTCTTCTAGGAGACTTTCGTATTATTCAACAGGTACTGTTTAATTAATTGCAAAATAATCAGCAAAATATTGCATCGTATTATTAATGTAAAATGTATCCTATACTATTCGGATGTGTTTTATTTAATAACTTTTAGTAGCAGATTTTCAATCCCATATTGTAAAATTTCTACCTATGATTGCAGGTTTGAGACGTACCATCCTCGAGAGAAATATTGTGCTTATGAATTCAGTCAACATTTTTCACAGCTGAAAATGAAAGAACAAACTCCTTCCCCCATCATTAGGTAAATCACGTGTTGCGATGAATTATCCAAAACCTAAACAAAAAACTATTTAATACGAGGTGTTCCAATGTTTCCGCGTATGCGAAACACGTACAACAAGATTACTTTAAACAGCAGTATCGGCGGAAATTTCCTGCAGTCTGATACTTTAATTAAAATATTGTGCAATATCTGACAACATAACACAAGTGTTGCAAACGGAACATTACCTCACCTCCACAATGTAATACTCGTCTGTTATCTCACGGAGAAAACCACAATGAGGAAGTGATTCGGGAAAACCAGGGAAACTAAATCAGAATGCCCAGAATATGATCCTGCTGCGTTAATTACTGCAGCATCCCGATGGTGCAGTAGCTTCGTCGTGGAAACTTTGTTTTCTTAGTTTTCCCCTCCAACAGGCGGCGCACTAATACTCGCACTTGGGACAGATCCATATTGTGATTAAATTTCCCTGGATTCGTATACCAATCTTTGCCCACAGCAAACTCGTGTGGAGAAAGAGCTCCGCCGGTCTAGCCACAGACGGGCCAGTCGCCAACGAACGACAGCCGCGCCATCCTCTACCAGTGGAATAATCAGCATGGCCCTTGGCGGCTTTGCAGACGAGCGGGCACATGTATTACGTATTACTCACTTCTGTGTTCATAAATTTCACTGCATACCTAGTTGGATTCGTGGATCTTTTCTGTCTGGCTCTGGCAAGCAGCTAGTGGAATTGTGGTCTACCGACATGTTACGTCGACAAAATGAAAATCACATGTTTCCCTAAGCTAAAAGTGTCCTTAGGGATTTTAAAACTACGTCTGAATTATACAGGGTGGTCCATTGATAGTGACCGGGCCAAATATCTCACGAAATACGCATCAAACGAAAAAACTACAAAGAACGAAATACGTCTAGCTTGAAGGGGGAAACCAGATGACGCTATGGTTGGCCCGCTAGATGGCGCTGCCATAGGACAAACGGATATCAAAAAAATGTTCAAATGAGTGTGAAATCTTATGGGACTTAATAGCTAAGGTCATCAGTCACTAAACTTAGACACTACTTAACCTAAATTATCCTAACAAGGGAACCTCCCCATCGCACTCCCCTCAGATTTAGTTATACGTTGGCACAGTGGATAGGCCTTGAAAAACTGAACACAGATCAATCGAGAAAACAGGAAGAAGTTGTGTGGAACTATGAAAAAATAAGCAAAATATACAAACTGAGTATCACATCTACAAGAAAACCTAAATCGGGCAAGGTAGAAGAATCTTTTTACCCATTTGCCAAGTGTACAAGTTAGGTGGGTCGACAACATATTTCTATCATGTGACGTACATGCCATCACCAGTGTTGTATAGAATCTATCAGACGTGTTTTCCTGTGGAGGAATCGGTTGACCTATGACCTTGCGAACAAATGTTTTCGGCTCCCATTGGAGATGCACGTCCTTTAATCTACTAATGGCACGGTCTTGCGGTGCGGTCGCAAAACACAGACACTAAACTTATTACAGTGAAAAGAGACGTCAATGAACGAACGGACAGATCATAACTTTGCGAAGATAAAGAAAGTAAACTTTTCACTCTAGGGAAGACTTGGACCAAGGACCTCGCATTCCGCAGCTGCTCACGCTAACCACGGGACCATGGCGCAGCTGAGCTCAGCTATCCTTGTGTTGCGTATCTTGCACATGGACTACTCAGTTTGTATATTTTGCTAATTTTTTCATAGCTCCACACAACTTTTTCCTGTTTTCTCGATTGATTTATGTTCAGTTTTTCAAGGCATTTCCACTGTGCCAACTTATGACTAAATCTGAGGGGGGTGCGATGAGGAGATTCCCTTCTAAGGACAAACACACACACTCATGCCCGAGGGAGGACTCGAACCTCCGCCGGGACCATCCTGCAGAAAGTGTCATCACTTCTGTCTCTAAGCTGGTCCTAGGTTGCTTTCCAACAAGGAACAGCACAGAGATAGAAGTGATGACACTTTCTGCAGCACCCGACCACCATTTTGCAGGACAATGCTCAAGCACGTACAGTGCAAGCTGTTACTGAGTTGTTTGTCGATGGGGCTGCTGAGTGCTATACCACCCACTGCACTCCCCTGACTTAAGCCCTCGTGAGTTCAACTCGATTTCTAAACTGTAGGTCACACTTCGCGGCATTCGCTTCAGAACTGCTACAACTTCGTCGGGCAACAGACCGCGCCGTTAGAACTGTCAAAACAGCTGGCACTGCAAAGAGTGTCCTACGACTTCAACATCGCTAGCAACGGGTTATACACAATGCTGGTGACTACTCTGAAAGTCAGTAAAACTTTGAAACACGTATCTGTTTTGTTCGAGCTGTAAATAAATAGTTGCCACTAATAAAGTTCCAACCCTCGTGTTATGGCTGTACTGTCTAGCAGTATTTGTTTTGCCTGTAACGTCGATGAACCAGTGTAGGCGCGCCATTGTGATTAGCTTTATGTAAAGCTATTAACTGGTGTAGCGCGGAAACGCGTTTAGCGAGGACATTGGTTCGGGTGTAATGCGTATCACTAATCGGACCCAAAGTGAGACAATAAATATATTCGCCGGAATATAAGTGAAAATCTGTATTAAACTGAAAGTAACAAAACAATGAAAAATGTCATGTCATATCAGTCGTAAATATTTTATAAAATTATAAAAACATGCAAGTCAGAGGAAAGATCGTGTCGAAAGGAAGACGAAAAGCCAAAAACATCTCGTGCCGAGCGAATATGAGAACTATGGCAGCGCCGAAATGGAAATGAAGTAACGGTGCAAAGTGATTACATAGTTGGCCCAGCGGGCATACAGCTCCCAGTGATAGTACAGACTTGTGATTTATCTCTTCTGTAATCATCACAATGCTCTGCGTAATCACTGTATTATGAAGACTCATAATTAAATTACATACTAACAGGAACAACTTGTGATCTGATCTCGACTTTTTTTTGCGAAAATTCTACGGCGCGGACCTGAACTCCACACAGAGAAATGATCTTTTATCTGACCGTTGTAGTAACATCAAAATCGTTTATTAGCCTCCTATTCTATAGAGGGGCAACGGCCTTGCCGCAGTGGATACACCGGTTCCCGTGAGATCAGCGAAGTTAAGCGCTGTAGGGCGTGGCCGGCACTTGGATGGGTGACCATCCAGGTCGCCATGCGCTGTTGCCATTTTTTCGGGGTGCACTCAGCTTCGTGATGACAATTGAGGAGCTACTCGACCAAAGGTCAAAGAAAACCATCTTAACGACCGGGAGAGCGGTGTGCTGACCACATGCCCCTCCTATCCGCATCCTCGCCTGAGGATGGCACAGCGGTCGGATGGTCCCGATGGGCCACTTGTGGCGTGAAGACGGAGTGCTTATTCTATAGAGACTAAAATTGTAAAAATGTAATTTACCGGAATATTCTACAGACTTTTTTTGCACGAAAATTATATATTAATAGAAAATATGTTAATCTGTGTTATGGGTTAAGATGTTACGCAGAGCTGGGCGGGGTGGACGTCTAATGATGGTGGCGTAACTGGAAGGTGCCTGGCTACGCAGCACGCCTCGAACATCAGCAACATTCATATTTGCATGGATTCATGTCTGTACGCATCCATTCTGTAACGGTGTATACAAGTGAAGGATAGGTCAACGCAAAATAAACAGTCATGTCACGCCCAAAATGACAACGTGTTAATTAATAATTTCCGGGTAACTGAATCTTTGAGAATTTTATTTACTCCCGGATACTGTATGCCACATGGACAGAACAGGTGCCCTTCATATCTGAATCAGTTGTCTTTAAGAATTCCGTGGTACCTGTTCTGGACATTGGCCGGACATTCTGACCAGAAATCTCATTAGTAAGATACATCCCTTACCAGAACACGAGCAGCCAGTCAACACCTAGAACATGCGCGCCAACCAACATCCGAGGACACCAATTCTTCTATGAAACACACTTTGCAACAGTCACACCAAGTCTTGCCCTATTCTCCATACTGCAAAAGTAACACCTTTAAAAACCGATGAAGTGATATTAGGTGGTGTTAAAACTACAAAGCCGAACCACTTTTCGGTAAATGTTTTGATTTTCATTTGAATCATCCTTGTCCAATAAGCAACCTACTACGACAAGGTCCCAATTGCAAGTCATAAATACATTGAGGTGACAACAGTTATGGCAGACTTCAAAATATCGTTTCGGACCTCCTTTAGCCCAATGTAATGCAGCAACTCTACGTGGCATGGACTCCACAAGCCGTTGAAGTCCCTTGCATAAATATTGAGCCATATTGCTTCTATAGCCATCCATAATTGCGAAACTGTTGCCGGTGCAGGATTTTGTGCACGAGATGACCTCTCGATTATGTACCACAAATGTTCGATGGATGGCCAAATCATTCGTTCGAATTGTCCAGAATGTTCTTCAATCCAAACGCTAACAATTGCAGCCCGGTGAAATGGCACATTGTCATCCATAAAAATTCCATCGTTGTTTGGGAACATGACGTACACGAATGTCTGCAAATGGCTTCCAAGTAGCCGAACAAACCCATTTACAGTCAATGAACGGTTCAGATGGACCAGAGAATACAGTCCATGCCACGTAAACACAGCCCACACCATTATGGAGCAGATCTGCGAGATACTCTAACACTACCCTCAGCTCATACCAATTGAAAACGGGACTCATCTGACAAGGCGACGGTTTTCCAGTAGTCCTGGGTCCAATCGATATGGTCACGAGCCCAAGAGAGGCGCTGTAGGCGACCTCGTACTGTCAGCAAAGGCACTCGCGTCGTTCATCTTTTGCCATAGCCCATCAATGCAAAAACTTCGCCTCGCTTTCCAAACGAATACGTTCGTTGTACGTCCCACATTAATTTCTGCGATTATTTGACACAGGGTGTTGCTTGTCTGTCAGTACTAACAACTCTACGCAAACGAAGTTGCTCTCGGTCGCTAAGTGAAGGCCGCCGACCACTGCATTGTCCGTGCTGTGAGGTAATGCCTGAAATTTGGAATTCTCGATACGCTCTTGACACTGTGGATCTCCGACTACCGAATTCCCTAACGATTTCCGGAATGGAATGTCGCATGCATCTAGCTCTAACTAACAATTTGCGATCAAAGTCTGTTAATTCACGTCGTGTGGCCATTATCGCGTCGGACACATTTTCGCACGAATCAACTCAGTACAAATGACAGTTACGTGAATGCACTGCTCTTTCATATCTTGTGTACGCGATATTACCGCCATCTGTATGTGTGCATATCGCTATCCTACGGCTCATGGCCAGACCAAAACTTTCAAATGTCGTCAGACACATTGGGTCTGGCCGTGAGTCCTGCTCGCATGGCGTAATGGTAATGCGACCGCTCGCGATAAGCGGGAAATCCGGGTTCGAGTCCCGGTCCGGCAAAATTCCGGAGAATTATTGCATCTTACTTCCGAATAACACAGGCACTGCAGTATCGAATTTAAGCAACGTAGGGAGTTGCCAGAACTTGGATGGCTTACTGCTGAGTACGCCATAAGCTCCTGTTGGCTGCTTTCTATTTGTTTTTACGGCAAAGGAAGGAGAGAGATGCAGAAGGTTCACGGTCACTGCACTTCGCGCCAATATCCTGGTCTAAATTCCAAACCTCACCGCAGTGTCCCTGGAAGTGCGGGCGTGGGACACTATTGACGGTGATTGCTCGTCGAATGATGATAAGCTGGGCGGCCCCTTGGCGCTGTTCGAGAGTAGGAGGCTATGTGCCGGCACCGGGTTTCACTCTCCCCCTTCTCTCACCATCATCATCCGAATAAACAAAAGATCACACTATACACACTCCAATTACGATCGCCCATATTTTCCAGATACACTTAAATACACAAGTCCCACCCTTTGCGAAGGAAAGGTGCCAGTATGCGTGAATAATAGGTTCAGCCGCCTAATTAGAAAGGTTTTTCCTGTCTCCAAGCCAATCAAGCTACTCGACTTTGCATTTTACTAGTCTACCTTTGCTAGTTCTGTGCTCCTCCATCGCGCCTGGAAGTCCCCTCATCACGGAAATACCTCAGGTTCCCTGTGTTTCCAAATGTACAACTCTAGCAGAGTTGGAGTGTAACAGAGATATTTATTATCGCACTCCGTATAGAGGCGACGAAGCCTGCAACGTTTCGTAATGCGGACTGTTTGACACGGTATCTGGCGGGGCCATATGCCTCGTAAAACGCCACCGTCAGATAAGCAGCGCCACCTGCTCGCTGGCGCCAGGTACTGCCTCTTCCGTATACAAAGCGAGCTCCCGGAGCTGTCCCTCAGTGAATCTTAAGCTCGTCTGACCGCAAGCTGATATCTTATTAGCAACAGCCACGTATGAGGAATTCGCCCATACAGAAGTCAATTACAAATCCTGACGAAACAAGATTATCATTGTGGTACTGTGGTACTGTATTAGGAAATTCAATACTCCAGAACGACAGTTTACGTACTAATGTGCCGGCCTCTGTCGTTCTAGGCGCTTCAGTCCGGAACTGAGCTGCTGCTACGGTCGCACGTTCGACTCCTGTCTCGGGCATGGACGTGTGTGATGTCCTTAGCTTAGTTAGGTTTACGTAGCTCTAAGTCTACGGGACTGATGACCTCAGATGTTAAGTCACATAGTGCTTAGAACCATTTTAATTATTTGAGCGTACTAATGTACTTATTTCTGATGATATGCAGTTTACGGCTTACAGTGTATCCAGGTCTTACCTTGAACGGAGAGAGCCTGTTACAAGAAAACAAGTGCAGCAGAAATTTCATTCTGTTTCTTTTTCATCGCTAAAAAAGGATGAAAATGTTAGATTCGTATCCACATCACAGTATACGAATAAATCTCAAAAGAACAAAAAAATGCATTTTATGCTACATGACTCAGTATATCATCGTGGATCCCATACATTGCCAAAATTAAAGAAGAATTTTAATATAAGGTGCAATAAGCATCTCAGTGACACTCATTCTGGATTGCTGTAGCAGTAAAACAAATAAGCGTGTTTTGTCAAATCTGGATTTGAATCCCAGATCATCGAACTGATTTAACTGATCAGTAAAACATGAATTGTAATCATTAAGCATAATCTACTTTTTTTGAAAGCCTGCGCCTCTGTCAATAATGATTTAAACAACAAAGTATGCACCAATTACGTTTTCGCATGCGTAGCATGACGCGTTTCAGGAATCTGTTCCCAGTTTCAAATGCTGTGCTAATATATATATACGTATTGGATGTAATGTTTCTGCGTGTGTTTTTTTCCTCATCTCTTTCCCCGCGATCGTCTTTTTATTTTATTTTATTTTTTTACTGCAAAACTCAAAATCGGAAATTCACTCACACGCAACACAGCGTTCATTATTATTTCCAGATTTCCGATCGCAATGGGAACATAAAAAGACAGCTGCAGAAGAAGAGCGGCAGAAAAAACACGCAAGCAGACATCAAATCCAACACCTACGTAAACTACCACAGCAACTGAAAGTGGGAACAAATTCCTTAAACGCTTCGTGCTATGCATGAAACAGTGTATCATGGTGCAGTATTTAAATAAAAATTTTGTTAGCAGCGATTTCGATCATCACGAATTGCATGCATTCAATAATAAACGAGCAGCAAGCAAGATGCCAGATTATACTAATGCAACCATACATGCATGAACTGAGATTTCATTCGATAGCGTCTACCGTAACTAACGGAGATAAACAAAAAACCCGAAATAATTTACGCAATTTAGGCGTTATTACATACAAACTGCTTTCTTTCGTTTAATTCTACTCAAATTCTAGTTAAGACGTTGTCAGTAAAATAAAACACATTTACGATGTTATACCAGCTCAGCTGAGGTGGCACAGATCCCTATAGATTTCCTTGCTTACGTTGTACTCCATCAGTTAGTTGTTTATTGCAGCGATATTTACATCGCTGATTTGAGCTTTTCCCATCAGTCGGAGTATCTAGTGCTAGTGAATAACATGTATCATTTTATCACCAGACTTTGTGTCCGCAGCGCTCACCACATCGCTGCATGTTCTATTGATGTATACTGAGAACCCGGCATTGCCGGGTATGTATTTATTGCAGTTCGTCTCCTACTTGCTCTCCCTCTGTTCATCTCCTCCGCTCCCCTCTCCCTGCTCGTCTCCTCCTGCCCTCTCTACGCATTTGCTACTCCTCCCCCCTCTGTCCATATGTACCTTCTCCGTATCTGTATCCATATCTTCCTTCTCCATTTCTGTCTGTCCTTCTCTTCTTCTCCCCCCTTTCCCCCCTCTACCGTTCTCTCCCAACGTTGTCACCTTCACCCCAGTAGGAGGTTGATGGTAATTGTCCCCACAGTATTTCTTTCGATATAGTAAATAATATGTATACCAAGTTTTGTCGAAATCGACCGATTGATTGATTATGATTTTTGCAGTCTGTCCGAATTTTCGTCTCTTTCGTACCTGACCCAAATCTTTTTTTCCTGAAAACTTTTCCAAGGCCATAACGAATAAAACAAAGAATAAAACAAAACAAAAAAGAATTACACACATCCATCGTTCGAATCGTGAGTTATGGTCTTCAGTCTATACAACAATCCCACAGCAAAAGCACTTTCAAGTTTCTCCGAGTTTTCCAGATTTTCGGGAAACTTTTGCATTTGTTTTTCCCTAAAAACTTTATCGGAGTCTTAGGAACATGTTTTTAAATTAGCCAAATCGGTCCAGCCGTTCTCAACTGATGCGCTTACCTACGATCAACATTTAACCTTTATTTGATAGATTGAGTTCTTTGAACAACCATCCATAGAGTGTCCAGCAACATCTGCTTTCATTCACTGTTTACTACTAAAAGTAAGATGAACAGCTTCCATTTAACAACTAGCATTGTCTACGCACTACAAAACGGCGATGGGTTAGTAGAGAACATGAATGAGAATAGATTAACGTATCAAGCAGTACATCACACAACATATACTGATCAGTCGCAACATTATGATCAACGACCAACTATCGATATATACCCGTCCAGGCGATAGCAGCGTCACCTGGCGAGGAATGACTGCTAGTCAAAGACATGCACGTTGCATGCAGTATCAGTGAGCGTGTTGTCCGTGTGTAAAAATTTGGAAATTTGTGGTAAAGTATTATGGGACCAAACTCCTAAGGTCATCGGTCCTTTAGCTTACGTACTACTTAATCTAACTTAAACTTACGCTCTTACGCTAAGGGCAATACACACACACACACACACACACACACACATATATATATATATATACCCCAGGGAGGATTCGAATCTTAGACGGGGGGAGCTGTCCGTGTGTAGAATGGGGAAGGTGTGAGATCTATATGAGTTTGAATGAGGGCAGATTGTGATGTCCAGGAAGCTCGGCACGAACATTTCAGAAACTGCACAACTTGTCGGGTGTTCGAGGGATGCTGTGGTGAGTGTCTTCAGCTTGTGGCGAAACCAAGATGAAACCACGTGACGTTGGGCGGTCACCCTCATTACAAATGTCGGACGTCGTAGGTTGGATAGACAGGCGGCGAGCTGTGGCATAACTGACATCAGATTTTACTACTGGGCAGAGTACAAGTGTGTCTGAACACACAGTGCTCCGAACACCCCTGACGATGGGTCTCCGCAGCCGCCGACCCATGCGTGTGCCAATGGTAACACCCTAACATCGCCAACTACGACTGAAATGGGTACGTGCCCATCGGTACTGGACATCTGCACAGTGCAGAGCGTTGCACGGCCTGATGAATCTTCATTATGCCGATGGGAGGGCTCTAATCTGTCGTCTTCCATGGGAACAGCTCGTTGACATCTGTACTGCGGTACGGAGACAAGTAGGCGGTGGTTTCATTATGCTCTGGGAAACATTCACGTAGGCATCCATCGGTGCAATGAAGCTCGTGTAAGGCAGCATGACGGTCAAGGAGTATCGTTCACTGGTTGAAGACCACGTACACCCCTTCATGACGATCATGTTTCCCGACGGCAGTGGCGTTTGTCAACAAGATAACGCGCCATGTCGCAAGGCCAGGCGTGTGATGGAGTTGTTCGAAGATCACAGTGGTGAGTTCCAGTTGATGTGCTGGCCTCTCAACTCACCAGATCTGAACCCGTTCGAACAGATCTGAGAAGTGACTGAACGTGCCGTCAGAGCTCATCGCCCCCCACCCTGAAATTTATGGGAATTAGATGACTTATGTGTCCAGATGTGGTGCCCTCCCCCTCCAGCTACCTACCAAGGCCTCATTGCTTCCATGCAACGACGCACTGATTCCGTGCCATCCAGACTTCAGGTAGGTAGTCAAAATGATCTGGCTGATCAGTGTACTACACGGAAGCCCATACGGCTGTGAGTCACAGTTTCCTCAGGATCCACAAAGAATGACCACGAGATTGACAACACGGACACACAGATGACGACGTCAGTTAAGATTTTAATTTTCTGGGTAGCCTTGTCGACGCAGATCAAGTTGTTCCTCATAAATAAAATGTGGTGCATTACACAATGTTAACACCAGCATGGCATACCCACCATCCATTTGATGTTATTATGGCGTCACTAAGTTTTTGGTGCCTCCTGGGACACCGACATACGTATAAAAACGTCTTACTAAAACTACGTACGAGGTTAGGATGCACTTGAAAATAACAATGGCGTCATAATTAGTCAATCGTGGAGTATAAATTATTGATCAGCGAAATACAGTATGGCAGTAAAAATTATTTCATTTAATAATTTTATGATAGCTGTGGATCCACGCGTAAAGAAAAACACTTATACAATGCATGTCAGTGTTCGTAAAGACACTTTTCATTGCAATAGCCACGAATAAAGATAAATTTGGGGACGAAGTTTGCCGAAACTTCATAGATTTATCTCCTTTGATACGCAAACGTCACGTAACTGGAATAAAACTGCGTTGCCCCGACAGCCTACGCCTTCTCTGTCACGTCATTTCCCGGTTACCTCTTGGAGAAAAGTGTAACTATCATCCGTAACAAGTTTTATATCGCTATATTATTCCTAAACGTCACAACGTCACTAAAGACGTTCGTCACTAAAGACGTTCGTCACTAAAGACGTTCGTCACTAAAGACGTTCGTCACTAAAGACGTTCGTATTTCAATTTTAATGTAGTTGCTTCATGACTTGCTAGTGGCAAAGTTACGAGTGTTAACCGAATAATAGATTGTATTCCTCTTTATAATGTTTATCGGAAACCTTGCTTCAATATATGTAAGAATCTGTGACGTAGAGGTGTCTACGTCACGTACGCACCTATTACAATACAACCTACGATTATCAGGTTCATTTACCACTATTCTTACCACGGCAAAATGGTTCAAATGGTTCTGAGCACTATGGGACTTAACATCTGTCCCCTAGATCATCAGTCCCCTAGAACTTAGAACTACTTAAACCTAACTAACCTTAGGACATCACACACATCCACACCCGAGGCAGGATTCGAACCTGCGACCGTAGCGGTCACGAGGTTCCAGACTGAAGCGCCTAGAACCGCACGGCCACACCGGCCGGCTTACCACGGCAATATTATAAAATGTGAAAGCGTACGTTCTTTACATGAAAGTTGTACACGACTAAGTTGCCGTACATTTTACAATGGTCTGCTGGCGAAGCGTAAAGAACTGTAGTTCTTTCGTAGGTGAATGGATAAAACCCAAATGAAATTCGTAAGGAAATGTTGGACGTCTGTGGGAAAACCCCCACACCTATCTTAGTAACATCTCCACGTGGTGCAGCCGTAAATGTGGAGAGTGGCGACGAACAACCGAAGAGCTCGATCACGAGATAAGAACGGCTTCCCATACCAGGAAAGGGCTGTTATGCTTTAACGTCACGTTAATGGTCAGGTTATTCGAAGCGGAGTTCCAGTTCAGGTAGAAAACTATGGGAGAAATAAGCAACCGGAAACTCCTTCAGAGAAACAATTCCGATATTCGTGTCTCTCTCTCTCTCTCTCTCTCTCTCTCTCTCTCTCTCTCTCTCTCTCTCTGTCTCTCTCTCAAGTGCGAGTCCAGTGCTTTAAGACCGCATCACACTGATCGGCAACACTTGTAAAAAGAGAGGTAAGTTAAATTTTAACACCCTGTCGTGTTAAGGTCATTAGACACAAAGAAAGAGCTCGGTTAGAGAAGGATACAGCAGGTAATCAGCCGTGGTTTAATTGGACGAACCAAACCGACATTTTCCTGAAGAGATTTGAGGAAACCACACCTGAATGCCTAAATTGGAATGACGGGGCGAGAATCTAGACTTTGCTCCTCCCTTGTGCGATCGCTGTACAATATTCAATGATCCACTGCACTCAGTAACTAAACCTTGAAGAAGGAGTTTCTTTTATTTATTGGAACATGCTACCACAGTTTGGTAGAAATGTGAAATTTTATATACAGAAAAATCACAATCTAAATAGCTTGAACAACGATTTACAGGGCACAAAAAACTGAACAGATATTGGAGAGCATCAGCCTAGAGATTAGAGGGTTCCTGTACAGACGTTAGTACGTTGTTCAAAATAAAAAAAAGGGGTTTGTATATTTAAATATCACCGTGGCACAATAAAACAGAAGCCCTTTCTGTAACGGGCACCTTCAGTTTGACAAGGCTGTGCTGAAAAGAGTTTTGCTGTGCTTCGCAGAAACCGTAGGAAAACAGCAAGTGGGGGCTTGTGATAAGCATTTTTAGCTTTGAGACGTTGCATTCACTTTCAGCGCGGAAACGAGCGGTCACACTCTCATAAAACTTAGATAAACTCAAAATGTAGGAAATGTAGTGGTACCGGACTTTCATAAATTAAAGTACTTTCATGTCTACGTTTAACGACATTCAGGTGAGGGAATAGTGAAGGGGATTGTCCTCTTTAACGCATGAAAAATAGGTGATTTGATTTTCAAGTAAAATAAAAATAAATGCTCAATCTGACGATATAGTTTGATTCCTTACGCTTTTGTCTTTAAGAAGTCATTTTTGTGTTCACATCGGACGCTCCCTGTAACCGCTGCACCAGGTGGACGGGCCCCTGGTCGCCGGCCACAACTTCCGAAGCCTTCCTGTTGGTCCCGTAACAAAATAATTTTGATAATTTTGTATAAGTCATTTTCAAAGTATTTTCTATCGGCATACATACGATATTGAAAAATATTAAGTTCCAACAATGTGATGACGTGTTGATAATATAATTTATTTCGCTTAAAAACTCGAGACAAAAGCGAGCACAGGAGACATAGGATGCTGGCATCAAATTCCATTTAGAATTGTATGTATCCCTCTACAGTTATGTTTCCCGCCAATTTGAAAAATGCTGTTTCGAGAAAAAGGCGTTTAAAGTTTTGGGTAACATTTTTTGTAGTTACGTTGAACATACCTCTAGTTAACGCTCCATGGTGCATTCAGCAAGCCTTGCAAATTTAAAAGGAGGTCCTCCTCCATGTTCTTCGTAGCAGTGAGGGTCCCGTGGGCCTCTTTGGTAGCTTCGGGCCTCTTTGGTAGCTTCTGTCATCCGCTGCTCTACTCGCTCGATACGCTTTTCGTCCGCTTTTGTACAGAAGTTTTAACAGGCCGGTCCGATCTCAAGTTGGAGCACTTTCATAATTTCCATAACGCCTGTCAGGTCGACGTTGAAATTACACACTGCCACACTGGACGCGATGTCTTATATTTTGGCAAACCGCCTTGTAACTCGATAACAGAGTTTCTGGCGAACGTGTGATTAACACTACAATGTAGTAGACGTGTCAGACAACATTTTAAGCAAAAAAATCGACTTTTTGACATTTTCAGTGAGGACTACTGCCTCAGGTTCTCCGTGGTTCCTGAGGGTAAATGTCGTAATGGTTCCTTTGCAAATAATACGACCGATTTCTTTGCCCAACCTGCGCTTGTGCACATTCTCTAACGACCTCATCGTCTATGAGTATTAAACCTTAAGCTTCCATCCTTTCCTCATGTTGAATGGATTTGTGAAATCTTCGAGGGCTCCTCTCACACATCTAATTACTTCCGGTTTCCTCACTTAAAACCTGCGGAAGGAAGAAGATTTCCCGCCGCCAAAAATTTTAAAGCTCAACACGGGAACCAGCAGTCCGTCATTTCCACTGGTTCTACGGTTGAGTGTTGTACTGCTTCCATACGCACAGAGCAAGTGTCCGAAGTGAGTCAGAATCCCAGTCAGGTAGAAGGGCAACGCAATCCTTCATTAGGCAGCGGACGCGTCCACTTCCTGTACGCTGTCAGGAGTTTGGCAGCGGAAGCAGTTGCTGTTGTGGCGCGTTCACCGCTAGAAGGCTGGTCGCTGGCCTTGAGATGATGTCATGTTCTCGCAGGTGGCGCATCCCGCTGAGCGCAAGCCTCGCTGTTAATTGCCTAACAGCTAAGCGGCACAGCTGGCCGGCTGGCGTGGGAGTACGTACTCCACATGCTCCTCGCTCACGAGGCGTAACAACGAAAAGGCTCGTACTCCTTAGATCTTGCCAACTCTGATTAGCTGCTGGGCTAATTCTCAGTATGTACACTCGAGTCGTCTGGCTTAGAGTAGCGCCAATATTACGGTTAAAGGAACACTGAGAAAGAATGGCAGGTTAGATCTTAACGTTCTGTCAACATCGAGATCACTATAGACAGAGAAAGATCATGATGAAGGGGTCAATCGGCCATTGCCCGGTTGGTGGAATCCTCCCAGACTGGGAAGAGTTAAGCACACCGAGAAAAACTAACATCAGGATTGCCGAAGAAGTATTTTAATCTCGCTTATCCCGAATACGCGCGCAGTGTCTTAAATATTGAGTCACCGTGTAGCAGAATTAAAGAAACTTACGTACTCTCGAGGCTAACCAGTCTAGCAATACAAGATGTTAATTAAAATGTTTCTTGTGTCCTGCTCAGTTGTCAACAAATGAAATGGTTCCGTTGTAGAGTACGGTGAACATAATTGAGCGGCACGATGTACCAGCACGTAAGCTTCAGGAAGGAGTAACACGGGTTCTTCCAGCTAACAGTGCCACAAGCCTTTGTTTATTTCTTTTTTAAGTTTTTTGCTCCCTTTAGGCTGCATTATTTGCAGCGGCTTCCTTCAGAACACTGTCTCTGCCAACAACAAGCAAGCAAACAAGGAAATTCTCCACAAAAATAGCACGGTCGTTGTGACTCATAGTCAGGTCTTGGAACAGTTTACAGTGGGCACGATAATGAACTAACGTGAGGCTGACTATTTGCTTTCAGAAAATGATAATGTAAATTCTAGTTGCCAGTGAGAGAGATATGAATATCTTCTAGTCACTATTACCGCTGCAGACTGCTAATCACCAAACTACTCGTTGCGTTTCTCTATTTCATTTTCCAAAATTCACATAAAAATCAAACGACAGTATCTCATTGCTGTTGTTAATAACATTTACATCTATGTCTATTCCTTTCTGAAGGTATTTGCCTAGAGTGTATCGATGTATGGAAGTGAAACTTGGACGATGAACAGTTTAGACAATAAGAGAATAGGAGCTTTTGAAATGCAGTGCTACAGAAGAATGCTGAAAATCAGATGGGTACATCACGTAACTAATAAGGAGATAGTGAACGAACTGGGGAGGCATAAAATTTGGTGCCAAAGAAGGGATTGGTTGATAGGACACATTCTGAGACATTAAGAGCTCACCAATCTAGGACTGGTGGGAAGTGTGGGCGGCAGAAATCGTAGAGGGTGACCCAGAGATGAATATAGTAAGCAGACTCAGAAGGATATAGGGTGTAGCGGCTATTCGGAGATGAAGAAGCTTGCACACGATAAACTAGCATGGACAGCTGCATAAAACCGTTCTTCGGACTGAAGACCACAACAAGCAGCACCTATTCTTCATAGATTAATGGGATATACAGAGGCTTTATTTCACTGCCTGTTTATTAAATGCCATTTCGTTTGATTCGTGGACGAAAGACAGGAATTTTCGAGTATTACGTCTTGTCGAGTGCATCAGACACATACCATTTGTTCAGTTGGACAGAACTGGAAAGTGAAGCGACCGTGTCTGTTTAAAGACGAATGCTGGGATGGTTCCTCAGTTATTTAGTGAAACTGAAGGAAACCTAATTCATGATGGCTGAACAGGCATCTGAATCACTCTCAGCGCTAATGAGATCAGAACCTTAGCTGGGTCAGCGTCCACATATGGAAAGCGCGGATATTCATAATTTTCCACTGTGCGGACAGCCAAAAATGGTTCAAATGGCTCTGAGCACTATGGGACTTAACTACTCTGGTCATCAGTCCCCTAGAACTTAGAACTACTAAAACCTGCGTTCTGCTAAAGCGGAGTTATTGAACGCAGTTTTCCGAAATCCCTTCACCAGGGAAGACGAATGGAATATTCCAGAATTTGAAACACGAACATCTGCTATCATGAGTTTCTTAGAAGTAGATACCTTAGGGGTTGCGAAGCAACTCAAATCGCTTGATACGGGCAAGTCTTCAGGTCCAGATTGTATACCGATTAGGTTCCTTTCAGATTACGCTGATACTATAGCTCCCTACTTAGCACTCATATACAACCGCTCGCTCACCGATAGATCTGTACCTACAGATTGGAAAATTGCGCAGGTTGCACCAGTGTTCAAGAAGGGTAGTAGGAGTAATCCATTTAACTACAGACCTATATCATTGACGTCGGTTTGCAGTAGGGTTTTGGAGCATGTACTGTATTCAAACATTATGAATCACCTCGAAGGGAACGATCTATTGACACGTAATCAGCATGGCTTCAGAAAACATCGCTCTTGTGCAATGCAGCTAGCTCTTTATTCGCACGAAGTAATGGCCGCTATCGACAGGGGATCTCAAGTTGATTCCGTATTTCTAGATTTCCGGAAAGCTTTTGACACCGTTCCTCACAAGCGACTTCTAATCAAGCTGCGGAGCTATGGGGTATCGTCTCAGTTCGGCGACTTTATTCGTGATTTCCTGTCAGGAAGGTCGCAGTTCGTAGTAATAGACGGCAAATCATCGAGTAAAACTGAAGTGATATCAGGTGTTCCCCAGGGAAGCGTCCTGGGACCTCTGCTGTTCCTGATCTATATAAATGACCTGGGTGACAATCTGAGCAGTTCTCTTAGATTGTTCGCAGATGAAGCTGTAATTTACCGTCTAGTAAGGTCATCCGAAGACCAGTATCAGTTGCAAAGCGATTTAGAAAAGATTGCTGTATGGTGTGTCAGGTGGCAGTTGACGCTAAATAACGAAAAGTGTGAGATGATCCACATGAGTTCTAAAAGAAATCCGTTGGAATTCGATTACTCGATAAATAGTACAATTCTCAAGGCTGTCAATTCAACTAAGTACCTGGGTGTTAAAATTACGAACAACTTCAGTTGGAAGGACCACATAGATAATATTGTCGGGAAGGCGAGCCAAAGGTTGCGTTTCATTGGCAGGACACTTAGAAGATGCAACATGTCCACTAAAGAGACAGCTTACACTACACTCGTTCGTCCTCTATTAGAATGTTGCTGCGCGATGTGGGATCCTTACCAGGTGGGATTGACGGAGGGCATCGAAAGGGTGCAAATAGGGCAGCTCGTTTTGTATTATCACGTTATAAGGGAGAGAGTGTGGCAGATATGATACACGAGTTGGGATGGAAGTCATTACAGCATAGACGTTTTTCGTCGCGGCGAGACCTTTTTACGAAATTTCAGTTACCAACTTTCTCTTCCGAATGCGAAAATATTTTGTTGAGCCCAACCTACATAGGTAGGAATGATCATCAAAATAAAATAAGAGAAATCAGAGCTCGAACAGAAAGGTTTAGGTGTTCGTTTTTCCCGCGCGCTGTTACGGAGTGGAATGGTAGAGAGATAGTATGATTGTGGTTCGATGAACCCTCTGCCAAGCATTTAAATGTGAATTGCAGAGTAGTCATGTAGATGTAGAAACCTAACTAACCTAAGGACATCACACACATCCATGCCCTAGGCAGAATTCGAACCTGCGACCGTAGCAGTCGCGCGGTTCCGGACTGCGCGCCTAGAACCGCTAGACCACCGCTGCCGGCTGCGGACAGCCGTCAATCTATTAATTATACCTATAATCGAGGAATATATCCACTGTCCCCTGTTTTTTCTCATTAAAGCGTGAAATAGCGTAACTGCGGCAATCTCGATGAGCTGTACAACAGCTCCTGACGATTAGATCTGAGCTAATACTTACCTCGTTACGTGAAGGCTGGACTGTGTTACCGTGAGCTACAACACTGACTTCATCCTAGCTTGTACGGAATAGACATGTTCTGAAATACTCCACATGAAGCGCTTCAGTGAACGTTTTCCAGCGATTACTTCTTACCACCGTAACCACAGGGAATATCGTGCGGAGTCTTTCGAGAAATGAGTACGTTTTTAAGGTTTACTCCTACTGTTCAGTCTAACTGCAAGATGATGTTTTGAAACACGCACGAGACATACAAGATCACACGAAACGACAAGTACGTCCTACATACGAGAACACAAGTCATTCAGTTCCATTTAGCCTTGTCATATTTCTCGAAGGAACAGCGGAGAGATGAGTTACCGAAAAAAATTCAGAACTAATTCATACTTTCAAACTTTCGTGATAATGTTAGAATGTTGCGATTTCCGTGTTTTATGTCGACCGTAATTTATGTTATCAGGAGCGAAATAGAGTAAGATTTTACTGGATTTGCCAAGAGCTTAAGAAGTGATCTGGCTGAATAACCAGGGTCTCTGCACCAATAAGTATAATACGAAATAACGTGTCAGACTGCTAATGTAACAGCTGTGAAGATGAAGCGGAGCGGCGACCAAGGAGTCAGCGGATTGACTGTTTGGCTCAGGGCTCCACTGGTTATCGCGTTGCGGTAACGGTATAGAAAGGTTGCGCGGTAGAAAGTTGGCCGGCCAGTGTGCCAGGCGCGCGCTCCCGCCTCCTTCACTCCACGACCAAACAAGTGGAATACCTCAGCACAAACACATTACCTTTTTAATGCCCATCTTTTGCAACAAAAAAATACATAAATTTCATGTAGCTCCCTACGTGTCAAATGCTCTTGACGAAGACGACAGGGGTAATCGTCGGAAGCTTGACGTTTTACTCAAATTTGTGGTGACAGAAGAAAACCGAGAACGAAGTATTTCGCATGTTGTGATTACAAAAAACTAATTTTTCTTTTTAGAGATGAAATTAAAACAGAAAATATAACAGAAAGAAAATAGTAAAACTAAAATCCTCATATTTCTGCTAACTCTATTTCAGTTTTCACTCTTTCATCTAATAGCGTTTAAAAAGAAAAATGTTTCCTTGTAATTTTTGTCATTATAAAATGGTGGCGATTTATCTTAATTTTCGGTCGGAATTCTTCCTTGTTTTTGGTTCAAAATGGTTCAAATGGCTCTGAGCACTATGGGACTCCACTGCTGAGGTCATCAGTCCCCTAGAACTTAGAACTACTTAAACCTAACTAACCTAAGGACATCACACAACACCCAGTCATCACGAGGCAGTGAAAATCTCTGACCCCGCCGGGAATCGAACCCGGGAACCCGGGCGCGGGAAACGAGAACGCTACCGCTGCGGACAAAAAATTTTCCCACATTTCCGTTCAGTTTTTGCATACAAAACTATGTTATCCACGGTAAATGAAGTTACGTGAAGCACTGATAGCCGAGTCAGCTACGTAGATAGCATTAAGTTTTGAGTTCGTTGCTATTTTCCTGTTGGCCACGAGATCACAAGGGCGTTTATCCTTTGGAGCTGAATGTGGCTGCTATCACTCCCTCGTGCACCGGCATCAATTTATTAGTAGCTACATACTCAATGACACTTCGAATGTAAAGTAGATCGTGTAAAAATATTACCACTCATTATACCGACGCCATCAGCTGATCTGTGATGAACAAGAGATTCTCAAGGACAAGCCTCTATCAGCCTTCCTGCGGTACTTGAAAATAAGTCGTACTTCCACCGTATGGGCCTACAGTTTGGGATTATCAAAGCTCTTCAATACCGAGAACAAAATTGAACTGGTCTACTACTATTCCTTTTCAGCGCGGATTTATCACACACCTGTCAAAGGGTTAAGGAGCAAGCTAAGAAATAGCTGGCTCCTTAACCATTCGACAGGCTTCTTCGTGGCTCCGCCATTGTGTAGGCTTAGTACGCGATTCCTAAAGAAGAACAGCGTCGACAATTGAGTGGCTCGGGGGAAGCAAGGGTAAGCGCCACTGCAGTGTATTTTGAGTTAAAGCGCAATTAGCGGCACCTGTGGGCAACAGAATATTATACACTAGGAAATATTTCTTAATTTCACTCAACATAAGTCAGGGCGACACTTCACGGTAAACGCAAGTGGCTGCCTGCCGCGGGAACGTAATGGCAAGCGACAGCTAAAACGGCTGGCGCCAACAAGGACCGGGGCACGTTTTCCGAGATTACAGCCACATTTGATGAGTTACAAGAAAACAAAGGTCTTAAGTACATTTCCAATGACTCAGATGACTCATATGTATGGAAATTTGCAAATGCACTGTACTTCGTACGTTTCACGAACATAATAGTAAGTGCTTGTACGTACCAATATGTTCCAAAAATGCATGAAATATGAGGTTATTAATGAATCGCTGTTATTGAAAGTTTTATAGTGTGTATATGCACATTCCTTCATTTATATTTGTACAAATAATAACTACAAGAATAATAATATTTATTGCTATTCAAGTAATTTTTTAGGCTGATGAACTGGACTTAATAAGTAACAGTCTGTTACTGTCATGAAGCAGCAGAAGAGCAGACAAAGAGGGCTTCTTGGAAAAGATTGAGATGTACCTCACAACGGAAGTTTAAGCAAAAGAGGTGTAATACAGGTAAAGAATACGCTTCTCTTTTTGGAAAAACTGTGGGTAAGAACGATGTAGGACCTAACTGCCACTGTCCTCTTAAATGTTTTGAGAAAGCAGATGAAAGCAACTTCAGGCAAACGCTCAAAACATTCTGAGAAGTTTGTGACTTTGATGTTCTCCATGCATTTGGCTGTCGATCTAAGGAATGTATGTAGGTGCAAGGTGACTTCTGAATACTCATCGTGCATATTCAGCAGCGAGACATTGTGTCATGACATCTGGCGCAGTTCTTATCCTTCGATTCAAAGACGTCGGACCCAGGTTACTAGAAAGGCGAAAATTTGTGACGTTCTGTCATTCTTATATTACTTCTCTCCTGATCGTTATGGACTTTTCTTAGCGCTAAAACCAACACGTCTAAACACATCTATGATGACAGGGATGAGTCATTAAGTACTTTGAAGCAACGAGCTGTGCAGTTCAGTCTTCTTCTAGATGTGTGTAAATGTTCTCATATGATTATCTATCATTATATTTTGTTGTCGAAGTATGTGATTTGCGTAACGTAATGATATATTTACCACAGTAATGTGTTAATTCATGCGTATTTCGTGTGGTATAGTCTGTTTCTTGTTCTTTTTATGTCGGAAGAATATAGATGTTGAAAGCCATCCAGAACAGACATGCTGCCCATACACATGCTTCATTCTCCTACGGATGTCCACCGGTGTTTGTCGTTCCACAGGCAAGAAAAGAATAACTGCACAATGGTCCTGTTTGGACGCATTCAGTCAATAACGTCGCCATAGCTAACGTACCGCACGCACGTCGGAAAGACGCGAATGCCACTCTAATCCCTTACCTACACGTTGGTGCTCATAAATCCGCATCGGAATCGCGCTACGTTGCAGCAACGTCCTCAAACAGAAACTCTTTGATCGTCCCTTACAGTATCGGATAATGAACGAAAAGAGATAAGTCGAATACAAATAGTGTTTCTCATAGTTCTCTTTTTTTCCATACGACGTAATGGAAAATGCGTTAGGAATCTTCCACACTCGTGTTGAATTACAGTATGATTCCGAACATCACGTTCAGTCACGAACTATTGCGTTGCTCGTGAAATATTACATTTCATCTCCATTGGAAATTAAATCATAAGACGCGAAAAGTCATATCGCAGAAGCAAGAGGGAAACGAAAAATTGTTTTCTGGATGGCTGACACATCGAACTCAGAATTATATGGCACGTAGAAAGTAAATCTATTTAAAACTTCTTGTTTTCAGAGTTATTTTCTAAGTGGAGAAGGGGGTAGTAGAATGAAGACCTCTCTTAGATCCCTCATAAATGAACAACGATAACTTTAATGAGTTCCAAAGAAGATAAGACATTTGCGACGACAGATAATAAAACGAGGAGAGATGAAACGCTTGGAATTTATCCACGGAGGTACCGCCAGAGACCTGTTTTTCAAAGAAATCTTTCTTAAAATACAGTGCCACTGTTTAACACGCTGCAGATCTTTGCTAGAGGAAGTTTCATGTATTGTCATCGTACACGAGAACGACATGAAAACAGCAACAACAACGGCGCATGTGGCTTTCATATAGGTCATGCGAAGAGGTTACGTCACAATTATAGCAAATGTCGGGATTTTCAAAACAGCGTAAACTCCATTGCAGAGTGAAAATTTCATTCTTATATGTCTGTAAAAACTGCAACAAATTTGGAACTGTGGTCAATACGAAACACGACTAAGATGTTTGAGACAAGACATTGCAAAAGAGCTATGCGTTGTAATAAACTTTGTCACATTCAAAGTTTCATGGTCCGCTACTTAGATTTTGGACAGCAAGTTTTTCTAATGAGGAAAATAGAAGCAAAATTACCTGTAATATGCCTAACTATCGTTAGTTTGTTGCGTTAGCCTCGTATAGTCTCTCAGTGCAAATCTTTCAACAAATATAATACGAGCGAGAACGATTCACGAAAACACGGGCAAATAACAACTACTTCTAATAATGTTAAACGGATGAATTAATATCCAATATACATGAAGGTAGGCAGTACGTTAGATTCGAAGCACGAAAAGAATAAAAAAAAAGAAAGAAACATGCAATATAATCAGCACAAAGTTGTTCTGCGTTTAATTTTCGAAATATTCGGTGCTCATTCGCCTGTTTCCAATAATACCTAACAAACAACTGAAGAAACTTGTTTTCAGTATATTTAGTTCACGTCACATGATGATTACAAAAAAAACAGATTTATGAATGTCATGTGTAAATGACTAAGGGCCATTAACATCCCAATCTTATGTTTTCGCAACTGCGTTTCCACCGAAGAAGGATAATTACGTTTGCTGTGATCCTGATCACAAAACGAACAATCATTTGTTAATGGTGTGGTGTCACCGCCAGACACCACACTTGCTAGGTGTTAGCCTTTAAATCGGCCACGGTCCGATAGTATACGTCGGACCCGCGTATCGCCACTATCAGTGATTGCAGACCGAGCGCCGCCACACGGCAGGCCTAGAGAGACTTCCTGGCACTCGCCTAGTTGTACAGCCGACTTTGCTAGAGATGGTTCACTGACTTCTGCGCTCTCATTTGCCGAGACGATAGTAAGCATAGCCTTCAGCTACGTTAGTTGCTACGACCTAGCAAGGCGCCAGTATACGTACTATTGATATTGTGAATCATGTACCATAAAGAGCGACGTTCTCCATGATTGGATTAAAGTTAAGTATTCCACCAGCTACGTCCGTTTTTCTCAATTCTAATTCCCTTGTCATGTTCCAGACCTCACGCCAGACTGCGTGAGATAAACGCATGCATTTCAGCCTCCTTTAGGAACACGGTTGGCTCTCCTGCCAACCACAACAAATGGTACAAGAAAAAAAATCTTGATCATACCATAACAGAATTCGCATGAGCATGATATGGACAAAACAGTTAAGAAATTATGAACAGTAAATTCATGAGCACGAAATAAATCCCCGCGTGCTTCTTATTTACGTCTGATCAGAAAGTCAAACTCTCTGCTTTTTGTAGAATATAAATGCTGTGGATCATGTTGAAACAAACGACTTTAAGAGACCTCTATGATATCGGAAATTGCTGAAGAAAATCAATTATACAGTGAAATAGATTTTAAAAAGGTTATCTCCTTTATATAATGAAAATGGAAGTCAAAGCGTGTCTCACATTAAATAATTAAGGAAATGGGGGTTGGAAGCAGATGCAGAATTTCAGTAGTACTTTCGTCAGGAAAATCCCCGGAGATGTTTTGCCATAGTCTTCCTCTGACCTGTTACGAAGTGAAGTGTTAGTTCTGTATCTTAATAATTTTGGTTGACAAGTATTTGTGCAGTGTAGTATTGTGTTGTGTTCTTGCGGCTGAGAGGAAGAATGGTGGGGGGCGGGGAACAACAGTTAAGAACAGATATTAAATGCTTGTACCTGATCCAAGAACAGTAAAACCCTATTAAGTGATAAGATGTGTTCTGGGGGTGTAACAGGGTGGTGGTCTTGTGTAGAAACACGAGGGAAGGCAGGAGGCCAGATTGTAGCCATCATGCACTCCCTCCTGTGTAGGTCTGAAAACTGAAGAGCGAGCAGGTGGGTCCCCATTCCCCCTATCCCCCCCCCCCTTTCGTATTACAAGAAGTAACTAGAGGGTGTTTTCCAAAGTTCCCCCATCGTACTTCAGCTCATCTTACGAATCGCTTGAAACACAGTGTTCAGGCACGCCCAGGGGTGCTTATTTTTCACCAAGTGCTTCAACAGTACATGGCATGGAATAGGAAAAAGGAGTTACTATTAATACTAAAGCAACAAACGCATATGGACAGATTCTGTGTAAATCTCCGCACACTGTTCTACACCACTAGAGGGGAAATTAATTTTTAGTCATAACGTAGGGGAGCTGTAGCGTTCTTCCGGGAAACGCAACTTCTCCCACCATACTATTCATTTTTCAGGGAGAGTACACCACCCCAGCCTCTGCTGTCCAGTTGTGTTACGTGAGTAAACTTAATTACATTAAGGCATGTCACTTGAGGTCTAGGGTGTTGGGTATTTGTTAAAAACACATTAAATTTAATATTACGCGATTTTCGTCATTCGGGGCATCAGCAGAGACAACATCCAGGAAGATAAGTTAGTATTCTCATTTTTCCATATTTTCCACAGATTTACGTATTTTTCAATATTTTTATAATTTCCCCATATCTTCCATAAATTTATGTATTTTTCCACAATTTTACATATTTTATCCAACTACGTGAATTTCGTCCCCCTACTCTCATCATCGCACCACCTCCCGTCACACTGCAACTTCACATCAACGTCGCTTCAACGTCAACGTCGCGTTATGTCGACATCACGATGCCCTCAGCCAATCACAATGCAGCAGCATGTGCCCAAAAGTATCCTATTTATTTATCATTGCTAAGCCACTACATTGCTAGCGTGTGTGTGACATCATAGTATATGTGTTAGAATCGAACACGTTCCTCTATTGGTAGAAATAATGAAATCACGACGTATTTTGCAAAATTATTTATGTCATAGCAAACTCTGTAAGCACTGCAGTTTCACCGATTTCCAACCAAAGATACTGTATGTATAAGAAATGCCACACTACGATAGACAGACTAGCTAAGCCAGCACCACATTACTAGATTATGTGATATCATACACTCATGCTCATAAATTAAGGATACATGGTGAAACAACGCTCTGGTGGGCGGTTTGCGGGTTTAAATCACCTCGGGGTATGACCATGCTGTGCATTTGACATGCGGTCGAGGCGCAGTGGCGCTGGTAGCAGTCCACAAACGCAGAGGTGTGTTGGTGAATGTCAAAGTACGGTGCAGCGAGTAAGTGTGCAGACGTTTTCAGACGTGCTAATGGTGACGGTGTGTTGAAAATGGCTCAAAGAAACCCATATTGATGACATTATGAGGGGTAGAATACTAGGGCGACTGGAGGCTGGTGAAGCACAGCAGGTCGTAGCACGGGCCCTCCGTATGCCACAAAGTGGGATCTCAAGTTTATGGCAACGATTGCAGCAGACAGGGAGCGTGACCAGTCGCTACAGTACGGGACGTCCACAGTGTACGACACCACAAGAAGACTTATCTCACCATCAGTGCCCGCAGACGGCCACGGAGAACTGCAGGTACCCTTGCTCGGGACCATACCGCAGCCACTGCAACAGTTTTCCCCAGACACGCAGTCTATAGACGACTGAACATACATGGCTTATTGGCCCGGAGACCTGCAAGGTGCACTGCACTGACCCCTGGTCACAGGAGAGCCCATAAAGCCTGTTGCCAAGAACACAGAACATGGTAACTGGAACAGTGGTCCCAGGTTATGTTCACGGACGAGTCCAGGTATAGTCTGAACAGTGATTCTCGTCGGGTTTTCATCTGGCGTGAACCAGGACCTGGATGGAGGTCGTGGGTTGATGGTGTGGGGTAGGATTGTGATTGGTGCACGTACACCCATGCATGTCGGTGAAAAAGGAGCTGTAACAGGTCACGTGTATCGGGACGTCATTTTGCACCAGTATATCCGCCTTTTCCGGGTTGCAGTGGGTCCCACCTTCCTCCTGATGGATAGTAAAGCACGGCCCCACCGAGCTGCCATCGTGGAGGAGTACCTTGAAACAGAAGATATCAGGCGAATGGAGTGGCGTGCCTGTTCTCCACACCTAAGCCCCATCGAGCACGTTTGGGATGCTCTCGGTCGACGTATTGCTGCACGTCTTCAAACACCTAGGACACTTCAGGAGCTCTGACAGGCACTGGTGCAAGAATGGGAGGCTATACCCCAGAAACTGCTCGACCACCTTATGCAAAGTATGCCAACCCGTTGTGCGGCCTGTGTACGTGTACATGGTGATCGTATCCCATACTGACGCCGGGGTACATCTGTTTCGGAACGGTTTTCTCAACTTATCACCAATACCGTGGACTTCCGTTCTTTGTCTTGTGTGTTCCGTATGTGCCTATGCTATTAGCGCCAGTTTTGCGTAGTGCCACGTTGTGTGGCCCCACATTCTGCAATTATCCTTAATTTATGAGTATGAGTGTAGTTTATGCGCTGAAACGAGTCCGTTGTTGGAAATAATGTCGTCACAGTAAATTTACGAAGTCATATCAAAATTCTCAGTTTTGCAGATTTCCAACTGAAGATACTTTTTGTGCAAAACAATGAGCACAGCATTACAAAATACGCACCTAGAGAGCTAATCAGCATCTCCAACCACCCCAGCGAAAAGGAAGTTGCCTGCAGGGTAGAGCACACTTCGAACACCGATTCTTGGAGTATGGCCGTGAACTCACTGCTCCAACTCAGCAATAGCTGAGAAATTTGCATTATTTTAAGAGTAATCGTCTCCGAGGCGACAGGCCAATTTGCTGGCGTAACTGACACTGCTGGTTTATCAAGCATTCAGCGAGGGGCGCCCATCCACAGTAATAACGGCAAACAGATCCCACCGCATTGGAGTAAATGTGTGGGCTGCATTGCAAGTAAGCGTCATCCCCTCCCTCCCTTCTCTCTCTGGACCAATCAGAATCAAGCTCCCCAACCACCCTACTTTCAAAACTAGCCCATATGCATGCGTGACGTTAGTGTCGGTCAGTCAGAGCATAATAAAAATCCATGTAATACCAAATAAACTTTTGCAATACTAGTGTGCGATTTCGCTATAAGCCTCGTATACAGATACGGAAATACACCGAAGTTTATACACACATCATCACCGCCCAAATGAGACTGATCACTGGTCACAGTGCAGCAAAAAGTAAACTATTTCTACTTACCACGTCATCGACTCCTAGAGGACACGACACCTCTGCTGTTACACGATAAAATGCGGCCATAAAGACGTACAGCGCACACGCGTCGTCTGTCGATTGTCAGTCAGCGCAATTCCAAAGACGCATGCGCACGAAAATACGGAACTGAACAATTACGGACAAGGATCTGTGCGTCTCTACCGATTCAGCCTCCAGCGCCCAAAATCGGCGCCTGGCGCCTCTGTCGCTGCGAGCCACCATCCAGCCGGCCCTGGGATTACTGGCGAGGCTCCGACCGCCCAACGCCACTCCTTACTCGAGTTTGTGCAGCCACTAACCCGAGGGAGTACCACCGTGCGTGTAACACACAGCTCACTGCCTCCAAGTAACCGCGGAAAATCCACGTACGCATCAGACCTTCCCTGCGCTGTGTGTGTTGCTAGCGATAACGGCCGAATTCCTTCCCCCTGCTCACCACCACCGCTCAGTGACCATTAAACGAAAACAGGAGCTAAATATTGCTCACGTATCAGCGGCCTCTCTAATCGCAGGAGGTTCGATAAGGCGAGTAGTGTGTCACCTGACAAAGACCTGTGTCAGTCAGTGGACAAACATACAGAACGCAGACAGCCGTAAAACGTTCTAAACATTTTTTTCTTATTATACATCTCTCTAAATATCGAGATTATAACCAGTAATGACATACTACTAATGGTAGTAGAGTATTCCCATGCATCAGAAATTTATTAAATCGACTGTACTACGAAAAAACTGTGTCAGATATTAGCGATGACAAATATGTAGCAAGTTGGATCACGGTGACAGCTCGACCACTGCGGTATCAGCCGCCGCCGCGTTTCCTACAGCCACCACAGCGGCACGAGGACGCTGCCACGAACGACTGCGCCGCTGCCAATGAGACGCAAGCAGCCCCTCTCCGGAGCTCCAGCGGGGGCTGTACTTAAGTTGGAACATTCATCCACTCACACTATTTTGTGTGTTTGAAAGTCTGTAAATATTATTCAACAGGCATAGTGGGCGGGGCTCGTGATCTTTTGGATAGTTATTGTATTAAAAACTGACTGGTTTGTAAATCTGCCTGTATATGTTTCAACAGTCAAAGCTACTGTTAGCAACTGACACTGCACTGCAGCAACCAGTTTTGATATTGGATGTAGAATAAATTAATATCTGAATTCTCTGTTCATAAACAACATCTGTTCCTGGCTCATGTAATCATTAAAGAGCTACACAGCGAACAAGGGAGTTAAAACAACCACCACAGTGGGATCATTATATATGCGTCTTATTCACACATGAAGCGTGGAAGTACGTTCGATGTATCAGAAGACAGGTGCTTCCCACGAAGAAGTAACAAACGAAGACCAAAATAAAGAAGTTATAATGAAGCAGTTCTGAGTGCGGGAGTAAATGGTATTTGTTTCAAATTCTAAATACTGTGATATTCTCTCCGTACACATGCGAGCTGCAGGTCATACATATATGAAATAGAAATACTTGCATGCAGTGTAAAGCGATACATACAGTTTACAAACAGGTAACGGTGCTGCCACAGATGAAAATACGAGAAGTTTCATCACATAGGATAAAAGGGCTTATAGAACATGGATAGCATACATTGTATTTACGTGACCTAGATTAGCTCTTAATACTGTTGTTGTTGTTGTTGTCGTCGTCGTCGTCGGCGTAGTCTTCAGCCCAGAGACTGGTTTGATGCAGCTCTCCATGCTACTCTATCCTGTGCAACCTTCTTCATCTCAAAGTAACTACTGCAGCCTACATCTTTCTGAATCTGCTTAGTGTATTAATCTCTTGGTCTCCCTCTACGATTTTTACTCTCCAAGCTGCCCTCCAATGCTAAATTGGTGATCCCTTGATACCTCAGAACATATTCTAAAAACCGATCCCTTCTTCTACTCAAATTGTAGCACAAATTGCTCTTCTTCCCAATTCTGTTCCGTATCTCCTTGTTAGTTACGTGATCTACCCATCTAATCTTCAGCATTCTTCTGTAGCACCACATTTCAAAAGCTTCTATTCTCTTCTTGTCCAAACTATTTATCGTCCATGATTCTCTACTATAGATGGCTACACTCCATACAAATACTTGCAGAAAAGACTTCCTGACACATAAATTTATACCCGATGTTAACAAATTTCTCGTGTTCAGAAACGCTTTCCTTGCCACTCCCAGTCTACATTTTATATACACTCTACTTCGACCACCGTAAGTTATTTTGCGTCCCAAATAGCAGAACTCCTTCTTAATCTAATTCCCTCAGGATCACCTGATTGAATTTGACTACATTCCATTATCCTCGTTTTGCTTTTGTTGATATTCTTCTTATATCCTCCTTTCAAGACACTGTCCATTCAGTTCAACTGCTCTTCCAAGTCCTTTGTTGTCTCCGACACAATTACGTCATCGGCGAACCTCAAAGTTTTTATTTCTTCTCCATGGATTTTAATAAATACTCCAAATTTTTCTTTTGTTTCCTTTACTGCTTGCTCAATACACAGATTGAATAACGTCGGGGAGAGGCTACAACCCTGTCTCACTCCCTTCGCAACCGCTGTTTCCCCTTTCATGCCACTCGACTCTTGTCATCTTGCTCACCAGATGCCAGGGCTGGCTCTCCCAAGGCTATCAGTAGTTCTAATGGAATGCTGTCTACTCCCGCGACCTTGTTTCGACTTATGTCTTCTTGTAACTGCCATTTGGTTTCTGTACTAATTGTAAATAGCCTTTCGCTCCCTGTATTTTACCACTGCCACCTTCAGAATTTGAAAGAGAGTATTCCAGACAACATTGTCAAAAGCTTTCTCTAAGTCTACAAATGCTAGAAACGTAGGTTTGCCTTTCCTCAATCTATCTTCTTAGATAATTCGTAGGATCAGTATTGCCTCACATGTTCCAACATTTCTACGGAATCCAAACTGATCTTGCCCGGGATCGGGTTCTACCAGTTTTTCCATTCGTCTGTACAAAATTCATGTTAGTATTTTGCAGCCGTGACTTATTAAACTGATAGTTCGGTAATCTTCACACCCGTCAGCACTTGCTTTCTTTGGGATTGTAATTAACACATTCTTCTTGAAGTCTGAGGGTATTTCACCTATGTCATACATCTTGCTCACCAGATGGTACAGTTTTGCCAGGGCTGGCTCTCCCAAGGCTATCAGTAGTTCTAATGGAATGTTGTCTACTCCCACGACCTTGTTTCGACTTATGTCTTCCAGTGCTCTGTCAAATTCTTCAAGCATTATCATATCACGCATTTCATCTTCATCTACGTCCTCTTCCATTTCCATAATATTTCCCTCCTTACAGCTTTATGCTTTCCCTTCTTTGCTTAGAACTGGTTTTCCATCTGAGCTCTTGATATTCACGAAAGTGGTTCTCTTTCCTCCAAAGTCTCTTGAATTTTCCTGTAGACAGTATCTACCTGTATATTACCCCTAGTGATACATGCCTCTACATCCTTACATTTGTCCTGTAGCCATCCCTGATTAGCCATTTTGCGCTTCCTGTCGATCTCATTTTTGAGGCGTTTGTATTCCTTTTTGCCTGCTTCATTTACTACATTTTTTATATTTTCTCCTTTCATCAATTAAATTCAATATTTCTTCTGTTGCCCAAGGATTTCTACTAGCCCTCGTCTTTTTACCTATTTGATCCTCTGCTGTCTTCACTATTTCATCTCTCAAAGCTACCCATTCTTCTTCTACTGTAGTTCTTTCCCCTGTTCTTGTCAATCGTTCCCTAATGCTCTCTCTGAAACTCTCTACAATCTCTAGTTCTTTCAGTTTATCCAGGTCCCATCTCCTTAAATTCCCACCTTTTTGCAGTTTATTCAGTTTTAATCTAAAGTTCATAACCAATAGGTTGTGGTCAGAGTCCACATCTGCTCCTGGAGATGTCTTACAATTTAAAACTTGGTTCTTAAATCTCCAACCGTGTGGTCTCAGGCTGCTTGCCGTGGCCAGCGCGGTCTATGACGGCTTGTCACGGCCCGCGCGGCTCCCCCCGTCGGAGATTCGAGTCCTCCCTCGGACATGGATGGGTGTGTGTATGTTGTCCTCAGTGTTAAGTTAGATTACGTAGTGCGCAAGCTTAGGGATTGATGACCTTAGCAGTTTGGTCCCGTAAGACCTTACCACAAATTTCCAAAAATTTCCTACATCTGTCTTACCATACACATTTTTTTATTCTGGCTGGAAGTACAGGCAGATCTCGCCCAAAAGTCATTGTTCTTGCAGGACTGTATTTGTTGCTAAACTTTCCCCAATATGCCCAGTATGGCTCAGGTGTAGGGAGGAATATAGCGGTTTCGTCGCATTGCATAACTCCTGCCCAGTTTCGATGGAAACTCCAGACTAACTTTACCAAATCGATGGACACAGAAGGATTGGTAGCGACCTCTGATTTTTTTTCGTAGTTACTAAAGTGTCTTCTAGCAGCTACAAACTCGCTAATAATAATGCAATTATTTATATCGTGTCTTGATAGGTAACATGGTTTTTAATTTTGCTTGGGAACTCTGACTGACCGAGAATGACACCACTGATGCATAAGCACTAGTTTTTGAAAGCATAATGGTTGGGGAGCTTGATTCTGAAAGGGGGATGACGCTTATCTGCAATGCGGTCCATATTTTCCACCGATGTGTTGAGACCTGCTTGCTATTATTACCATGGGCGGGACGCCGTTCGCTGAATGCCTCTTATACCAGTAGTGTCTTTTGCGCCAGTAACTAGGTCAGTCGCCTCGGAGACGATTACACTTAAAATAATGCAAATTTCCCGGTCATTGATGAGTCGCAGGAGTATGTTCACGGCCATACGTCAAGCACCAGTGTTCGAAGTGTGCTCTATCCTGCAGGCGACTTACTTTTCGCTGGGGGGGGGGGGGGGGGGGGGGGGTTGGAGATACTGGTCATTTCTGTGGGTGCGTATTTTTTAGTGCTGTGCTAATTGTTATAGACATAAACTGTCTTTAGTTGGAAATTAGTAAACGTCAGAAATTTGCTATGTCATCATATATTTACCGTGATGTAATTATTTTCAACAACACACTTGTATATATATATATATGTATACATTATGGCATCACACAATCTAATAATGTAGTGGTGGCTTAGCAAGGGTTTAGCTATCACTGTGTGACATTTTTTATACATACAGTATCTTTGGTTGGAAATCTTTAAAACTGCAGTGCTTATAGAACTTGCCGTGCCATTAATAATTTTGCAAAATATGTCATGGTGTCATTATTTCTACCAATAGGGGAACATGTTCGTTTCTAATACAAACATTATGACGTTACACACACGTTAGCAATGTAGTGGCTTAGCAATGATGAATAATTTGTATACTTTTGAGCGCACGCTGCTGCACTGATATTGGTTGAGAGCATCATGACGTCGACGTGACGTCCTTATCAGTGAAACTGAGGTAAGATCGCTATCTGATCCACAGGATAAACTGGTTACCCACTGCTGTTAAGTGAGCTTTTATGTAAAATACGTTCTATAAACGATGGCTTCAGAAGTGTTTAATTTGCAAGCGTGATGTTGTCGTTTATCTATGTAATTTTGGTAAGAACGGGTTTGGATTGGTAAGTGTGATACCTTCCTGTTGTATGTCATTGAGAGTCTCTTTTAAAGCCGTAAAAACACGCTATACTCACTTGGTGTTGAATTAATGAATGACCAGACAGTTACTGCATTTTTCTCAGCATTAATTAGCTACTGTTAGACTGCATGTATCTCTTCCATTCAGAAATTGCTGGCATTCGTGGAGTGGGTTGCACTGAGGGGACCCACTTCCCATAAATTCATAGTACATTTTGCAAGGTGGATGTAAACAGAGTGGGGCTGCCTAAAACAGTAATATGCTGCAATGCATTCCTTGACTTGCATTAAAATATCTGAAGTTCCACAACACCTATGTAACCTGCTTTTGTTGCAGAGAGGGCAAATTTAAGCTTCTTGGCATCTTCAGACTTTGGAAGAGATGGGGCTGGGGTGATACATTTGATACCCTTCATGCTGCGAAAAGTGTTAAAGCCATTGGTATTGGAGACAATTAAATCGACATTGTCGAATACATACTGGCACCATGTTACACTCGAGGCTTGTTGTTCAGTGAGGTAAACAGTTGACACCTCCAGCTGTTCGGCTTTTGTACACAATAGTTTACTTAACCACTGCAAATAGGTATCCACTTAATACACTGAAAACAACTCCACTATATAAACAGGATTCAGTGAAGTTATTTTGTCTACTGTCATAAGAAATCTGGACACGAAATGTTGCAGAGATATAATTTATCTATAAACTGAAAATCGAGGAGCGATGGTGGTGGTGGAAGCTGCCTTTCCCAACCGAAAGTAAAAGCTGCCGTACAGGATGACTAAGAATCAATTTCCCCTCTAGCAGTGTAGAACAGACTGGAGAGATGTAAGTAGATTCTCGCCATATGCGTTTTCTGTATTAGTATTAATAGTCACTCATATCTGTATACCATGTAGTGTTAACGTACTTTTTGTGGTAAATAAATACTCCCTAGGTACGTCTGCATACTGCATCGCCGGTGATTCACAAGGCGCACTGCGGAAAGGTTGGTATAGCTTTATGAAACGTCCTGTAGTTGCTTCTAGTGACGTAGTGTTGTAAAGTGAGTGGAGAATCGCCGGCACGGTCTTCCGTTTGACCACAATCTGGCGACATACCTTCCCTGACGTTTCTAACCTAACCCCCAATTTATACCATAACACGACTCTACTGCACTTCGATGTGGTACATACATTTAATACTTGTTCTTAACCTACTTCAATGAACAATAAACATTAATTTCACAACAATAAAAACATTATATTTAAAAATCCGCAATTTTTCTGTCCTCTGCAACACGGATACTTAATCCTAGAGAAAAATGAGTCGGACTTTTGTGTAGGAAATTTAATGTAGTTTCATTATGCATTTGGAAATATTTTCGCTAAAAGAGAAACATCACAACCTTTCAACACCCTCACGCTCAGACACAACCGGCCAGGATTTTAGTATGTTGTTCATGGCACTCCCTGCAAACAATGTACAAATATTTGCGTGTATATGAAATTTTCCCGCAGTGTTGCTTCGTTGGTTGGACTACGACTCTGTGACCACCGATGCAGCGAACATTAGCAACTTCACCTACGGCAGTGGTCAGCAACCTGTGGCTCGCGAGCCACATCCGGCTCAGTGCGGTTCTCCCACAAAATACTACGCGTGGGACGCACGCACAGTACGACAAACTGCGTGGCCCGTGCACGGAAGTCACTTTTCGGCCTGGGTGAGTCTATTTATTTCATGGTAAACGTTGCATCTCATCTACCCTAGCTTAATAGCACATTACAGGGGAAAGGAAACACTATTTTGTAGATGTTTGTACGGCAATTATTTCATTCATAATAAATTGTATCTTTCTATTTTGAAAGAGGGAGCTTGATTAACATTCCAAGCCTGCTGAGACATTTTCCAAGAAAATGATTCTGATATTGACATTTGCTATTTCAAAACATTACTTAAATATGAGAGAAGGTTTTCTCAACAGCTTTCAGCGAGACGATATTGGACTTTGTTAAAAAAAAAAGTTCTTTGTGCTAGTGTAACAATTAAAGTTTTCTCCTTTTAATATCGACATTGCAACTCTGAAAAGCATTTGTTGGATTTAAAAAAAGAAGCTCGAAATCTGAACGTCTCGTAAGTAGTGGGGGAAAACAAAGGTGAACTTGGTTCACACCACAAGTGGTCGGCTTTGAAAAACCTGGAGGTCGGTAGTCGGGAAGGCGAATGGTCGACTTGGGTTTATTGGGAGAATACTAGAAAGTTTTTCTCATCTACAAAGGAGACCGCGTACAGAACACAAGTGCTACGGCAAGCTGCTAGATTTGTTACCGGCAAGTTTCATCAGCACACGAGCATTACGTAGTCAGTTTGTGAATTCAAATGTGTATCTCAGCAGGGAAAATTACGTTCTTTTCTTGAAACAGTAAAAAGAAAATTTAGAGAACAAGCATTTTTGGCTGATTGTAGAAGGATTCCACTGCCGCCCAGGTACATTTAGAGTAAGGACCACGAAGGTAACATAAGAGAAATTTGGGCTCATATTATGGCATACAGACAACCGCTCCTCTCGCGAGTGGAAAAAGGAAGTGAGTAACGATAGTAGGTGCTCTGCATCTAACAGTGGTTTGCGGAATATGTACAAAGATGATACGTTGATTTTTAACATATGGAACACTATTTGTGACTCTTATAATAAACTGAAAAAACTGGAGTTTGCTGTCCTTTCCTTATTCTGGTCTAAATATTTATGTAACAATCCTTTTCTAGGATACACCTTACCAAGAGATAACTGAGAACTCGTCTTATTGATAAGAACCTGGAGTCGTGACCAAAATTAAAAATACAAACTTGACTTAGCTACACTTTCCAAGGCGATACAAGGCTATTGTTCACATTAACGTTTGTCAGTATCGTCACGATTTTATTTTATGGATACCTTACAATTTATTTTTTTCAATAAATAACATCGTTATTAAGCATTTCCTCAAGTTTTAGTTTAGTTAAACTAGGACTTGAAAGCTTATGTTCAGTTTATTTAGTTAATTTTAGGGCGTGGTGTGGACTGAATGAAGATAATGTCGAGTACTGAGAAAGACGTTCTCTGAGATGGTTCGAACACGGTGAGGATGGACGAGAGGAGAGAGACAAAACAAGTACACAAGACGACTGTGAATGGGAAAGTTGGAAGGGGTCGACCTCGGCTAAAGTACCTTAATCAGACTTAGAGCGTTTTCAGCAAAGGCCAGCTCAGGAATATCCTCATTAAATTAATAACCGTGTACGTACATAAGTTTATAAAATCTGGGACTCGAAACAAATTTCAGTTGTTGCACTCCTATTTGGCTCTGTTGATGAATGAGTTTGCCGGCCGTTGCTCGATGGGATTAGGTACTTAATTAGTAAATCCAATTATCCGCTACTCATTGCTGAAATTAGCTGCGAGCTGACACCAATGTTTCGTATTATTTATAGGAAACTTGTTAAGCACGGCCGCGCTACAAATCCCGATGCTATCACGCTATTTATAGTTATCTGAAATTTGACTCAACTACAGCCAGTGTGTGAGGAGTAGGCTCCTCGCGGAAATGCATACACGTCATATAATACCTTCACTTTCAGAAAGGCTTGATATGTGAGAGACGTACAACATTGTCATATTACTAAAGAAGCGTAATTCATCCACGAAGGACGTTGGCAGTACATTACAATGGTCCGACCGCCTTTCAGGTATTGTTATTCAACGTAGAACTCTCAAGAAATTGCGTAAACAGAAGAAATGGAAAAAAGTGAAGAAAGGGCTCCGCAGTTTGGCAATGATTTGTATCGTCAGCTGGAAAGTTTCACAAATATTCAGCAATTTGCAACGGGAATGACGTATTGTGTCTTGTGAAGACTCGCTCTTACAATTCCGAGAGCGTTCGTTCCAACACGACTCTCGTTCATTTTACCGGTATGATTATTATGAGACAGAAAGTAAAATGTTTCGAAAATTGGGATTGTATGGGGAGGTTCATGCCGCGCAACGTCCGTCAATAGTATAGGAACGGGTACCACAACACTATTACACTATATACACCGTACAGTGGTTTGCGAAGTGCTGATGCAAGTGCAGACTATTGCAGAAGGAAATACGTAATTTACGTTTGCATAATTTTCTTTATTCGTTCATAACGGCACGTTTCCTTCAAAAGAACGAATCTTCTGTCTTTGTGTAACTGTTTTGTGTGGATGATTATTATGAATATATTGCCGAATGTTTGTATTGCTGATACTGATGGAAGAAGAAAGAAGGGTGCCTAGTGCCAGCACATACACTATGTGATCAAAAGTATCCGGACACCCACAGAAACATACGTTTTTCATATTAGGTGCAATCTGCTGCCACCTATTGCCAGGTACTCCATAACAGCGACATCAGTAGTCATCAGACATCGTGAGAGAGCAGAATGGCGCGCTCCGCAGAACTCACGGACTTCGAACGTGGTCAGGTGATTGGATGTCACTTTTGTCATACGACTGTACGCGAGATTTCCACACTCCTAAACGTCCCTAGTCCACTGTTTCCGATGTGATAGTAAAGTGGAAACGTGAAGGGACACGTACAGCACAAAAGCTTACAGGCCGACCTCGTCTGTTGACTGACCGAGACCGCCGAAAGTTGAAGAGGGTCGTAATATGTAAGAGGCAGACATCAATCCAGACCATCACACAGGAATTTTGACTCTGCATCAGGATCCACTGCAAGTACTATGACAGTTAGGCGGGAGGTGAAAAATCTTGGATTTCACGGTCGAGCGGCTGCTCATAAGCCATACATCACGCTGGTAAATGCCAAACGACGCCTCACTTTGTGTAAGGAGCGTAAACATTGGACGATTGTACAGTGGAAAAACGTTGTGTGGAGTGACGAATCACGGTACACAATGTGGCGATACGATGGCAGGATGTGGGTATGGCGAATGCCCGGTGAACGTCATCTGCCAGCATGTGTAGTTCGGAGGCGGTAGTGTTACGGTGTGGTCGTGTTTTTCATTGAGGGGGCTTGCAACCCTTGTTTTGCGTGGCACTATCACAGCACAAGCCTACATTGATGTTTTAAGCACCTTCTTGCTTCCCACTGTTGAAGAGCAATTCGGTGATGGCGGCTGTATCTTTCAACACGATAGAGCATCTGTTCATAACGCACGGCCTGTGGCGGAGTGGTTACACGAAAATAACATCTCTGTAATGTACTGGCCTGCACAGAGTCCTGACCTGAATCCTATGGAACACCTTTGGGATGTTTTGGAACGCCAACCTCGTGCCAGGCCTCTGTGACTGACATCGATACCTCTCCTCAGTGCAGCACTCCGTAAAGAATGGGCTGCCATTCCCCAAGAAACCTTCCAGCACCTGATTGAACGTATGTCTGCGAGAGTGGAAGCTGTCATCAGGCTAATGGTGGGCCAACACCATATTGAATTCCATCATTACCGATGGAGGGCGCCACGAACTAGAAATCCATTTTCAGCCAGGGCTCCGGATACTTTTGATCATATAGTGTAGCAAGTCCTCTGTAGCCGGCAACGAGCGGCGGTTCTTAACGCTTCCATCCGAGAGACGAGTCACCATTACCAATCTCACGTGAGACGCTATGGCGACACTGACGCACAATCTGTCGATTAGGGCTCATCTGCTCCTCGACGTATGGATAAATACTTGTGCCGATATATTGTACCAGCATCAGTATTCAAACGTCGTCTGACATACAGCAGCGATGTTGGGTGCTGCAACTCCACTCATACAGTTACTCCAGACAGTCTGTTTTGGCGCGTGTTTTCTAAATTTGCCTCTGATGAGCAGGGGCGGATGGTCACTCTCTGCACCACCACTCACGAGGGTTAGGAGGACATTTATCGGCATGGCAGCGAAAAATTGAGTCTTGAAGGTCAAAAAAACTTCTTTTTCGACATAGCCCCCTTCTAGGTGTATTAATAAAAATGGCATATGTTTATCGTTAAACAATAGCAATAGTAATGTCAGTAAGATAGCGCGCTACCATACCGTGAAAATTATTATCTATATAAATAAATATGAGTGTTTCTTTGTATGTTTGTCCTCTATGAGTTACTAAACCATTTATCCGTTGCGATGAAATTTTGGTGAGTTCTTTTCTGTACGTCCGCTAAGGTGCCAACCCCCATCCCCGCCCCCACCGCAAAAAGTACGACAGGAGATACGACGTCGTAAACAGTGCGTATACCCAATATCTATGCATCTGCGTGACAGAAGTAGCGGCTCTGGTCACGACGGCCGTGAGAGCGGTGTGCTGAGCACGTGCCCCTCAAGATCCGCATCCATTGACGCCCATCGGCTAAGGATGACACGGCGGCCGGTCGTTACCGTTGGGCCCTCCGAGGCCTGTGCGGACGGAGAGAGATGGTGACTTCCTTTCATCCAACTTGATAATGCAGTGGTCGTAAACTGCGGCCCGCGGAGCGCATGCGACCCAAATTGACGGTTCGTACGTCTCGCGGTTCTCAGCCCTATAAAATAATAGTTTGCTCTAGAAATGTCAACTAACATTAAGACGTTCTTAAAAGTGTAGTTTTCCTACTTAGTACCAAACAAAAATATTTAGAGCCGGTACTGTTTTAAATTTTCTTAATTTAAACTGCCGTTGGTGAATTCGGCTTTGAGCTAAGTAAAGTTGGCAGCTTACCTTGGGAGCAGAGGGGTGAGTAGTGCGACCACTGCCGGGTTAGAAGCTCTGAAGGGGGAAGTTTTTACTGTTTGTCTTCACCAATAGGCTACTCAGTGGCGGACTAAGGGAGTGAGAGGGCGGGAGGTGGCGGCCAACCCCGGGTCTCTGCTCCTGACGAGCCTCAATATTTGGGGGCCCCGAGGACCAAACCATTTTTAATCAAACCCCAAACAAGGCCAAAAAAATTCAAATGGCTCTGAGCACTATGGGACTTAGCATCTGAGGTCATCAGTCCCCTAGAACTTAGAACTACTTAAACCCAACTAACCTAAGGACATCACACACATCCATGCCCGGGGCAAGATTCGAACCTGCGACCGTAGCGGTCGCTCAGCTCCAGACCGACTGATGACCTCAGAAGTTAAGTCGCATAGTGCTCACAGCCATTTGAAACCTTTTTCTTTTTTGCTGTTTTCGAAATCCAGCCACAGGTTAAATTTTGAATAAAAATCATCATGAATGGCGGCCGAAGACTTCCGGCATAAGAAGTCACCCTCATTCTGCCTACGGACGTCAGTCAAGTGAAACTGAAAGAAGACAAGTATTTCTGATCAGATGAGGGCAATATCAACAGCAGCAGAAAATGGTATAAGGGGAGTACAATTCGTTATGAATAGGAAGGTAGGACAGAAACTGTGAACAGCTCAGTGATATGGTTTTTCTCATCAGAATCGACAGCAAACCAACACCGACAACAATAGTTCAAGTATACACGCCGACGTCGCAAGCCGAAGATGAAGATAAGGAGAAAATACATGAGGATATTGAACGGGTAGTTCAGTACGTAAGGGGAGATGAAAACCTAATACATGTGGGGGATTGGAATATGGCTGTAGGGTAAGGATTACTGTAAAAGTTTACGGTACTAGGAATGAGAGATGAGAAAAACTAATTGAGTTCTGCAATAAATTTCAGCTAGTAATAGCGAATACTCTTTTCACGAATCACAAGAGAGGAGGTATACTTGTAAAAGGCCGGGAGATTGGTTTGTTTAGAGGAGGATGAGAAGGAGGGGGGGGGGGGGGGGGGGGGGGGGAGAGATCAAACTGCCAGATCATCCGTCCCTTGTTCCCGGTAAAATAAATACACAAGGGAAAGAAGAAAAGAAAGGAGACGTACAGCACAATAACAGGAGAATAGAAGAACCAGAGAACGACAGAAGGACATCCAACACTACTATGAACGAAACAGGAAAAGAAAACCACAGTGAGAAGCAAGAGACAGGTAGAACGGATAAAACAAGAGGCCGACCAGGAAAATAAAAAGGAAAAGCCAGCCACTCTGCGACACATTAAAACATCCACCCTAAAAGCGTTAGAGTGGAGAATCCAAAGGGACTTGGGCATGCACGAAAACTTATACAGAATGATAAAATCAACGGTCGCGTTAAAAAGTAAAACTAAATTAGCCGATGAGGCGTTGTCAGGTAAATTTAATGGCAACGAGTCCGGTAACTGAAGAGTCCGTCGCAGGGCAGCCAAAGAAGGACAGCTCACCAAGATATGGGCTACTGTCAGCCGGGCGTCACACTGACACTGAGGTGGGTCCTCACGGCGCAGGAGGTAGCCGTGTGCGACCCAAGCGTGGCGAATGCAGAGCCGACAGAGAACTACAGAGTCCCTGCGAGGGGCCTGCATGGAGGACTGCCACACATCGGGCAAGGAATGCTGTTCAGTATGTCCTCCATGGACATACGCTAAGCCGACGTGTTCATCAGCCATCGAGTCGTCGGTGTAAACCACTTCATAGCCACGGTACATGTCACGAATCGAGAGGAAGTGGCAGCGGAGAGCTGCGGTGTTAACTGAGTCCTTAGGACCATGTAAAACGCCGCGCTCTAGGTGTACACCATGGAGGTGTACGAGAATGGATCTCAAGCATAGGTGGTGAAGGCAAGGACTCCAGTTCGGAAAGAAGGGATAGGACACGAACCGCAATTGGAGGCCCTGACCTGGGCCACTGATGCAGGGGATGAACAACTGGGGGTGGGAAAAGGAGATGGTAATTCGGATGCGCAGGAGAACTACGAACGTGTGCAACTTAATTGGCCAGCAGTTGTGCACGTCATATCTGCAATGGAGGGACTCTGGCCTCCACGAGGACGTTGGTCGCCGAACTCGTCCTAAAAGCTGCTGTCGTTAGGCGAACGCCACAGTGGTGCACTGGGTCGAGTAAACGCTACGCCGAGGGCGCCGCCGAGCCATAAACTAGACTCCCATAGTGAAGGCGGGATTGAACAAGGGCTCTGTAGAGATGCAGCAGCGTAGAGTGATCTGCACCCCAGATGGTGTCGGTCAGGCAGCGGAGGGCATTGAGGTGCTGTCAGCACTTCCGCTTCATCTGACGAAGGTGAGGAAGCCAAGTCAATCGGGCGTCGAAAACCAGTTCATAAATGGTTCAAATGGCTCTGAGCACTATGGGACTTAACTTCTGAGGTCATCATTCTCCTAGAACTTGGAACTACTTAAACCTAACTAACCTAATGACATCACACACATCGATGCCCGAGCCAGGATTCGAACCTGCGACCGTAGCGGTCGCGAGAAAACCAGTAATAAGAATCAATACGTCTCCACTACAGTGAGTGGATCGTCATTAAGTTAAAGTTCTGGTTCCGGATGAACGGCACGACGCCGACAGAAGTGCATGACACACGACTTTGCAGCAAAAAACTGGAAACCGTGGGCTAGAGCCCATGACTGCGTCTTGTGGATGGCTCCCAGTAGGCACCACTCAGTAACACCAGTACTGGTAGAGCAGTACGAAATGCAGAAGTCGTCTACACACAGAGAGGTGCCCCTACCATCAAGGGGGCAGGTGTAGCCTTCCGGCTCTGAGAAGTGCCTGGGGTTGGCGGAGATGAAGGTGCCAGAACGGTTGTAGCGGCGGCGTAAGACGATGTCATTTGTACAGGATGTAGGCGTTCAAATTTCCTCTTAGTCTCAGTGTAGGTCAGAATGTCCAGGGTCTTCTACTCCATGATTTTCCATTCTTTCTGGAAAATCCTGAAATCAGGCGAGCAAGGTGAATGGTGCTCTCCGCAGTTGACAGAGAGTATTGGGATGTGATGGGCGTCGGAAATCTCGACATGTGACGCTGGAAGTACAGCGGGAAGACATATGGCCAAACTTCCAGCACTTAAAGCACCACATTGCGGGAGGGGTATAGGGCTTTACATCACAGCGGTAGACCATCACCTTGACCTTCTCGGGTAACGTATCACCCTCTAAGGAAAAGGTGAAGGCACCAGTGGCAACCTGATTATCCGTCGGACCCCGGTGGTCACGCCAAACGAAATGTACACCTTGCTGCTCTTAATTGGCGCGCAGCTCATCGTCAGCCTGCAAAAGAAGGTCCCTGTGAATTATGATACCCAGGACCATATTTAAGCTCTTATGGGGCGTGACGGCTCCAGAAATATCCCCAAGCTTGTCACAAGTGAGTAACGCCCGTGACTGAGCAGAGGATGCTGTTTTGATCAAGAATGACCCAGATCTCATTTTGGACAAGCCCTCCACCTCCCCAAACTTTTCCTCTAAATGCTGAACAAAACATTGAGGCTTAATCTTCATGAAAGATTCCCCATCAGCTCTCGAACATACAAGATACTGGGGCGAATAAGATCCGCTGCCATCCTTAGCCTGACGTTCCTCCCATGGTGTGGCCAGACAGGGGAACGATTTGGGGTCATACTTCTGTGCGTTGAATTGGTCCCGTGAACACTTAGAGACTGCTGGTGTTCAACTACCAGCAAGAGATAATGTCCTACGCTTCATCGAGTGTCATCTGCCCTGATGCCACCCACTCCGACCAGGGGCCCTCCCCAAGAGCGCCACCCAGCCCCAGCAAATGCCACCTGGCAGGATGGTCATTGCCAGGAGTCCCGATGCCCCATGCTGACGGGTATCTACTAGTCAGCATACGTGGGGAGTTAATGGCGCAGGCATCAGCAGAGCGATCCCTGTGTGGTGAGGGGGCTACAAACAACAGGGTACATGGCGGCCCCACCACAACGGACTGGCTGCCGTGCTGGATATCAGGTGCAACCAAGCAAACAAGTCCACTATTATCTTCAGCGTAGAAAACGATACTGCACAGTTGATGGATAAATACGCACCCAGGAGGGTGACCTCGCACAACCGTTGGAAAATGAGCAGAAGTGCAGATTCACGTCAACAGGGATGCGATAGGTCTCAGCACATGATGGACATGATGTCCAGTTGGCTCGCTCTTCGGGAAAATTTTGAAAAATGGAGGTCAAACCCTACAGAGGGCCATCATATAAAGGCCGAAACGTGTGAGACTCGTTTCAGTCGCCTCTTACGACAGGCAGGAATACCTCGGGACTATTCTAACCCCCAGATCCGCAGGGGGGAAAGGCCGAGAGATACTGGAAGGTTTCAGTTAAATTACATCAAGGTCAGGCAGAGATCCATAAATCAGGTACTGGATTGTAAGGCATACCCAGGAGCAGATATTGACTCAGTAACGAGAAGTAGCAGAAATGAGAACAGCGAGAAATTTAACATCAGGATTAGTGATCACTGTGGTGTCACCGCCAGACACCACACTTGCTAGGTGGTAGACTTTAAATCGGCCGCTGTCCGTTAGTATACGTCGGACCCGTGTGTCGTCACTATCAATGATTGCAGACCGAGCGCCGCCACACAGCAGGTCTAGAGAGACTTCCTAGCACTCGCCTAGTTGTACAGCCGATTTTGCTAGCGATGGTTCACTGACTTCTACGCTCTCATTTACCGACACGATAGTTAGCATAGCCTTCAGCTACGTTATTTGCTACGACCTAGCAAGGCGCCAGTATCCGTACTATTGATATTGTGAATCTTCTACCATAAAGAGCGACGTTCTCCATGATTAGATTAAAACTAAGTATTCCACCAGCTACGTCCGTTTTTCTCAATTCTAATTCCCTTGTCATGTTCCAGACCTCACGCCAGCCTGCGTGAGCTGAGGCGCGTGCATTTAGGCCTCCTTTAGAAAAACACGGTTGGCTCTCCTGCCAACCACAACAATCACGAAGTACGTGAAGGTAAGGAATTTTGCTACCTTGGGAACAAAAAACCCATGACGAACGGAGCATGGACATAAAAAGCAGTCTAGCATTGGAAAAAGGGCATTCTTGGCCAAGAGATGTCTACTACTAACAAACATAGGCTTTAATTTGAGGAATAAATTTCTGATAATGTACGTTTGGAGCATAGCATTGTATGGTAGTGAAACATGGACTTTGAGAAAACCGGAAAGAAAGAGAATCAAAGCATTTGAGATGTGGTGCTACAGAAGAATGTTAAAAATTAGCTGCACTGATACGGTAAGGGATGAGGAAGTTTTCCGAAGAATCGGCGAAGAAAGAAATATATTAAGACATCACTCCCTTGGTACTATAGGAAGCTGTAAACAGAGAGAGGAAAACAGAGATTAGAATACACCCGACAAATAGTTGAAGACGTATGTTGCAGGTACTACTGTGAGATGAAGAGGTTGTCACAGGAGAGGAATTTGCGGCTAGCTGCATCAAACCAGTGAGAAGACTGATGACGAAAACAAAGAAAGAAAAAACAAGGTAACATCATATTGAAGTGATTAACACTGTAAGGTACAGGATAATGTAAGAGAGAGAAGCCATTGCACATGTGAAATAATGGTACACAAATACCCGATGTAACTGACAGAAAATTCAATGGAAGCACACACACGTGCATGCAGGGTGTTTTACATGTCCCGGTGTCAGTTTGTGGGACGGAGTTCTATGCCCGTTGCACTAGGTCGGTCAATACGGGGGCAGTTAATATTGTTTGTGGATGACGCTGTAGTTATCGTCCGATGATGTCCCATCTATGCTCTACTAGAGATGTATCTGGTGATCGGGCAGTCCCAGAAAACATGTCGACACTCTGTAGAGCATGTTAGGTTAAAACAACGGTATGTGGGAGAGCGTTATCCTGTTGGAAAACACCCCCTAGAATGCTGTTCATAAATGGCAACACAACAAGTCGAATTACCATGTGCAAATACAAATTTACAGTCAGGGTGCACGGGATAACCACGAGAGCGCTCCTGCCGTCATACGATAACGCACCCAGACTATAAATGCAGGTCTAAGAGCAGTGTGTCTAGCACACAGACAGGTTGGTTGCAAGCCGTCAACTGGTCTCGTTCGAACCAGTATAGGGCCATCCCTGCCACTGAAGCAGAACCAGAGTTCATCAAAGAACACGACAGACCTCCACCTGCCCTCCAATGAGCTCTTGCTTCACACCGCTGCAGTCGCAAATGGTGCTGGTTCAAGGTCAGTGGAATGCACGCTACAAGGCTGTCCTTGAAGTAACCGATTTGCTACGGTTCGTTGTGTCACTGTGGTGCCAACTGCTGCCCGTATTGCTGCTGCAGGTGCAATACGATGCACAAGAACCCTACCCTGAATACGATAGTCTTCCCACTCGGTAGTGCCATGTGGCCGTCCGGAGCCCGGTCTTCTTGCGGTCATACATTCTCGTGACCACCGCTGCCAGCAATCATGTACAGTGGCTACATTCCTGCCAAGTTTTCCCGTAATACTGCAGAAGGAACATCCAACTCCTTGTAGTCCTATTAAACGATCTCGCTCAAATTCAGTGAGAAGTTGATAATAGCGTATTGGCAGTCTTGAAGACATTCTTGACTAACTGCAACTCACCACGTCCAATCTCAAAGGTAACTAAAGTTCACACTACCTTTACATCCTGCATTTGTATCTAACCTGACTTGCATCTTCGTAGGGGCGCTACTGGCGCCAGTCTTAGGCGACTGGTGCGAACTTTAAATAAACGTCATCTTGCAGATGTAGAAACACGCCTAACAACTTTCGTGAATGTTGCACAATTTCTTCTTGGTGTTGCTATTTTTTTCCGTCAGTGTACTGTCAGGCCATGGCATTTTTCAATGAGTGTGTTCAAAATTTTTAGAATCTGTGAAAAATGTTAGATGAAACTTACAAACTGTAGAATGATAACTCGTTGTCTGCAAGACGCAATTATTCTACATTAAAATCTCTGTCTGCAGCAGTTAGAAGCTGGTAGAAATTTACGATCAGTCTGACAGGGGGCAGGTGCTGCAGAACATAAAGTATCGTAGGCATCTACATGCAACAGGTATCAGTGTGGTCGTCGTGCTAGATGGACAGTCCAAGGAATCCATCAGTTTATAGCTAAATGGAGCTTCAGTGAATCATTACTCTGTACACCACTTACTTCTTGGTCATTTGTCTATCAGTCGCATCATGCGACAATTTTTTTCAGTTAAACTAATTAAATTTATCTTCGCTCTACGACGAAACAAGAACGATTAGCTCCTCTGTCCATTTTATCAACTGAAAGAAAAATTTAAAAGTAAATAGATTTCAACGAGGTTATTGTGAATTTCCGCAAAATAAAGGCACGATAACATAAACTATAATGATATCAATAATAACTAATGTTACTGTGGTTACGAAAGTAACTGACATTGCAACTGTACAAGCTTTATTTCAAGACATACAAAATTAAAGATAGTTTTCTTATTCTATGCTTTATTATTCTTTTGCACTCCATCCGATGGTTTATATGGTAAATGCTGATACGTATATTAAGTTTGTCATCTACATCTTCAAGTGTGAATATTACAATTTAGGGGGTCAGAAGCGAATGTGTACAAGCACACTCCTTGTACTTTTGAAATAACTTAAGCAAAATTTCACAAGTTTCAGAGTCATCTAGAGATTGAAAAATGGGATTTCAATTGTTCTGTATATTAGACAAAAAATACTTTCTAGAATTTTTCTGTTCGGATATTGGAATTACAGGTTAATATAAACGATCACTTTTATATCACGATTCGTAAAAGTTTGTATGTACTTGTACCCCTTTGCTTCCAGAATATCGTGAAATAAGAAGACTGTGATTTATGTAATCTCTGTAATGCGTTATTATTAGTTGTTATAATTAATTTATCATTAAACTGTTATTTAGAGCTATAAAAACATTTCTGTAATGCTACATGAACACCATACGTTTTGTGGCTTACAATAATGAAACAAAATAAGAAAGAATAGCCTTTATGCATACCCATTACCAAAAATATTTCACACGGATTAGGTAACTTCCCTCTTCTTGTGTATCGTAAAAAGTTTTTTCAGATGATATACAACATAAAAAATCACTGTAGCCTTACATGAACGCAGTTGTCTTGTGAAATCTTGTAACTAGTTCTCTTTTCGTTCGCCGTGGAGCAGCACAGAGTGGGATTTCACTTGTATCCTCTCGCCACAACAATTTTACACGCCCTACCATGTTCTACATTCACTTATCTCATTTTTGTGGCACACGTCGCTTGTACCCCTTTGTTACACAATTACTGGGGCGTGGAGTACACACATTTTAAATACTTGTTCTTTTTTGTCAGCCATTACATCTATGGACTAGTAATCGTTTTTTTACAAAATGTACACTGCAAGTACAGCAATTTCTATGCAGACCTGGGACGCATTTGGTTTCAGCGCCCTGGGCCTCCGACGAGCTTAATCCGCAACTGCCGGTACTTACAACCGCCGTCCGTGGGCATCTTGCACCGATCATCTGCTGCGGTATACATTTTGACGCAGAAGTAACACAGTTTGTGAATGTGCGTTACAGAGACGGTTATCTTCACATGCTGTTCGTATTTGGAGCACGGAATATGTAATTAAATTAACGCTGTTGTAATACAACGGAATGAGTAGAAGAAAACGAGACTCATAACATTTAGTAAACATTTGTGATCGTGTCTTGTAGTGCATAATGCATTTGACTGTAAGTAAAATTATTGTTATCAATCAATTAATCATCCGCTGGCACGGACAACGCAGCACTTCGCCAGGCAATTACGGACTCGCAACTTTGTGGTTGCTGAGGGCGGCAGAAATTTAGAGACAGAGCAGTCCATACAAAAAGTATACCGACTGGGGTCAACTTTTAACGGTCAGTACGTGGGGGCCGGAGGCCAACTTACCGCGCTCTTAGTATAGCTAATCTATTGGGGGCTCTTAACCCACTAATTTATGTAGGTTACCAATTAGCTAATAATAAAATCGCGCCATAGGTGGTCCGAAGTACCGATCCACAATGTCAGTTTGGCTTTTTATCAAAAATGTTTTACGAGCACTGTGCTCACGAATTCCCACTGACGAACAATACTTTAAAACATCTGAACGAATCTCCTATGCGACGACATTCCTGAATGAATTACACTTCCTTAAAATTCTCGAGGGCATGCAGCTTTACTGTATGATTAAATGATGATGGCGTCCTCTTGGGATCCATTCGGATCTCCGGGCGGGGACTACTCAAGAGGATGTCGCTATCAGGAGAAAGAAAACTGGCGTTCTACGGATCGGAGCGTGGAATGTCAGATCCCTTAATCGAGCAGGTAGGTTAGAAAATTTAAAAAGGGAAATGGACAGGTTAAAGTTAGATATAGTGGGAATTAGTGAAGTCCGGTGGCAGGAGGAACAAGACCTCTGGTCAGGTGACTACAGGGTTATAAACACAAAATCAAATAGGGGTAATGCAGGAGTAGGTTTAATAATGAATAGGAAAATAGGAACGCGGGTAAGCTACTACAAAAAGCATAGTGAACGCATTATTGTGGCCAAGATAGATACGAAGCCCACACCTACTACAGTAGTACAAGTTTATATGCCAACTAGCTCTACAGATGACGAAGAAATTGAACAAATGTATGATGAAATAAAAGAAATTATTCAGATGGTGAATGGAGACGAAAATTTAATAGTCATGGGTGACTGGAATTCGGTAGTAGGAAAAGGGAGAGAAGGAAACGTAGTAGGTGAATATGGACTGGGGCAAAGAAATGAAAGAGGAAGACGTCTGGTAGAATTTTGCACAGAGCACAACTTAATCATAGCTAACACTTGGTTCAAGAACCATAAAAGAAGGCTGTATACATGGAAGAACGCTGGAGATACTGACAGGTTTCAGATAGATTATATGATGGTACGACAGAGATTTAGGAACCAGGTTTTAAATTGTAAGACATTTCCAGGGGCAGATGTGGACTCTGACCACAATCTATTGGTTATGACCTGTAGATTAAAACTAAAGAAACTGCAAAAAGGTGGGAATTTCAGGAGATGGGACCTGGATAAACTAAAAGAACCAGAAGTTGTACAGAGTTTCAGGGAGAGCATAAGAGAGCAATTGACAGGAATGGGGGAAAGAAATACGGTAGAAGAAGAATGGGTAGATTTGAGGGATGAGGTACTGAAGGCAGCAGAGGATAAAGTAGGTAAAAAGACGAGGGCTAGTAGAGATCCTTGGGTAACAGAAAAAATACTGAATTTAATTGATGAAAGGAGAAAATATAACAATGCAGTAAAAGTAGCAGGCAAAAAGGAATACAAACGTCTCAAAAATGAGATCAACAGGAAGTGCAAAATGGCTAAGCAGGGATGGCTAGAGGAAAAATGTAAGGATGTAGAGGGTTACCTCACTAGGGGTAAGATAGATACTGCATACAGGAAAATTAAAGAGACCTTTGGAGATAAGAGAACCACCTGTATGAACATCAAGAGCTCAGATGGAAACCCAGTTTTAAGCAAAGAAGGGAAAGCAGAAAGGTGGAAGGAGTATATAGAGGGTCTATACAAGGGCGATGTACTTTAGGACAATATTATGGAAATGGAAGAGGATGTAGATGAAGATGAAATGGGAGATACGATGCTGCGTGAAGAGTTTGACAGAGCACTGAAAGACCTGAGTCGAAACAAGGCCCCCGGAGTAGACAACATTCCACTGGAACTACTGACGGCCTTGGGAGAGCCAGTCCTGACAAAACTCTACCATCTGGTGAGCAAGATGTATGAGACAGGCGAAATACCCTCAGACTTCAAGAAGAATATAATAATTCCAATCCCAAAGAAACCAGGTGTTGACAGATGTGAAATTTACCGAACAATAAGTTTAATAAGCCATAGCTGCAAAATACTAACACGAATTCTTTACAGACGAATGGAAAAACTAGTAGAAGCCGACCTCGGGGAAGATCAGTTTGGATTCCGTAGAAATACTGGAACACGTGAGGCATACTGACCTTACTACTTATCTTAGAAGAAAGATTAAGGAAAGGCAAACCTACGTTTCTAGCATTTGTAAACTTAGAGAAAGCTTTTGACAATGTTGACTGGAATACTCTCTTTCAAATTCTAAAGGTGGCAGGGGTAAAATACAGGGAGCGAAAGGCTATTTACAATTTGTACAGAAACCAGATGGAGGTTATAAGAGTCGAGGGGCATGAAAGGGAAGCAGTGGTTGGGAAGGGAGTGAGACAGGGTTGTAGCCTCTCCCCGATGTTATTCAATCTGTACATTGAGCAAGCAATAAAGGAAACAAAAGAAAATTTCGGAGTAGGTATTAAAATCCATGGAGAAGAAATAAAAACTTCGAGGTTCGCCAATGACATCGTAATTCTGTCAGAGACAGCAAGGGACTTGGAAGAGCAGTTGAATGGAATGGATAATGCCTTGAGAGGAGTATATAAGATGAACATCAACAAAAGCAAAACGAGGATAACGGAATGTAGTCGAATTAAGTCGGGTGATGTTGAGGGAATTAGATTAGGAAATGAGACACTTTAAGTAGTAAAGGAGTTTTGCTATTTGGGGAGCAAAATAACTGATGATGGTCGAAGTAGAGAGGATATAAAACGTAGACTGGCAATAGCAAGGAAAGCGTTTCTGAAGAAGAGAAATTTGTTCGAATATAGATTTAAATGTCAGGAAGTCTTTACTGAAAGTATTTGTATGGAGTGTAGCCATGTATGGAAGTGAAACATGGACGATAAATAGTTTGGACAAGAAGAGAATAGAAGCTTTCGAAATGTGGTGCTACAGAAGAATGCGTAAGATTAGATGGGTAGATCACATAACTAATGAGAAAGTATTGAACAGGATTGGAGAGAAGAGAAGTTTGTGGCACAACTTGACAAGAAGGAGGGATCGGTTGGTAGGACATGTTCTGAGGCATCAAGGGATCACCAATTTAGTATTGGAGGGCAGTGTGGAGGGTAAAAATCGTAGAGGGAGACCAAGAGATGAATACACTAAGCAGATTCAAAAGGATGTAGGTTGCAGTAGGTACTGGGAGATGAAGCAACCTGCACAGGATAGAGTAGCATGGAGAGCTGCATCAAACCAGTCTCAGGACTGAAGACCACAACAACAACAGGATTACTCCAACAAATTTTTGTTTGGTATCCGTCAGTTCGAGTAGTCGCTCCACGCTATATCGCTTAGAACGGATGTCCCTCGATATTTATCGGTCGCGACTGTTTACAGTAAATAATCAAACATTGACAAGTCTTTTCACCAGTTGACACACATCACATCACACATCTTTATGTGCACTCCTAGAGTACTGAACTGACTGATGAAACTTGTACAATTGGATTACTTGATGCGCAACATAGCCATGACTGCTACACACACACACACACACACACACACACACACACACACCAGTGGCTGTCGGCCACTTGATACCACACGAGTCATTAAGCCTGTTTTACGGAAAGAAAGATTCGCTGCAGCGATCCTTTCATGCATAAGATCCTACATCTTCCTACATCTTACCTCAAGGGCATCTAATAGGTTTAACAAGCTATTTGAGTCTCTCTTCTTTGTGGTGTCAACTCGCGGAGACAGGAAGAATTACATCTATCCAGTAACCAAATACAAAGACAAACCGTGAACTACAGCTTACATGGAAAGATGCACGGCGCAGCCAAGTGCACTAGCGAAGGGGAGGTTAACATGATACTTGAGATCAATAGACTGACAACAGTTCAAACACCGGATGAGGGTTGTCGCATGGTCTTTGACGCCACCCGTCCTTGATTTAAGGACCCGCTATGCCTGTGCAAACACAAGCTTGCTTCCTCGTTTGCCAATACACACAGGAGAGGAAACTTACCAGTCCCAAACGAGGGGAGAATGTAAAACAAGGGAAAAACAGATTACGATCACAGCAACAACTGAAGTTAATGCACATTCTAGGTAACAAGAAAGGGAGGTTATAGACAAATCTTTCGTCTACGTCAAGGTCATCAAAAACGAAGGAATAGCACATTTTTACAAAGAAGAGGGAATGAAATGGCTGTGGCTCTGTTGCAGGAAGTATCCCAGCATTCGTCTAGAGTGATTTAAGGAAACCAAGGCAAACCTAGAGTGATATAACCTGACAGAGATTTGACTCCTGCTCTTCACGAATGCGAGTCGTGTCAGAGCACTGCACCAACTATCTCGCTGAAGTTCAACCGTGCCTCTGTAGCTGTTCGTAAGTGAAGAGGAAAGATATCTGGTCACCCACTTAAGCCCCTATATAAGACCACTAAATTTTAAAACGACCACTTAATTGCTCTGCAGCGCGATGAAGGCTATTTGTCTTCCAGGAGCGCGTAAGTTATTGTCAGTGGCCTGTTTCATCAGCCCTGAATGAGCTTCGAACTGCGGCAATTCTTAACTGAATTGCTGTAGTGTCACTTTGGATTACGCTCTTCTTCTTCATTGCAAATATGATACTTCGCTCTGATTTCACTTTGTATAACTAAAAGGTGTCAAGCACGGGTTTTTAAAATTGCTGTACATGGCGACGGTAACACTTCATTAGTTTTGTTGCTCTAAAACACGCTAATGATAACGTCCACTAACTACACTGATGAGCTAAAACATTATGACCACCTGATTAATTTGTCCTTCTTTGGAACGACTGATTCTGAGTATCAGGAAGCCGACAGTTTGTTGGTAGGTTCGTGGAGGTATGTGGCATTAGATGTCTACGCACAGGTCACGTAATTCGCGTAATAACGGGCCGCTGATATGCGTACGAGGTGATGGAGCCTGATAGTCACTCAGGCGGGTTCCATGGGATCTATACCAAGCGAATTTGGTCGCCGAGACATCAAAGTGGGTTCAGTATAATGCTCCTCAAACCACTGCAGAAAGGTTCTGGCTCCCAGGCACAGACAATTATACTGCTCAACGATGACATCGCTGTCGGGGAAGACATGAAGCGAGAAGGGATGCAGGTGGTTCACAGCTATCAGCGTGTCTTCGATTACTACCACAGGTCCCATGCAAGCGCAGGAGAATGTCTCCCATAGCAAACTACTGCCCACACCAGCCTGTGTACTGCATACTTCGAGCCCCCTTTCACATCGATGACGGCGTTTGTGGAGACGGCCATCGACCTAGTGTTGCAAAAATGTGATTCACCTGAAGAGCCGACACGTTTCCATTAATCGACGGTCGAATCCTGATGATCCCGTGTCCACTGCAGTCGTCACTGACAATGTCGTTGGGCCAACATGTAAACACGTAGGGATGGACTGCGACCTAGCTCCATGTTCAACAGTGTGCGATGAAAGGTGTCATCCGAATCATTTGTTCGTGCACCAACATTGTGCCCTTTCGGCAGAGACGACACAGAGCAGACAAGCCTCCAAACCCCATGTTCTGCTAAGAGTTTCATTTAGCGATTAGTGGTAGTTTCACTTCCCGTAGATGCTCACGACAGTAGCATGTGAACATTCGGCCAGCTTCGCCGTTTTCGAGATACTCGTTCACAGGCTCTGGGTAACAATAATCTGCCATGTGTCGAAGATGGTTATCTCAACGGATTTCCCCCCTTGCAGCCCATATTTTCGCTAGGGTGATCGCTCTTCCGTGTCTCCTCCTCTCACATAGTTTTGTTATCGCTTCACGTGTCCGCAGCGCCACCAGGCGGCATTCAACGTCGCGGTGGGCAGCGGTCGTAATGTTTTGGCTTATCAGTGTACGTACCCAACACATTTAGGTGCAATGCTACAAGAATTTTCTCCTCTGCTGTGTATCTGACACACTGTTATTTTTCTTCCAATCCTCCCAATCTCGACCCCCCAACCCTTTCAATCCCCATCATCTCTTCATATATTACATAAATTGATGCGAATCTGTATTTCACACGATTTACCTGTACCATGATGGTACTGTTAAAAACAGCGTAAAATTAAGCCCACTAATGATGCTTCAGATAATCGCTAAAGCTGATAAGAAGGATAAGGGTCTAAATAGCACTATCCAGTGTCGATTCTCTTCTGAGTAATATCTATCCTACTTTAACGGTTTAAACTTGACAGATACATCAGAGTGAATACGCTAAGTGATACACGTACGCCTTCTCCATACATTCACAGTAACGTGTATACAGTGTGGTCCATTGATAGTGACCGGGCCAAATATCTCACAAAATAAGCGTCAAACGAAAAAACTACAAAGAACGAAACTTGTCTTCCTCGGGCGGCCTAGGTGGCCGAGCGGTTCTAGGCGCTACAGTCTGGAACCGCGCGACCGATACGGTCGCAGTTTCGAAACCTGCCTCGGGCACGGATGTGTGTGATGTCCTTAGGTTAGTTAGGTTTAAGTAGTTCTAAGTTCTAGGGGACTGATGACCACAAAAGTTGAGTCCCATAGTGCTCAGAGCCATTTGTCTTGTTGAAGGAGGAAACAAGATGGCGCTATAGTTGGCCCGCTATATGGCGCTGCCATAGGTTAAACGGATATCAACTGCGTTTTTTTTAAAACAGAAACTGCCATTTTTATTACATATTCGTGAAGTACGTAAAGAAATATGAAGGTTTTAGTTGTACCACTTTTTTTGCTTTGTGATAAATGGCGCTGTCATAGTCACAAACATATGGCTCACAATTTTAGACCAACAGTTGGTAACAGGTAGGTTTTTTTAAAAGAAAATACAGAACATAGGTACGTTTGAACATTTTATTTCGGTTGTTCCAATGTGATACATGTACCTTTGTGAACTTATCATTTCAGAGAGCGCATGCTGTTACAGCGTGATTACCTGTAAATACCACATTAATGCAATAAATGCTGAAAATGATGTCCGTCAACCACAATGCATTCGGCAATACGTGTAACGACATTCCTCTCAACAAAGAGTAGTTCGCCTTCCGTAATGTTCGCACATGCATTGGCAATGCGCTGACTCACGTTGTCAGGTGTTTTCGGTGGATTCAAAAAGGTTCAAATGGCTCCGAGCACTATGGAACTTAACATCTGTGGTCATCAGTCCCCTAGAACGTAGAACTACTTAAACCTAACTAACCTAAGGACATCACACACATCCATGCCCGAGGCAGGATTCGAACCTGCGACCGTAGCAGTCGCGCGGTTTCGGACTGAGCGCCCGGAACTTTTCGGTGGATCACGATAGCAAATATCCTTTAAGTTTCTCCACAGAAAGAAATCCGGGGACGTCAGATCCGATGAACGTGCGGGCCATGGTATGGTGCTTCGACGACCATCCACCTGTCATGAAATATGCTATTCAATACCGCTTCAACCGCACGCGAGCTATGTGCCGGACTTCCACTACGTTGGAAGTACATCGCCATTCTGTCATGGAGTGAAATATCTTCTAGTAACATCGGTAGAAAATTACGTAGGAAATCAGCATACTCTGCACCATTTAGATTGCCATCGATAAAGTGGGGGCCAGTTATCCTTCCTCCCATAATGCCGCACCATACATTAACCCGCCACGGTCGCTGATGTTCCACTTGTCGAAGCCATCGTGGATTTTCCGTTTCCCTATAGTGCAAATTATGCGGGTTTACGTTACCGCTGTTGATGAATGACACTTCGTCGCTAAATAGGACGCATACAAGAAATCTGTCATCGTCCCGTAATTTCTCTTGTCCCAGAACTGTATACGACGTTCAAAGTCGTCGCCATGCAATTTCTGGTGCATAGAAATATGGTACAGGTGGAATCGCTGTTGATGTAGCATTCTCAAAACCGACGTTTTTGAGATTCCTGATTCTCGCGCTATTTGTCTGCTACTGATGTGCGGATTAGCTGCGACAGCAGATTAATACAGTCATGTTTACAGTTCGATGACTGTGCGCAGGACGAGTGACAAGTGGAGAAACTCGGGTAGCCGGAGCTTGGTGTCTGTTTTGTGGTACGACTGGAAAATGAGTTTTAATGTCATTGAGTTCTCTGATGTGACTTTATCAGCATCTGGTTGCTCGCAACAATTCCTGCTATTTTGATTGTGAAACACTGACTTTTTTGCTATTAATTACTGTGAAATACAAGTGTTTAGAGTATTGTATCCATCACCTTCAGTTAATCTTTAGTATTCTGAGAGGTGATAGCTGCGTTTTGACTTTTGCCCACAAAAGAGACCAATTGTCCCATCGCGTGTGGCTCAAGAAATATTAGTACACTACTGGCCATTAAAACTGCTACACCACGAAGATGACGTACTACAGACGGGAAATTTAACCGACATGAATAAGATGCTGTGATATGCAAATAATTAGCTTTACAGAGTATTCTCACAAGGTTGGCGCCGGTGGCGACACCTACAACGCGCAGACATGAGGAAAGTTTCCGACCGATTACTCACACACAAACAGCAGTTCACCGGCGATGCCTGGTGAAACGTTGTTGTGATGCCTCGTGTAACTTGAAGAAATGCGTACCATCACGTTCCCTACTTAGATAAAGGTTGGAGTGTAGCCTATCGCGATTACGGTTTATCGTATCGCGACATTGTTGCTCGCGTTGGTCGAGATCCAATGACTGTTAGCAGAATATGGAATCGGTGGGTTCAGGAGGGTAATACGGAACGCCGTACTAGAGCCCAATTGCCTCGTATCACTAGCAGTCGAGGTGACAGGCATCTTATCCGCATGGCTGTAACGGATCGTGCAGCCACGTCTCGATCCCTGAGTCAACAGATGAGGACTTTTGTAAGACAACAACCATCTACACCGACAGTTCGACGACGTTTGCAGCAGCATGAACTATCAGCTCGGAGACCGTGGCTCCGGTTGCCCTTGACGCTGCATCACAGACAGAAGCGCCTGCGAAGGTGTACTCAACGACGAACCAGGGTGCACAATTGGCAAAACGTCACTTTTTCGGATGAATCCAGGTTCTGTTTACAGCATCATGATGGTCGCATCGCGGTGAACGCACATTGGAAGCGTGTATTCGTCATCGCCATACTGGCGTATCACCCGGCGTGATGGTATGGGGTGTCATTGGTTGCACATCTCGGTCACCTCTTGTTCACATTGACGGCACTTTGAACAGTGGACGTTAGACTTCAGATGTGTTACGACCCGTGGCTTTACCCTTCATTCGAACCCTGCAAAACCCTATATTTCAGCAGGATAATGTACGACCGCATGTTGCGGGCCTTTCTGGGCACAGAAAATGTTCGACTGTTGCACTGGCCAGCACATTCTCCAGATCTCTCACCAACTTAAAACGTTTGGTCAATGGTGGCTGATCAACTGGCTCGTCACAATACGCCAGTCACTATTCTTGATGAAGTGTGGAAGTGTGGAAGTGTGGTATCGTGTTGGAGCTGCATGGGCAGCTCTGTTTGATTCAATGCCCAGGTGTTTCAACGCCGTTATTACGGCCAGAGGTAGTTGTTCTGGATACTGATTTCTCAGGATCTATGCACCCAAATTGCCTGAAAATGTAATCACATGTCAGGTCTAGTATAATATATTTGTCCAATGAATAGTCGTTTATCATCTGTATTTCTTGTTGGTCTAGCAATTTTAATGGCCAGTAATGTAACATGCCAATTGTCCAGCAGATCATTTCTGTCCTGACAACGTAAAAAAAAACGTTTAGAATAGTATTCGTTTTCATTTTGTCAGTGTTGTAGCCCTGCACCACTGAAGTATGCTTCGCCGTGTATCGTTTTTATGAGGCGGGGAGGAGGGGGGTTGTGTTTCGTTCGCAGGTATGAAACAGTGCTCGCTCAGATTACACTTATCGGTCTACAATTAATATAGACAAAGTGGTTCGCGAACTTTCATTTTTCATTATTGCCTCTGTGAATCGGACATTCAAAAATCGCTATATATACTGTACCGCATTTCAGTCAAACAGCAATAATTCGAGAACTGAATTAGATTTCAATAAAAAAATAAAAAGGTGGGGTGGGCTACTGAGGAGCTTTGAAGGATACAGTGCTGTCAAAGGAAAGTCAGCAGCAAGCTTCGTTATACTGTAAAAGAGAGAAAATTAGTCTATTTCTTTTTTCTAACAGACCAGTCCCACAATATCAAATTCTAAAGTTTCTAACTTCCTTTTAGCAATCCATGGTATGTATAGAGGGAGCTGGATAGATATTCACCTCCGAGTACGAACGGTTTCCGTGCTAAAACAATATGTGCCTCCCTCCTCCGTTTGTTGGTCGGTAGAGAGACACTAATTTACTGTGAGTCCCGTAACTGTCATTTATATTCATCTAATTCAGATATAAAGCAGAACGCTAGCCGCTGAATAAATACTGTAACGAGATACATACCGACAGTGGCTGTGTAGGTTACATGTTAATACACAAAGGTGCGTGCGTGCATGGGTAGAAAACATTAGGCATTATTACCGTATTATTTAACTGGTTAAAAAAGCTCCAAATACAGTTCACTGTAATCCAATATCACTGTCTCAGCCACCCCACACGCGAGAACGTAAAACTGTTGTTCAATTTGGCTCTAGTATCACGGAAATGGTTATTCTCGGGCCACGGATTCCTATTTACATCACCACATATCGGGTAGCGTCTACTCGTTCTAGCATTTCGTACGGGAACTTAAGATGCATCTTGTGTACGCTGCTGCTGAAAACAAACACGTGACATGTTGGCCTGCAGGAAGGATGGTACATTCTGTGCGGAACTACTTGACGTGCATTCTGTTCAGAATATTTCTGTTTCTTCTTAAATCTCCACAGAGAATAATGTACCACATATCAAAACTGTACTACGTGTTCTGTTTTTTTCTGAATAGAAGGGAGAACCGATAGAGGTACTCAGGGTACCCTCCGCCACACACCGTCAGGTGGCTTGCGAAGTATGGATGTAGATGTAGACTCAAAACTCTATTTTCCTTCAAAGTAGAACACAGTAGAGTTCTCCCGCCTAGGCACGTACTTTACTTGGTGGCAGTAAAAGGCAGCTAAAATCACAAGTTTAGAAGACGAAACACTTAGATTTGTTTTTTTTTTTTTTTTTAATCTCAGATGGAGCGCTTATAGTTAAGCTGTGCGCTCACCCCCAGGAAACCTGTAGTTTCTGAATAGTGTCGTTTCAAGCAGTACTATCCGAAAAATTTGCGTTGAAATTCTGTGTGGCAGCCTGCTCTAGCTTCTATTCGTCATATACACAGGGTGGATCACCTAAAATTTGTACCGCAAACATTGCGAAAATGGAAAGTGCTACTGATGAGCGTTTTTCACAGAGTGGAATGATAATCAGAGACTCGCATTTTTAGCCAATAAATAGATTGTAATAATATATATGAAGTGTATTTCTGTGCAAACATACACTTTTTAAATGGAACGATGCCTATTGACATCAACAAACTAAAAGTAGGGTAAATTAGAATAGCAGTGTTGTCTGTTGCAGCACTCTAGTCCGAGTCGTTTACGACACTTGTTTGTGCCATTCACCTGCTTAGTTGCTACGTACCATGTTGTTATGTTTGAGCTTCTGCGTTCCTAGAGTCCAAGTAGTAGTCGTGAGTGGACGACGGGATTTACCATTGGAGAAAAAGCAGATATGCTCATCGTGTATGGAAAGTGTAGGAAGAAAGCATTTCGTTCTTGTACGGTCCCAATGCACGTCAACGATCTTGGCTATTATTTATCAACCCCTTCAACTAGTTACGTGAAAGTGGTAGTGTGACAGTTAGGCAAAGTAACAGAACGAAACAAGGGACGACAGAAGAGGAGGAAATTAATATTCTTGCTGCTGTTGCAGTTGATCCGCACGTTAGCTTCCACGCAATCGCACAAGAAAATTGCAAAAGTCAGGCAAGTATGTTACGCATTCTCCACTGCCACGGGTTCCATCCCTATCACATCTCTCTCCATCAACAGTTGCATGGAAAATATTATAAGAATCGTGTTAATGTCAGTACGTGCGCATTCAGACAGGATACTCCAGGCGTATCATGTACCTTGTTTAGTGATGAAGCCACATTTACCAGTCATGGCCAGGTAAACCTCCGGCACATGCACTACTGGCCTGTTGATAACCCCCATTGGCCTCTACAAGTGAACCGTCAGCGTCTATGGAGTGTAAACGTGTGGTGTGCGTTAGTGAACCAAACTCAGTCATATTTTTGATAGACGAAACACGGAAGGTGCACAAGTCTCGCAGCCTCCAGTAGACCATCTTCCGCGGATGCTGGAAGACCTTCCTCTGCAGACTAGGAGGAACCTGTGGTACCAACATGATGGCTGTCCAGCCCGTACTGCACCAAGTACTACAGTATGTCTTCACGAATGGTTTCCAAATCGTTGGATTGGACGCAGAGGGCCTGTACTTCGGCCGGCCTGTTCCCCGGATTTGACGTCTGTAGACATTTTCTGTGGGGAAAGGTCACAGACGCTGTCTGCAAGAACATACCAACTACACCCGATGACATGCAACGACGCATGGTGCAGCCTGCTCGGACATCTCCGCTGAAATGCTAGCACATGCAGCAATCGTTCCATAACACACTGGAATCGTGTACTGCCGCTGCCGGTGGTCATTCTCAACACAACTTGTAACGGTCAGTTGTCTCGTTACTGGTCAGAATCCCCATAATTAGTGTATGCACTTACGTTGCTCTTTAGTGTTGCCACCACAGGTATTGTACACGTGTCGGTGTGGGAACTTTTCAAAATACGATGGTTCGCAAACGACTCGCACTCGAATCGTGGAACAAACATCACTGACATTCTAATTTACCCTACTTTTAGTTTGATAATGCCAATAGGCATTGTTCCTTCTAAAAAAATTTTGTTTGTACAAAACGTACACTTTCTAAGTATTATTACAGTCTGCTGATTGGCTAACAATACGAGCCCCTGCCTACCACCCATTTTGTGAAAACCGCACAACAACAGCACTTTCCAATTCCGTAATACCTGAGGTGAAATTTTTAGGTAATTCGCCCTATATACAGGGTGAGTCACCTAACGTTACCGGTGGATATATTTCGTAAACCACATCAAATACTGACGAACCGATTCCACAGACCGAACGTGAGGAAAGGGGCTAGAGTAATTGTTTGATACAAACCATACAAAAATGCACGGAAGTATGTTTTTTAAATGGAACCACGTTAGTTTTGTTAGCACATCTAAATATATAAACTAATACGTAATCAGTGCCTTTTGATGCATTGTAAAATGTTAATTACATCCGGAGATATTGTAACCTAAAGTTGACGCTTGGCAGCTGAAGCCTGAAGGGTGTATGCAGAACGGTACCCGGACAGAGAGCATCCAACGTGCCGCACATTGCAAAACATCTACCGCCAACTGTATGCAACAGGTATGGTCGTAGCACGCAAACGGGTCCGTAACAGGCCCGTCACAGGAGAAGCGGGTGCATTTGGTGTGTTAGCTGCTGTTGCCATGAACCCCACACATGAGTACACGGGACATTGCGAGAGCTGGTGGACAGAATCAAAGTAGTGTCATGCGCACACTGCATCGTCACCACTTTTACCCGTTTCATGTGTCGCTACATCAGCAATTACATGGTGATGACTTTAATCATCGAGTGCAATTCTGTCAATTGGCATTAACAGAGAATGCGTTGTAGTTCTACCTGTTTACCGATGAAGCGGGTCTTACAAACCACGGGGCAGTGAATCTACGGAACATGCATTACTGGTCCGTGGACAATCCTCGCTGGCTCAGACAGGTAGAGCGACAGCGACCGTGGACTGTAAATGTATGGTGCGGAATCATTGGCGACCACCTCATTGGTCCTCACTTCATTGCAGGGGCCCAAATAGCTGCAACATACATCGCGTTTCTACAGAATGATCTGCCAACGTTGCTCGAAAATGTCCCACTGGAAACGCGTCGACGTATGTGGTATCAGCATGATGGTGCACCTGCACATTCCGCAGTTAACACTAGGCTGACCCATGACAGGATGTTCGACGGGCGTTTCATAGGACGTGGAGGACGCATAAATTGGCCAGCCCGTTCTCCCGATCTTATACCTCTGGACTTCTTTCTGTGGGGTACGTTAAAGGAGAATGTGTACCGTGATGTGCCTACAACCGCAGAGGATATGAAACAACGTATTGTGGCAGCCTGCGGCGACATTACACCAGATGTACTGCGGCGTGTACGATATTCATTACGCCAGACATTGCAAATGTCTGCAGCAAATGATGGCCACCACATTGAACATATGTTGGCCTGACATGTCGGGACACACTCTATTCCACTCCGTAACTGAAAACGGAAACCACGTGTGTACGTGTACCTCACCCCTCATGGTAATGTACATGTGCGTCAGTGAAAAAGACCAATAAAAAGGTGTTAGCATATGGACGTTATGTGCTGTTCCAGTCTCTCCTGTACCTAAGGTCCATCACCGTTCCCTTTGGATCCCTACGTAATTCGGTGCTCTCCGATACACACGATCGAACAGCGGAGGAGTGGTACTCAAGCGTCAAATTTAGGTTATAATATCTCCGGATGTAATTAACATTTTACAATGCAACAAACGGCACTGATTACGTATTTGTTTATACATTCAGATGTGCTAACAAAACTGACGGGGTTCCATTTAAAAAAACGTAGGTTTTTGTTAAAAAACATACTTCCGTGCATTTTTTTTTTTTTATGTTTGTAATTACACTAGCCCCTCTCCTCACGTTAGGTCTGTGGAATCGATTCGTCAGTATTTGATGTGGTTTACGAAATATATCCAGCGGTAATGTTAGGTGACTCACCCTGTATAGTACACTGATGAGCCAAAACATTACGACTGCTGCCCACCACGAGTTTGCGGGCACGTGATACGCTACAGGAATCAGAGACGAATGATGAATGATTGTAGCGGCGGTATGAGCCGCAAGTGAGGAAACCCACTGACATAACGACACTGGTAAAGGAAGACTATTATGGTCCCTTCGACTGGGAACGAGCATCTTGGAAGCTGCGAAGATCGTCGGCTTTTAGCGTGCTGTTGCCTTGAGCATCTATGGAATAAGGTTGGAGCTCTGTGTAACCAGCAGCAGAAGATAAGCTGTTGAACATCTAGGCAGGCTGCACGCTTGCCCGCTCTGTACAGGAGGATGACAGCAGTCTGTGGCAGGTAGGACGACAGAGTACGGTGCTGCTACAGTCACAATGTTTCGGAGCAGATCGTTCTGTGCACGATGTCGAGCAAGGAGCTCTGCAGCAGACGAACCCTACGTGTCCCTCGTTGACCAACATCGTCAGTTTCGATTGCAGTGGGCACGGCATCATCAAGATTGGACCGTGGATGAATGGAAGTCCGTCGCCTGGTCGTATCAGTCACGTTTCCTGTTTCTCCAGGTCGATTTCTTTGACCGGATACTCTGTCATCGATGAGAATGGCTGCAGAAGATATGCGCCGCGCCAAGTCGGTGTCACTAATGTGCTACGCAGGACATTCACTTGGGCTTCCATGCGACCTGTGGTAGTAACTGACTTCATTATGACAGCTGCGGATTACGTGAATATTACTACGGACCACCTGCATCCTTCTATGGTTGATGTCTTCCCTGACGCCAATGAGATCTTCCAGCAAGATAACTGTCGGTGCCGCAAGCCCAGAAACGTGATACAGTGGTTTTTGGGCCTTGTCACTTATTCGAGTTGTCGTCTTGGGCACCAAATTCGCCTGATCTGAACCCGATGGAACACATCCGGCACGCTACCGGGCATTAATCTCCGCTCACAAACCACTAGCCCGTAATATACAGGAAATTGCAGAAAAAGGTTTTCAGCGAATGCTAGCACGCAGAATGTTACGGGATTTTGTGCTGCAGTTAATATTCTTAATTCTTGTATCAACCGCAATACTGAAGTAAGTATGGGTTTCCCTAATGGGGCGATATACTTTTTTTAACGGTGTTCAATATCACATGAAAAGACAACTATGACGATATAACGCTAGTTAATTATGACGTTGAAACTCAACGGAAAAAAGTGAGGAACGAGCTAAAATTGCCGGAATTGGTGTGGAGCTCTCGTGCGGTACTTGGTCGTTTTATGCAGCAATAAGACAAGACCTTCGATACTAGAATCAATTATATTTCCTCTCGGCCCAGTGTTATATGACGTAGATACAGGGTTACGGTGATTAGAACTGCGTCAGGGTCCCACTTCGCGGTGTATACACCACAACAGCACATTCCGGCAGCCTCGCCATTCCATTTTAACACGTTACCCGGAGATTTTTGCGAGAAGTTTCAACACCTACATTAACGGTTGTTATCCCACTGTATTCGTGTTTTTAGTATTAGTAGAACGCCGTTAAAATGTGTATTGTTATTTGAAGATAGTAAATGATAGAAAGAACAGATACCATTAATGACCGTGCAGCTTCTCTAGAGTAAATGATAATTAACTGAAACCCTCAGCTGCCGACAGGTGTTGATATACCTCAATGGGGACAGCTGAAAATGTGTGCCCCGACCAGGACTGGGTCGGGGCAGACGCTCTATCCATCTGAGCCACCGAGGACACAGATGAATAGTGCGACTGCAGGGACTTATCCCTGTGTGAGGCATAAGTTTCTCACCGTCAGAAATTGCACCACTTTACTGGGTGTTGTTATAAATTTCTCCATGCTGTCTCTTTGAGTGACGTCAAGTGTATGGTTTATGGAACTCTGTCCATCCGCAGGCACATTAAGAGGACCGATTGTTGCCATTTGACAGGAGCTCCGAGCCAACAAAATGTTTACATTCTCCTTTCTTTCAGTTCACATGCGTCCATAACAAATGTTACAACACTGCATTGCGCAACCAGCCATCATCACTCATTCACACATACAAATTCACACCTGACGCCCTGTAGAGGACGAAGGAAGGCAACGCCAAATCACTTTCAAAGACAGCATTACAGGTGTCCCGTATTGCTTACCACGTTGATTGCCACAGTATGGAACTGACAAAGTTATGTACTGTTGCAAGTAAGTATATGAGGAGAATCTGTGGGTCAGAACAGTGACTGAAAATAGGCGTGAAAAATATTTTCTGTCGGGATGACTGAGAAACAGCAACCAAAGCCTACAACAATGATTGCAAACCGGCTGTTGTGCGTCTGATTAGTTCCTGTGACTGTAGTGGAAACAGACGTAAAACTACGTTCATCTCCAGGATTTCCTGTCACCCTAAGTAATCCAGTAGATTTCAAGATACAGCCAGTTGTCGGTAATTTCTTCTTGAAATATTTTGCCGGTGTACCTTCTTGTTATGTTCTGACTGCTTATTGCTGCAGTTAAGAAGCTGAATTTATATCTTCGCAGTCACAGAGATATTAAATTTAATGATAGTAATGCACAGGAAAATGGTGTTTGAGGCCACCGAATACGTGACACTTGTGGCAAATGAAAAATGATAATCGTGAAGCATTGGTCTCGCATGAATGATGTTTTATTCACCTATTTGCCCATTTTAAATGATCATACTCAGAGGGTCATTACCAACGGAGATATTATCTTGGCTAACGGTTTCATTATCGTGTACAGTCTCTTCTACCTACAATTCAGTACCGAAATCGTGCATGCAGAAATTATGTAGATGTCAGTCATCAGCTTGGTAGATACAGTTTCATCTGAAATCTCGTACGGTGTTGATGCGCTGCAGCTTGACTTTTGTAGGTCAATTTGAGGTTGTTTCCTGGCTTGATATTCCAGATCTGTGCTATATCGACTTCCACTACACCACTGTGATACATTGTAAACAGTTATCGTTTACAGGCTGTGTATAGTGACGTACGCTGCCCAGGATGTATTACATTTATTGATCTCTTTATTGCCCGACTAGCATCAGGCGCATGTCCATTATCAGCGGCATTTACATTACAGAAGACGAAATATCTTTCAAAATACATATATCTCTAGCGTTCAGTGTTTCATATTACTAAACGTGACTGTTACTTTTACATATTAACATTGGAAATGGAAAACGTTCTAAGTGCTAAATCTGACATCTGTCAGGAGAATGGAAAAACAATGTATCTCTGATTACACATAACTGATTTGTATCCCAAAAACTGAGAAAAAAATATGGCTCTGAGCACTATGGTACTCAACTGCTGTGGTAATCAGTCCCCTAGAACTAGCCTAAGGATATCACACACATCCATGCCCGAGGCAGGATTCGAACCTGCGACCGTAGCAGTCGCACGGTTCCGGACTGCGCGCCTAGAACCGCGAGACCACCGCGGCCGGCAAAAAAAAAAAAAAAAAAAAAAAAAAAACTGGAAGGTATTTTGATGCCACAAAATTGTGCTGCTCACCGCATCGCATAAACAATAATGAGAAACTAGAAAATCAATACGAATGTTCTAAGTGCATACCAGAAAACTGATTGATTCGAAGAGAAACTGAGAAAGCTTTTACAAGTACATTGTTGCAAAGAGGAAATTAGCAACCAGCCACTGTTAATAGTGCTATTTATTTACACAAATAGCGTCGTTACCGGTTTCGAACCGACAGGTTCATCTTCGGACGGCTGTTCACGTTTATGTTACATTTGTTGTTGCTTACATTTTCTGTTGTCTGTTTCTTTTCCGACAACTAACGTGAGCAATAACAACTGTAATATAAACGTCTAAAGATGAACCTGTGAAGGTAGGTTTATGCCAATGAGATTAAATGTCCTTTGATTCGCGTTTTGAAATTTCTTCCTCTCTGTCCTTTGCATATTTTCCCATAACTATCGTATTTTACGTTATTACCGCCTAGTTCGGCAATAAATAAATAAAAGTAATCTCTATCGGGCTATTGAGCAGCAGCTGTGATCCAGACCCAGACGAAAACCATGTGTCGGTTTAGCGATCGCTGGTCCGGTACACTAACCAGCCTGAATGTGGTTTTAGGCAAATGCTGGGCTGGTGCTCAATCTGTACCTTCGAAAATACGATACACAAACAATTGCAATACGACAATACACACTAAAAACGTTTGTGGATTATTCCGTTGGTACCTGGAGGAACAGACATATTGAAGACAGATGGGTATCGATGTTCCGCAATTATATTTATAGTTCGTTACGGACCAGATTTCGCCTTTCCAGGCCATCTTCAGATAACTTAGCCTCAGATTATAAAATAAATATTATTGTCGACATGAATAGTGAGTATTTCAGTTTTTAACACCAGAACCAAGTTTACGCGATTGACAGACAGATGGCGCTCACGATTTCCCTCGCTAAAATTTGCTGACGATTGCGGCGAAAGGAAAGGTTCAAATGGTTCAAATGGCTCTGAGCACTATGGGACTTAACATCTTAGGTCATCAGTCCCCTATAACTTAGAACTACTTAAACCTAACTAACCTAAGGACATCACACACATCCATGCCCGAGGCAGGTTTCGAACCAGCGACCGTAGCAGTCCCGCGGTTCCGGACTGCACCGCTAGAACCGCACGACCACCGCGGCCGGCGAAAGGAAAGGCATACGGACACAAAGTTAAAACAAAATAAAATAAATTTGGTAAATCATAAAGCGGCGGACCCGTACGTCGAGAGAAACACTAGGAAAGAGAGACACTGTTCCATGTAGCTTCCACCAAGTCGAGGAGTGCTACCGAATATGCATTCTGTACATGATGTTGCCATCGAGAATGAGGGTAACTACGTCAGCAATTATACAAAGCAGACACATCACGTCCTGCGTGTTGAAAAGTCCTTCGGAAAGACTGTCCGATTTCTGACAGTACAATCACGCTGAAATTCTGTCATTTATATTCAACAGATTTTTGGATACCCTAAGGGCATTTCTACAATATTTATCATCCCAGTAAGGTGACAGAAACAAAACAAAAACCGCTCTGTAATCAGATGACCTGCTATGGTTACGGGCCTAGTGTATTCACGCTCACTAGATAGGTACCACTCCGTCAACAGCATGTCGCTTTGAGTCATTGCATTTACTTCTCTCTTAAGACAATTCTTTACTTTTTTCGTTGCGTAATATGTTTATTTTACGCTAATATAACATGCTGTATTTCCGATGTAATGCTTCATTGATATGAGTTTTTGACCGTAGAATTAAGGTGAACCAATGGTCCCCAGATTTATCGAAGCTGAATTTGCCATTACGATTAACAAACCTGTTCACCAGCCGTATTTCCTTAGCTTTCTCGATGGATGGGTTGTAGACAATACGATATAAATTGCCTTCATCTATGGTACAGCAAACTGTCAGAAAATATTGGAAGATATACAACAGAAATGTTACAAAAGGCAACTAGATTCGGCTCCATGCCCAAAATGCTGCTTCTTTATCGTTCTTTACGTTTTCCTGCTGCTGCACGTTCCGTAATCTGATACTCGTGGGCGAATGCGCTTCAAGAGACGAGGTATACTTAATATAATACACAGGCACTCGTACTACGTGTACCATGTGTTCACGAATCATGTAATCTGTGTTTTCTTGTTATTTACATGTTGTATTTCTAATGCGGAAAAATCGTTAAGAATTCGCCAAAATAGGCGTAGAAAACCGGCGAAGAAAGCACATCCAGGCTGTCCAGCATTCGGAACAACGGTTGGTAATATAGTACACAGTTTCAGTCCCGGGTGTGAGAGTATAATGACCCATTGTTGTCGAGATCATTATGGACGAGATGTCAGTCAACGCAGTACACGACTATATTATTCCCTGTTTTTCTCCTGAAATTACTCAGTGAGAAGCGGTTTGTACTTGTTCAGTCAGCACAGTGGTACTGGCGCACAAAGAAAAAAACTTATGTCAGAGATCGCACGCGTATTTATAAGCTCGTGGATCTTTTAGTCCCTGGAACGACCTCTCAGATTACGTGGTTACCAAGCGCGTGATAGAACGATTTCTGACGAAGACAATGCCCAACCTGAAACGCGCAAACAAAATGAACTCGTGGTGGGTGCGGCGCGTACGAAATGGGATAGGTCAGCGTGAACTCAGGTACGTTACGCGCTGTGAGTCAGCCAGCAGACGTGATTCACGCTGTCCTTGGCACTTTCTAAGCTGTCTTGACCCGGAAACTGGCAGTTGGCACTGCGAGGATTCGTCTCCGTACTGGGCAGCAACGACCTATTCTGGCAGAGGAGATGTGCTGCGCTGCCTTGGGGATGATGTACGACAGCTATAGCCAATCGCGGCGTGTCTGTGTACCTAACAACCACAAACAGCGTTTGAAAGCTTCGGTGAGCGGTACTACGCCTTTATTTGCTTTCAGTGATTACAGTACACGTCTGACAACGTTCATTAAGCAGCTAGAAGCTGGCAGCGATGGTATCTTTTAGGATCAATCGAAGAATTCATATCACACGTCCGTCGCAGCGACAGTCAGCAGTGTTTTGCGCGCGTGACGGTTGCCTGCCATGCAACGAATAGCGCTTGTACATATATACATTTTTTAATGGACTCGCCATGTGCGGAAGTAAAACTCGCGCAAGTACGTCACCACTAAATGTAGTTTCATCAGTTTTCATATCTGCAAGATACCGAGGAAATTTAACATAACAAATAATACCTCATACGATAATTTGCAGCTGTTTCTACAGGGTGCCCAGGAGGAAGCAGACCCAAATTTCCCTGCTTTAAATAAGTTTCGACATATAGCTGTTTCACTGTAACGGCTTTTGTCATTTCCGTCACTCACTGCAGACATCACTTGCACGGAGACGCCTACACCACTTGTGCAAAGGGAAAGATCGGTAAGTCTCACTCTTCTGAAGCGTCTGAGCTGGAATAGTAACGTGTTTCGTATCCTGTGTTGTGACGCCGAAACTATTGACACTTAGAGTATGGAATCGTCAATATACGACTGTCTCAATGAAAAACCGAAGGTATCGTTCGAAAATACGAACGATGATTTCCTGAAAAAGGATACCTACAGTATAATGTCTTGAACTGTCTACATTGCGTGGATGTTGTCGCCACGCGGTTAGAGGCGTCATGGCTTGCGCGGCCCCTGCCGCCGGAGGTTCGAGCCCTCCCTCGGGCATGCGTGTGTGTTGTTCTTAGTTTCAGTTAGTTTACGTAGTGTATAAGTCTAGGGACCGATGACCTCAGCAGTTTGGTCCCTTACGAATTCACACACACATTTTGGATGTTGTCTTCTTCCCAGTTTTGTCGCTGTATCGAAGCGACTGGGCCAACGAGAAGCCATCAATTTTTCTTCTTTAACGCAAGAAGCACTACATATGTCCTACAACGACATGATTATTACAACAGATGCACCAAAAAGCTGCTTATGATAACTAACCTTTATCCAAAACAGACTGTTTCGGTATTCGTTGCCATTGTCAAGTGCCAGCGATTACGGTTTTGGTGTGAACGTGTATAAATGTCAACGTTATTTGTATTAAATGGACTAAATTGTACTCTCGTCTAGGTTTTGCAAAGAACACTCTACAAGAATTGGAAATCTATACACACACGAGAAAATACCCACAAGAAATATTAAACGGGCATAGAGAATTTCGACACAAGCACTACCTCAAAAACTTTATTGGACTTTTAGAACACGACAATGAATAAATCGGAAGATGCAACAACCAAAGACAATTTTTTAAAAAATTAGTTAATAAAACAATACCGGTGTTCATCTGCGTAATCTTTGTAAACATACAGGGTCGCCAGCCGCGGTGGCTGAGCGGTTCTAGGAGCTTCAGTCCGGAACCGCGCGCCTGCTACGGTCGCAGGTTAGACTCCTGCCTCGGGTATGGATGTGTGTGATGTCCTTAGGTTGGTTAGGTTTAAGTAGTTCTACGTTCTACGGGACTGATGACCTCAGATGGTAACTCCCATAGTACTTAGAGCCATTTCAACGACACAGCGTCGTAAGAGTTGAACAATCAAACTAAAACTAGAGACACACCGTAATTGACATCTTATTTTCAATATTTTTAGATCATTTACTATCTTATTAAAACAGACAGTTGTAAGACAGTCTGTTAACGACGTAATACGGACGTCACATCAATCTAGACATGAGTACAATTTAGTCATTGTAATATAAATGACACTTTTATGCCCATTCTCTCCAAAATCGTATTCGCAGGTACTTGGCAATGGCGATAAATGCGAAACAGTTTGGAATAAAGATTAGTTATTATACTCAGTCACTTGGTGCATCTACTCTGTTAATCATGTCGTTATCAGATATGTCAATCAGTTGGAGACTATTTTTGAGCAAGAGGAGTTTTACAAACGAATACGTTTTGGACAATTACTTTATAACTGTATAGTCCACCTAAACAAGTATTGAACATTATACAGCGGCAGGACATGTATCCCAACACCACTAATATACGGAGCACTTTGAAGACAGAGGTAATTACTGGAGAATGTGTAACCTCTAATGACGAACGGGTTGTACAAACTGTTTACTAATGAATCAACGTTTATCTACGACCGCATTGACAGCTTCAAGTCTCTGTTTATAGGAAACCATTGTGGACACAGAACATAAACATGTTTTCTGGTCTCAATGGTTTCCTACAAACAAATACTTGAAGCTGTTTAGATAGCAAATGGTCTCTGCTGCTGATGCCGTAGCTGATCAACGAGGTTCTTCGTTCAGAACGAAGCATTCTACAACCTAAGGAATGTAAAAAAAAAAAAAAAAAAAAAAAAAGTTCAAATGGCTCTGAGCACTATGGGACTTATCTTCTGAGGTCATCAGTCCCCTAGAACTTAGAACTACTTAAACCTAACTAACCTAAGGACATCACACACATCCATGCCCGACGCAGGATTCGAACCTGCGACCGTAGCGGTCGCGCGGTTCCAGACTGTAGCGCCTAGAACAGATTGGCCACCCCGGCCGGCTTAACGTATGTCCATTTCGTTCCGAATCGTTCTCTATAATGGAATGTAACATGACACATGCGTGTAGAGAAAAATTCATCTGAAGTGCCAACTGAAAATCTGTGCCAAGTCCAAGGCTTAAAGCGAGAAGTCTGCTTTACCATTTTTTTAAATTGTTCCTACGCATACATTCAGCCAGATAAACATTTTTTAAGATAACATGTTTCATAGGTTGCAACACACTAACGTGCGAGTGTATGCGTGATATAACCTTGAAACAATATATTAAGCTTGTTGAATGGCTGCTTATAAAAAAAATACAAATTTTAAAAAAATGGCAGGGAGACTTCCCACGAAAATCAGGATTTTGTATCGGTGAAGACATATGCCAACATATACAGAATGCCCGAAAACCTTAGGGTCAAAATTATACAGACGAACCAATGCTCAGAAATTTATATTTCAGGCGACACACTATATAAATACACAGTGCGAGTAGGACACCTGTTTATAAGCTACTTATGGTTTTGCATCGGCTTTGGGGGCAGTAACCTGCAAAAACAATACACAATCGTCTGTGATGTATCCACGGCATTTTTTTCCAATCAAATTGCAAAGAAAGAGTGTCACCTGATTGTCCCATTGCACAACAGACAACAAGGATATTTGAGACAGTCCAACAAAATTTTAAGCGTCTTTGTTGTACATGGAATGAGACTAGCGTGCGTCACTTTGAACAGCTGCTATGAGCTTAAGCTGCTGCCCAAATATCCCTTACGGCAAAATACTCAGTTTTGGGCCACTTACATTTACATAAAGGAACAACCTTTAGTAACGACATACTTAAAATCGAGACCCATGTCCGTGGCAGGACGCTAATCCACGAATTGCGATCTACGATGGTTTCCCGCTATCCTGAGTCCACGGAGATTGCCTGCCATTAGGCTATCCATCGACGCCTCCACGCCCTATACCATTCCTCAATATTATTCGCTGTTGCTTCCTGTATGCTGAACACTTACACAAAGCTTATCCCATCACAGGAGTAGCATCACTGCAAAGATCTACTGAAAACCTCTGCTCAAAACCTAGACTAATTCAAACCCTGACGCAAATTTTTACTTGTTACGTAAGATGCTTATTAACGTGCTTACTGCGATGAGTACTCGTTGTGACATAAATCTCTGACTTCGTGCTTCATCTACACTCTGAGCGAAACAAAAGAAAAAAATCGTCGTACGATGAAGGAGTTATCTGAATGGGACGGAAATCGGTAGATGTGATGTACTTGTACGGACAACAAATGGTTACAATTTCAGATAAACTGGATGATTTATTCATGAGAAAAAGCTTCACAAATTGAGCATTGGTCCATCTCTGGCCCTTATGCAGGCAGTTATTCGGCTTGACATTGATTAACACAGTCGTCGGAGGTCCTCCTGAGGGATATCGTGCTAAAGTCTGTCCAATTGGTCCATTAGATCGTCAAAATCCCGAGCTGGTTGGAGGGTCCTACCCACGATGCTCCAAACGTTCTCAGCTGTGGGAGATCTGGCGAAATTGCTGGCCTAGGTAGCGTCTACCAAACACGAAGACAAGCAGAGACGTGTGCGAGTGGAATGAAATGTAAGTGCAGAATGGCTTGCCATAAAGGGCAACAAAATTGAGTGTAAAATGTCGTCTACGTGGCGCTCTGCTGTAAGGATGCCGCAGATGACAACCTAAGGGGTCTCGCTATGAAGAGAGACCATCACTCCTGAATGTCACGCCGTATGGCGGGCGACAGGCAGGTTGGTATCCCGCCCCTGTCCGGGACGACTCCAAATAATTCCTGAGCACTATGGGACTTAACATCTATGGTCATCAGTCCCCTAGAACTTAGAACTACTTAAACCTAACTAACCTAAGGACATCACACAAAATTCCTTCGTGGCGCGCAGTCTTTCTTATACTGTGTTTCTGTTGAAGACATTATCTGGACGGTCGATCAGGTTGGTCAGATTCTTGGAACAATATTTTAATAGGTTATAAAATGAAATGGCGACTTTTATTTTATAGGATGAAAGGTAAATTACACGCCGTATTTTTTCAATAATCCAGAGAGTTCGTGGCATTTCTACTGCGAAAGTGGCAAGATGCCCGACTGTTACATTCTGAGTGCTGTTCGCTTTTCGGGAAGTCGGAATGATTTGAAAGAGTTTTCTAGTTTAAAGAGTGATTTCGTTGTTCGTGACAGCTTTCAGTTTCTATATGGAGTCCTAAGCTCCACCAAGAATCAATAAGAGGATACAGTCGTGTCTTACGTGCAGGCCCACTCAGATTTCAAAATCAGTCTGGTGCGTAACGTGTAAAAATACACAGCCTCTCCACAACGCGAATATAATCATAAATTTAGATAACGACAGGTACATGCTGAAATTCACTGGCAATCGTTTCTTCTCCGAACATCATTCGTGCCTCGCACAAGACAAATAACGCTGCCTCTAATTATCCTACGTCACACACTATATGGTGGTTTGAGTTTTTAAAACATTGATCGAAAATTGAAAAAAAAACAGTATTAATATTATGTGGCTAATCGCCTGACGCTGTGCACAAACGGTTTCGTGTTTGTCAACCTGAACTTTGATTTCAGAAGTATGTTTTCCCTACAGCCCACGTGTAACCAGAAACGTAATACGTTACTGTAGTATACGTTACTGTATTATAAAACTTCTCATGTAACTTTTAAATTTGAACCAAATATCACGTAGTAATTATGGATCTTTGCCTACCGTATCGCTGAAAAAATATCTCACGCTGCTCATTCCATACCTTGCTGCGTTTACAGATAGCAGCTCGGAATACTTCTTTAACACGTTGTTGCACATTTTACATTGGGTCCCCTGCCAGTTTCTTTAAGCTACGTAGCTGTCTGTGGAATTTTGGTGAACGTGTGTGTGTGTGTGTGTGTGTGTGTGTGTGTGTGTGTGTGTGTGTGTGTCTATCTCGAGTTTTGACAATTTGTTTTCGTACTCAGTGGTCAGAAGAGGCACCCAAACGTTTCGTGATTTCTCGTGCGCCGCCGCAGAGCAGAACTTATCAGCCGAGACACGTCGGTGGCCCTGACTTGAATGGGAGTGGAGGCTTGCTTCGGAATGAGTCAAGACGCAATACAATAGCGACCACGAGTGGTAACACGCGTGACTCACAACGATATCGCATTACTTCGTGTTAAGACCTGGCGCGCAAAAGGTTTTCGTGCGGTTTTGCTCCTTGAAGGTAGTCAAATTTGGCGTCGCGTGACTGTCTTTGCGAAGAACGGGGCATTCTAGTGTCACAAATTTTCAAGCGGTAGTGGCAGCAGGCTTGTATGTATCACATTTGCTTAACTGGCCAGATCAACAGTAAACATAGATCTACATTTAGTTTCATCATCAACGTCTTACAGCTATTTAAAGCAAAAATAGCTTAACGTATGTCTGATAATCATGTTCAAATTTGTAATCAGTGGGTGAAAGAAGCCACACGTAACTTTATACCTATTTTACTTGTTGTACAACATTCCTATTGAGAGTTTAGGCCTATTAACAAGTTCGCAGAAACGAACCGATATAGATGAGATAATCTGAATTGTCCTGGAAGTGAGTATGGTGTGACAGAAGTATTAAAATAACCAAATATGCAACAAAGATTATAATGAAGTTCAACTCTTATAATGACGTGCCTTATATAATTTGCTTGCAAGTGACAAGTTATACATCTTTTTCTCTGTTTTCGTTGCCCTTGGATATGTGTGGTCATCCACATCCGGTAGTTCTCGGGCAATCAGACCTTTTCTGTTGGCTAATAAAAACTGATATTCAAAAGAATTCCGTCTTATCTTTTCGTAAATGTACTCCGACGTCGCAGCTTTTGGAGACCACCACGAGTATTGCTAATACTAAGGAAAATATTAAGACAAATATGACGCAGCGCTGAATATCACAGTGAAAGGACCTATTTCTCGACGTGAATGGCTGGCTATGTTGGGGCTGAACAGGAAAGCAGATACTTTAATATTTGAGGGTATTTGCAGCCATACCAACCACAATCATGTCTTCGAAAAGGTTACAGAATCTACCGTCGCCTCTGTTGTTGTTGTTGTCTTCAGTCCTGAGACTGGTTTGATGCAGCTCTCCATGCTACTCTATCCTGTGCAAGCTTCTTCATCTCCCAGTACTTACTGCAACCCACATCCTTCTGAATCTGCTTAGTGTATTCACCTCTTGGTCTCCCTGTACGATTTTTACCCTCCACGCTGCCCTCCAATGCTAAATTTGTGATCCCTTGATGCCTCAGAACATGTCCTACTAATCGGTCCCTTCCTTTTGTCAATTCAGAAACAACTTCCTGACAAATTTATACTCGATGTTAACAAATTTCTCTTCTTCAGGAACGCTTTCCTTGCCATTGCCAGTCTACATTTTATATCTTCTCTACTTCGACCATCAACAGTTATTTTGCTCCCCAAATAGGAAAACTCTTTTACTACTTTAAGTATCTCATGCCCTAATCTAATTCCCTCAGCATCACCCGACTTAATTCGACTACATTGCATTATCCTCGTTTTGCTTTTGTTGATGTTCATCTTATATTCTCCTTTCAAGACACTGTCCATTCCGTTCAACTGCTCTTCCAAGTCCTTTACTGTCTCTGATAGAATTAGAATGTCATCGGCGAACCTCAAAGTTTTTATTTCTTCTCCATGGATTTTAATACCTACCCCATATTTTTCTTTTGTTTCCCTCTGCTACCCATACGTAAAAAAAAAAGACACAGGTGATCACAAACAAAGTTTATTAACATTCTGTATCTATATATTTGCAGCCCTCTGCCGCTAGACGGCGTGTAACATGGCACTGTGTAACGTAACTGTGTCGGTGTGTGAGAAACAGCGCCCACACATGCAGCACCCTCCCCTTCAGCATGACAATCCCCGCCTACACACGAGCGCTGCCGCATCTGCTACAATCCAGCGCCTTGGATCTTTGTCGTCGATCACACTCCATACGGTCGCGAGTTGATCCCATCCAATTTTCATCTGTTTGCAAAACTTAAAGAACGTCTTCGAGGACTGCACTTTGACAGTTGTAGCTCCGTCGACAGAGGGAAACGTGCTACAGTGACGGATTGAGAAATGTGTTCGTCACCAGGGTGACTATGTTGAGAAATAACGTTTGTTTTATTTGAAACGTTTGCTTTATTTAAACAGCTTAAGGAGTTTTCACGTAAAAATTATGAGGCATTGCTTCTCAGGACGCCTTCATAATATTCTCTAGAAACATGAAACCACTTCCAGACACGCTACAGGAAATCTAAGGACAGCGTGAAACTGTATTAGAGATACGAATTCAATAAAAATATTACCGTATTCATACAACAAGCATTAAAAACGTCATTAACATTGATGTGTAAAATTTTTCATAACAACAGTAACAAAAGTTACAGACATGCTAAATATGCGTGTGACACACTACTGGATAGGTCTCGAAGTCAGCTGGAAAATGATCATATTTATCTTAAAATTGAACAGACTCACGAACTGTTATAAATAATTTATGTAAAAATTACTAATATAGTGCTAAAAAAAGTGTTATAGACAGATAAAAGATTAGCATCAGCATGAATGATTTGTTCTATCGTCCAAATTTTCTTCGTTTGCTTAATAACAACTTTTAATAGTTAATATTTTAAGATGCATTATTGAATAGAGTAAAATAGAAGCAGCAAGCTGAATTAAGTTACAGGTTTGGCTAACGCTTGTCGGTCCGTTTTTAAATGTATAAAATATAAATTCCAGTTGATTATTCTGGAATGTTTAGTGTGTAATGCAGTAATATTTGTCTGCAAATTCCCTTATTTATAAGCAGCGATTAAAAGCTTTCCGTACAAAGGTCACACCAACTCGTTGCCTACGTGTCTGTGCCTATACACGCGCTGGGTTGCATTTACGCGAAGTACCGCCCTCAGACGGAAGCACTTTCAGCGACCCTTGCAATAACCTGCTCAGTGATTTATGTACTTTTGTAAACTATTCAGGCCATATGAATAATAGATGCTTCTATACGGACGTAAAACAACACCGCACAAACGAATCCCTAATTTTGCAGACGAAACGTATATATATTTGAGGTTTAAATTATTGAGTGTAGGTTCCGCCTTTTATGCAAAACACTGTTTTCTTGTTTTCCAAACATGTTTCGGCACCTCTGTGCCATCATCAGTGGGTTCCGTTTATTGAAAACATTTATTGGTCCCGCAAGAAGTGATGACGCCATTTATAAATGGGGAAAGATACCAAACCCAAACTGCGACTGCGGTGCTCAAAAACAAACAATCCATTCACATAGTGGAATGGGCATGACAACGTATCTACTGGTATATAGGGCTCAATGGCGCGTAAATCTCTACATATCAACTTCTAACGCGCTGCTGGGAAGAAGGAACAGTACCGTTAGAACCCTAAAATATTAACACAGTAGAAAGGAAGGTGAGGTAGATGTTACTCCAAACATTACAAAATGGCATCATGAAGTATGGCTGCAAAACCACTTGCCAACGGATGCTTAAAAAGGCTCTAGGCGCTGGCGGCACTAATATGTCGTGAGACACTGCGTGAGTTCCGATCCAGGGTTTCCACAAACGATATATTTACTCTTCGACTTTACAATGTTCCACAGGAATTCGGTATCCATGTATGTTATTAGGGCTTTTCATCACGATATTCACCGTTCTGACATTTTTTATGAAGAAGCAACTTCAGTCGAGGACCTACACAGAGTTTCATGTTGGCTTCCATGATCTTCGAAATATTTTTCTCAGCAGTGTTCTCTAAAGACTCTGACATTTAGGTATATTTATTTAAAGTAAAGAAGGGTCTTCTTTGGGTATCAACTTTTTATAGTCAACGACAAAAGCTATAGATCTGATTGACCTAGAACTACTGTATGCAGATGAGTATACACACGCTGCAAATTCCGCGGAAGAGGTTTAGCAGCTTAGCACGATATTTGCGTACGCCAGCTAAGTATTCTCTATAAGCTACTCAACGCCAAAAGTATGGTTGATATGGTTCACGGTGCATATCGACCTTCCACTACAGTTATTGAGGGAGCTGTTCTTAAAGTATTTGCTGATTTGTTTTACCTTGGAACCATCACAACATACACTTTCTTCAACCAGAAGAGAGACATGAGCATCGACGGAGTTTCGACAACCGTTAGAAAGATCTTTTCCGGAGTATGGCGAAATAGTATACTTGAAATTTTTGGCTTTGTTGTGGGTGTAAGAAAAATCAACTATTCACGTCGAACAAGAGACGACTCAGTGGTTTCCGTGTGCGGTGTATCCTGTTGTGGATGTGCACGATGTAAGCGAAGGCTTTTCTCCCGAGGACGCCGCGCTGCCAAAACGCCTACTTCTCAGCACCTATTTCGTTCAAATGCGTGGTGTATGCAGGGCTTAGTTAGAAATTAAAGTCAGATAAGTGGGAGCTCCAGACAGTCAGTGTTTAGAAAAAATAGCATTTCTAACGCGAATCGGGCGAGGCATGAGCCATTTGTGTCAGCACAGGTTCCAGGGAGTAGTTGACGCAGCGGAAAGAGTACAGAACGGTAATTCAAGGGTCGTGGGGTTCAGTCTGTAAGCGGAAACTTATTTATTTTTGATTTTTACGTTACCTACACTGCAAACAAACGAAAAATGAACAAAATAACCCACTCGTATACACCGCAGCATGTTAAAACATTTTCTGGAAAATTATTGCCAACGGTCTAGCTATGTCTACAAGAGAGTACTACCTCTCTTGGACTGATGATTCAAAAAACTGTGGATGAGTACACCGGTTAATATAGAAATTTCGTCATTATTTCGTCAAAAGTTGGGAAACCTAGATGAGCTTCATATAAAAAAATTTGACTGATGTGATAAGGCCCTACTTACAGGAGAACAAATTTCTTCTGTTAACTGGCTTGTAGCCTTCCGCAGCGATGCTAGTCACTCGGCTACGGAGGCGGTATTAAATACAATAAACTGAAATAACACTCAATATATTGTACATAAAAGCAATATATTGTACATAAATACAATATATCGTACATAAACACAATATACAGAACATTATATCGATTTATTTGCATAGTAAGTAACGTATAAATTGAACATTTTTTTTAAAAAAAGATGTTTCCGCATAGGGACTCGACGCACGACTCTCGGATTACCGTTGTGTACTCTTTTCACTCCCCCAACCCCTGCGTGAAAACTACACTAACATAAAAGGCTGATGCCTCGCCCGACCCACACCGAAAACGCTACTTTCTCCAAACGAGGTCATTTTGAGCTCCCACTTCCGTCACTTTCATTTCAGGCCATTCCCTGCATATACTATAAACCTGAACAAAACAAGTGGTGACGGGTAGCTGTGGCTCCTTGTCATTACTACTGAGAGAGAGACGACTCAGCTGGCTCGGCTACACTCGCAGAGCACGTTAGTTTCATGAGCAGTGTGTGGGCGAGTACTGTCCTGTTGAAACAACACATCACCTTCCTATTCCAACATTCTGCACGTACTGAGCGCTGATTAGCGTCCCCTCCAGAAACACCGAAGGTGAACGAGAGTTGTGGGGTGGGGCCAGTGTGTATTAAACGAATGCACCCCAGGAGACAGCGCTCACCAGGAGACCGTCACTTGCGTGCAGCCAGAATTTGCTTTCATCACTGAAGACCACGTCGCGCCATTCCATCTTCCGAGTGATCCTCTGACGCTACCAATCGAGCCGTGCACGTCGACGCTGTGGCGTGATTCGAAGACTTCGTTTCCACAGGTGCATTAATTTTTCTTCTGGCAGTGCAACTAAGACAAGTCACTTCAGCACTTGTGTGTAAAGACCCTGTAGGTTGGTTGGTTTAAAAGAGAGGGAGAAGGCACCAAACTGCGAGGTCATCGGTCCCTTATTCCCAGTAAAATAATTACACAATGGAAATAAGTAAAGAAAGGAGACGTACAGCACAATAAGAGAGAAAGGAAGAACGACAGAAGGACAACCAACACTACTATGGACAATAATAGGAAAAGAAATCCATAGAGAGAAGCAGGTAGAAGGCGTAAAAACAAGAGAGCAGATGACCGTGGCTGGCGACCAGGAGAAGAAAAAGGAAAAGCCAGCCACTCTGCGACACATTGCAACATCCACCCTAAAAGCGTTAGAGTGGAGAACACAAAGGGACAAAGTACATGCGCTGAATCTTATATAGAATGATAAAATCCACCGTCGCGTATAAAAGGTAAAATTAAATTAGCCGATGAGGAGTTGTCAGATAAAATTAATGGCAAAGAGTCCGGCGCAGGGCAAAGAAGGACAGCTCACCAAAATATGCGCGACTGCCAGCCGGCGCCGCACCGACACTGAGGTGGGTCATTACGGCGCAGATAGCCGTGTGTCACCCAAGCCTGGCCAATGCGGAACCTGCAGAGAACCACAGAGTCCCTGCGAGAGGCCCGGATGGAGAACTGCCACACATTCGTAGTCTCTTTAATGTCACGCAGTTTGTTGTGCGTGTTGAGGTTATGCCATTTCGTCTCCCAAAGCCGCAAAACCTTGCGAGATAGTACTGAACGCATGTCAGTTGCAGAGAAGCCGATCTCCATATGCGGTTTCCGCGTAGCCTGTTTGCCCAGACTGTCGACAAGCTCGTTGCCTGAGATTCCGACGTGACCTGGGGTCAAGACAAACACCCCTGAACTACCGGACCGTTCCATGGCATAGATGGACTCCTGGATAGGACTGGTCGAGGGCTTGTAGGCTGCTCAAGGAGTCAGTACACAGTCTTGTGTGTATCTACTGATAAATTGTAAGGTGTGTTTCTTAACGAGTGTGACTTGCACTCTGTCAGTAACAGCGGACAATTTTCTGATCGACATGTCTGCGAAAACTATTGATACAAGTTCCACACAAAGCCCGAAGAGGATTTCGTCGCATCCGGAAGCCTTGCAGATTTAGGTGGTGTAATCTGGTTTCTGCACTAGGAGCATTGATGTCTACACCATTCACGGATGCAGTGGTATTAAAATGATACGGTGCCAATATCTGAACAGCTCCGCTTTGTGAAGAAACATTTTAATAATAAGTGTGGTACTCGAATTTGCCTTCTGGTGCCGAAGATTTCAATTGATTTATCATTAACACATTCTGTATCTCTACTACTTTTCGTTCAACTAATGCCATTATCACACAGGAAAAAAAAATCGTATGTTTTATCCCGATAGAACTCAGATTATAATCTTCCACAGCCAAGCCCTGGATCTGGGAGGCGGGGGGGGGGGGGGGGGGCTTGGGTCAAATCGGGGTATCTCATATTGTTGAAGGAAAAAAACGTTGTTTCTCGAAGCGCTTACCATCCAGAGCACGTTGGTCTATCGATTATTCGTATGATTTTAAAGCGCATCGCTGTTGGTTTTTGAACATTTTTGAACACTTTCTAAGTTGATTTCTGAACGAATTATAAGTTTATTTTTAAATACGTGCATAGTGTACGTGATGTCTCTGCCATGGGAAACTAGAAATAAAAATCTTACCCGCAGACAAAAGAGGACGCGGCTATACGAGCCTAGCCGAGCAAACCCGAACGGATGAATGCCAATTGCTGTTTGTTTATGTGGTTGATTAGGTATGCAAATGATCAACGTTGTCATAATTATTAGTGGAAGCAATGGATTCAGACTACCTGAGTGTAAATAAATGACTAACAGGAACAAGAGGTAAGAAAGACTACATATTAATCTTCTCAGTGTATTCAAGGAAATGAAATTTTGACAGAAAATTTTTGCCAAATCGCTAAACTACCAGTTGTACAGTTCCCAGTTAGCAACCGCTTTAAGTTCTATTCTCGGAATAGCGCGGAAAACGCGTTTTACCAATACGCAAAAACGCCTATCCGGAGAATAAACGCGGGGTTACTAAACCTGTAATTCTGGCAAGGTTAGTGAAATTAATCTGAGAATAAGTTTCGACAATGCCAGGAACAGTTACAGAATTAGTGATGACAAGATTGTTTGCTAGAATGAGGAATGAAAAGAAATGGGGACATGATACAAATTATATGGTAGAATATGACGATCCCAAATTCATTTAAAAACTTCGTACTATTTCTTTTCGATCTCATGCTTGAGAAACTGGAGCATGTGAATGAAATGTTAAACTGTTTCCTAACAAAGCTTTTCACTGTAGTACCTAATAGGCATTTGATATTGGTACTGCGTAAATTAAATTCTTTAGTATTATTTATGTAAATGGGGTAGATAAAAATGACCACTTGCGCCAAAACAGTCTCGCTTCTTTGCCGTGTATTACAATTGCTGCAGTGTTAGAAAGGTCTATTTCGTTTTATCTAGCAGACAGTGACAAAATAGACGTAAGCAAATCGAGAAACCACAGCAGTCTTGGGTACTACTGCCGCGCGGGATTAGCCGAGCGGTCTGGGTCGCTGCCGTCATGGACTGTGCGGCAGGTCCCGGCGGAGGTTCGAGTCCTCCCTCGAGCATGGGTGTGTGTGTTTGTCCTTAGGATAATTTAGGTTAAGCAGTGTGTAAGCTTAGGGACTGATGACCTTTGCAGTTAAGTCCCATAAGATTTCACACACATTTGAACATTTTTTGGGTACTATTCGTAATAACACCTTTTTCAGTATTAGACAGTGACTTTTGATTTTTCATGTAGCAAACCGTTTGACGAAGTTTTATGATGTAATAGATTCTTTTGCAGAAATGAAAGCACACCGTGTAAAGCTGTAGTAAGGTTAGAGAGAAAAAATGCTGGGACCTAAGAATTAAAGAAATGTGTACTGCCTTGCTTGTCTCTTGCCTTTACTGGTTTTATGTTTCCTGTATTTTATTTTATGTCACACAAAAGAGAAAAGTTATTCGCCAATGGGAAATGAAGAGCGCAAATTTTTTGAAGAGTTCTTATTCTCCCCCAAATAATCAGATCCAGTATTAATTGTGAGATTATTTAAGGGGGGTAGAATGTCAATTCGGATAACAGAGCAGGAGAGGCACCACAGGGCATTTTAATTTCCACTGTCCTGAATATAGGTTTGATGGCTTCCACTACAAAATATACACGTTTGAATTCCATAGAGCGAAATACAGCAACGTACGACAGCAGAATGCGGTGTGAAGAACCGTGACACTGCGGTTTGGTACACTTAAGACCAAATAACGTGTCTTACATTTCCTCGAACATATATGTTTTATATATCACACTCTTCATAAAAATGTGCGTTACAAAATGAGACATATTTTTTAAAAATCGATTTCTTTTTAATTTTTGACTTTGTCTCAATTGCTCGACGGGGGAAGGTGGTGCGCACTATCAAGTTTTTGCCCCTGTACGGAAATATCGTAGATCCGGGGCTGTCCACAGCAGATGCACATTGTGCACATTGGTGGCTTTTCATAGCTTAACGCTTTTCACCTGCTTGGCCCCACTTGTGTCGTTGTATGTTTGCTAATAATGGTAGTGTTGGTGAGGAAGTTTGCGGCTTTATCTGTTCCTCTGCATGAATATTGTTGTTGAGCTTGATCAAGAACTGAACAGAAATGAACCAAAGTCCCACAGCTGTTCCGAGGTTCCATTTTTTTATGTTTGAGCCACATCACAATCTGTTTACACAGTGAACCAAACGAGCTTAGATGCAAGAGGTCCTGTCAACCATTACTGTAACGAATACCGAGTTAGTTTTCCCTGTACCTGCGATAATTTAATCTGTGGAACAATGTTGTTAACTCGCAGCCTGGTGCGGCAGTGCCACAATCCTATTAAAAGCAATATCATCATACTAATAACTGAATGACAAGCTCAAATGGCTCTGAGCACTATGGGACTTAACATCTGAGGTCATCAGTCCCATGAAAAACAAGCTATTGTGGAGGTAATCGAACTACTTAGAGGATGGTTGGGTAGAGATTCTCTGTCCATCGCCTGGAGTGAACTTGCTTTCAACAGATGTGTCATTTCCAAAACAACCATATTTTACTCAAAGAGTAAAAATACAAAATATTTCCTTAAGTTTTGCAAGCACAAAAGGCCTGAAATTCTCCAAACGTTAGCCAAATAATTTGTTTTCGGTTAAGTTCTGAAATGTTTTCATGCGAATGGAAGCTTTTTTTTTAGCTATCACAACCTTTCTGTGAGTTATTAACAGCTGGACCCATCACACGTTTATTTTAAGTTTTCGTTTACGATTTATGTTGCTCTTTTCTCGCGTAATTGTTGGTCTGTTGTATCCATGTGAAGAAAAAGCACACATATAATTAATACAAGGAGAAAATAAAATGTATGTTAAAACTTCCTGGCAGATTAAAACTGTGTGCCCGACCGAGACTCGAACTCGGGACCTTTGCCTTCCGCGGGCAAGTGCTCTACCATCTTTTTTTTTTTTTTTCGGGCAAGTGCTCTACCAACTTTTTTTATTTTTTTTTTTTTTTGCAATAACAAACATAAACTGCTTCTAGCATTTTTTTTTAATATAGAAGACAATGACTTCATAACATAAATTTTCCTGGGAAACGTAAATAAGTGGACTTTCCACCTTTTTTTACATAAGTGCGGAAAAAAAAATCCTGCTTCCGTCAGGACAAAACAACAACGGTCTACGTTCCTCTTTCAGGCGCGTACCTCGCTAATCCCGTCATACCTCGCGTTGGTGTCGGGTACGTCTTCACGTGTGTTTGTGGATCCTCTCCACTGTCCTGGTCCTTTCTTGTTCTAATACTTATAGGTAATAATTACATTCTCCTACCCGGGACACCCCAACTGGGTGGGGGATCAAGCAAGGCACTCCCTAAAAAATTTGCGTAATATGTTCTATATCTCGGATGTCTCATAAGCTGTGAGTGATGTTCCTGTAATAAGGCCCAGAAGTCAAGCACATTCTTACTGCCGTCTCGGAAAAGATAACGCACAGTCAAACCTCGAATCCAAGTCACTGCGTTTGTCTTTGTTCGGGGATAATATGTCCTATCTGGGAGAAGTAATGTGCGTGGTTCTACTGTTTGCGGCCCCACCCGAAGGAGGAAGGCGATCATTTTTTTGACCAAACACCATACGTCCGCCGAAGGACCGCATATCAGGCGATGCTCCTCTGTGTCTATAACATTGCACTGTGGACACAGTGGCTCGTCCGCCATATGAATTGTATGCAACCTGGAACGAGTCACGTATTTCCCATTTACCACCTGATACCACAGTGCGCGCGTTCCCGTATCAAGGTGTGGATGGTGCACTGTACGCCATACCACTGACCACGTAACTGTTGGTTGGCGGCGCTCCACGGCATTGTTCGGCCGTCGTCGAGTTAAGATGTGATATATATCACGTGCCGTTGCCGTCCTGGTAGTCGGTAGTTCCTTATGTACATAACTGTGTTCCACAAAAAAAGTTCGCATATGGGTAAGCGATGGTGAGATGTGAGCCACCGCTACTGGAGCCGAACGCGAAGGTGGGGCGAGTTCGTCTATCAAGGTGCCCGTCAGACATGTCTGGTGACGTGTCCACATCTTTATCATTGTGGTTACATAAATAGCCACTGCTCGGTCGCGTACGTGGACTAGTCCAAGACCTCCACGACTACGAGGAAGGGTGAGGGTTTCGTATCCTACCTTAAAAAGCAGACCCGTGCTCACAAAATATCCTAGTGCCGCCAGGATTCGGCGGGCCAGCACCACCGGCATAGGAAGAACTTGTGCCAGGTGGGGGATGCGAGAGGCTAGATAAGTGTTGGCAAAGGTGACCCGTTGTATCATATCCAGTGCCCTTAACCTGTGACTTCGGACACTCGCACGAATTGTTTGCAGAAGATGTCTGTAACTCAGTGCCGCCGTGCGTCGAACGTCTGTAGTGAAGATTATTCCTAGGCATTTCATCTTGTTGATCGGCTGTAATGGTGCTACACTTCCTGTCGGGAGTCCTCTCCCGATGTTCATCGCTCCCGACTTTGCCATGTTCAGGCGACTTCCCGTAGCCATACAATACAAATTAATCCAATTCAAGGAGGCTCTTGCCTAGTCTCCTGACCGTGCTAAAAAACACTAGGTCATCTGCGTATGTTCGGCATATAAACTTGTTGTGCCTTATCGTCATTCCTTGGAGTCGATTCCGGAGCCCGCAGAGCAGGGGCTCGACAGCGATGGCATACAATATCGTTGACAGCGGGCACCCTTGTCTGACCGATCGTGAGACGGTGATGGGCCCCACCAAGCGTCCATTGATGAGCACTTTGGATGCGGCTCCGTGGAGTAGTCTCATAACGACGGTGACAAAACTTTCCGGAAACTTCATTTTTGTCATAACGTCCGTGAGATAAGCATGACTCAGCCTGTCAAATGCGCGATCGAAGTCTATCGATACCAATACACCCCGGAGACGACATGTTGATGCCAGTGCGATAACATCGCGGTAGTCACTGAGTGCCGTTTGTATATTGCTGTCTCCTCCTAACTGGGATTGGTCGAGTGAAATCACTTGGCGTATTACGCGTTTAAAACGTGCTGCAAGTATCCTGGCGTAGATCTTGTAGTCGCAATTAAGAAGGGTCAGTGGCCGGTAGGCCTGTATCCCTGTGCCGCCAGATGGTTTGTGGATGGGGATGATCATTCCTTCCACGAAGGCGGGTGGAAGAGGCACGTTGGGAGACATCAATTCGCAGTACATGGCAGTCCATCGTGGAATCATGAGATCTTTAAATGTACGATAGAACTCTAACGGAAACCCGTCGGGCCCCGGCGATTTGTGCGACGCTCCCTTATCAATCGCTTCCATTACGTCGTCAACTGTGATTTCACCTGTTAACTCCAGGTTGGCCGGCTCGTCGAGACACGCGGAGAGCGTTCGTCGGACCTCCTGAAAGGCTGGCTGATCGTGTTCCGCTTCTTCATAGAGATGACCGTAGTGTTCCACGAAAGCGTTGGTAATATCTTTTTGCGTTGTCATGCGGCGACCATCTGGCAGTACGACCGTCTGTATTAAGGTTCTGCGGCTACGTTGTTTTTCTCTGATAACGTGATACATCGACGGTGATTCTCCACGGATTCGTTCAAAGGCCCTTGCACGGATTGCGACTCCCTCCAGACGACGGCGCGTTATGGAAATTATTTGGGCCTGTGCTCGTTTTATACCGGCTCGACGCTCCTGTGAAGGTGCTTGTACAGAAAGTTCGCGGAGCATCGTGAAATAAAATTCCGTCGTGTGTCGCCTCCACATCATCTGCTCTCTTCCGTATGCAATTAACGCTCGGCGCAATGCAGGCTTAACGCATTCCAGCCACCACTGCAACGTCGTCGGATATGTCGGGAGGCGTCGTTCACACACGTGCCAAGCATCTTCGACTATGCGTCTGCACTCAGGTTCCCTGAGGTGTGCTGTATTCAGTTTCCAAACACTGCGACTCCTCCAAACTTGTTGACGACTCAGGGAGACCGTGCAAATATATGCTATGTGATCTGAAAAGGCGACAGGCCACAATTCCGCATCGAGGATCGCAGGTTCGAGACGACGTGTTACGTAAATGCGATCGAGCCGACTTGCAGAGTGACTCGTGACGTAGGTGTATCCACGTCTGTCGCCATGTATCTTCTCCCATGTATCAATGAGATTCATGTCCTGTATGAGTTGTCGCAGCTCCGGGCATGAAGTATAACGTGGATGTTGATCCTTTGGTGCGAGCACGCAGTTGAAGTCGCCTCCAAATAAGACATTTTCATACCGACCTAAGAATAGTGTTGCAATCTCCTCTGCGTAAAATCGGGATCGGTCGCGCCGTCTGTCGGACCCCGACGGTGCGTAAATGTTAACGACCCGTACTCCCAGCACTGTGAGAGCCAGTCCCCGCGCTGACGGCAGGTACACCACGTCCTCGGCTACTATGCCACTACGTAGAAGTATCGCTGTTCCGCTGTCGCCGTCGGTAGTAGGTGTAATGTACGTATCGTACTCATAGAGGTCGGGGAAGCTCCCAACACATACTTCCTGCAGCAGAACGATGTCGACGTCTGACGCATGCAACATGTCTCGTAATAACTGCAATTTTACAGGCGTTCTGATCGTATTGATATTAATAGAGGCTGTTCGATATGCCTGCCGCTGTTCCTCAGTGCGTAAAGCGCACATGAACGCTTATGTTAATTTGTGTGCTGCTGCCCGGTGACCTGCTGTCTGTGCGTCAATCTGCATCTTCTGCGCGGTTAACATCCTGTGGACGCAGCACTCGCCATTGCGGGTGCGTCGTCAGTGTGTGGGTCAGCATCGGATTCGTCGGCCCAGTTACTGTGCTGGAGGTCCAGCTCCCGTCGCGTCTCTCCGGCCGGGCTGACCGAAGGCGGTGGCGTTGCTGCGGTGGGTGGAGGGTCTCCTTCCGTCGGCTTTCCGTCCGGTGTGTCTGTATTCAACCCCTGTCTAGCGTGATTCGCGTCGTACTGCTGTGTGGGGGGTAGAACTCCCGTTGCGCCTCCGGATGCTCTGTATCGACGTTACACGCAAGATCGTCTGACATGGACTGCAGTAAGCAGGTATCCGACGGCGCTAGCCGTCGTTTCTTGTGGCGCTTCGGCGACCGTTGTTTGCGCGTGTGCGCCTCCGTATCCGAGTGCGGAAGTGACTCCCGGTGCTCAGGGACGAAAGCAGCTGTCGGCACAACCGCAGGATCAATTTCCATATCTCCTACCGATCCTTTCCGCTCGGTTAAGGGCGTCGTCGGCGCCGGAGCGGCAGAAGTGTGCGTCGTTTCGTCACTAGAGGCGGTCTCTGCTGCAGTCGGTTGCCGTAAACTGTCAGGATTCTGTACCTGGTCATTCTTCGGGATGGGATCTGTTCGGAATGCGTCCGCATACGTTAGTGGCAGCGGCGTCAACGTGGACGTAGGTACAGGTTCGCCATTTGGAACTTGCACTATCCTCCGCTGCATACATTCGGAACGCACGTGGCCCTCTTTCCCGCATCCTGAGCATGTTTTGGGTTGTCCATCGTAGATGACTATAGCTCTGCATCCGCCGATGAACAAGTACGAGGGTACATGTCGTGTCAGTTCTATTCTGATTTGACGCACCCCATTGAGAACGGGGTAAGTCGTGAAGTTGGACCATTTTTCCTGAACGTGGCTGAGCACTCTTCCATACGGGCGTAAGGCGTCAATGACCAAGTCAGACGGAACCTCGAAGGGAAGTTCGAAAATGCGTATGTTTCGTAAGCCCAGTCCTGCATGATCAATAGTTACTTCTCCAACATGTCCATCAGAGTGACGAAATTTGAGTCCATGTTTGGTATCTCGGATGATTCTGTCACATACTGCATCGTTAATCAGCTTGACGTAAACGACACTGCTCACTATGGAGAGGTGGATTCCGATAAGTTCGTTGTACTCAAGTTTAACTTCGTCTCGTAGGAACCGTTCTATTTCGTAGGCTTTCGGTCTCGCATATACATTCGAAAAACTAATCTTGAGAGTCGACTTTCGGTATGCATGTGCCATTCTGTATCGAGTCGTCTAAACGCGCGAGTACTCCGAAGAGGTAAACAACTGCGCGAGCGCGAACTACTCCGGCAGGGACGTAAACAGACGTCCGTGCCGTAGCACCGCCGAACGCAGACTATGCCATCTGAGCTACCGAAGCACGACTCACGCCTGGTACTCACAGCTTTACTTCTGCCAGTATCTCGTCTCCTACCTTCCAAACTTTACAGAAGCTCTCCTGCGAACCTTGCAGAACTAGCACTCCTGAAAGAAAGGATATAGTGGAGACATGGCTTAGCCACAGCCTGGGGGATGTTTCCAGAATGAGGTTTTCACTCTGCAGCGGAGTGTGCGCTGATACACACATCCCCCAGGCTATGGCTAAGCCATGTCTCCACTATACCCTTTCTTTCAGGAGTGCTAGTTCTGCAAGGTTCGCAGGAGAGCTTCTGTAAAGTTTGGAAGGTAGGAGACGAGATACTGGCAGAAGTAAAGCTGTGAGTACGGGACGTGAGTCGTGCTTCGGTAGCTCAGATGGTAGCGCACTTGCCCGCGAAAGGCAAAGGTCCTGAGTTCGAGTCTCGGTCGGGCACACAGTTTTAATCTGCCAGGAAGTTTCATATCAGCGCACACTCCGCTGCAGAGTTAAAACCTCATTCTGAAAATGTATGTTGCGTCCATATCACGAAATATAAAAAACGCGATATTTGTACTTAAAAATGAATAAGAACATTTTAAGAAACAAAGGAATTGAAGACATTAGCTGCCAGTGGGAACTGATTTATACCAATGGGGCAAGTTGAAGATTTGTGCCGGCTGGGATTCGACTTGCCCCAGTGATAAAATCAATGCCCACTGGCAGCTAATGTCTTTGAGTCCTTTGTGTCTCGATTCATAGTGGCTGCAGAATACAGAACATTTTAAATTAAGCCCAACAGTCGAAGTTGTTAGTATCAACTAAAACAGGCAAATATCTGAAACCAGTTACTAATTTTGCAATTCCAAACAGAGTTTCAGATTAAACTCCAATTATTATGTGAACTAGATTCACTACTTCTACTTTACTTGTTTCTGCGGCCACAAGCAGCCTTTCGCTATCGTGCTCACATTACACTCTTCACTTCACAGAGAGTGTCTCTACTAACAACAACTGAATCTGTTTGTGGTGTGGTAGTAGATTCAGAAACGTTTAATGGAACTGTAAACTAGGTGACAGGTTACAGAAAATTGGGTGTTTAGGTTTATATTCGTAAATGTCACTGTTAAACGTAACGCAAAATGTTCACATTCCTATTTAAACGTAGCTCGAACGGCTTTTATTTACAAATCTCTTTTTCTCTTAGACTGTACATATTTGGCCACATGACAGCAACAAGAATGCTTTACTTAACTAACAACATGATAACATTATTAGGAGAAACGATGTCTGATGAATGAACTTCTAGCAGCAGTGTCTAGCTTTCCTTCCCTCTTTCTCTCACGCAAGACGAAAATAAATTCAAAAGGGAGACCGGCAAACACGGCGTATAAAAAAAAAAATTAGAACGACGGAGGCCAGTTCACTCCTTAAAATTCCTTACTTGTCGACGAAGTTTTACTCCAATATTTAAATAGTGATTTCCTTTTGGACGGAACTAGACTTAGTGAACATTCCTGCGACGGGGGAGTACGCAGGGTGAGTCATGGGAATCGGCAGTAACGATTATTGGGGAGCGCACCCTCGCCCTGCCACGTATTGGCACGCTGGGGGTTGTTTTCTGCGAACGCGACGCACCTCTCTCAGCCAACAGTTCGCCAACAGATACTGCACTTATTCCCTTCGGAGGTTTGCTCGTATTATTTTTCGGCCGCCAATAACATCAATAGCAATTTCTATGAAGTTATACTGTATCCAGTGCAGAGCTACTTGGATATTCCCCTCATAATATTGATGAAGTAAATAGCCAGAAAATTACGGAATGTGTTTATAACATGAAATCGGGAGCGGCAGAAATATGCCACATGACCTCTGAACACATTGTGACTTACATTTCGCACAACGGCAATGCGCAAAGCTAATGAATTATTATTTAACAGTTAATTACGTCACTTGAAAAATATCAATAAAATGCATCAGCGTTGAGCGCCCATGTACTTTCTACGGGAGCCTGGTAATTTCAATCTTTTCCATATGTGAATTATTACACTTATGTCCTGTTCTGCTAAATCCTGCCGTCTTAATAATATGCGGACGTATTTTGGAAGATACATCTGCAGACCTTCCCAGTGTTTTGCCATGAATAACACAAAGAAACATTGTGTTAACGTCATAAAGAATAATCCTAATATTAATCTTCGTTCAAGATGATTAGCAGTTTAGTTACTGTGCCGTCTTTTAAGGATAGAACATTACACAGTTGAACGATGTGCTCTGGAGACATTGCACAACAAATCAATACGTATCGAATCATTTTTTTCTTTTCTCTTTTCCCATTACGAGACGTGTACCATCAACTAAAACTCTGAATAATTTACGATTTATATCACACGGTTTTTGGCATATTGCGGCAGGCAATAACTTCGTTCGCTATCGACATGGCCTACGGATGGAGCTGGTTGTGGCCAGAATAAAGGAACCGCAGATACATATACGTCAACTGGTTTAGGGAAACAGGATAGTCACTGAGTCCTACTGAGTTTAATGAACGAGTCTAGACCACGTTATGCAGTAAAATGTGAAAAATGACAACAAACAACAAGTGATTTGGACATTTTTTGATATTTTATGCGAGAATGGCATAAAAACATAATTATGTAGTGTATCATACAACAGATTTTAAAATGTGCCACCGTTCACAGAACAGAATGCTTGGCATCAATCATCTGGACGTTCCTTTATTCATGTATCGGCATCAGCATCCCTCCTGTGAAGACATTACGTACAATACAGCATGTGACCAAAGTGAGTATGGACTATGGAAATTCAGCATGGATGCCCAATGCAGTCTAAATCCTCAGATTCTGGACACTTCGAAGTCGTTGCAGTTGGTGTTCCAGGTGCTAGCCAAGGAAATACTGTAATACAGCCAAGGAATTGTCGTGAGACCATAGTTGTGCGTGGCCGCGCTTTGTCCTGTTGGACAAGTGCTCCTGTTAAGTCCAGACGAAACAGATCGCAGGACGTCCTGAATGTAAAATTGTGCCCTCCCTAACAAAGATACAGACAACACTGTTTAAGCCACTGAAGTCCGCAGCTCGTGGTCGTGCGGTAGCGTTCTCGCTTCCCACGCTTCCCCCGGGTTCGATTCCCGGCGGGGTCAGGGATTTTCTCTGCCTCGTGATGACTGGGTGCCGTGTGATGTCCTTAGGTTAGTTAGGATTAAGTAGTTCTAAGTTCTAGGGGACTGATGACCATAGATGTTGAGTCCCATAGTGCTCAGAGCCATTTGAACCATTTGAACCAAGCCACTGAACACGCATTCGTGAGCGATGTCAGTAAAACCTACATTGACTCCTGGGTTGAGTTTCTGTTTGTTACGTAAGTCACTTGTGAAATCCATTCAAAACATGTTCACCAACAGGGAGGATCGTTCATCGTACTACAGCAGACTCAAAATTGAGGTGACCATTACAAAGTCTCTAGAAACGCACAGGGCTGTCATCAGAGCCCAAACACTGTTTGGATTCGTTAAAGACAACATAAATTTAGTCCACTGGAGTGTTTCACGACCTCACTGCAGATGGAGGCGACAGATGCAAAGAATACCCGAAGAGATTCGTTGGAACTCATCTCCTCTCAATCAGTGTCACAATACATCCCTCGCAAACCAGTTTCATTAGATGAACTATATCGTTTTGCGGCAGAAAGACATGACACATGGGTCAACAACTACTCACATGTCCAAACGTGGCTTCGATGCACGCCAACTGCTGCAGTCGTATATGTGCACACACCACTTTCAAAGTGACGTCTTTGAAAACCACGTACCCGCATTTACGAGGGTAAAAAACATGAAGAAGGTGCTTCATTGCAATGTCACATGCAACGAGAAGCAGCGAAATTCACAGATAGCGCTACTTTCGCATTAACGTCATATCAAAGGTACTTGGATGAACAAGAGAAGCCCTGGAGATAAAGCTAGGCTCCAACAAGTACATTGGCGAATAAAATACACTAATGAAAAAAACCTTATTATTAAGTTTTACATTTATATCACAGTCTCTATTTTCCTACTCCTGAAGAATATTAATCCAGAGTCGAACCTTCTGCATCTCTTCTCTCTACATTCGTTCACAAACGTCGATTGATGCATCTGGGCTTTATCTTTCATGTCAGACATACAGGTCAGAGCTAGGCGTTCTCTTCAAACGGAAAAACTGAAGTACAATTAATGTAATGATCGAAATTAATACTCAAACTGTGATAGTTCATTTGCTTCTAACTACGGCAACGAAGACAGTATACTTAAGTAAATAATACTATAGCAATTCATTCATAGTCTGCGCTATCCCTCCCATTTCAAGCAATTCAGAACACAGTGTCCTGGAGCATCATCAGCTATCATACATTATGAGCTCAACTTGCGAGATGTCTCTTCTTTACTTGCCAGTGTGACCACTACCACTGTCAGTCAATCATAATAAATGCTCAGAGAAAAGATATCCCGTACGCAACACTGCTTCCCAAAAACCAACCGAGTTGCATATCGCCGTAGTAGAGCCGCTGTTCCACACCACTTTCTCCTCGACACTCCATCTCACTTGTTAAAATTGCAAATGGAAGCTTGCTGTTTCGCACAGTGAGTCCGCTTTACACGACGCGTCAGAATATATGATCCCGTTTTCACAGCAGAACTCGCATTCTTCCTATATCGGATACATGTCACTACCGTATCCCACACAGATAGCTGAATCTGAGGCGATTTCCCTTCAGGGATCACATCGATGTATTGCAACTTTTTCAAACAACGGTTAAACCGCTGTTCATTTAACGTATTACGGGCTGCCTCGGCCTCAAGGAAGATTTCAGAACTGTTTCCATATCTCAAAGTGTATAAGGCTATGGATGCTTTCGACGTAAATGATGGTAAAGTCATAAAGAAAAATCAGCTTTCCGTCACTCAATTGATTATTAACGTTGTCTCACAGTAAAGAACTCAAAATGTCTCAATGAATTTCCAGTTCTAATACGTATTCTTCAGAAAGCAAAGTAGGAGCAAGTACGAAGATGTTGGTACGATGTCTAACACCACACGCGACCTGTATGGATTCGAAGTAAACCACGGAGCAATTCCCCGATTCGGGGAACAGCGATACCCTCAGCATCCTGCGACGAGCGAGCTGTTTATGGCCATACATACAGAGGACTTCCCGGTGTGTTACTGCAGGCTCGTTTGAAAGAATGCGCCCTCGCATCTTCATGCGTTTATCCTGAGCCATTCCGCTCGAAAGTTATAAACTCTTATATAAACAATCCAGTTGTTCTTTCTCTGGCGAAAGAATTGTAACCGAAAGCTAGCGGGCTTAAAACCGCTAATCACACTGTGGAACTTGGAGCCCTGCGTATATCAGTAGTGCTCTCTTCGAGTTCGTTTAATATTTTACCCAAACGGAACAAAGATTTCTGAAGAAGTTATACAGGTAGTTTTATTACCCGAATAGGTGTTTCCCTGTTATTACACTACTTTTTCTTGTGCTTTTGTCCCGCATCTGCGTAGGGTCGGCATGATCATTAACGGATGTGGTATGGCTAGTTAGAGGGCGGCCTGATGCCCTTCCTGTGGCCACGCCGTTACCCCCAAGGACGGAATGTGTGTACCCCCAACTGACTGCATGCAGTATTATTCGTGTGAAAGTTTTTCAGATATTTGCGCATCGTGTAACTGAGGCGTTATTCACCAAGTCGGATGTGAGAAACCGCCCAAAAACCACATCAGGCTGGCCGGCACAGCGACCCACGCCGTCAATCCGCCTGGCTCTGAGCACTATGGGACTTAACATCTGTGGTCATCAGTCCCCTAGAACTTAGAACTACTTAAACCTAACTAACCTAAGGACATCACACACATCCATGCCCGAGGCAGGATTCGAACCTGCGACCGTAGCAGTCGCGCGGTTTCGGACTGAGCGCCTAGAACCGCTTGCCACCGCGGTCGGCTATTCCATATGGGACCGACGCATATACCCAAGCCGGAAGCGGCGCTGTAACACGCATGATAATCCGGGTGAGTTCTTCCTCTCATTATACTTGTCTCGACAATTGTTTGTTTACAATAAATCGGTATTTTACATATGATACAGGACGGAGAATATAAAACTTGCTCGGAAAATATGTACAATAAGACTGACGCGAGACAGTCCTTCGTTAATGAACATCACAGGAGACGCTGGAAATGGCCGCCGTTGACATCGATGCATCGCTATGCTCGACTTAAAAAACTATGAGACATGTGTAGATGCTCTGTCTCAGGAGTAGCAGCAACAGTGTTTTCGATATTTTGATGAAGCTCTTCCAGTGTGTGAAAGTTGTTTGAGTACAACTGACCTTTCAATTTGCCGCTCAGATTAGAAGCACAGGGGGAAAGGTGGCACTGTTTATGCCGTTTGTTCTCTCTTGAACGAACACCTCAGGCATTCCTGACAAGATCATCAAGACGGTATGTGCTGTTGCTCTGCCTATCTGAAAATATTCGTACAGTCGTTCTTCTTCTGTGAGTTTACCCATATACGGATTAAACAGTTTTTGGACATACCGGTTACCATTAACAGTTTGGTGGAAGGTACGAGTTACGATGCGGACATCAGACACTGTGCTCCAAACACAAATCTTCAGAGCACTGATGGGGATTTGCTGATGCATAATGGCGCATGGTCTGTGAGTTCACGTATCCTGACAGGCTGCACAGGCCTCAGCTGAAGAAATGAAAACTTAGAATCCGAAAGTTCTGATTCCATATAAGTCAGCAGCCGATTGGTGCATCGACATCACAGTTTCCAGCATTTTTTGTGATGAGCAGTTATCCTGTTCATTAACAAGGCTGCTCAATTCCGCGTCAGCCTTGTAAATATTTTCCGGATCAGTATTATTTTCCCAATCCTTTATATACGTATCTTGAGTCTGCTGACTATCCGATGCCGTTCTCCACAATTTTTATCTAGTGGTAATCTTTTCATCTCGGCATTCTAATTCAGTCTATTTTAATTATTTTAATCTATGCCGATTGCTCTAATTTTCCCTCTTGTGCTCTGTACCAGGCCAAATTAATTGTTCATGGATGCCTTAGCACAAACTCCACTAAACTATTCCTACTTCTGCTAAGGGACTTCCATACACTTCTTCCTTCGTCTATTCACGCGACTACCTCATTATTTTTATTATTATTTTCTTTTGAGCATTTAATGTTGAGACGCTACTGTCAATGTGAGTCATTTCATTTTTTTTTTTTGTTTTAATGTATGTAAGGTGATTAATTATATCAAATATAAATAAACTGAAGTCTCCCACAGTAGCCCATCAGAATAGTGGCAACGCCCGACTTCTGTGAAATGTCGGAAACCGGTGTATCCACTTCGGCACGGCCGCTGAAACAGCTGCGACGAAAGTGTGATTCTATTAGAAACGCGGGAACTGTTTTGTACAGGCAATACGGGATACATTCCATAAATAATCCCATTCAATTATGATAAATTCTCGTTCAAATATATTTTAAAAAATACATCGCATTCTCTTTTACATTTAATTATGTTCATTAATCCCGTTTTAATCAAAATTCAGCAGAACTGACACGTGCAACAGTTATACGGGATTAATTTCGAGATATTAACAGAACTATGCATGCAATACATACGTAAATAGTTGCGTTCTCTTCGTTGTGTGTTTTGCGCTACGGTATTTATTCGCAAATATTTGCTGCTGTACGAACGAGACATCAAACAAAAAAATGTTGTTCGTAATTATTTTATTATTAAATTCTGTGTACTACGTACACTGGAGCATGCGATGCACAACAAAAAGCATTTCAGAGTTTTGTTTTAGCGTTATTTGTGCTATATTATTTTCATTCTTTCCCACAGTCAGACCAAGTATTACACATTTTGCTGCCAGATCATCATAAATTTTCTGCAATTTTTTCTGTAGGGCACATCACTTGTTATTTCTACTTATTTCATATCTTCTTTTCTTGCCATAATCTTCGGTTAACTGCGACTTTCGGAGAATGCCATAACCTGTCTGGTTGGTACTATTCTGGTAATATTCTCATAGAATTTTAGCCGGTTTTGTTCACATCTGCACAAATATTGATATACTTTCCAGTTTAGTTATTTGCTCTTACTCTGCACCTTCCTTCTTTTCTGTAATTTAAACATAAAATTTTCCTGTTTACTTTTCTCTCTCTCTCTCTCTCTCTCTCTCTCTCTCTCTCTCTCTCTCTCTCTCTCTTATTTCTTACATGTCTCTCTGTTTAAAATGAGATTCGGCATTAAAACCACGCACTGGTTTGATGACTGAGTTAGAGTGTCTCAGTTTAGTGTATTCTGAGATGGATTTTTTGTTGCAATGAAGTCTGAAACCATTTGCACGTAAATTGAGCCATTGTCTTTCCATAAGCTCAGTCTCACACTTCAGTCTTTGCTTTTCTTTATTGTTCTTAGCCCCTGTTCTTACCATTAGATCGATAATTAACCTTGGACCTACCATAATGTACCCAGTCTACTTGTCCATTCATTTATTGAGGATGTTCTGTGTGCTTGTTCCTATAGCCGTCTTAGCTATAATTCCGTAAGCTTTATATTACTTGTCTATGGCCTTAAGTTCCATGTAGTTCTATTAGCGTACAATTCAGATGTGGGGAGGAAGGATGGAATGTAATAGGCCAAGAGGCCCATTACAATTTCATTGAGCTATTAGCAATAAATCACTGGAAACTGTAACAACCGTAAAATACCTTGGAGTAGCTGTCCGGAGTGCCCTCAAGTGGAATGATCAAATAAAACGAATTGTGGGAAAAGCAGGTACCGGGCTGCGATTCATTTGAAGAATTTTAAGGAAATTAAATTCACGCACGTAAGAAGTAGTTCAAAAACACTTCTAATTAGTGTTTACCGTCTCAGTAGCCAAATGGTGGCACCCTGCCTTTGTCAGCAATGCGGTGAAGACGGAGTTGTTTACGTCCTCGCCGCGGCGCGCGCTATCGAGGTGTTTACGTGCTCCAGCAGCCTTTGCGCGAGTGAGTGTCATTCAAACTAAATGGCTAATTGCTATCAGAAATCGACGCTGAAATTCAGGTTCTCGACTGAACATGCACGTCTAAATGCGCTGGAAATAGAACGAATTCTTCGAAATGATGTGAAAGTGCCCTGTACTGATCTTGTTGGAATACACCTCTCAATTGTGAGCAGCAGGCTTTACGTTGAATTAGTAACTGATGCAGCGTGTGACACAGTTTTAGAGAAGACGAGGGACTGGCTCAAGTTCTGGCAAGGGCGGCAACATTGGGTTGATGGCTGTGGTTCATGCTGATCTCAGTCTCAGCCGATGGTATGGGCGGATGATATTTTCCCCGAATCTTCGGCCGAGGATGCACGGGTGACTGTTGCCTCGGCAGCACAGGAACGATAGAATATTTTGTGTGGTGAAAGGGTTGTTCAACGTGGTTGATCTACTCCTACGATTACATCTCTCCCCATGTTGCTAGTAACGTCTCACTGTCTGTGGACCAGCTGCAAACCTACAAGCTGCCTCCATCAATCTCAACATGATCGGCACTCTTATCAAACTTCAACTCCTGTGCGATACGTTCAGGGCGGCGAAAGTGGATGTTGCACTCATGCACGAAGTTCGACAGAAGACCCTACATAGCTTGTATGTGTTTACTCATTACATTACTCATGCTTCTACGAGAGTCCCTGGAAGGCTACCCTTGGGTGAGATGGAACAGAGATAACTAATGGGATGTACTTGCCCGTCAGCACGGGGACTGGCTATCTCTGTTCCATCTCACCCAAGGGTAGCCTTCCACGGACTCTCGTAGCAGCACGAGTAATGTAATAAGTAAGGGATTCGAGTTACTAATGTCTATGCCCCTTCTAGAACAGATAAAAGGCGAGACCAGTCACAGTTTTGCCGGCCGCGGTGGCCGAGCGGTTCTAGGCGCTTCAGTCCGGTACCGCGCGACCGCTACGGTCGCAGGTTCGAATCCTGCCTCGGGCATGGATGTGTGTGGTGTCCTTAGGTTAGTTAGGTTTAAGTAGTTCTAAGTTCTAGGGGACTGATGACCTAAGATGTTAAGCCCCTTTGTGCTCAGAGCCATTTTTTGAACCAGTCACAGTTTTATGCGGAAACATTACTGGGCCGCTATGTCACATCGTTATTGGATGTGACTTCAGTAGTGAGCTATCTCACAAAGAACAACAACCAAAACTACACTCTAGTGCCCCAAACTGCGTCTCTTGGTACAACACCTGCCTCTTGCTGATACTTGGAAGGTGTTAGATGATGATCGCCCTGGGTTTACTTATGTGACCAGCCATTCTGCCAGCAGACTCGATCGCATCTTCATCTCCTCTGGCCTAGCGATGGTGATTCTGGAAGCGGAGCACTGGCCCATGGCTATCTCGGACCACAGTGCCTACCTCTGCGCAGTTAACCTCCAGAGGTAGATGGCGTGGAGAAGTCGAGGATTATGGAAACTGAATGTGGTACTTCTATGGTATAAGGAATGTAGGTGACTAACAACGAATACGTGGGCCTCATGTGAACATCTACTACTGAGGTAACTGTAGACACTTCGAGGGTGGCTCGAATGTGTCGAAGTGGCTTTATGATGTGCACTGGTCAGTTAATGGTAGGAAAGATCGCTATGGCACAGACAAACGATGAACTACTTTATGTGCTTCTCCGAGAGCTTATGACACCCCCGTCATCCCAGATCGCTAGGCGGAGGTCTGCTAAACCAATACGAAGATTTTCTCCTTTAACCGCCATAGACTCCAAGGAGTCGTGGTGTGAATGAGATGCCAGGACAGCATCGGAGGAGAGCTTCCCCCTACGCTCTACATTAACTCCGAACTACAACAGAGTCGATGAAAATCGGTGCACGCTCTGGATCTCCCAGATGGTTGCAGGGTAACGACCCAGGCATACACCACATGTGTATTCGTCGACCACTATGACCGACTACATCAGGAGGAACGCCACGATGATGCTACCTTGGGAGCAGTCCTCCCAACCATCATTGATATTCTTGAAGATATGGCATCAGCATCCCTTTTGGAGGAGATCAGGAGCGATGATTTTGTGGACGCCCTTGCCAAGGGGGCAGTTAAGAAATTACTGGGACCAGATAGCTTTTCATTGGAATTCTACCAGGGCTTTAAGCATCTGATTGCCCTGCAGTGGAAGGAAATGTAAAAAGAGTTGCTATCATTAGCGGACCCCTACCACCAGATTTAGTGGAAAGGCTCATTATTCCAGTGCCCAGGTCAGCTGGAGGTGCACAGATTGAACATTACCACCTTATCACCCTAATCAACTGTGATTTCAAGATCTTCACCAGAACCTTGGCAATGGGCCTTAAGCGGGTATCGCGCCAAGTTATTTCATACAAACAAAACTCTTTGGTGGGGAACAGCAATATTCAGACGGCTATTAGCGACTATCGAGATGTCATCACCCTTGCTTCGACTTGTAGGTTGTGTAGTGCCCTGGTCTCCGAGGACTTTGATCTCGTGTTTGATAAAGCAAGTCATTCTTTCTTGGCTGCCAAAACTACCGTACGGCCTTCCCTGCCGCCTTTACTCACGTGATAATGCGCATCCTCCATGGTTCCTCGTCGAGGATGGTGTTTAATGCTAAGGTGGGAAGACACATCCCAGTTTTACTCTTAGTTTGACAAGGCTGCCCCTTCCAACGATCCTCTTCATAATAGCAACAGGGCTACTTCTATGTGGGCTGAAACATCTTTTGGGGTTCATGCCGGGGGGACACAGTTTCCAATGCCATGTTGGCATAAGTGATCAATCCTTTTTCAGCCGCTCTGAAAAGGAGATCCAGATGGCGCTAGGATGGATCATTCAGCATGGGTCTGCAGCTGCCAGCAACATGAACATGGTCAAGTACTGTGACATGGAAATGGAAATCGACAGAGAGCTCCCAGGTGGATGCCGGAGGGGGGGGGGGGGGGGGCGACGGAAGGTGCCCCATAGTGGACGATGGAGACACTTCGGTGTTAGGGCATCGTATTTACGAGAGATATCCTCCGTATGACGGCACCGAAATACAACCACCTTTTACAAACGGTCCACACGGACTTCAGACGCCACCTCCCCTGAGGCGTCCTGGATCCAGGTGGCCTTTGGATACGTCGTTAGTAATGGACTTATCTTCAAGTGTGGTGGCCTTATATATTAACACCATATTCAAGATGTGGACCATCGTCCACACAGCTTCACTAGTCTCCTTACTGATGAACTGGCGCCTCTGTCCTGCCTGCCCCCTGTTGCACTCGCTAACATCGCGCCGACATTCTTACACGTCAAAACACTCATTCAGAAATATAACGATGTGCACAGGAATTTCCCCCATGACAGGGCACCTACGGCGCATGATGTGTACGGCCTGTTGATGTCGAATCACCCTGGGAATCAGAGTTGAGAGACGCCATCCGATCGTGGCTTGGTTTCCACGGTGTGGCAGGCGATTCATCAAAGATATTTCGCAACGGAGACTCGTGCCACTTAGTATCTCATGGTTAACGAAAAGTTTCCGTCAAGATGTCGACTGCACCACATTGCTTTGGTCGAATCCCCAATTTGCATCCAGATGAACATCGCCTGGAATGTGGACCTTCAGCAGATGTGTGGCTTCTAATTCGAAAGATGCTTGCCTTGTATCGCCGAGTGCCGCTCCACACAATTGAGTCCGGAATGCTCCTTTGTCGGATTGAGACCTACTTTCCGCTGTCAAAGACATATGCTGTCCCAAAGATGCGATTGATTTTTGGACTTTCCTAAAGGGAAGACACGGTGAATTGCAACACTCTCTCCTTATCGTCAGATTTTTGGTAATTACTTAAGCAGTGTATTCAAGAATCCTCCCCCCTTCCCCTCCTACGCCCCCCCCCCCATCCCCGCAGTTCGGCTATACTAGGTAAGAGAAGTGGATTCTGGTACTCACTAATTTGCGTCTAGCAATGGACCATTGAACAATAATGTACTACGAGAAGATGTACCCACGTCCGTGGTGTGGAGAGTTGTGGGCGGACAGTGCTCATTTTCTGAAGTTTCGAGTGATCGTCGCTCTTATGGTGTTCTACCGCAAGGGTATGCTCAGCTTGGCTGCATTCCATGTTATAATGTTTTCTAATAAAACACATCGTTGTCCGCGGATTACCTTTGGTATTGTAATTTATGCTTACTACTGTTAGAATCATGTGAGCCCACTGACTTTAAACGGCTAGCGTCGCAAGAGGAAAAATTACAGTGAAATTCTTTTTGTTCTAATTGTACAGTAAATTTTCCACCTTCTCATCATTGTGAAATTTTTGTCTTAAAAAAAGGGTCATGTGGCTCGGACTCTGAGAACCTAAAAAAAGTGGTTGATGAGACAGCTCGCGATAAGCGGGAAATAGTACATAAAAGTACATAAAAGAACAACAAAACAGACCTGACGTGAGACTCAGGACACAACAAACCATCAACGTAACAGACACCTCTGAAGAAGATGGCGAAATTGATGCAAGCAGTAACACATTTAATGATGACAACAACTTCCCTAAAGTACTGCATAAGCTGTGACAGCTTATTGTACTTAGTCGCCTAAAACCTGTACAGTAGATGCTGGCACATAGCTTAGTAACAAGTACTAGCGGTGGGGACATGGATCGATGTTTTTCCGAGATGTTTCTCATCACCCCCCCCCCCCCTTCCCCAATCTCCCGCTGCCATGTGGTGCCGAGAATCTACAAGTCATCTTTAATATTTCTTGTCGTCTTTAAACTTCATCGTTACTTCCGTTTTTATTGCTAAAAACCATATTTGCTTGGTATAAGAAACATTTTATGTTATCACATGAAAAATTGTAAAAGTACAATACTTTTTAAAATGTTAGGCAACAGGTCTCTAAATATTCAGTTCATTAAGTGAATAAAAAATGGAAAATGTGTATATAGACGCAAAAAGTACTGTAGACGTCGATGTCATGGACGGAGACGGGGCACAAAATTGATTGGGAAAGAATGTAAAAGGGAATCCACACTGTCATTTTCGAAGGAAACATCCCGAAATTTACCTTCCGCGATTTAGAGAAATCATAGAAAAGCAAAATTAGGATGGCTGAACGAGGATCTGAACAGCAGGTCTCCCGACTGCGAGTCCAGGGACCTTCTACAGCACCACCTCGCGTCGTGATTCTGACGTGATTTGCCCCGTACCTCTCCTTCTAGCGATTTACTGTCACGTCCATGTGATTCTTCGTGCTAGATATCTAGTGTCAGAAAATTCTGTCACGAGCAATGACCAATGTTCGTCGAAAACCATTCTAATGTCGAAGACGATTTGAATAAAGCAGCAATATATTTTAGTCTATAATCCGTTGTTTTTAATTGTGTGTACACATGTTTTAAATACCATCTACGGAGTAGGCACTGTAACAGAATGGTGAATAATTGATAATTGCTGAAAGTAAAGTAAACGCGTGAGACTGCTGTACGAGTAATAGTCACGCACTTGCGAGACGGTTTATTCGTTAAAGAAAGTGCGGAGCTGGGGCCAGGGAATGGACGGTGGAGATTCCTAAGTGTTGGAGAACGATTGAACATCGAATTAAAGAGAGGTTCTGTTAAATTATATGTCATTGAGACAACTGTGACTCAGGAATGTTGGTAATATGTGCGTAACTGATCAAAAGGAAATATTTTAACACGATATATATGTGTGTACTGACTCACTGGGACGGAACAATGAGAAAGGATCGATGGGTTTTTCAGAACGAAGTCTTAAAGGGAAAGTGAACTGCTATATTTCAACACGGTCACAGTGAAAGAAACAACATTAGTGGGAAAGTGAATCTGATAAATACGCAAAATCTCTGATTGCAAACTGTGAGTGAGATGGTTTGTGTTCCAGTTCGCAACAGAAACTGAAATTCTCCGTCATGTTCCTTTGTTAATGTTAATCGCTTCAGGGAATCGAGGCAACGCATTATTTGTTGATGAGAAGGATGCCGGAAATGCCCGAGGGTGGCCTTATCGAAGAAGCCATCCATATTTTTGCGTGGAGCGTGCAAACTATCTGAAAGGCACCAGCGTGGTACGTGGTACAAACACAACACTGCGATCACTCCCCGACTGTCGCCTGATCTGCCACGCAAATCACTCTCCGGGCCGCAGGTATGAGTTCTCTTATCCCTAAAGTAGCTCTTCAGTTGTTCCGGCGAGGCTGAGTGCATCCGGTTCCGTCCATCACAGTACTGGGAATTGAGCCCGTTTCAGTCATTCACTCTGACCACTCAGCTACGAACGTGGACCAAACCTCAGATATCGGTTATGATACGAATAAGCGACGTATATAATTAACTGTATGTAAGGTGGCAAGAAAAATATAGCTTCATACTCAGTGTAAATAGGCAAATTATCCGCAAAATTATATTCCCAAAGTGCAGTAGCAAATTATGCGCGTAGAGGAGGGCTACTCCTAATGCCGTAAATAAACGCATCTAGAGACCATAAAAATAACAGCAGCGTAAGCGTTCTGACAGCTCACCGCTCGTTACTCGATGCGGTGCATAACCAGCACGCTGTTCAAATATGGTGCAAATGGCTCTGAGCATTATGGGACTTAACTTCTGAGGTCATCAGTCCCCTAGAACTTAGAACTACTTGAACCTAACTAACCTAAGAACATCACTCACATCGATGCCTGAGGCAGGATTCGAACCTGCGACCGTAGCGATCGCGCGGTTCCAGACTGTAGCGCCTAGAACCACTCGGCCACAACGGCCGGCTAGCGCGCTGTTGCCTGCACGCAACCCGCAATAAGGAAGTGATACTTCTTACAGTATTAGGCACTGCGTAGTTGCTTACATATGGCCAATTCGCCGTTAGAAAGACTGCTTCCCCGGAACACTGACAAGTCAGCAATGTAGCACTACAGATTCGCTGTAAGACTACTCACTGAGTTGACAAAAGTCGTGGGACACCTCCTAATATCGTATCGGACCTCCTTTCGCCCGGCGTAGTGCAGCAAATCGACGTAGCATGAGTTCAACAAGCCGTTGGCAGGACCCTGCAGAAATATTGAGCCATGCTGCTTCTACATCCGTACATAATTGCTAAAGTGTTGCCAATGCGGAATTTTGTGCACGGACTGACTTCTCGATTATGTCCCTTAATGTTCGACGGGATTCATGCCGGGCGATCTGGGTAGTGAAATCTTTCGCTCGAACTGTCCAAAATGTGCGAGTAAGTGTAACCCGGTGATATTGCGCATTGTCATCCATAACACTTCCATTGTTGTTTGGGAACATGAAGTCCATGAATGGCTCCAAGTGGTCTCAAAGTAGCCGTCCATAACCAAAGATGCAGTAAACTCCATTTAGACCCAGCCAACACCATTCAGGAGCCACAACCAGCTCTCTCTCCCAATCTCCCATAAAACACTTCATTTAAGTGCACTAGGGCAACAGGCCTTGCGAACAAAACGAAATTGTCCGTTTCTGCTAAAGTTAGAAGATTGGAATTCGAAAAAATCAGTCTAACACATCAGCGCAGCCACCCCTATGCAGTTAACAGGGATCGTTGTAGGAAACAAAGCAATCGCTGTTTGTTTATTTTACTGGTTCGACGTCCTCGGCTTGTGCGGGACAAAAAAATGTTGAAATGTGTGTGAAATCTTATGGGACTTAACTGCTAAGGTCATCAGTCCCTAAGCGCACACACAGCTTAACCTAAATTATCCTAAGGACAAACACACACACCCACGCTCGAGGGAGGACTCGACCTCCGCCAGGACCAGCTGCACAGTCCATGATGTGCGGGACAGGCGAGACGGAGTCTCAGTTGGCCATGGAAGCAAGAGGAACTGCCTGGCAGATTAAAACTGTGTGTCAGTCCAGACTCGAACTCGGGACCTTTACCTTTCACAAGCGCTCTAACGACTCCCTTTTTTTCATTTTTGTCGTTACTGTCGGTATTTAGTCTGGGCGGACGTCAAGTCACACCTTACCGAACACGCTGAGCCACCGTCTCGGCGCGGAGTGAGTTACCCGAGCACGACTCACGACCCGTCCTCACAGTTTTATATTAGCGCACACTTGTCTGCACAGTGAATATTTCATTCTGAAAGCAAGAGGAATTCGCCGACGCATTTCGACGTATCGTCGACAGCAGGACAATTCGAAAGAAATAAGTATCTCAACTGAGCTCTAAGGGAAGAGAATTAGGACGCCTTAGGGGAGGAAAGTCCGCCTGCGTAGTTGAGTGGTCGGCGTGGCTGACTGCAATAGGGAGAACCTGGCCTTCATTCTCGGTACTGTCGTCGATTGTTCTTCGGTGAGAGCAATGGAACGGGGTCCCCCATGTCTGAGCTGCGGCTCCGAGGTCTGCAAAGCCGCCAACGGCCGGGATAATGGTATGCTGATCCCAGTCGCCTCCGCTCCGCTTCTACATGCCGTCAATGGCTGGGGATGACCTTACGATCATTTGGTCCCGATGAGTGCGTCTTGCCGCCAGAAGAGTGGAGCTTTCCCTTGTTTTGCTTTGTTTTTTTCATTCGGAAGGAAAAACATTACTCCGGAAAACCCATACAAAAAATCAGACTGGTTTCTCTTGAAAAATATTTGTTCTCTTAGTGTACCACCTTGTTAGGTGGGAACATGTAACGTCCATCGCTGAACACATATTTATTACATTATTGCTGTACAGAGAGCTGTCCATTCTTGAAAGAAGTGTAAAATGTTTAAAACCTACGGAATGAAAACCTAGAATTCTTAAAGACTGAAAGTTTGCTACAGTCACTATGAAGCAAATGAAGGGGAAACATTGGCATCTCCCAGTCGGTTCAATTTTTATGGCGCGAAGACGATAAAATATGCTAAACATACGTTCGACATAAAAACAAGTGCGCTGTGAAGAAACACAACAATTTATGGCGGTCTCCCACAACATTCCTGTGCTATAACTATACAAACGAATAATGAGGATTTCTGTTATAGGAAAAAATGTGACGTAAATTTTACGAATAGTCACTACAAAAAGAAAACAATGTAAATGCAGTAAAAGTGAAAGACGTTGAGCGAGTAAAACTTATATTTCGGAAGAGCCGGGTTCAAATTCCTATTGAGCATTCAGTGATTTCAGTATGTCTCTCCTCAGAAAGGCCACTGTTCTACCTGTAGCAAAAGATTTTAAAAAAAGCCTAATCAACTACAGTAGTAATCAGTAAGAGTAAAAAATTCTTTGTAAGTCAGTGATTTGTATTTTACTTTTGTCTTATGTCTATATTTTAACATGTATATAATGTTAATCATTCCATGTGTTAATCGCTGATCCTTCTGAAGACGACGTTTTTAAAGACGTCCGAACATACGTCAAGGAGTTTTCAATAAACCTTGTACTACTGCAAATGATTACGCTATTTTTCACCTTTTCCTACATGAAGAACACATTACCGTTGCTGCCTCCAGCCATGTTCGAAATTTTAAAGACCACTGTTCTTTATTCCACGAGAATGCTGTGAACTGCTTCCGCATTTCTTGTAAGAAAAGATAGTAATTTGCCATCGACAAGCCAGAGTAAGCCCACGCTGAAAACTAATAAAATACACTCCTGGAAATTGAAATAAGAACACCGTGAATTCATTGTCCCAGGAAGGGGAAACTTTATTGACACATTCCTGGGGTCAGATACATCACATGATCACACTGACAGAACCACAGGCACATAGACACAGGCAATAGAGCATGCACAATGTCGGCACTGGTACAGTGTATATCCATCTTTCGCAGCAATGCAGGCTGCTATTCTCCCATGGAGACGATCGTAGAGATGCTGGATGTAGTCCTGTGGAACGGCTTGCCATGCCATTTCCACCTGGCGCCTCAGTTGGACCAGCGTTCGTGCTGGACGTGCAGACCGCGTGAGACGACGCTTCATCCAGTCCCAAACATGCTCAATGAGGGACAGATCCGGAGATCTTGCTGGCCAGGGTAGTGGACTTACACCTTCTAGAGCACGTTGGGTGGCACGGGATACATGCGGACGTGCATTGTCCTGTTGGAACAGCAAGTTCCCTTGCCGGTCTAGGAATGGTAGAACGATGGGTTCGATGACGGTTTGGATGTACCGTGCACTATTCAGTGTCCCCTCGACGATCACCAGAGGTGTACGGCCAGTGTAGGAGATCGCTCCCCACACCATGATGCCGGGTTTTGGCCCTGTGTGCCTCGGTCATATGCAGTCCTGATTGTGGCGCTCACCTGCACGGCGCCAAACACGCATACGACCATCATTGGCACCAAGGCAGAAGCGACTCTAATCGCTGAAGACGACACGTCTCCATTCGTCCCTCCATTCACGCCTGTCGCGACACCACTGGAGGCGGGCTGCACGATGTTGGGGCGTGAGCGGAAGACAGCCTAACGGTGTGCGGGACCGTAGCCCAGCTTCATGGAGACGGTAGCGAATGGTCCTCGCCGATACCCCAGGAGCAACAGTGTCCCTAATTTGCTGGGAAGTGGCGGTGCGGTCCCCTACGGCACTGCGTAGGATCCTACAGTCTTGGCGTGCATCCGTGCGTCGCTGCGGTCCGGTCCCAGGTCGACGGGCATGTGCACCTTCCGCCGACCACTGGCGACAACATCGATGTACTGTGGAGACCTCACGCCCCACGTGTTGAGCAATTCGGCGGTACGTCCACCCGGCCTCCCGCATGCCCACTATACGCCCTCGCTCAAAGTCCGTCAAGTGCACATACGGTTCACGTCCACGCTGTCGCGGCATGCTACCAGTGTTAAAGACTGCGATGGAGCTCCGTATGCCTCGGCAAACTGGCTGACACTGACGGCGGCGATGCACAAATGCTGCGCAGCTAGCGCCATTCGACGGCCAACACCGCGGTTCCTGGTGTGTCCGCTGTGCCGTGCGTGTGATCATTGCTTGTACAGCCCTCTCGCAGTGTCCGGAGCAAGTATGGTGGGTCTGACACACCGGTGTCAATGTGTTCTTTTTTCCATTTCCAGGAGTGTAAATTCAAACTGTCATAATTTAGACATCAGTTGATTCAGAAACATGAGAAGTTGAGTAAAACCTCTTACGCAAAACAGGTGTTCACAGCCAGTGCTTATTTTCGTGGTGAAATGTGGTTTTGTGTCTTATGTTGTGAGCTTCAAGGTAATTTCCACCTAATGTTTTGTTTCTTACTGCGGAAGACATATGGGGTCATGTGTGTCATAGTAATCTGAGACGTATTGTTTCCAACATTTCGCGGTTAGAAATAAAAGCCAACCAGTTCCTCTGTTCTATACAGCGACTGTCATGCAGGGAAGCTCTAAGTTTTCAAAACTCACTATTTCAAACCAAATTGGGAACTGAACAGGTAATTCGTTCTTGGCATTTCTAGTAGTAAAGTGTACGAAACATGCAATCAGAACCAATATTGTGCGAACACTGCAATTAATATTGGACATTTTTTTACATTCCATCGTGAAACAGTAGATAAGAAATATAGTTCTTAGTTACGATCTTTAAAACAAAATCTCTTGTCACGTTTGTTTATAGCGTTATTTTGCGAAACTGCTCAACTGCTGAAATCCGTTACAGCGTCGCGTAGGTTTCCAAAGTAAATCATATTTCAGTATATCTGCGTACAATGTCGGCGTTACAGATATTTTGCAGTTGCCCAGAATACGTGAGTAAAAATAGTAAAAATTCTCTCTGCGTGAGTGAATGTGAATTGCAATTTTCAAGCGCACCTCGCCCACTCCCCTGAGCAGCCAGCAAGAACGGGACACTTAAACGCTCCGCCAAAGTGCCAGAGAACTAGTCAGGCGGCAAGTCCTGCCCCGTCTCGTGTAATGTGGCTTTAAACACGAGCTACGTCACTTCAGGGCATTAGCGCCACGCTAGATTTCAGCGGGCAACATACGGCTCATAATCCCTACGAGTTACTATCTTGTGTTTCATCTCTGCTCCTGAGATTACACTATCCAGAGTATCGCGGGCGGCAGCAGGTTTTTGTATAACGACACTTTCTTCGCTGTTCATTTAGCAAGAAACGTTTTGATGAAATTGCTGTGCAGTTTAAAAGCCTCCTCTTATTTTATTCGTGGTTACTCTTCCGTGAATATCAGAATATTACAGCAAAACTTGAAGGTTCTCCTCAAAGGCGCGCATTACTGCACAGATCTCACGGGCAACTACGAACAAATTAACTATCCTTAGCAAAAAGAGACTGCCTCTAGTACAGGAAGTTACTAAGGCGTGGACATTGCACCACCTAGACTTCCACTTCGAATACTCAGGGAGAGGTGAAAGTGTGAAGCAACAATTATTGTTTTTCCTCGTTTCTTAACCGGAGACCACAAACGAAAATAAGGCTCCGTTACACCACCTTATGCTGCAAACTACGATGTTTCTACACCTATACACTGGATGTATCAGTACTACAGTCCGATTAAAATTACTTGATAGCTGACGTCTGTCACTTGCCGCTACATTGTTGCCACATCCGCTGGAGCCTACCACTAGGTTGTAGGCAGGTCACTTCGCAACTGTTGTTAATGTGTAATGTTGGAAGTGGTCACAGCGAGGTATCTCGTAAACGCGTGATGTTTTTCGGACACTGTTTTTAAGTGACCCGAGGCTGAACTGCAGCAGTGGTCAGCACACTGGACTCGCACTCGGAAGGACGACGGTGCACACCGTGCCCGGCCATCCTCATTTAAGTTTTCCGAGATTTTCCTAAATCGATTCGGGCACGTGCTAGGATGGTTCCTGAAAGGGCACGGCCGATTTCCTTCCCTACCCTTCCCTAATTCGAGCTTGCGCTCCGTCTCGAATGGCCTCGTTGTCGACAGGACGTTAAACACTAATCTCCCCCTCCTTGCGCACTGCAGCAGATGACGCGTTTTGTAGCCCTAAATTAAAACTCAGGACAGAAAAAACTGAGTTTCAGCGCTAAAAGCAACCAGTAATTTCTCGCTGTCATTGGTTACCTTAAAAAATCCCACACTGGCTACTCCTCGCTGGCACTTGGCTGCAGATTATAGGCGACAAAGGAAGATTCCAGACGGAAAAATTATAGGAAGAACAGTAAGAACAAATAAAAAAGTCAATACGATGATGAAAATGACGTGGTAAAAATTAGAAATGAAAAACATTACATTAAACCAATTAACTGACTAAAAATAACAATCAGATCCTTTTGATTACATTTAAAAATTAAAAAATCGCTACAATTGACGAGATTCGCACCTACGACCTTCTGCACATGAGGTTTGCACGATAACCTGGGTTAAAAAGCTATATTCAAGGCTGTGGTAACTCAGTCGCAACAATGAATTGCAGCCTTCAAAAATTCAACTTTACACAACGTCGTGCAAAACTTACCTAATGTAAGTCGACTTCTGTGATTATTATAATTGTATATGTGACGCTGAATCGTGTCTTGTGTGGAAGACTCCAGTAATGTTTGCTTAGTGCTGTGCATGAAACGTTTGTATTTCATTAGCATCATTTTGTGTGTGTGTGTGTGTGTGTGTGTGTGTGTTTTGTGTGGTTATTACGTATGATGAAATACGAAATAAAATTTGCAGACGCATGATTCGGGATCCAGACACGTCAAGAAAGAATGCCAGACAAGGAACTGAAAGTGAAATGAGCAATTGTTGTGGCAGTTTGACAACCGCGAACGGTTCGGGCGTGACGTTGATCGCTCTGATTGGAGGAAACTAGTTCCAACGCGTGAAGTGTCAAATATCAAATAATATTAATCAGTCTATAGTGAAACTAAACTCCTGTCTTAAAAGTTCTGGGCACTACTGTCTGGAGCCGCGCGACCGCTACGGTCTCAGGTTCGGATCCTGATTCGGGCATGGATGTGTGTGATGTCCTTAGGTTAGTTAGTTAAGTTTAAGTAGTTCTAAGTTATAGGAGACTGATGACCTCAGAAGTTAAGTCCCATAGTGCTCAGAGCCATTTGAACCATTTATCTTAAAAGTTCACTGTGCGGCATCACAAAATAAAGAAAATATGAGAGAGACAAAGCAACTTTATTCTCCTTAAGAGAACATTTTATTGGCTACAATTCGCATTTGGAAAAATTTGAAAATTATGGCTGATTCTGGAATGGATCGAATCAATGAAATCGCGTACCTATGAATGGTCATTGTAATGTAGAGAGCTGAACTCTGCGATTGTGATACTTGCTTACCCGTCTCCAGAGCAATATCATAGCAAGAAATCTTGTCCACTATAATAATGCTTCGTCGAAAAATTGTGATCTGATGTTCCGTTTATTCAGATGTTTCTAACGCTGAGGTTTGATAATAACAGTGTTCGTGGGAATTCTCTCAATGAGAATCTCAAAGAAAGTCAGTTCGTATGTGCGCGGTTGTATGGAATCAGCGCAATACGATGGGTCGACATAGGTGCAGAAAGAAGCTATATTGTTTCGGCGTGCTCACAACCACAAAGTGAATGAAATTTTACGATTTTTAGATGTATGTCTGACGTGCCGAGTTCACAGGGCTCCCCTCATACGTTTCTGGTCCAGCGAACATTCAGGCACAGTGTCGCACCTATACTGGTGCTCTAAATCACTCGATCTTAATACCTCAGATAAATTCTGAGAGTGTTCGGAAGAGTTGGTGAAATTTAGCAGCCAACATCACCGCACACTTGAATAAACTTGTGGACTCCTTCCCTCTACAAACGGAAACCATTGTCAACAATAGACGCGGTGTTACACGGTATTAAACATGGTGACTCCTAGGAGTGATAGATTTTTGTCCAGTGTGCTTATCTATACTTTCCTCCACTATTCTACGATACCACTCTTCATGCACAACGTTAGACTGGCTACAGAGTGTAGAAGTACTAATTTTTAATATATGTAATAATTTGAAGGTCAGGTAATTTGCAAAATTCTCTAGAAGCATCTTGTTGGTGTGTTATATCCGCGGCTAGAGGGCGCAGTTTCTTTCCTTCGAAAGCTAGTTGCGATCACTTATCTTAAATAATTTCTAAGCAGTGTTCAAACGGTATGTATAGCGGCGCGCAACCCAATATCCAGATGTATTCGAGGAATGACATTGTATTTAGTGGCGTACATGAGCAACCATTTAGAACATAGTCAACAGTTTTATACCCACACTAGCGTACCAAAAAAAACTTTGCAATTGCTAAGTATGTATGGAAATTGTATGTACGTTCTACTCTCCTTCTCCCCCCTCTCGATGTGCATCTCCTCCTCCCTCTCCTCCTCCTCCTCCCCCTCGCCCCTCTTTCTGTCATTCACATTCTCCCTCTTCTCTTTTCGCCCCCCCCCCCCCCCCGCCTCCTCTCTCTGTCCATCTCTTCCTCCTCCTCCTCCTCCTCCTCCTCCTCCTCCTCCTCCTCCTCCTCTTCACCCCTCTGTCAGTTACCTCCTCCCTCCTCTCTTTTCATCTCCCCCTGCCTCTCTCTCTGTCTATCTCCTCCTCCTCTGCCTCCTCAACCATCTTTCTGTCATTCACCTCTTCTGTCCTCTCTTTTCGTCTCCCTCTGCCTCCTCTATCTGTCCATTTCCCCCACTCCCTCTCTATGTCTCCTCCCCTATGGCCATCTACTCGTTCGCCTCCTTCTGATCTTGAGCCTTGCTTAATGTTATTGCAAATTCAGATTTCATAGTATGGATTATTGCAATCACAGGTCGATAACAATAAATACACTCCTGGAAATGGAAAAAAGAACACATTGACACCGGTGTGTCAGACCCACCATACTTGCTCCGGACACTGCGAGAGGGCTGCCCAAGCAATGATCACACGCACGGCACAGCGGATACACCAGGAACCGCGGTGTTGGCCGTCGAATGGCGCTAGCTGCGCAGCATTTGTGCGTCGCCGCCGCCGTCAGTGTCAGCCAGTTTGCCGTGGCATACGGAGCTCCATCGCAGTCTTTAACACTGGTAGCATGCCGCGACAGCGTGGACGTGAACCGTATGTGCAGCTGACGGACTTTGAGCGAGGGCGTATAGTGGGCATGCGGGAGATCGGGTGGACGTACCGCCGAATTGCTCAACACGTGGGGCGTGAGGTCTCCACAGTACATCGAAGTTGTCGCCAGTGGTCGGCGGAAGGTGCACGTACCCGTCGACCTGGGACCGGACCGCAGCGACGCACGGATGCACGCCAAGAACGTAGGATCCTACGCAGTGCCGTAGGGGACCGCACCGCCACTTCCCAGCAAATTAGGGACACTGTTACTCCTGGGGTATCGGCGAGGACCATTCGCAACCGTCTCCATGAAGCTGGGCTACGGTCCCGCACACCGTTAGGCTGTCTTCCGCTCACGCCCCAACATCGTGCAGCCCGCCTCCAGTGGTGTCGCGACAGGCGTGAATGGAGGGACGAATGGAGACGTGTCGTCTTCAGCGATGAGAGTCGCTTCTGCCTTGGTGCCAATGATGGTCGTATGCGTGTTTGGCGCAGTGCAGGTGAGCGCCACAATCAGGACTGCATACGACCGAGGCACACAGGGCCAACACCCGGCATCATGGTGTGGGGAGCGATCTCCTACACTGGCCGTACACCTCTGGTGATCGTCGAGGGGACACTGAATAGTGCACGGTACATCCAAACCGTCATCGAACCCATCGTTCTACCATTCCTAGACCGGCAAGGGAACTTGCTGTTCCAACAGGACAATGCACGTCCGCATGTATCCCGTGCCACCCAACGTGCTCTACAAGGTGTAAGTCAACCACCCTGGCCAGCAATATCTCCGGATCTGTCCCCCATTGAGCATGTTTGGGACTGGATGAAGCGTCGTCTCACGCGGTCTGCACGTCCAGCACGAACCCTGGTCCAACTGAGGCGCCAGGTGGAAATGGCATGGCAAGCCATTCCACAGGACTACATCCAGCATCTCTACGATCGTCTCCATGGGAGAATAGCAGCCCGCATTGCTGCGAAAGGAGGCTATACACTGTACTAGTGCCGACATTGTGCATGCTCTGTTGCCTGTGTCTATGTGCCTGTGGTTCTGTCAGTGTGATCATGTGATGTATCTGACCCCAGGAATGTGTCAATAAAGTTTCCCCTTCCTGGGACAATGAATTCACGGTGTTCTTATTTCAATTTCCAGGAGTGTACAACTTTTCTGTTTTGTAATAAAAACAGTACACTGTTGTATTATTGTTTAAAAAAATACACAGCCTATGTCCGTCTGAATCTTTACTAGGGTATTGTCTAAAATTTTAAGTGAATCGGTCAAGAAATTTTCGAGATTTTCGGCAAATAAAAAAATACCCCTTTATATATACACTGATGAGCCAAAACATTAAGACCACCTGCATATTAGCTGGCTTGACTTTCTTTGGAACGAAATAAATCACTGATTCTGTGTATCAGGGATCCGATAATTTGTTTCACCGAGACATCAACGTGGGTTCACTATAATGGTCCTAAAAAGTGCTGTAGCACTGAGCACTGTTCTGGCTCCCAGATACCGTTGAAAGATGATATCGCTGTCGGGAAAGACATGAAACATGAAGGGATGCAGGCGGTTTAAGGCTTCAACGTGTCTTCGATTACTACCACAGGTCGCAAGCAAACGCAGAAGAATGTCTCCCATATCATAATACTGCTCCCACCAGCCACGTCCGTGGCGCGGTAGCCGCCGTTCACCTCGATTACGGCGTTTATGGAGTAGCAAAAATGTGCTTCACCCGAAGAGCCAACGCGTTTCCATTGATCGATGATCGAATCCTGACGGTCACGTGCCCAATGCAATCGTAACTGACAATGTCGTTTTGTCAACATGTGAACATGTAGGGCTGGTCTGCTACGGCTCCGCGTTCAACAATGTACGATGGACGATGTCTTCTCAAACACTTGTGCGTGCACCAGAATTGTGCTCTTTCGGCAGAAATGATACAGATCATCATTTATCCTACTTTAAAGACCAGACACACCTCCTAACTCCACGTTCTGTGAAGAGTCGTGGACGACCAAGCAAAGCGCCTAGTGGTAGTTTTACTGTCCTACCTCTTTCGTAGATGCTCACGACAGTAGCACGTGAACATTCGGCCAGTTTCGTGGTTTTCGAGATACTCGTTCACAGGCTATGCATAATAATAACCTCCCCTTTGTCAAAGTGGATTATCTCAATGGATTTACCGGTTTGCAGCCCTCAGCTAGGGTGATGCCCTTCCGTGTCTGCTCCGCTTACATACGTATGTTACCCCGTCACGTGCCTGCAGCTCCACCTGGCAGCATCCAACGTCACAGTGCGCGGTGGTATAATGTTTTGGCTTGTCGGTGTACATTACATATATATTATACCTGCTAAAAATATATAGCCTATGTCCGTCGGAAAGTTCATTACAGTATCGTGTAAAAATTTAAAGAAAAGCGGTAAATTACTTTTCTAGTTTTTTGGTAACAACGTTAGAGAACAACTTGACTTTATATATTAGTATAAATTATACCCTTTACATCAATGTAAGCTGCGTTACGTGTGAAGGACTATATGTACCAATTCCGCGTTAAAGCACGATCCAGCAAACTGTGGAATTTATGTCACACTATTCATATGTGTTAACGTTGCCCGGTCATTGGAACGACACTTGACGGTCATCAGCACGGTGTCGATGATCTGATAGCGACACAGTACATCGTCCACTGCTGGGTTTGCGACAGCTTCGAAGTTCTTCGACGCATCTGTCACTATACCGGATGATTTTGATCGATGAGAGGATATGGAACAAAAAAGGCCTAATTTATTCAGCCATACATTGCTCAGAGTCTTCGGTCTAAAACGCGCTGCACCATGCAGCCATAGTTGCGGTCTTTGTTGAACTGATTTCCATGTGCCTAAAAGGTTACGTGTACGCGCCGTAGCATGTTCTGTCGCACACGTTCACATCGGCCAGGCCGCATCCGAACAGTGTCAAACGCAGCATGTACACGCTGCTCCACATCAGGAATGAGCTCTGCATACACGATATTATTCAGATGGCCTCATAACCAGCAATCGCAAGGGTTGAGATCCGGTGAACAAGCAGGGCATGCAACTGGACCCCTTCTTCTGATCCATCGACCAAGGGAAGACACGATTGAGATGCGTTCGGAAGATAAACCTTCGAATCATCAACAGAACTTCTTCCAGCACAGGATGCAAAATCACCTGCAAGAAACACCGATAGTTTCGGCCTGTTAGGCGACGTGGAAGGAAGACTGGTCCCAAAATACGGTCGCCAATTATCCCGGTCCACACATTCCGGCTGCACTCATGCTGATGATTTGCTGTCGCCATACCATGGGGGTTATGCGTACTATACCACAGACGACTGTTATGAAAGCTGAAGATACCACTCCACATAAACGTGGCCTCATCTGTGAACAGGATGGATGACACAAATCCCGGAATCGTGGTTGTCTGGTGAAGAAACAAGTGACAAAACTACTTCCGATGTGAAAATTATGTAGGTAGTAAGACCTTGGTAGTAACAGCTGCCATGGAAAGAATTTTCCACACTTTCGTCTGGCTTACCCTGTACTGGCGGGCCAACTGCCTCATACTGACAGGGCGGTCGCCTTCCACGGTGTTAAACATATTTTTCCTCCAAGTCTGGTGACAGAACATTTCGGGTGCGTCCTACATGATTTCCTAATTCCTGAAACGACCCTGTCTCAGACAAATGGCGAAAAACTGTTGCAAACATTGAACGCTGTGGTTGTTGTCGGAGGGGATAAGTATCCTGATACAACCTTTCTGCCCGCCGCCCGTTGCAATTTTCCTTTCCGTAAGTAAACATCAAGTCGGAAAACTCTCGATTCGAACGGGGAACCACTGTCTACAACGCTGTATCACATCCACTACGAGGTGCGTCAGCAAAAGAAGTGAATCGGACGCAACATTACCAATTACTATGGCAGGAGAGCTCGCTAGGACATGATGTATAAGGAACAATACCATACTCTAGGAGGAAACCATGCACACTGCAACTGTGGCTGAATGGTACAGCGCGTATCAGACCGCAGTCTCTGTAACAAAGTATAACTGAATAAATAGTCTTTAGAATGAAAACCATGCATACGAAACATAAGTGCATTACACCTTTTTTGTTCCGTATCCTCTCATCGATCAATCACTACAGTTTGTACACCATGGAAAACATCACCCTGTTGTTGCAATACTAGGTGTTGCCAGGTCATGAAAAACCACATTCAGTGTTAAAGCCCCAAAACTTGGCTACACGGAGTCCTTTTGCGATAACGAGGCACAGACATTCGTTATTCAAACATTAACGCTGGCAGAAAACTACACTCAACGTTTAACACAACCTGGGAGCTTTTAATCCGCACTGTTCAGCCACAACATTATGACTCTCCCTCCATCGTGTAAATGAACACCGTTAGGAATGTGATTGAATAAGAGTCATATTGTCCTTGTGGAGTCAATGTCACTGGCAGTTACGAAGTTCTGGTTCAAAAATGGTTCTGAGCACTACGGAACTTAACATCTATGGTCATCAGTCCCCTAGAACTTAGAACTACTTAAACCTAACTAACCCAAGGACAGCACACAACACCCAGCCATCACGAGGCAGAGAAAATCCCTGACCCCGCCGGGAATCGAACCCGGGAACCCGGGAACCCGGGCGTGGGAAGCGAGAACGCTACCGCACGACCACGAGACTACGAGATGCGGGCACGAACTTCTGGCAACCACTGCAATTATAACTGCGCCCTTACTAGCACTATTGTTGTTTGGATTTAGGACACAAAACCCCGAGGTTATCAACGACCCTATAAAATTACGATGGGTGGTCAATAAGTAATGCAACACATTTATTTCTCGGTCAATTTCGGTTGAAAAAATACGGAATTTGTTGTAGGACACTGTGGAATATTCCCGGTTCAGTCCCTGTCGTTGTGTTGGTCTTCAGTCCTGAGACTGGTTTGATGCAGCTCTCCATGCTACTCTATCCTGTGCAAGCTTCTTCATCTCCCAGTGCCTACTGCAACCTACATCCTTCTGAATCTGCTTAGTGTACTCATCTCTTGGTCTCCTACGATTTTTACCCTCCACGCTGCCCTCCAATACTAAATTGGTGATCCCTTGATGCCTCAGAACATGCCCTACCAACCGATCCCTTCTTCTGGTCAAGTTGTGCCACAAACTTCTCTTCTCCCCAATCCGATTCAATACTTCATTAGTTATGTGATCTACCCATCTAATATTCAGCATTCTTCTGTAGCACCACATTTCGAAAGCTTCTATTCTCTTCTTTTCCAAACTATTTATCGTCCATGATTCACTTCCATACATGGCTACACTCCATACAAGTACTTTCAGAAATGACTTCCTGACACTTAAATCTATACTCGATGTTAACAAACTTCGCTTCTTCAGAAACGCTTTCCTTGCCATTGCCAGTCTACATTTTATATCCTCTCTACTTCGACCATCATCAGTTATTTTGCTCCCCAAATAGCAAAACTCCTTTACTCCTTTAAGTGTCTCATTTCCTAATCTAATGCCCCCAGCATCACCCGACTTTATTCGACTACATTCCATTATCCTCGTTTTGATTTTGTTGATGGTCATCTTATATCCTCCTTTCAAGACACTGTCCATTCCGTTCAACTGCTCTTCCAAGTCCTTTGCTGTCTCTGACAGAATTACGATATCATTGGCGAACCTCGAAGTTTTTATTTCTTCTCCATGGACTTTAATACCTACTCCGATTTTTTCTTTTGTTTCCTTCACCGCTTGCTCAATATACAGATTGAATAACACCGGGGATAGACTACAGCCCTGTCTCACTCCCTTCCCAACCACTACTTCCCTTTCATGTCCTTCGACTCTTAACTGCCATCTGGTTTCTGTACAAATTGTAAATAGCCTTTCGCTCCCTGTCTTTCACACCTGACATCTTCAGGATTTGTAAGAGAGTATTCCAGTCAACATTGTCAAAAGCTTTCTCTAAGTCTATAAATGCTAGAAACGTAGGTTTGCCCTTCCTTAATCTAGTTTCTAAGATAAGTCGTAGGGTCAGTATTGCCTCACGTGTTCCAACATTTCTACGGAATCCAAACTGATCTTCCCCGAGGTGGGCTTCTACTAGTTTTTCCATTCGTCTGTGAAGAACTCGCGTTAGTATTTTGCAGCTGTGACTTATTAAACTGATAATTCGGTAATTTTCACATCTGTCAACACCTGCTTTCTTTGGGATTGGAATTATTATATTCTTCTTGAAGTCTGAGGGTATTTCGCCTGTCTCGTACATCTTGCTCACCAGATGGTAGAGTTTTGTCAGGACTGGCTCTCCCAAGGCCGTCAGTAGTTCCAATGGAATGTTGTCTACTCCAGGGGCCTTGTTTCGACTCAGGTCTTTCAGTGCTCTGTCAAACTCTTCACGCAGTATCGTATCTCCCATTTCATCTTCATCTACATCCTTTTCCATTTCCACAATATTGTCCTCAAGTACATAGCCCTTGTATAGACCCTCTATATACTTCTTCCACCTTTCTACTTTCCCTTCTTTGCTTAGAACTGGGTTTTCATCTGAGCTCTTCATATTCATACAAGTGGTTCTCTTTACTCCAAAGGTCTCTTTAATTTTCCTGTAGGCAGTATCTATCTTACCCCTAGTGAGATAACCCTCTAAATCCTTACATTTGTCCTCTAGCCATCCCTGCTTAGCCATTTTGCACTTCCTGTCGATCTCATTTTTGAGACGTTTGTATTCCTTTTTGCCGGCTTCATTTACTGCATTTTTATATTTTCTCCTTTCATCAATTAAATTAAATATTTCTTCTGTTACCCAAGGATTTCTACTAGCCCTCGTCTTTTTACCTACTTGATTCTCTGCTGCCTTCACTACTTCATCCCTCAAAGCTACCCATTCTTCTTCTATTGTATTTCTTTCCCCCATTCCTGTCAATTGCTCCCTTATGCTCTCCTTGAAACTCCGTACAACCTCTGGTTCTTTTAGTTTATCCAGGTCCCATCTCAAATTCCCACCTTTTTGCAGTTTCTTCAGTTTTAATCTACAGGTCATAACCAACAGATTGTGGTCAGAGTCCATATCTGCCCCTGGAAATGTCTTACAATTTAAAACCTGGTTCCTAAATCTCTGTCGTACCATTATATAATCTATCTGAAACCTGTCAGTATCTCCAGGCTTCTTCCATGTATACAGCCTTCTTTTATGATTCTTGAACCAAGTGTTACCTATGATTAAGTTGTGCTCTGTGCAAAATTCTACCTGACGGCTTCCTCTTTCATTTCTTTGCCCCAGTCCATATTCACCTACTACGTTTCCTTCTCTCCCTTTTCTTATTACAGAATTCCAGTCACCCATGACTATTAAATTTTCGTCACCCTTCACTATCTGAATAATTTCTTTTATTTGATCATACATTTCTTCAATGTGTTCGTCATCTGCAGAGCTTGTTGGCATATAAACTTGTACTACTGTAGTAGGTGTGGGCTTCGTATCTATCTTGGCCACAATAATGCGTTCACTATATTGTTTGTAGTAGCTTACCGGCATTCCCATTTTCCTATTCATTATTAAACCTACTCCTGCATTACCCCTATTTGATTTTGTGTTTATAACCCTGTAGTCACCTTACCATAAGTCTTGTTCCTCCTGCCACCGAACTTCACTAATTCCCACTATATCTAACTTTAACCTATCCATTTCCCTTCTTAAATTTTCTAACCTACCTGCCCGATTAAGGGATCTGACATTCGACGCTCCGACCCGTAGAACGGCAGTTTTCTTTCTCCTGATAACGACATCCTCTTGAGTAGTCCCCGCCCGGAGATCCGAATGGGGACTATTTTACCTCAGGAATATTTTACCCAAGAGGACGCCATCATCATTTAATCATACAGTAAAGCTGCATGCCCTCGGGAAAAATTACGGCTGTAGTTTCCCCTTGCTTTCAGCCGTTCACAGTACCAGCACAGCAAGGCTGTTTTGGTTATTGTTACAAGGCCAGATCAGTCAATCATCCAGATTGTTGCCCCTGCAACTACTGAAAAGGCTGCTGCCCCTCTTCAGGAACCACACGTTTGTCTGGCCTCTCAACAGATACCCCTCCGTTGTGGTTGCACCTACGGTACGGCTATCTGTATCGCTGAGGCACGCAAGCCTCCCCACCAAGAGCAAGGTCCATGGTTCATGGGGGGGAGTTTAGCCCCTATAGTTTTATAAAGTTCCAGTAGGTAAGTGGCGGTGCTATATGTAGCCTTCAAAATAACATCTTTAAAAGAGATGTCGCGTAGTTTCTTTTGGCGGAAAACCAGAGTATCTCATATTTTCACAGAAGCTTGCAGAATGTCTACAGAGACTTGGCAGTGACAAGTGAGTTGTTGGGCTAGGCGTCTGTCATCACAACAAGTTCGCGCAAACCCGTCCCATCTACCGCGTGCCGGCCGGCCGCACACAGCTGCGACGCCTGCGATGCTGGAACGTGCGGACACTCTCATTCGAAGTGATCGACGGATCACAATCAAACACTTCGCTGCTCAACTGTACGTCTCTGTTCTTCATTGCTCGGTTGTCTGGCCTGGCTCCCGTCCTTTCCACCTTTCTCATTCTTCTTATTCTCTTACATCTGTCGGTGATTTACTGTCTCGTCGCCGTCGTTCTGTTTCCAGCGATTTTTATCAAATTATCCACTTTGCTGTTTTACTGTGGTAATGGAGTCTCCCACCGCGTAACATGTCCCAGGGGACAGCTGCCTTCTACGAGGAGCAACTCACCCATTTTTTCCCTCTTACCCTTCTATCACTTCTACTTGGTTCCATGTATTGGTTTTTATTGATTCTTTTTTACAACTGGGTTCATCAGGATTTGTCTTCTGTGCCCTTCCTGTCTGATGACTATTCCCAGCTTGATGCATTTAGAATAGAGGGACTGATGACAGGGATGGACTGATGACAGGGATGGACTGATGACAGGGATGGACTGATGACAGGGATGGACTGATGACAGGGATGGACTGATGACAGGGATGGACTGATGACAGGGATGGACTGATGACAGGGATGGACTGATGACAGGGATGGACTGATGACAGGGATGGACTGATGACAGGGATGGACTGATGACAGGGATGGACTGATGACAGGGATGGACTGATGACAGGGATGGACTGATGACAGGGATGGACTGATGACAGGGATGGACTGATGACAGGGATGGACTGATGACAGGGATGGACTGATGACAGGGATGGACTGATGACAGGGATGGACTGATGACAGGGATGGACTGATGACAGGGATGGACTGATGACAGGGATGGACTGATGACAGGGATGGACTGATGACAGGGATGGACTGATGACAGGGATGGACTGATGACCTCGTAGTTCGGTCCTTTTACCCTACCAACCCAGTCCACTGTTGCTGATGATCCGTCCGTCGGAGGTTATCTGAGAGCATCAGGCTATGTGCTGGCACCAGGTTTCGCACTTTTCCTTCCATTCATCCATGCCAATCGCAACACTACTCTGCTCTGTGTACGCACTCATCAGTCATCCGCACGACACAGAAACACGCTTGACACTTCATAACCGGTCCGAGGAAGCAATGGCAAAGCACGTCCACTAGGATATTGCCTAGAACGGCGATGCAGGATTCCTGCATTTGCTCCCCTATGCTCATGCCTTGTACGGGACAACTTTGGCTTTGAGTATCTGCAACTGACGGTTAGATGTGTATGACTGACTTATCACTAATATAAAAAATGCGAAAGGGCCAGCTCCTACATACAGACAGAATAAAATTAAATAGGTAGAAGTAGATGATTGTTTGGTCACACAACATACGTGAACAAGCCACTCCGTGACACCTTAAAGTCTTCTACTGCTTAAGAGATAAGTTCTGACAGCCCACGAAATTTTAAAATACGCGCTACACTCACTCTATTACCTTAAATTGGGAGCAAGTCGTCATCTGAACCAAGGGTCGCTCTTCTGTCATCCTAGAAAATACAAGCATTTAAAATATGTTTCATTAAAGAGAGTGCGTCGCAACCATTACAAACTTGTGTGTTCTTGCGTTGGAGTAGGAAATGATGCGCTAAAGGAATGTAGTTAATACGCAAGCGTGTAAAAAAGAATTTAGTATCTTCTTCAAGGCTGCACGGAGGCACAATAACATGCCTTTGCTTAGTGCTATTATGGTTAATGGTGTCCTGGATTTTTTGAGCACTTTCGTCTGCTGAGTACAAATGCTGGATGCCCTATGCAGCACTTACAGATGAGAGGAGGTATTCTGTGCGCTGGTCACGCCTCAACTGTTCCAGTAGTGCATGGCATGCTGGATCAAATGTCTAATACTCTTTCGAAAAACGATTCCTAAAGACACAATGACGGAAAGCAACTGCACAGCTCAGATTATCCCCCTGTTTAAAGCCACCATCGTTTTCATTTAAAATCTCAAAATTGTTTAGTTTAAAAATATGATTTAATTTATTTACAATTTAGTAGCCAAGTAAGTAATTTAAGGTCCACAAACATCAAGAAGTTCTTAAAAATATGATAGGCACCTGTTAAATACTGGCCCGGTACACTAAAAACACGGCGTGAGCTATTAAAATTGGAGCACACAGTTTTAAAACCAGTACTCTGTGCCAGTTTCTCCAGCCTCTTGAGCATCAGCTGCAGTCGATGGCACGTGCGTATAGTGCTGAAGGATGAGAATGGAGAAGAAATATTGTTCACAAAGACAGAATATTCCACAGGCCGGATCGTGTGAATGACTGTTGAGAGCTCGCACAATGTACATGGTGGTTATAATTCAACTTCCGTTACTTGAGCCAGTGTAGAAGGAAAAACATTTATAGTATGGGTACCCAACTTCATTAGAATGATGCTCAGACTGTGCGCTGCAGGATTTGCGTTGTTGGTAATGTTAGTGTGATCACTTGGCTTTAAGCACCGTTACCAGTACGTCGATGTGGGTATGAAACATATTCGTCAGTGTACATTACAGTTGCAGACAATCAGCAAGGGTCTGGACAAGGTGAGCAGGGCTCGTGTCGAAACAACGGCAATAGTGCTGCTGCTCTCCGCGAATATCTATGCATTAAAGGAATATGGACAGGTCCTCTTTCCGTACCGGCGTCGAAGAACATGATTCGGTAGTTCGAATTAACTGGCGATTTGGGAATTGTTTCTGGGGCAGCTGACGGCCAATTGCGCCACAATTTGCTGAAGAAGTTAGTTTTGCCATGGCTGAGAACGCTGGATGCAAGGTGCGATCTTCAAGCAGCTGTGTCACGACAGCTGAACATTCCACGGTCCACCGTTCGAAAAGTGCTGGTGCAGTTCCAGGCTGACGTGGATGCAGATGGTCCTCACATTGAGCAACGTTTGTAACCTGCAACGTAAACATGTTACCCAACTAACAATTATTACCCTCTCATGTGGAAATTAAAATATTTTTTTTTCAATGGTATATTAGTTATTTCTCTTCCGCACGTTCTTAAAAATGTTTCTACAAAGTCTCATTGTCCTACGATCACTCGTTTCTTATACGGCCCTCTCAAGAACGAAAGTTTAATTATAACCACCCTGCATATTTGTGATGTGTTTATGTTGTAATGGGTAAGTATGCAGATGAAACTAAGGGAAAGAGATCAAATTCTGTGTCAGTACATACCTTATTGCACTTTACGAGAACCATATATTCTAGACTGAAAAATAAGTTTTGTATAATTTTCATTTACGTGGTAAAGAGACCTCTGGTTTTACTGTTTGGTCAATCAGAAAAAACTAGTGTTTTTCAAAATTTTATGGAAAAAAGGTATCGAATATCAATGATCAGGAACAAATTAGGCAATTCTGCCAACTGTGTGATAGAAGGAGCCGGCTGTATGACGCAAGTTTTGTGCCAAGAAATAATATGACGTATTCTCTTCGGTATCGCATTGTAATGCAGAAAAAAGACAAGCGTAGCGTTGCACGAACAAGGACGACAATTTGCAGTGCTAGAGAGTCATAGTTGCAATACAGGGCCTGTGGACTGCCATGCAACACAAAGCAATTAGGTTGAAAATAAGACTATCAGAAAGCTATCGAATGCTATCAAAGACAACAAAGCCACTTTTTAGATATTTCAATTCAACAGAAGCTATTACGCCTCATTTGCACTGAAGATGTGCAGTCTATATCTAATGTTAGATTTGCACTGAACTCTACCCGTATGTCGTCGTCCTGGTGTAGGGATGGGAGTTAACTTGAAGCCGGATTAAGCGACGTAATTTTGACGGTCATTGGTGGCTGTGACTGGTCGATTATTTTGAGCGACATCAGATAGATGCGGAATTCGAATGTGTTGTCTACACAATCCTAGGTGACAGAATTACGAAATGGATGTCGTACCTGTTTTATAACAGTTTTTTCCTAATTATTACAGAATTGTTTGCATTTTCAGGTGGAAGTTGTTGCATAATCAACGGTTTATTGAAACCGGTTGTGATATACCTTTTGCATTTCTTACTTTTATGTTTTCATCCTCTTTAAAAGCAAAGAGAAAAGATGAGGTGGCAGTAGCCCAGCGTAGAGCCTGTGCCTACCGTCAGGTATTTTTGACTTTCAGATGTTAAAAGACAGAGCAGTTGTTGTTCTTGTACGAGTTCTTGGAAGGAAGGTTTCGCTCAGTGAGTGAACGAGTGAGAACCGCCATTTTTTAGCGAGTAATTGCAGACCGCCATAGTGTGTGTTTTCTGTGTGCATCGAACAGAAATATAGTAGTGTTTTATTAACAGAATATTTGTGAGAGTTATTATTATTTCAAGTAGTAATGCAATAAGAAGAACGGAAGCCCATCTGTGTACTTCGGAAAATTTACGAAGATCCGAATATAACAACACGGCCACAGTCAAGGAGACGGCGATCGGACATAATATTAATAATTGGTACGCATAAAATACTATGAAGACGATTTATTTATATAAATATAAACTAAAATGATTCCTTTCCCGTTACAGGCAATGCCTAGCTTATTGTGCTTGTCCTTCATGCCAAAGAATTAATCTCTTTAATTACTCCATTTTAAAAAAGCCACACATTCCAACATTTTATTATCATTCATTCCCTATCCTATTATATTATCATTTTATTATATTATACGGTCACAGAACAAGAAAAACAGACTGAATGCAGAGTGACTGAATCCTGATCCAAAGCAGCCGCCAGGCGAGAGCCGTCTACCGCGCAGCGACTTTCTCGACTGCCTCTCGCTTTTATCCAGGTCCGCTCGGACCGCGCCGCTAGCGGACGCGAGAACTTCAGTCACATCGCCTCGCTCTCTTACAATATACAGTTTGGCGAGAAGAATAACACTCGAGTCGCGTATGTGACCCTGTCACGGTAGAACTAATGTGCGCTAACGAGTTTTCACACACACCAGAGCGTGGCCGTGTAGCAAGTACGAAGCGCGTAGCGCAGGTGTGGTCATCTCGCGCTTGACCGAGTAACCTTAAACTACGCCAGGTGAGCAGGGATGACACACTTTCACTGCTTCCCGCCCTCTGGCGCCGGCCGGCGAGGGTTTCCGGCGCCGGATAAGGCGGATGGGTTGCAAAGCATTATGTAAGTGTGCCACCGCGCTCAGTCTACTCTAGAACGAGGACGCCTTGCTGATCGCTGCAGCCACTGCAACTCACACCTGCGCACTCCGCTCGCACTGATAAGATACTGCGCTAACTTCACAGATCCCTGCTGGCCCACCCGTTACCACGGACTGACCGAATGCAAAACTTAACAGTTAGTTTGCAGGTTAGTACGCTCACCGGGCATACAATTTATCGCCTCATATGTCGAAACTTGCGGTGATTTCAAGCGACCTTACATGGTCTGAGACGAGGTTACGTGGGTGGCAACGGCATTCGGAGCGTAGACAAATGTTCGGATTGTTCACCGAGATGGTACAACGTAATCACTGTCTAAGAAATGTCATTATTACCGCTTTAAGCACCTGAAAAACTCTTTATTTAACAACCAGTTACGTTGACAAACCCCCATACCGACTTGGTTGTTAAATAAAGAATTTTATCAGTGTCTCAGGGCAGTAATCACGATATTTTTCAAGTACTTACGAGCTGTGGGCACCACCTCCTGCAAAATGTGTTGTAAGCAATGTCTCGTTTGCCATGTAACATAGAACGTCGCAGTGACGTTACAAGCAGGCTAAAGGAGATGAATCACTTCGGCCGTATTATACATTATCCAGTGAACTAACTGACGAATTTCTCAGACATATTACAGTGCACTAACCTGCTTCACCAGGAGTAACAAACATCTCGATCTACAACAGATTTTCGTCAGAAACAATACTGTGTCTGAATGTGACTACAGGTATTGGCTCAGAAATTGTGGCACGAAATCAACTCTGGTCCTTCCCTATCCGTTTCTAAACCAATATTCTGAAGGTAATTCTACAACATGGCTGTTTGGGGGAAGGTTGTAAGCGAAAGACAGCTCCTTAGTGCTGTCAATAAATGTATACGATTACAGCGGGCGAAGACGCTCCTGCTGTGGATTATCTCCATGAATGGGATCATGTTGTATGGTCAGACGAATCACTTTCATGACAGTAGGTAAATAGAGCGCGATATAATCTTTCTAGTGCACCTTAGGAAACCTCTCGCAGAAGAAGAGACCGAACGGAAATTTAAATCATATCGAAATTGGTCTATTGTTTGAGGCGAAATATATTGTGAATTAAAATGTTACATCTAAATGCTAGACAACCACAATTTGTCATTTACTTGTACCTTGATGATGACTGTAGCACTATCAGCTCTGACAACGAAGGTGAGAATATTTGTAAAGATACATAATTCTAAGAATTTTAGAACTTTAAGGGACAATCATGAACGTTGACTGGCCTGGAAAAGATCCGAGTGTCACGCCCTTCTGGTCTCTGGAAGCGCCGAGAACACCGCGCCACAAATCAGGACTTGGACATGAAAAGGATGATGTACTGGGACTAGTTAAACATTGACGTTCTCTATATTGAGAACTTATTTAGTCACTGTACCGCGAATCATAGTCGTTATCATGGGTGGTGGAAGTGTGACTAATGTTTTGGCCACTGAACTCCTTTCCAAGCAACGTAAGTCACCGAATAACTCATGTCTTGAATAAGGGGCTTCATAACAAACACACATGTATTCCACAACTGTACAGTGTCATTCTGAAACAACGACGCTTTGGCCACTTAGCTTTCTCCATTAAAAAATTAAAAATTAATTAGTACTGACATGAAGAACAAAAGGTAGTACACCAAGCGACTGATAAGCACAAGATACTTCTACTAGAGAGATGCTTTGTTCCCAAACGTTGTTGATATGTCCTTTCATCGTCATTTAGATTTTCCCTGGAAATGTATACGAGATGATGGGTAGATTTGAGAGATGAGATAGTGAAGGCACCACAGAATCAAATATGCAAAAAGGCAAGGCCAGTAGAAGTTCGTGTTTATCATAAGAAGTTGACTGTAACTGACGGAAGGAGAATACATAAAAGTGCAGCAAAAGTAAATAAAGTCGTATAAGAACTGAGACTGACAGGAAGTATAAAACAACGAAACAGGAATGGCTAGACGAGGAATGCTCGGCTGTAGAACTATACTTGGCTAAGGGGATGACAATGCCGCCTACTGGAAAATTAAAGAGGCCTTTGAAGAAAAAAGAGGCACCTGTACGAATATTAAGAGCACTGGTGGCAAGCACGTATTAGCCATAGAAGGGATGGCTGAAAGGTGGAAGGGGTATTAATAAAACCAACAAACTGCAGGGACGGATTCCTGACTGCAAATGGCGGAAAAAAGGTTCTCTGAACAAATGTCAGGAAAGGCATCGTTGCCACGGTAGATGACGCTAGCGAATGAAAGTTCCTTTGACCACGTGCCGTGTATTCCTCGTGTGTTGCAAGCTAACATTCTTCCCGTAGAAGAAAATCCGCTGCTATAATCCTTGCACTCGTTGAGGATAGTAGCAAGTGTCTGACAGGATACGCATGATCGTACTGTGATCATGTTGGCGGGCCTCTTGCCTAGAGCTTCTACTAGGGTTCGTCTCAATATCCTGTAGACCCCGGTCCTCCAAATCTCGTGTACGGATAGTCCATCTCCCAGAACGTTCGTTTGTCTTAAGAAAATCCATGGTCACACAAACGCCCAAAAAGGGCTTGAAATGTGGTGTGATGTGGTTGGTGTCTGTGAGGGTGCTTGTTTTGGTATAGCCGTGCTGCCTCTTGACCGTTTCCGTGTGCTTGACCATACACAAACACCATCACTGCATGTTCTCGATATGAATACCGCACCATTCTGCTGCTTACAGCACGCTGCGTCAATCACACAGCGTCAATCATTCGTCAGCGTCATCTGCCCTAGCAACGATGCATTGCCGGGCACCATGCTACACTCTGTCACTGCACCAAAGTCCAGTGCTGACGGTCACATGCCCATTTCAGTCGTAGTTGTCGATGTCGTGGTGTTGATACTGGGTCGTCGTCTGTGGAGGCCCATAGTTGGGAGTACTTGGTGCGCTGTGTGTTCAGACACACTTCTACTCTGCTGTGCATTAAAGTCAGATGTTAGTTCTCCTACAATTCGCCGCCTGTCCTGTCTTCTTCAACGCGTGGCGAAACGGAGATGAAACCACGTCCGGATGTGTTGGGGTGGGAGGCAACCCCTCATTACAGATGTCGGACGTCGTAGGCTGAGCAGACTGGTAAAACAGGACAGGCGGCGAATTGTAGGAGAACTAATATCTGACTTTAATGCAGGGCAGAGTAGAAGTGTGTCTGAACACACAGCGCACCAAATACTCTCAACTATGGGGCTCCACAAACGACGACCCAATATCAACACCACGACATCGGCAACTACGACTGAAATGGGCACGTGACCGTCAGCACTTGACTTTGACGTGGCGCAGTGACAGAGTGTAGCATGGTCTGATGAATCCTGACACCTTCTTCTTCATGCCCATGGGAGGGCGCGGAACCGTCGTCTTCCAGGGGAACAGCTCCTTGCCACCTGTACGGCGGGACGGAGACATGCTGGCGGCGGCTCCACTATGATCTGGAGAACATTCACGTACGCATCTATGGGTCCAGTGGAGCTCGTGCAAGGCACCGTGACGGCCAAGGTGTATCGCACACTGGTTGCCCGAAATCAGTGGTATTTTCCAACAAGATAATGCGCCATGCCACAAGACTAAGAGTGTGATGGAGTGGTTCGAGGAACACAGCAGCAAGTTCCAATTGATGCGCTGGTCCCCCAACTCGCCAGATCTGAACCCAATCGAACACATTTGGGATGTGATTAGACGTAGCGTCAGAGCTTATCGCCCCCTCCCTGGAATTTACGGGAATTAGGTGACTTATGTTTGCAGATGCATAGCCAACTCCATCCAGCGACCTGCCAAGGCCTCATTGTTTCCATGCGTTTCCGCTGTTATCCGTTCCGAAGGTGGACATACCGGCTACTAGGTATGTGTTCATAATGTTCTGGCCGATCAGTGTATATGCCAAGCTATACTTTAATAACCAGGTTTTAAGACAAAACTTCTTTAAACATGGTAATTCTAAAAAAAATCTGAAAAGAAATCCGCGTAGTTGTGCCCCATACTCTCCTACTCCTAATATCCTTGTATTCTGTTCTACTTATTGAGCCAGTATATTTTGTGAATTACGTGTTTAGTAAATTCAGTCTGCATAAAGTTTCCCTGGAAATAAGAACAAAATTCATAACTTTGTACTGCCGCAGTGTGGATATGAAGTATGACAACATATATGCATGCAGCTGTAAATTACGCAGCACCTGGCAACAGGAGAAAATTGCTGAAACGCACCGTAGGGAAAATTTGTGAGTTTTTTTTTCTTTTTTTTTCTGCACCTGCAAGATTAAGGCAAATCTAGTAACCTAGATTTGTATCATCAACAAATTAATTAATTTGTTGTGGAACGTGAATATAAAGCAATCTCAGAAGTTTTTATTGCAGTGAAATTATTTAAAAGGTAAGCAGGTTTTTAACAAGGTCTCTACGGGAACTTTTTTATGGCTACTTATAAGTCGCCATTATTCTTGCAAAATATTAAAAATACACCATATACCCCATACAACCCCCCCACCCCCACCTCTTACAGACTATCGTATGGGAGCACATGCTCTAAATACTGTGTGCTAATGTTTTCAATTTAGCTGTAAAAGGCTATGCTTGTAACTCAGCATCAATTTAAACTCTTCTCATATCATGTACTCCTCGATAGTTCCTTTCATAGTTGTATTGCTCCGTTATTTAACTTCTGCTGCTGTTCTCAGTTTGCACTGACATATTTCGTTTCTTGATTTTGTTAACATTTAGTCCCATCTTCTAGAATCGAAATATTTCAGTCGCTTAGCGTTTCTGCACTTTTTTGTCGCCATCCTGTTTGACAAGTTTTTGACCTAAATCTACTTCATTATTCTTGAACTGTGACCTACATGGTTGAATAAATGCCTTACTAAAACCAGTAAAATGTCCATTTTCCATAACTTTGTGAGATTGCTTTAAAATTTCGCACAACATGCACCGAATTCCTATCCACTGCCACTTGGTATTTGTGTTTATCACATCACATTGCTCTATACGAACGCTCGTAGCTTTTTCCCACGCCCGCCGTTTCCCCGGCGTTTCTCTACGGAAACAATCTATGAAATGTGCCCTTTGTGAGTGAAATTCTTATTTCTCTTCCTTCAAAGGAAAAACAGTAACGTGGAATAGGATTTCTTGTGAAAGTGAAATATTTGTGATCGATTTGGCAATTTCTCATTTGTTGAAAGTTTGCACATATTGTCCTTGTATAATGAGCAACAGCATCCAGAGCTATTTCTTGTTGCGGGTCGCTCTGTCACATTTCACTTACCAGGAATTAACGGTACAGTATACATTAAACCGACTGTACAGTAATGTTTAAGTGGCTAATCACGCATAAAATCTGTGCATTTTTCCATTTCCCGCGACATGAAACGGCATTCTACGAGACATAGCAACTCATCAGTCGTGCTGTCGCTGGAACGAATATACTTGTTTCAGTATAAATGAAGGGTGCTATTCGTTTCATTTTAAAAGCTCCGTAATGACAATTATGGCAGGTTTTCCACTGACAAGCAAATGAATCCTGGAATAATTCTCGAATCCTGCTTCAACTGAATTATTGAACAGCTCATACAAAATTTATTTCAATTTAGTTAGAGTGGAAGGTTGATCGAACTTCATTATACCTTATTTATGGTAGGAGGTTGGCTTGATTTGTGGTCTTCCCAGAATACCCTCTATATGTCTCTTTCGAAAGTTATTGTGATGAATGGAGCAAGCAACAGTTAAGTATTTTCATATTTTCGTTAAAGAGCTCGCTCCGTCAGTAGTAGCAACCTATATTTTCCCGCTCAGATTTACTAATCCACTGATGGAGAGAGCAGAGGTGGTTAGACATTAACGTTTCTTAGACATCTCTGCGGCATTCACCTGAAAGTGTCTAGGTGATCATAGAAATGTAATTCAGGAAATAAACGAAGCCAAAAATTAGCGTAAGGAGGACTATGCGCGAAGCGTTCAACGGATTTCAACGTAAAATTCTATCTACCGACTTGATAGAAAATTCTAAGAAGTTTTGGTCTTAAGTCAAATGAGAAAGCAGATCGAAGCTATTTGGCCGGCCGGAGTGGCCGAGCGGTTCTAGGTGCAACAATCTGGAACCGCGCGACCACTACGGTCGCAGGTTCGAATCCTGCCTCGGGCATGGATGTGTGTAACGTTCTTAGGTTAGTTAGGTTTAAGTAGTTCTACGTTCTAGGAGACTGATGACCTCAGATGTTAAGTCCCATAGTGGTCAGAGCCACTTTTGAAGCTATTCGTCCCGACACTCCGTGACTATAACGACTGTGAGACAGAGGAGGACACAGAAAAGACCGCAATACTAAACGTCTTTTTCCAAAACTTTTTCAGAGGTAGAACGAACTTTCGTTACCCCTTTAAATCGTCGCACGAACGACAAAATTATACATATCGAAATACGTGATCTTGGGGTAGAAAAGGAACTGAAATCGCAGAACAGACAAAATGCCACCGAACCTGACACGATACCAGTTCGAGTCTGCACAGAGTATGCGAAAGAACTGGCCCCTCTTCTATCAGCAGCGCACTGCACATCTCTACAGAAGGGCAGCTTCGAAAAGATTGTAAAAAAGCACAAGATATTCCCGCTTTCAAGAAGGGTCGGCGACCAGACGCACAGAACTATAGGCCTATATCTCTGACGTCAGTCTGTTGTAGAACTTTGGGATATGTTTTATGCTCGCGTATTATGACATTTTTGGAAGCCGAAACTCGCCTCTGTAATAATCAACGCAGGTTCCGAAAACCACTGTCGTGTGAAAACCAGCTCGCTCTGTTCGTCCACGAGACCCAGAAAGCAGCAGATACAGGCGCCCAGGTTGATGCAGTTCGATACAGATCCTCACTGCAGTCTAATGAACAAAATGCGAGCGTACGGAATACCGGACCAACTGCGTGTTATTGTGCGCCGAGAGAAATCTTTGGACATAAAAGTAACTCCGGGCGTACCCTTAGGGAGTGTTCACAGTACATATAAATGACCAAGTGGATAACGACAAAAGTTGCGCGATGCTTTTCGCGAATGATGCTGTTGTATATGGAGAGGTCACGATGGTAGAAAATCGCAGCGAAAATTTCGGAGTTTTCGATATACTATGTCTTCACAAGTTCGTGAGGCCATTTTACGCATGAAGAATATACATATTTGTTTTTTAATTGCTAAGCGCTTTTTCCTTTCTGCAATGTAATATTCATGTTCCAGACGCGTTTCAGCTTTTATATTAACGTGGATTTTTACAAGACAGACGATTAACCAACAAATCCACTGAAGGCGTATTTAATATTAAGGTCATGCCTGGAACGCAAATATATATTACACTGCATCAACAGAAAGGCGTTATGCAATTGTGCGTCATCCTTTGGATGTGGTAGTTCCCGTGATGGACGCAGATGAGGGATTTTAGCTCTACAGTTCGAGGGTCTTGCATAGTGCTTGCCATGTTTGTGGTGTCTTGTCTGGTACTCCCGCTTCGGCACTCCGATACTGCGCAACTCCGACGCTTGCTGACGTACTTGGTAGCAGTGTCAAATCGGACACGCGACAAGGCTGTGCGCTTCCTGCCGTAGATTACGTACGTGAGCTTGCACCTGGTAAGCGAGCGGCGTCTGTTTGTCAATTACTCCCCGGACGTTCACAAGAATTTCTCATTTATTCAGTGTTTGGGGGTGCACCATTCGAAAATGTGTAGCGGGGTAAGAAAAGCACGACTTATGTCTAGCGACCACTAAGGAAAAAAGTTCAGTTCCGTCGACTTGGAGATCGTTCCAGACGAATAGATCTTCTGTACCTCAAGCACTAGTCAAATCGGCGTTATGCAGGGCACTGCACGGTGGTGATCTAACTTTTCCTCTGGCTGATGGCGGTTTTCCTTACCATAAATATCCAGTTATATGAATGCGTGGTATGGAAACCGCAGCTGTGATAAATTATATGTAAGTTGAAGGTTGAAAATGTTCAAATGGGTGTGAAATCTTATGGAACTTAACTGCTAAGGTCATCAGTCCGTAAGCTTACACACAACTTAACCTAAATTATCCAAAGGACATACACACACACCCATGCTCGAGGGAGGACTCGAACGTCCGCCGGAACCAGCCGCACAGTCCATGACTGCAGCGCCTGAGACCGCTCGGCTAATCCCGCGCGGCTAAATTGAAGGTGAAGGTGGTTGAAAGGACAGGAAATGGAAGGGATTACGGATGTCAGCTGGATCGGAACATTATGCGAAATCAGCGGCGACGAGTGAAAATGTGTGCCAAACCGGAATTCGAACCCGGAATCTCGTGCTTACTAGGCAGGTAGGTTACCACTGCGCCACCCTGACACAGTGTTTATCGCAACTGCACGGACTATTTCGGCACGCCTCTCGGGTGACGCATACTCCCATCGAGCGCCACCTATCCACATTCCCTGTCCGTGCGCTCCATGCTCGCTACTCAGAGATTCCCGCAGAAGGTCGGACGTATTTGTGCATCGACAGTGAAAAATCTGTCCGCCCCTGGTAGCTGAGTGGTCAGCGCAACGGAATGTCAGACCTAACGGTCCGGGTTCGATTCCGGGCTGGGTCGGAGATTTTCTCCGCTCTCGGACAGGGTGTTGTGTTGTCCTTATCATTTCATCGACACACAAGTCGCTGAAGTTGCGTCAACTCTAAAGACTTGCACCAGGAGAACGGTCTACCCGACTGGAGGCTCTAGCCGCACGGCATTTCCATTTTTACTGAAGAAGGTGGATTCTTTGCCGATCGAGGTGAATCAATTATATAATGCGTGGCTCCTATTCTTTCGGGCATGAGGCAACGACTCCACCTTCTTCAGTGCGGATGCATCAATACGTCAATACGTTGCTAGCATGGAGGACACGAACAGGTACTGTGGATAGGCGGTACTCGATGGGGCTGCGTGTCAGCGGAGAGGCGTGACACGATAGTCCGCGCAGTTGTGCCCGGGTGGCGCCTAACAGTACCTAGCAAGGTGGCGCCGTGGTTAGCACACTGGACTGGTATTCGGGAGGACGACGGTTCAAACCTGCGTTCGGCCATCCTGATTTAGGTTTTCCGTGATTTCCCTAAATCGCGTCAGGCAAATGCCGGGATGGTTCCTTTGAAAGGGCATAGCCGACTTCCTGCTCCATCCTAACCTACCTGATGGGACCGATGACCTCGCTATTTGGTCCCCTCCCCCATATCAACCAAACAACCCACGAACCAACTCTGCCTCGCTCTGCACCACGGAAGGAGGCTGCTCACTTCTCCGGAGATCCAGGGTTCGGATCTCGATCTCATCGCTGATTCCGCGTTATGTCACGCTACAGCTGACACGAGTAATCCCTTCCCTTTCCTTTCCTCCCCACCCCCCTCCACCTTCAATTTACAGAAAATATTCAGGCTGATTGTAAACGAAAAACGTTTTCAGGGAATGCAACAATGTATCGACCGTTCTTAGCCACCACGAATAACTTAGACGAATCCAGAAATCAGAAAACACCGCCGAAGTCGACGAGTGCTATCAGCGATTCGTTTGTACGTGTCCCGATTTACAAAAGCTGCAACATTGTATTTATTTATTTGCTGCCACCTTGTTACTAAGACATGTACGAAATTGTACATGTATTGAATACGGAAGTCCTTAGGTTAGTTAGGTTTAAGAAGTTCTAAGTTTTAGGGGACTGGTGACCTCAGATGTTAAGTCCCATAGTGCCCAGAACCATTTGTTATTTCTTATTTTTAATGAGGTTAATAATATTGCAGCTTTAAATAGTTCTAAAGTTAAAAGTAATTAAGAAACGAAAATCTTAAAATTAGCGATTTATGAAGACAGAGAAGAAGGTATGACATATTAAGTCGTATTATAAATTCGGAATTTTTTTTCTAAAATAAATAAAATTTTCGAATTTAAGATGGAAGATAAAAGTAATAAACATTCGTAAATTAACAAAATTTAGAAAATCAAATTACAAACCATAACAGCCGCAACAGCAGCAATTTGGCTACGGCAAAAACCACTGCTTAACGTAGTTGGGTGCCGTTTCCGAGAAAGAACAGAGAATAATAAAAATCGGCCAGAAATAAAAGCGTGAGACTCGATGGGCAGGCTGCGAGTGGAAAGTGCGGGCGGACTTTCTCGCGTCGGCCCCAAGGCCGTTGACTGGGCGCGCAGCTCCGTGGGAATACTCGTACAGCTGCATCGCCAGTACCTGTAGTGCCGCGGCCTCGCTGCCTCGCTCTGCACCACGGAAGGAGGCTGCTCACTTCTCGTTGGGTTTGTGTCTCGTGGACAGCACTATATCGGTTCTACGAGAGGCCATTCTCTACTCAACTTCCCGCCAACACCGCGGTCGTTACAGACGGAGCGCAGATTCTGACTGGACAAGGATGCACCAGACAATAGGTCAATGCCATGTTAAACAAAGCATTCGAGCACCTCTCTGAAACTGTACAGGACAATGAAGTTTTTTTACATGCCGATGGCATATCAATAAACACTGGTGTGCAAAACTTAAGGACGAAAGTATCTTCCGCATGATGTGTCTCTGCCAAGTAACAAAGCTCGATGAAAGTTGGACTAAACTATGACCTAATACCCATCTAGCACCTGTGGGGTGGGTCGGTGAGACGCCCACACGCTTCAATGGCCATCCATCAGTTGTGAAGCGCGCTGCTGGAGGAATGGAACGCACCTTACCAGCCTTCCAGCCTTGTGACTGGCTTGCAGAGCAGGCATTGCCGTCATTAGTGATCACATGCCCTATTAAGAACCGCGTCTCGCCTTTTGTAACGCTCAGGGGATCATCATAAATCACGGTGACTTGAGTGTAATTATTTTCTTGAAATAAAAGTGTTACTTCTATTCGTGTCATTGCGTGTTTCTTTCAGTTACTTTCTGTACCACACTGTAGCAGTTCTTTAGGTGTATGGTCCCAGTGTCATCGAGCTACGTTACTTGGTAGTGACACATCATGCCACAGTTACTTTCGTTCTTAAGCTTTGGACAGCAGTGTATATGCATTAATCAGCTGCTCATCACTTTTCGTGTTGTCTAAAAATTTACATCGAAACACATACTCCGCAGTCAACTGTACTGGTGGTACTTCACACAAGTATTGTCGATTTTCTGTCCAATTCCATTCGCGTATTGAGAGACGGAGAAAAGCACTGTCTATGTGCTCTGTACGCAACCTCATCTCTCACGATCGCTTCGCGAGATATACGATGGTGGCAGCAAGGTGGTCGATTACAGCTTTTTCGAAAGAACTTCGTCGTCTTTCTCCCAGGATTGCAATTCCCGTTACTCTTCCGTGTGAGCTACGCGGATCTGTTACGGTCGTAGCAGAGCGTCTATGAATATCAAGTTTCATGTCTACAGCCACGCGTATTTGATAAGGACTTCAAAGACTGGAACAATAATCTAGAATTTGTCGCGCTAGCGTCCTGTTTGCCATTTTCTATACAGATGCATTGGTGTTCGCGGAACCCTTCCAACAAATTTAGGTCTCCCACTCGCCTTCCCTATGCTGACTTTACCTGATCATCTCATTTTGTATCGGTTCTAAGTACTTATAAGACGTGACGTGCTCGAAATATCGAACACTAAACTTGTAAGCTGGAACATCCAGATTCTCTTTCTTTGTTGGAGTTATTATCTTACACTGTCAGAGATTTAAAGAGAGCCGTCATTCATTACAAAAGTTAAATATTATCCGAATCTTTCTATAATTTCTTACTTCTGTCCAACGACGATACTATCATTTACAGAACAGTACGTCAGTGAACACTGTTATAGTGCCTGCTGGTCAGCCTCACAAATAGTTTATGTGTATGGAGAATATTACTATTCGTATTACTTGCTTGTGACAGACTCGATGTTACTTTAGTTTCTGTGGAACATTCGCCGTCCAATGTATCTTACCCAGATGTACTAGTCCAATACAGTAGTGAAAATCAGTATAAAGCAGGGTTCCTATGAAAGTAGTAGTACAATGTCTGTAGCACACTGTATGGAATTTATTATTATAGTAGTAGATCCATAGAAAACATCAATAATCATGACGGAATTACACAGTTTTTTATAACATAAGTAACAAAATAAGGCGTTTTCATTTCCTGAATGGAAACCCGCAGTCACCTAAAAAATTCTCTTCGGCATTGGTTTTGTTAGGGTTTTTAGTTATTGCAGAGAACTGTCGCCCACTCTTCTCGCATCGCACTTTTCAGCTCACATACGGCCTCAAATTGCCTTTCATTGCGATAAACATTCCTCGCAAGTATTCCCCAAAGGTTTCCTGTGGGGTTCATATCCAGGCTATGTGCACGCTAGGGCAAGATGTTGACATTTTCATCTTTTTGGTTGTAGAACAAACATGCACAATGCATTATCTTTTTGAAACATTAGACTTTCGTCCCCCCAGGTCGTCATAAATTCTCATCAAATCTGTCTCAAGCATCTCAATGTACGCGTTAGAGTTTATTCGAGTGTTCATGCAAGCAATGCGTAATTTACATTTAGTGCAGAAGGCTGCCCAAATCCTAGCACTTCCACCACCAAAATTTCTCCTCATTTTTACCTGCTTCTCTGTCCTCAGATCACGCCAATAATGCTGAAATCCATCCGGCCCGTCTAAATTAGACTTCTACTCATCACTAAAGATCACTTTATTCCATTTATAAGTCCGTGACATATGTTTTTCAGCAAACTCCACTCTAGCCTGTATATATTTGGGTGTTAGAGCAGGTTTCTGCAGTCGTCTTTTGAATGCAAGATCTTTGTGGTGTAACAAAATTCGTCGTACACATCTAGCAGTTACTCACAACTGTAAGTCAGCAACAAGTTGAGAAGAATAATGGTTTGTGGCATTTTATTTGCGCAAAAGGAACCGTATCCATGCCTAAATTTACTTTTTACTTAGCACATATTTTCCGTTCTATCCAAATCCTACGGTCAGTCTAACGAAATTATTAGGCACTGTAGTTGAACGGTTCAGCTTCTAGGCGATTTGACGATTAGAGAATCCCATTTCCTTGTACGCCCCATATGTGCTTTTTCATCTCATGGTAACTGTTTTCCGAGTGGCATCGTTACAATCCTAATTTATGTACACAATATGGACGGTCACTAATGGTGTGTGTTCCCTATCTACAGTAAAGGCACATGCGCACACGCTAACGCCGTACAGGGCCAACTGCCTTTATGCAGAGCTCCACCTCCTACCTCCTGAGTCTTTGATGTCTCGTTACCCACAGTACAACTGACATCAAATGCAATACCATTTAAGCTGGCCTCTGTGGCCGAGCTGTTCTAGGCGCTTCAGTCCGAAACCGCGCTGCTGCTACAGTCGCAGGTTCGAATCCTGCCTCGGTCATGGATGTGTGTGAAGTTCTTGGTTAGTTAGGTTTAATTAGTTCTAATTTTAGGGGACTGATGACCTCAGATGTTAAGTCTCATAGTGCTCAGAGCCATTTTTTGTGATTCCATTTAACTGCATTTGTCTGTAAACTGTATTCCATACTACTGCATACCTACTGAACAAAAATATTCCAGCCGACAATGTTAATTTTTCTAAAAATATCCATGCCCCTGAGTTTCATTACTGTGCTGATCTAACCAATCACATTTGTCAAAGACACTCCGTATGACCGTATCTTTGTTAGTGGTAGACCATGTGATAAACCGTCTAGCACCTTTCGGAAATCTAGGAGGCTGGATCTACCTATTGACCTGTATCTGCTATCTGCAAGATATCATCCGTGAATAAAGTAAGCCGAGTTTCACACGACTCTTTGTTCCTGAATCCATGATCACTCTTAGAGAGAAGCTTTCTTTCCTACAGGGACGTCATAGAGCTTAGAATGTGGCCAAAGATTCTGCAATAGGCAGATGTCAGCGATACTGACATGCCCATTTTTGTTAAATAAGAGGAGAGGACCACAGCCGATAGGAATACTACAATTTTCAACACTACAGTCAGAAGTAATTTCATTATCAGTTTACAGGCAATCGGATTCGGCGATAAACTTCATCATCAGGTGCTCTAAATATATAGTGGCTGAATTTTCCCGAAAGAAATCTGTTAGAAAGTCCCACGTGAAAATAACCGCTATCCGCATCAGATCTTGAAGTAAGCAACCACGCACAGTGAGATCACAAACTTCTGTTAGTACCACGTGGCCGTCCGGGTCCCCGTCTTCTTGCTACCGAACATTCTTACAGCTGCCAGCAATCATGTTTAGTGGCTACATTCGTGTCAAGTTTTTCTGCAATATCGCACAAGGTACATCCAGCTTCAAGTAGCCCTATTACACGACCTCGTTCAAACTCAGTGTGGTGTCCATGGCTTCTGTCTCTTTTAAGGCATTCTTGACTAACATCAAATCAACACGTCCAATCTCAAAGATAACAAACGCTTACGACCGTTTCAGCGTGTATTTAAAACGACCGTTACAGCGTGTACTTAAAGCAAACCTGATTTGCATCCTCAGAGTGGCGCTCCTAGTGTCACTGTTATGCGTTTGGTGAGAAATTTGAATAGACGCCATATTTCAGATGTCGAAACACGCCAACCAACTTTCGTTTATGTCGCACAAATCCTTCTTGGTACTGTGATTTTTTCCGTCAGTGTATATGCGTGAACGTAGGCAGATGCTCGACATGCCAGAGCAAAACTACAGACACAATTAGGAAAGGCTGTTTGTCAAATCTTATGAGCCAATAACCTTCCTGAAAGCAGGTTAGAAATCTGGGTCGACACAGCACTCTCAGTAGGCAGCGTGCAGTTCTGTTATATCCTCCTCGCGGTGCCAGCGCTCATCAGTTGGTGTTGTTGACCGACGGCGGCCACTACGAGGCAGCATGTTCGAAAGAAAAAGGAGGATTACAGTTTAACGCACCGTCGAAATCATTAGAAAGGAACGCAGAATCGCATTAGGGAAGGCTGGGGAAGGAAATGTCTTTTACAAGGGAACTATCGTGACATTTGCCTTGACCGAGTTAGGAAAATCACAGACAACCTGAATCTAGAAGGTTTGGCGAGGATTTGAACCGCCGTCCTCCGGAACGCGTGTCTAGTGCCTTGTCACTGCGCCATCTCGCTCGGTGTTCTTCTAGAAACGTCGCTGTGTTGTGAGCCAATTCGGCGGGCCACTTCCCGTTCTGACATGCTTTCTTCTCGTAAAGTAAAAATGCACGCACACTCTAAGCTTGGAGGCACGTTGACATAAGCCACATAGCCCCGTTCACGACTGGAGACACTAAGCACTCAAATGATGAATGTTTACTTCTACTCCATTACCAAATTGACTATAAAGGTCCCGGGTTCGATTCCCGGCGAGGTCAGGGATTTTCTCTGCCTCGTGAGGACTGGGTGTTGTGTGATGTCCTTAGGTTAGTTAGGTTTAAGTAGTTCTAAGTTCTAGGGGACTGATGACCACAGATGTTAAGTCCCATAGTGCCCCTGAGCCATTTGAACCATTTTGACTATAAAGGCCAATTTCCTAAAGGTTACTGAGAATGACGTTTCGGTTAAAAAGAATACTACGATGGTGGTGCCAAAGTTTTAAGAGCATTTTGTAATTGTTACCATGAGTTTCTGAACCAGAGATAAATCACATAAGGGAAATGAGGCTAGAATTCGCGTATATTTCCAACATAGTATTTAAAAAGACATGCAGGCTAGGCCTCTTGGGTTTATGAGTCTTTAAAATACAGGAGCCACAAATCCCCTCGCAGTGTCTGGTGGAATGAGGGCTAGTGACATCATGATGATCAGCCTATCTGCAGATGAGGACATTAAGCTTGACTGAAGCCTTGGCGTTTTTCGAGACTAGTAGCTTACGTGCGACACCGGCTTTCATAGGTCTTATGAACTTTCTTCTGGCTCGCTCTTACGTACAGCACGAGCGTAACAGTAAAAGAAACAATTGCACCTGAAACTACGCAAACTATTTGTGAAGGAAATGCGCCAGAGTCAGCGACAAAAGGAAACCTTTCCCAAATAGGTGAAAAAATTCCTTCGGATTCCCCCACAGAACAATTCCATCCGACTTCCCCTACATTTTACTAATGAGAATAAGTCTATTTTTGTTTGAAATGGATAGAGACAAACAAAATCCGAACAAACCCAAAATTAGCCTAAGAGAAGCCATAAGTGAAGTGTTCAACGAATCCAAAGTCAAATTCTATCTACAGATCTGAAAAAATTCTAAGAATGTTTCTACGCATTTTAAGTCAGTAACGGATAAAAGTCATCTGTCTGACCCTCTATGACCGTAACAGCTTCGAAGCAGAGGATGATAGAGATAAGTTTGAAACACTAAACTGCTTTTTCCAAAACCGTTTCACTGAGGAAGATCGTACTGCGGTTCCTATCGCGCGAACGTCAAAATGGCAGATATCGAAGTAAGTGACCACGGGATAGAAACTCACCTGAAGTGGCCACCGGAGTCGATGGGATAGCTATACTATTCTGTACAGTATAGCAAAAAGAACTTGCTCTCCTAACAATCTCTGTAGTAGCGAGTAGATTGGAAAACGGCGCGGTTCAAATGGCTCTGAGCACTATGGGACTTAACATCTATGGTCATCAGTCCCCTAGAACTTAGAACTACTTAAACCTAACTAACCTAAGGACAGCACATAACACCCAGCCATCACGAGGCAGAGAAAATCCCTGACCCCGCCGGGAATCGAACCCGAGATGCGGGCAAAACGGCGCGGGACATTCCCTTTTTCAAGATGGGTCGTCGAACAAACGCACACATGTATTAGCCTGTATACTTGACGTCAGTATGTTGGACAGTTTTTGAATATGTTTAATGCTCGCCTTTCATGACGCTTGTAGAGACCGAAAATCTCCTGTGTAGAAATCAATATAAATCCCAAAAACACCGATCGAGTGAAACCCAACTCGCTCTGTTCGTTCATGAGACCCAGAAAGGTGTAGATACCGGCACCCAGGTTGTTGCCGTGTTCTTTGACTTCCAGAAAGTGCTCCATATAGCTTCGCATTGCCGCATAGTAAACAAAGTACGAGCATACGGAATATCTGACCAGCTGTGTGACTGGATCAAATAGTTCCTAAAAAAAAAAAAAAGAAACAGCATGTTAGTTTCAATGGAAGGAAATCTTACGACATAAAAGTTACTTTGTTCCTACCCAAAGGGGTGTTATAGGACAATTTTATTACTTTTCAAAACATGTAGCGAAATGCAGGAATACCTGCAGAGGCTCGACGCTTGGCAGTTGACGCTCAACATAAACAAATACAACATATTGCACTTGAACAGGAAGAAAGAGTCGCGCGGGGTAGTCGCGTGCTCTGAGGCGCCTTGCCACAGTTGGTGCAGCTCTCCCCGTCGGAGGTTCGAGTCCTCTCTCGGGCATGGCTGTGTGTGTTATCCTTAGCCTAAGTTAGTTTAGGATAGATTAAGTAGTGTGTAAGCCTAGGGACCGATGACCTCAGCAGTTGAGCCCTATAGGAAATAACCACAAATTTACAGTTTCCAGGCAGAAAGACCCATTATTATACTACTGCAGAAGCATCACTGGAACAGACACATCTACAAAATATCTAGGAGTATCTGCACGAAGTTTAAGTGGAATGACCACATCAAACTAATCACAGTTACGGTGGATGTCAGGCAGATTCTTTGGAATATTCTGCAGTAAATGTTGTCCATCTAGAAGGGAGGTAGCTTACAAAACTTTCGTTCGTCAGTGTGGGGTACGCGCCAGATAGGACTGACAGAAGGGACAACCAGCGGCGTTGCCGCCCTGGATGACTATTCCGCTCAGAAGAATTGGAGGCTCACGATACGAGTGGCCCACGCTTTGTGCGCAGGCCGATTCGAGGTAGGGCGCGCTGTAGCCAAAGCAACACGACGCTGTCTTGCCACGCCACTTTCTTTTGTTGTGCGCAGCCAGATCGCAACTATTTTGTCCAGACTCGAGACACCTGCAGCAAAATATTTGTGAAGTACGTGTCTCTGACACTAACATAGCGATGGAGGTGGAGAAAATAGAGCCGCATCAGACAGCCATTTTCAGACCTTCTGATCTGCGTTCGTGCACTGCTTATTAGGGATAGCGGCTATGGCTAAAACAACCGGTTATCGGTTATATTGGTTTTTTCGACACATGTTTAACCTATCTCTTAAAACCGCTCGAAAGAACCAGTTCCTGAAACAGCTGATTTTCGGTTTTTTATTCCTGTTATTTCCTGCAATAAACGTAGACATCGAACAAAGATTGAGAACTTTTGTTTCCTTCAGTTTCAAGATACATAGAATCAAAACATTAAATTAAATAGGCAAATAAAAGAAAACAGTCCGTCCACCGTTCACTGATTTTCTCGGTAAGTGATAAGTGCATGTATACAACAAAAAATGACCAGTGATTGTATTTTTTTGAAACTCTGCTCAAAAATCATGTTTTGATCGAGGAACATACCACTATTCGGGCATTACGAATAGTCAGTGCTAAAGGGTAAAAACTGCGGTTGAAGAACTCTATTTCTCGAGTTAATTTGTCCATTTCCAGGCGCTTCAAGCAGATAAAGGCATATCACGTCGAGGCAACAGATCAGCTACTTCCTGTTTTTATCGTGAACTATGGATAAATTGTAAAGTTGTACCATTTCTCCACATCTGATGTCGCAAGTTTGTTGTGGCTCCTAACGCTTTTAATGTTTTAAAGCAAATGGAGCATTGTACTTCTTTGATGTAGCACTTCGTAAAATACTTCTATTCTGGGTATGGTACCTTTCTCTAGTACAAATGACGTCAGACGATGACAGCAAGAAAGTACCATATTGGCCAGATGGGGCAAGTATGACACACAACAGGTACACACGTACCATCTAATAGCCCACACCACAAGGTAAAAGTTACGGTAGTGTCTCAGCAGTGCTGTACCACTTCTTATGCCACGAGTTTGCTGTTATTAGAATAGCACTTATCCCATTTTCTATTATAATGCAATATTTCAAAGCAATGGATATTTTAAGAATAAAAATTACTTCTTTTTGAAAAAAGGTTTATTTAAAAGCAAAACATTTTTGCATTGCTGCTATGGATAGTTATATTTCGGTTCTTTTAATCGGTTATTAGTAAATAATAAAAACACATGTTATAACCGAGGCCAAACAAATACCGAAAAACATCGGTTATTCAGAACTAAAATACCGGTATTGGTTTTAACTGGTTGGTTTTTCTCCACCCCTACTGGTTATTCCGCGAAAAGCAAACAAATATCCCAAATATTTCGTAACCAGTTTTTGAGAAATAACAGTACGCGAAAACGTAAGGGTTTCGCTGTATGATTCAAACCCTTGCCTTCTTTATCTACCGAGCTGCTGAAGCAACATTAATGTGACACTTCTAATTCTTTGTACAAGAAAATAAAAATATCTAGTATCTGAATAAGTGTGTGTGTGTGTGTGTGTGTGTGTGTGTGAGAGAGAGAGAGAGAGAGAGAGAGAGAGAGAGAGAGAGAGAGAGAGAGAGAGACTGTGCCTGGGAGGGGAGGGAGATGGGAGGCGGAGGGGATCGGAAGCGCAACTCTTATTAATTCCACAGTGAATGGCAAATAGCTTTGAGCTTTCACATCAAATACTTCCGGGTACAAGTGCTACTAGTCAATATTCATTACGTGTTCCGCCTTTCTTCTTACTGATACTAGATTAGTAAGCGTATCTGTGTGGCGGATCAGGTCGTGACTTCGGTTTGTTAAGGTAACATATTTCAGGGGGATGTGAGGGGATGGGCAGCTCCCCCTCTCCATGCACCCATATCTTTACAGTGGAAAAGTAAAGGTGAAACCGTGCTAAATCGCCGATTCGAGGCAGTCCGCACGGCGCAGTTTCACTTCCACTGCGTTTTAAACACTGCATGAGAGTGGCCACATCGATACATTGGTCTTAATAATGCATCGGCTGGCGAAAAGTTTCAGCGTCCACTACATTTTTCGTTACAAGCCAGTTCAATAGATTTTTTCAGTCGAACGAAACAACCGAAAGAAACTAGTCTCTGCGACCACGTGTGCTATATCAATAATTTTTACTCACTCCCCGGCTTTTCTTGTTTCATTCCGTGTGAAATAACTGAATGGAACAAGTCTCTGGCGGTTACGCTAGTTATACACGGTCTAGTCACATTAATTTGACCACCGCCCGTGTTCGACGTCAACGTGCAATAATCACTCACAGACGGGAGCTGGCAGCAGTAGCAGTGGAGGGTATACAAACAGTATCGGTCGAGCGGTGGGAAACAGTGAAGTCTTTGTCGTATCGCGGAAACGGAGAATTTATCTGACGTCCAAAGGGGCGCGGTCACTAACTTTTGGGACAAGGGTGGAAGCAATTCCGAAACGGCTACGTATGTGAACTGTTAGCGTGCTGCTTTGGTTAAACTATGCCGTCCACGGTAAAATGGCGCTATCCGGAACAGTTGCCGGCTGCGAATGGGCCTCTGCAGCAGGCGGCCGGTTCGTGCACCAATGCCGACTGCTATTCGTCGGCGACGAAGGCTGGAATTTGCACTCCAGTGACGGAACTGGAAGTTCACCGAGAGGTGACAGGTGCCTTTTCAGCTGAATCAGGTTTTATGCTCTATCGGACAGACGGCTGTTGGCGTATACGGCGGAAACGTCCGAAAGCAAAAGGACCAGGCCAGAGAAGGGAGCCTTAAGTCTGGGGTATTCTTCCGTGGCATTCCCTCGGAGGTATCGTCATTCTGGAAGGCAAAATGGAACAACACAAGTATTAATTTACCCTTGGGAATCGTGTCCACCCCTACATGCAGTTTGTTTTTCCCCAGGATGGTGGCACCTAGCAGCAGGGCAATGCAACGTGTCACACAGCTCGAGGTGCACCTGAGTGGTTCGATGAGCACCAGGATGAGTTTACCGTACTCCTCTGGCCCCCAAGCTTCCCGGATTTAAAACCCAATCGAGAATCTGTGGAATCGCCTGTTGGTGGCACGGATCCTCAACCGAGAAACCTAGCACTGGAACTGGCATGGCTACACATCCCTTTCCGTGCGTTCCCGAACCTCACTGCCTTTCTTGCTACACGTCCACGCTGCAAAATGTGGTTATTCAGGCTTTTGACCGGTGGTCACGTTAATGTGACTGGACAATGTATGAACTTTTTCACGCAGTCTCCGGATTTGAGTGATTTCATTTGCATACTTTTTCAGCCTTTTCCGTTATACGTGAACTATGAATAGGTCGCCATCGTTCTTTAAGGACGAATAAAGTATTTTACTCTGCTCTGCAAACCTCAAGGACGAGATGGATAAAGTAACGTAAGATATTAACAAGTCTGTGAAAATGAAAGACTGCGGGGGCATGTTGCCAGGGGACTCCCAGTCCTGCACAGAAAGCTGGCTGTCACATGGCGTCACATCAGCGTGACTGTAGCGCCAAATGAGTCTGGCCAGCAACACGTAGCGGTTGAAGGAAGCAGAAAAGAAACTGTGTGCCTATCACCCAGCAGTTATAGTGCACTTTGGTGGAGTTCTTCGTTGCAGATGACCGCTACATTCAGCAACAGCCAAGAAGGTGCTCACGTCAAACAGCGGATGCAATTTCAACCACATTTAACAGAACTGCAGGCACGCAGTCTCACGGTAAAATGTGGCACGGCGACAGCATGTGGATGATCTCTTTGCCCGAAGATAAGTGCGTTGTGTTCCGTTGGTACCCGCACATTGGCGGCACCTTTTGCGGTGATGTCAAGCACAAGCGCATAGGGACTGGACCAACGAGGAGTCGGGTCGGTTGCTCTTCTAGGATGAGAGCAGATTGATTCCGACTAAAGTCTGGACGTACCATCAAATGCCATCATATGGCGAGAGATGCGAAAACGTATTGCATCCAGGAGCACTGGCAAACGTTATCACTTTGTTGGTTGACTTGTGGGGAGGCATACACTCGTGCACTGAGGTGACGAAAGTCAAGGATAGCATTACGCAGATATACAGAAGGGGGTAGCATCGCGTTCACAAGATATAAAAGGGCAGTGCATTGGCGGAGCTGTCATTCGCACTCAGGTGAGTCATGTGAAAAGGTTTCCGAGGTGATTATGGACGCACAAACGGAATTAACAGATTCTGAATACAGAATGGTAGTTGGAGCAAGAACTAGGGGACATTCCACTTCGGAAATCGTTAGGGAATTCAATACTCCGAGATCATCAGTGTCAAGAGTATACCGAGAATACCAAATTTCAGGCATTATGTCTCACCACGGGCAACGCAGTCGCCGACGGACTTTACTTGACGACCGAGAGCAGCGGCGTTTGCGAATAGTTGTCAGTGCTAACAGACAAGCAACACTGCGTCAGCTAACCACAGAAATCAATGTGGGACGTACGACGAACTTATTCGTTAGGACAGTGCTGCGAACTTTGGCGTTAATGAAATATGGCAGCAGACGGTCGAGGCGAATGTCTTTGCTAAGAGCATGACATCGCCTGCAGCGTTTCTCCTAGGCTTGTGACCATATAGGATGGACCCTAGACGACTAGGAAACATGGACTGGTCAGATGAGTCTCGATTTCAGTTGGTAAGAGATGATGGTAGGGTTCGAGTCATGGACACAAGCTATCAACAAAACACTGCAAGCTGGTGGTGACTACACCATGGAGTGCGCTGTTTACATGGAATGGACTGTCTCCTCTGGTCCAACTGATCTGATCATTGACTGAAAACTGTTATGTTCGGCTACTTGGAGATCGTTTGCAGCCGATCATAAACTTCATGTTTTCAAACACTGATAGAACTTTTATGGACGGCAATGCGCCATGTCATCGGGCCACAGTTGTTCGCGATTTGTTTGAAGAACATTCCAGACAGTTCGAGCGAATGATCCGACCATCCAGAGTCCCATGGTACATTTTTGGGACACAATCGAGAGGTCACTTTGTGCACAAACTCCTGCACCGGCAACACCTTCGCACTTATGGACGGCTGTAGATGCAGCATGGCTCAGTATTTCTGCACGGGACTTCCAATGACTTGTTCAGTCCATGCCATGTCGAGTTGCTACATTCTGCCGTGCAAAAGGAGGTTGACAAGATATTAGGAGGTATCCCTCGACTTTTATCATCTTAGTGTAATGTTGCACGGACGTACTGAAGTCCAAATCTTTGAACACGGTGCGCTACCTCAACGTTATCGTGACACTGTAGTCTTTCCCTGTGTGTGTCTTTCCAGGGGTGCATTCGGCCCTGACATCTTTTTTATGGATGACAATGCGCGATCGCATCGAACAGCACAGGTGGAGGAGCTCTTGGAATGAGAGGGTATTCGGTGAAGGGACTGGCCTGCCAGTTCCCACTGAGCACGTGCACCAACGACCATCCAGCAGTCGTATGCTCGGCTTGCCACAAATAATTCCTCACCATCCTTGTGGCCAGCATGGGAGCACGTTGCAGACCAAGCACTGCTGTCCGCTGTGATCACACTTCCTGGTAGGAACCATGCCTCTCCTTTTGTAATGTCCTCCAAATATCGAAACAGCAATACCAGTGACGACAGGCAATAAGAGTCCAGTCAGCAGCGATGATTTAACAATGGCCAAACGATCGAATTTTTCCGCTCAGAACTGAATAGGCCGGAATGCGTCGACTGTTTGCATTCGGTTGCTCCCACAGACTGAATGAATGAGTAAAGTGAACAGATACGCAAAGTTACAACCGAAAGTGTCGACATTTTCCATCAACTGAACTGAATCGATTGTTTTCATTCGGTTGTTCCTCACTACTTGATTCTAACACAATTTCTGATCGTGCTGAGATTCGGTTACTTTACATTTGTGACACTATTAGCGATGTAACAGACATCTAGCTTTTGTGCGGAACTCACGTCCTCATGTATAAAAGTTTAAAGGAGCTTCATTTACGATCAGAATACACCGAAACTTTTTTATTTTGTATACTTTAACTTCTTTTTGGAAGATAACGACTGTGCCTCGGGGCAAATCAGTTCAGTTATAAAGAATATTTTCAATCCATAAACTTTTTATTGCGTCCATATTGATTGACGACACTACTGTACAGCATTATTCCACAAGCTTGGGTTTACTGTGGTAACATAATTCTTTCCGCGGCAGCAACGCTAAGTCTTCTTTATTATGTTATGGAATGTAATTTCCTTAAACGAATGGAAAATTACAAAATAGTGCTTACTTCTATACAATTCAGGTCAGCTTGTGTTACGATAACTATGATAAATGGATTGAGAAGTTGGAAGAACTATCATCAGAGGTTTCAGGCTTTGAATCTGATGTAACCAGCGTGAACTAAGGTGGTTCTTCCCAAATCATCCCATGCGAAAGTCAGGATCATTCCTACTGATACGCCATATCCGTATCCCCCAATCCCTGGCCATTACTTAGCTTTACAATATGAAGTAAACTTTCGTGACGAATATGTATTATTAAACTTTATTTTCGTGTTTTATAATTTAACATTTAGATATCTCATAATTTCTCTTTTTAATAGCTCTGGGTCTAAGTTTTGCGTCATAGGATCATTATCACAGTTTTATAGACGTCCACTCAAAAATTGTAAAGATATTTATACAAATGATTGCCGGCGTCTCCGGCGTATATCCATGATAAAATCTTCTCGTGTGATCAGCCGAGTGGTGGCGTCGTCTTGTCGCAACGTTTCAATGAGTTTCGTATCCGTCATGTTCAGGCGACAACGCCACCATTCGGCTAATCACCCGAGAAGATTTTATGGTAAGATATTTATACGCTTAAAATAGTATTTGTCGTCTAGAGTATGGAAACGGAAGATGTACAACGACCAAAACATTTTTGTCCATCACACTGCCTGCAAATCCATATGTCTACAACACTAAAAAATCGGTTTCTGAAGGCCGTGCGATAACACTGTGACAAAACAGCTTGCAGCACGTGGCACTGAATGAACGTAACGTACCGTGCGGTACACAGCTAGGCAGAGAAAGTAGCGGCCCCGATGCGTAGAAACATAGCCACGAGATAGTACGCTTTATAGTTAAGTCTTTGGCATAATGCGGCTAAACATGATACTTTCGGCTCAGTTCCTGCATTATCATCGCTACGACCACACCAAGATTATAATAGAATGTCGAAAGTAATAGTGAGTTTATAATATAAGAAATAACGCAAACCACAAACAGGACACACGTGCAAATGATGTTTTGTTAATAGCAAGTTTCGCTGACGCAAAATGCAGGGGGATTGGCGTTACTGTTAAGAAAACTTTGAGAAGCGAGTTTTACCAATACCGAAAGCAATGTCCACTAATGCTAAACCTAAAATCTGTTTTACTGCGAGATATTCCACTCTATTTCTATGTGATGGTGTCTTAGAGTAACTATGACACAACACCTGCATAAAAAAGCAAACACTGTGGACGCAGTTGATTATCAGCTGAGAACAGTCGCGGTAAATGATCCCATTTTAGCCAAGTGGTGCACAGAAAGCATCACCAGTTTACTATTTGAGTCGACATTAAATGACATTTATCGTCAAAACGGTGCCATATACAGAGCAAAAAAGTTAGTTTCCGTTTACCGCCAGTAGCACCTGACGGCAACAGGCAAATACTTCTTGCTCCGTCGAATCTAACGGTACACTACACAGCTGCGAGTCTGACAGCTATTAAATTCAGACAGCCTGGTATATGTTACTCTTCTCAGCGAAGTAGTGCCAAATATTTTTTTCTAATAAATTTTCAAGGCAAGCAGATTTAAACCCACTAACTCAACTATCAGCAGCTTTAAACAACTCGCTGTCAATTTTGCACACTAGTGATTTTAGATAATCGCATTCCTCTATTCAATTTTTTAAAACTTAACAATTATTGTTTGCGTGCCGTATCAGTTTCACATTGTTTTTATACAGAAAAAAGAAAAACAATCGCTACTTTCAATACTCCGCGTTTTTCTGTTTGTAAAGACTGTAAATGAAAACACAAACAAATCTCAGCTGTGATTACGCTGTCAACAATAATATACGATCTGTGCGTGGAAATTGCACTCATCAAGATAAAAAAGTGCGTTTCCATTGGACGTTTCGTTATGCAAAAACATGACAAACACTGCAAAAGCAGTACATGAAAACGCAATATGAACAACATAAACTTTGCCGCTTACCACAAATGTTGAGCCAGCCTTCAACTCTGCAAGGATACACCAGTTTCGTTCTCCGTCCCATGATGAGTAGAATACTGTGCTTTTCTGAAAACAATACTTCGGCAGGACAGCTGTTCCCGTGAACGCCGAAGTAAAATTTGCCCAAAGAAATTCAGTCACATTCCAACTCGGAAAAACTTTGTATTTTAGTGTCACTCCACGGCAGGCGAGACACTGACAAGGGATAAACAGGGAAGCATTAAGGAAACATATATTTGTGATATAAGTGATGGCATTAGCGAGTTTCAGAGAGAGACAGTAAGAAATCACTTCGCCTACCGCGCGAGCCCCATTCGACAGCTCGCCGAATTTGAAACTGACAGCGGCAGCATTCCCCAGCAACCAGTAGCGCTACTTTCCAAAGAGGCTAGAGCGCAAGATGTACCTCACGCCACAGCGAACGCAGTAGATAAAACCTCTGTCTTTCTTCTTTCCCTCAGTCTTGGAGAGACTGATTTGAGTGTATCATTGCAACGTATATTTATTCTCCATTCATAGTTAACACGCGTCCCTTTGAGTTCCCAGTTATCATACATTTTAATATAACACTGAACAGCGTGAGCGAGTGACACAGAGTCCTCTTGCGGTGCGCTCACGAACTGACAGCGCAGCAGCCGCAGTCGCGGTTGCCGTCGAACTCTCAGTTGGTTATTGACGAAAATCGCGTCTAAGAAAAAAAAATCTACAGCATAGCAGTTGTGTATTACAAAATCTATGTGAGTGACCTTCCTCGAATTCATTTATAGTTTCTTCTGGCAACAGAAAGAACACTGTCTAAAGTAGCATTACAACTGTCATCAACCATCCTTCGGCGTATGTTCCTCGCAGGCCTATCTGTCTTATGCTAGAATCATTCAGTAAGTTGGTCGATTAGAAATCCCCGGACAAGGCTGATGAAAGTACACCATCTAGTCGAATTATTTAAAATGGGAAATAACGTGTATAGGCGCACTACTAAAGCAGTACCAAGCACTGAGCAAAACACTACGAGCGATATAATGCCCGCTGTAAATGACGAATATGTAATTATTGTTACATTAATGAATGTAAAAAAAACTTCAGGCTCCGTAACGTTTATTATGAACTAGACAGTAACGATCTCTCAAAACATGGCCGGCCGATGTGGCAGAGCGTTTCTAGGCGCTTCAGTCTGGAACCGCGCGACCGCTACGATCGCAGGTTCGAAACCTGCCTCAGGCATGGATGTGTATGATGTCCTTAGGTTAGTTAGGTTTAAATAGTTCTAAGTTCTAGGGGACTGATGACCTCAAATGTTAAGTCCCATAGTGCTTAGAGCCATTTGAACTATTTTTCTCAAAACATGAGAGGCACAGAGTGAGTTAAATAAAACTTTGCCGCTATTGTCGAACATATGTAGGTACTTATAGGTTCTCTTCAAAGAGTGATTTCTATTTTAACAAAGCACAGTATGAAATATGAAGCTTTCTGTACGGCAGATCGAACTTATAATAGATCTGGGTTACTATTGATTTATTTATTTACTGTTGATACGCATATCGGCTGTTCCACTGTTACCTTAAAAGTAAAGGAGATCGTAATTGTGTGTTTATTTGTGGTAGATACTGCTATACAAGTTTAGTTAATAACATTTCAGAGAAATAATATTTTCAGACTGAGTTCTTTAAAATTTCTAATAACTTATTTTAAATGAATAGAACCTAAACTGTTTTCAAATTAAAGCCTCAGTTCTCTCTTTAGTTACCACTACTGCTTCTGTTCTAAGTTACACATGAGTTACGCTTCCCATTCGTACCTTAAAATACAGGACATTCCCCTTTTCTTGCTTGTATATCCCGCGCCACACTATTTTTGTTAGGATTTTGCCATTTATTGTTGTGGCAAATAATGGATCGGCGCTTATCTCACTGTCATTGTTTAGCGCTTCCTAACAGCACTGAAGACGGAAGACGTTTGCTTAGCCTGGAGTTGGCAGCTGATTCGGTGTATTGTTATTTGCGTGAACTAAGCTATCGTGCCTAAACGGAAATGCAGCCTTTCTTCAAATTTAAAGAAAAAATATTCTGTCCTCAAAAAGACGAAGCTTAGTTATGAAATTCACTGTCGAATCTGCAGCCTAAAAATACTTTATTAAAGGGTTTCTTGAAATAAAATCTTCGATATTTAGGATTACAGAGCTTTTACAGTAATTATAATTACGTAAGATATAATACTATTACCGTTGACGGTTCACTTGGTCCTTTGCAGTCGGTCCTGTATAGTTACAGTTATGAGCTTTAATCTGTATCAAGATAGAATGGGTAAACAGTAAAAGCGTAATTTGTGAAATTCCAGAAAATAAAGAGGCTACATTGGCTGCAGATGAGGTAGCTTTGGCATACCATTCAGCGTGTCATAATAACAGCTACAGTTCCACAGATTGGACAATAAAAAAAATAATAAAAAAACTGCACGATGTCAAGTTTTGTTGCAAACGAACCAAAGCTGAAGCCATTGTTGACAACGTTTTAACTGCTTGGTGCAAACAACTTCTTAAAGAATATCTTAACCATGTAAACTTTGTAATTTTATCCACTGATACCAGTAATCAAAAATCAACAAAGCTTCTTCCAGTGTCTGTTAAATACCTTATTCCAGAAAGTGGGGCGCATCAAAAAAAATACTGGAATTCATTTCTATTTAAAATGAGAGCTCTAATGTAATATCTAAGAATGTGATACCGGTTCTGCACGGTCACTCAGTAGAATCAATGTTTATATGTTTATCTGCCAACAATACGAACAGTAAACTGGTGGAGTAAACAGAATTGGGAAAGAAAATGTTTTTGCTGAAGTACAAGCAAGCGTTGGTAGTGGATTGCATGGCACTTAATTATCGTCCACAACAATGTCTAATAAGCCGTTGGGAAGCTGCCAATTGGTGCAGAGAATATGATTTGCAAACATTTACGGGCACTGTCATATTTATACTACAAGGGTGTAAACACTCATAGAGTTCTGTGATTTCGTAAATGTCAGGTACCATAAATTGCTAGGTTACGGCAGAACAATGTGGTTGGCTTTGCTTCCTGACTTTGGAAGAATTTTAAATTTGTATCCTGCTCTAAAATCATTTTTCGTCTCTGACTCAAGTTCTCCTTTATCTTTGTAATCAGTTTTCAAGAATGAGGATCTGAATTATGGTTGTGGTTTGCTCAAGTCAATATTTTTGAAATAGGCATTCGAGAAAGCAGAATGCCTGCTTTGCAGAGACAATATCTGATTATGAATTACTCAGAAAAAAGCTAAAAAACAGGAAAAAATTATTTTATGAGTTTTAAGATCAAATCGATGTTGAAGTAGTTGTATGACAGTGGTAAAGCTGAGTAGGCTTTACTTCTATGTTAATTCACTTTGTAACGAAGCACTTAAATATGTCCGAAAGAACAGATACCATCTTAGTACATGCATAGTTAAGACTCACCAGCCACTTGACCATCTTCTTCTTCTTCTGTGCGAATGCACAAACAGTGCCCGAACTCTTACGAGATTCGGCAACTCGCCGCGAGTAATGAATATAATAGGTGGGGGCACTACGAATGTAGTGCGGGACAATACGTAGAGAATGTGGGCTTCTCGGGAGGCGTGCCAGAGATAAATCCCTGCAGTCGCGCTATCCTCTGTGTCCTCGGTGGCTCAGATGGATTGAGCGTTTGCCATGTAAGCAGGAGATCCCGGTTTCGAGTCCCGGTCGGGGCACACATTTTCACAGTTTGAAAAAGGAGCTACAATGGAGTAAAACAGAATCAAGCATACCATTTATTCACACACTAATGAGCCAGAATATTATGACCACCGACGTACTGTCGATATAAACCCGTCCAGGCGATAGCAGGCGAAGAATGTCTGCTAGTCAGACACGCGCACGTTGCATGGGGTATCCGTGAGCGTGCTGTCCGTGTGCAGAATGGGGATGGACGCGATCTACAGGGTGTTACAGAAAGGTACGGCCAAACTTTCAGGAAACATTCCTCACACACAAAGAAAGAAAATATGGTATGTGGAAATGTGTCCGGAAACGCTTACTTTCCATGTTAGAGCTCATTTTATTACTTCTCTTCAAATCACATTAATCATGGAATGGAAACACACAGCAACAGAACGTACCAGCGTGACTTCAAACACTTTGTTGCAGGAAATGATCAAAATGTCCTCCGTTAGCGAGGATACATGCATCCACCCTCCGTCGCATGGAATCCCTGATGCGCTGATGCAGCCCTGGAGAATGGCGTATTGTATCACAGCCGTCCACAATACGAGCACGAAGAGTCTCTACATTTGGTACCGGGGTTGCGTAGACAACAGCTTTGAAATACCCCCATAAATGAAAGTCAAGAGGGTTGAGGTCAGGAGAGCGTGGAGGCCATGGAATTGGTCCGCCCCTACCAATCCATCGGTCACCGAATCTGTTGTTGAGAAGCGTACGAACACTTCGACTGAAATGTGCAGGAGCTCCATCGCGCACGAACCACATGTTGTGTCGTACTTGTAAAGGCACGTGTTCTAGCAGCACAGGTAGAGTGTCGCGTATGAAATCATGATAACGTGCTCCATTGAGCGTAGGTGGGCGAAACTAAAATGAGCTCTAACATGGAAATTAAGCGTTTCCGGACACATGTCCACGTAACATCTTTTCTTTATTTGTGTGTGAGGAATGTTTCCTGAAAGTTTGGCCGTACCTTTTTGTAACACCCTGTATATGAGCTTGAGTGACGGCAGGTCTTTATTGCCCGGAGGCTAGGCACGAACGATTCGGAAACTGCAGAACTTGTCGCGTTTTCGAGGAATGCTGTGGTGAGTGTCGTCAACACGTGGCGAAACCATGGTGAGACCACGTCCAGACCTTGTGGGGTTGGGTGGCCACCCCTCATTACAGATGTCGGACGTCGTAGGCTGGGAAGACTGGTACAGCAGGACAAGCGGTTAAGCGCAACTAACGTTAGACTTTAATGGTGGCTAGAGTACAATGTGTCTGAACATAGCACCGAACACTCCTAACGTCGGGCCTCCACAGCCGACGACCGTGCATGTGCCAATGTTAACACCACGATATCGGCAACTACAACTAGAATGGGCACATGACCATCGGCACAGGAACATGGCGCAGAGGTAGAATGTTGCACGGTCTGATGAATCCCGATACCTTCTTCATCAGGCCGATCGGAGGGCGCGAGTGCGTCGTCTTCCAGGGGGACAGCTCCTGGCCACCTGTATTGCGGGACGAGAGCTCCATTATGCTCTGGGAAACGTTCACGTGGGCATCCACGGGCGCAGTGGAGCTCGTGCAACGCATCACGACTGCCAAGGAGTACCTACACTGGTAGCTGACCACGTACATCCCTACATGACGACCAAATTTCTCGATGGCAGTGGTATTTTTCGACAAGATAACGCACCATGTCAGAGGGCCGGGAGTGTGATGAACCACAGTTCGAGGAACACAGTGGCGAGTTCCAATTGATGTGCTGCCCCCCCCCCCCCCCAGATCGCACAGGAATTAAGTGTATTGTATGTTAACCGGGGACCTAGAAACGACGGAGAGGCTCCGTCCCCGCCGCTGCCGCAGTGGTCCACAACCCCACGGCGACTACCGCAGTCCACTTCACCCCTCCGCCGCCCCACACCGAACCCAGGGTTATTGTGCGGTTCGGCCCCCGCTGGACCCCCCCCCCCCCCCCCCAGGTAACGTCTCACACAACACGAGTGTAGCCCCTGTGTTTGCGTGGTAGAGTAATGGTGTTGTTCGCGTACGTGGAGAACTTGTTTGCACAGCAATCGCCGACATAGTGTAACTGAGGCGGAATAAGGGGAACCAACCCGCATTCGCCGAGGCAGATGGAAAACTGTCTAAAAACCACCGACAGACTGGCCGGTTCACCGGGCCTCGACACAAATCCGCCGGGCGGATTCGTGCCGGGGACCAGGCGCTCCTTCCCGCCCGGAAAGCCGTGCGTCAGACGGCACGGTCAACCGGGCGGGCGGGAATTAGGTGACTTGTGTGTACAGATGTGCTCCCAACTCCATCCAGCGACCTACCAAGGCCTCATTGCCACGACGCGTCGCCTCTGTCTTCCGTACCAAAGGTGAACATACCATCTATTAGTTAGGTGGTCATAATGTTCTGGCTGATCAGTGTAAAGTAAGCAGTGAAGAAATTAATAGTGCAGAATTGTTTGACGAATATTGTATTTTCAAAACGATTATAGCTGAAAAAATTAATTACTGGAATGATTCCAAGGGAGAAGTGCATAACAGTTGTGTTGGAATGTTTAAAGTGTTAAAGGAAAAGTACATAAAAGTAAAAGTTATGCCTAAAATTGTAGAATTGTTCTATGCATCCGAGATCGAATGCAAGAACTCAGGGTTTGTTTTAAAAAATGAAACTTCGTTGGACTTGTGATAAAATAAATGTTTTAGAGAGTATGAATGCGAATGCAGTGATTTTCAAGTGTCATCTAATCATTTCATTTGCAGATTTGTACGATAGATTGTCACGCAATAAGAAGTTATGTGCGCAAATTCACTTTGGTGAAAAATACAAACAAAGTTCTAGTAATATGAAGGATTTCTAAGTGCACTGCACTTGAAGTGGAGTGCACATGAAGGTCTATAGCGCTTTCTCTTCAGGTGATACTTACCGTAGCTTGAAGCCTCTCAAAAATCATCTGAAAAATTGTATAGCTTGAGTCAGCTAAGACATACAACGTCTAACGTTGCACAATCGGTCCAAGACACAGTGGAGTTTTCGGTATATGACAGTGCACTAATAGGCGAGCACTTTTTTTTCAATACGATACATTTAATACTCAAACCTTTATTTACAGAAGCATGGAAGCACTTACAGTATTTTCTGTGGGACGAAATACTATTAGTATCGGCGTACGATGTGTGGTGAAAAGGTCAGTGCCTCGATAAAGCAAAAGTCGAAGTTAACAACGCAACTTTTCGAAAAAAAGTCACAAATCTCCTACACGTATGAACAAACTCTGCCAGCTCAATGCAGTTCCAGCACTGTTAGGCTATGTTTACAAGAAAGTATCCAGCTTTGTATCACCTTATACTTAAAATGCAAGGGAATAAGTTCTAGGCCTGATCTGCTTTCATATAAAATATACTTTGGTTCTGTTATGACAGCACATGTTGTGCAACAAAGTAAGTCGGGTGTCCACCACATCTGATGAACAGTTTTGTTAATATTGCTTTTTGTAGTAGTAACTAGCTGAGTGCCCAGCGTTTCCCGGTTGTGTATGTACTCCAGTCTTCTGTTAGTCTATCTCCTCCTTGCCCCCCTCTCTGTGCATCTGCCCCTCCCCCCTTTCTCTGTACTCCAACTTCCCTCTCTCTCTGCCCTCCTCCTGCCCTGTCTCTCCGCCCATCTTTCATCTCTCTGTCCACCTTCTCCTCCCTCTTCTCCCTATCCCTGTCCATCACATTTCTCCCCTCTCTCAATCCATCTCCACCTCCTCTCTCTGTGTCCAGCTCCTCCACCACCCACTCTCCGTCCACCTTGTCCTCTCCCCTCTCTCTGTCCCTCCTCCCCCTCTCTCTTTCCATCTCCTCCTCCTATCTCTTTTCATTCCCTCCTCCACTCTGTCTCTATCCACCTCCTCCTCCCCCTACCTGTGTCCATTTCCTCATTCTCTCTCTGCGTCTCTCCATCCCCTCCTTCCCAAACCCATCTCTGTCCATCGCCCCCACCCATTTAGGAAGTTGGAGGCTGGCGGTTTTTATTCTTACAGCATTTCTTTCCAGACAGTAAAAACATGTGTACAAAGTTTGGTTGAAATCGATTCAGGGGTTTAGGAGAAGCATTTTACCGGCAGCTTCACCAGTGTACGCACATGTAACATATTTGATATACTTCAGACATATTTGCATACATATTTCAACGGTATTTCTAGCGAATTTTGCCAACTGCAGAAACAGCAAAAATGTAGTAAGCGATAAACGTTTTTTCTTTCATCGTTTTGTGTCGTGTGCTAGCGAGAAAAAGTTTCGTGAATATTTGAAATTATGTCTAAATCTCGTTGCAAGTCACTAAGTGCTTTCATTTACAAATACTGGATGAATAAAGTCTGAGTATCTGCGCGTCGTGAGCTGCACTTCGTTTTCACCCCTTTGATAGGTAAGTCGTTCTTATCCCCACAGCGCTTTATTCCAGCCAGTAGGTGATACACGTTCAATGTTCGGTTCAAACAGGTTCAGTGGTTACCGATTAGATGTGTAACATATATACATACATTTTTTATAATACACTGACAGAAAAAAATCGCAACACCAAAAGGATAATTAATGTAGAGTAACGAAATTTTGGGAATACATTTGTCTAGGTGACATATTTAAGTGATTAACATTGCAAGATCACAGGCGCAAGATAAGCCACTGCAAATGAGAAATGGTGGTACGTTAATAACTGGTGTACCTGCCAGAATGTTGAATGCAAGCATGCAAATTTGCATGCAGTATTTTGTACAGGTACCGGATGTCAGTTTGTGGGATGGAATTCCATGGCTGTTGCTCTTGATCTGACAGTACAGGGACGATCAATGTTGTTTCTGGATGACGCTGGAGTTGTCGTTCAGTGGTGTCCCATATGTGCTCGATTGGAGACAGGCCAACGCAGCATGTCGACACCCTGCAGAGCATGTTGGGTTACAACAACAATATGTGGGCGAGCGTTATCCCGTTGGAAAACACCCTTGGAACGCTGTTCACGAATGTCAGCACAACAAATGGAATCACATGATTGACGTACAGGTTTGCAGTCACGGCGCATGGGATAACCACGAGAGTGCTCCTTCTGTCATTCGAAATCGCACGTAAGTTTAGTTTTAATCTGCAGTTCACAACCAATAAATTATCATCAGAGTGTACAGGCCGGCCGGAGTGGCCGTGCGGTTCTAGGCGCTACAGTCTGGAACCGCGCGACCGCTACGGTTGAAGGTTCGAATCCTGCCTCGGGCATGGATGTGTCTGATGTCCTTAGGTTAGTTAGGTTTACGTAGTTCTAAGTTCTAGGCGACTGCTGATCTCAGAAGTTAAGTCCCATAGTGCTCAGAGCCATTTGAACCATGTTTTGAACCACTTACAGCAGCTACGTTCCTGTCAAGTCTTTCTGCAATATCGCAGAAGGAACATCCAGAATCTCGTAGCCCTATTACACGATCTCGATCGAACGCAGTGAGGTGTTGGTAATGGTGTCTTTGTCGCCTTAAAGACATTCTTGACTAACATCAACGTCCAGTCTCAAAGATAACTAACGCTAACGACAGTTAATGCGTATATTTAAAGCAAACCTAATTTGCATCTGCATACAGGCGCTACTAACATCATACTTATGCGACTGGCGCGAAATTTGAATAGACATCATCTTTCGGATGTAGAAACACGCCTAACGACTTTCATTTACGTCGCTCAACTTCTCCTTGGCACTGCGATTTTTTCCCGTCAGTGTATATCAACTGTTACAGGTTGTTTGCATCAGCAGAGGTTTTTGCAAAGTTCGTGATGCTTTCCAAGACATCAGCTCCTTCATTTTTATTTTACCGTTAAACTGGTAGTTGAAGTTAAGGATATTAATGGTGATGAATGTCCCAGAACAGCAATCACAGACGGAAACATTGAGAAAATGCGCTGTATGGTACTGAACGATCTGCGATTGAGATTTTATGAATTACCATACTATGGAAGACGATATATCGAATGTTTTGTAGGCACCACGTCTAGGAACCAACAATTATTTTTCAAATACGACACATTTACTATATGTGAGCCGCATCTTCTCCGGTATTATTCCTACACTGGATAGGTTTCAAAATAATAACATTGTTAACAGCCGTCTTGTCAAAATAAATGACAAATAAAAGATGGCTTACAGATAGTCTCGATTTACAAGTATACATTATTTTCTGAATTAAAACTTACTCGAACAAAAAATATTATATGTATATTTTTATGCAGACACCGTCACCTTTGGATCTGCATGTGTTAAAGTGTTTTGAAAATGTATGCTATTACTGAACTATATCGCATAAAATTGCTACATTACTTACATATTCTGCCATATACGCATTAACAACTCGAGCGTCCAATTCATTTGTTACATATAGGCAACAAATCAACGATAATAAAATACAGATAAGCTACATATTCGTCGTCGTTGTTGTTGAGACCTTCAGTACGAAGATAGATTGATGCGGCTCTCCAGCGAGCGGCTCTCTTCGTCCGTGCCTAACCACTGCGGCGTACATCAGTTTGAAGCTTCTTACTGTATTCGACCCTTAGTCTCCCTTCACAGTTTTTAACCATGCTTCGCGCCGTTACAAGCTGACGATTCCTTGATGCCTCAGGATGTGTCCTATCACCTGGCCCCTTCTTTTAGTTACCCATCTAATCTTCGGTATTTATAGTGCTGTTTTTTCTATTGTCAGTCCGCATTTTGTATCTTCTCTACTTTGGCCATCATCAGTTATTTTGCTGCCAAAAATGAACAGAACTCGTTTACTACATCCAGTGCGTCATTTCCTAATGTAATTTTCTCTGTATCGCCTGATTTGATGTAACTACCGTACGCTCAGTTGCCTTTGTTTTACTTTTGTTGATGTCCATTTTCTTTCTAAGGCATTATCCATTCCGCTCAACTGTTCTTCCAAGTCCTTAGCCGTCTCTGACAGAATCATCGTGTCATCTACAAACCTCGGCGTTGTTATTTCGTCTCCCTAAACTTAAATTCCTTTTCCATAGTTCTCCTCACCCCCCATGAACCATGGACCTTGCCGTTGGTGGGGAGGCTTGCGTGCCTCAGCGATACAGATGGCCGTACCGTAGGTGCAACCACAACGGAGGGGTATCTGTTGAGAGGCCAGACAAACGTGTGGTTCCTGAAGAGGGGCAGCAGCCTTTTCAGTAGTTGCAGGGGCAACAGTCTGGATGATTGACTGATCTGGCCTTGCAACATTAACCAAAACGGCCTTGCTGTGCTGGTACTCCGAACGGCTGAAAGCAAGGGGAAACTACAGCCGTAATTTTTCCCGAGGACATGCAGCTTTACTGTATGATTAAATGATGATGGCATCCTCTTGGGTAAAATATTCCGGAGGTAAAATAGTCCCCCATTCGGATCTCCGGGCGGGGACTACTCAGGAGGATGTAGTTATCAGGAGAAAGAAAACTGGCGTTCTACGGATCGGAGCGTGGAATGTCAGATCCCTTAATCGGGCAGGTAGGTTAGAAAATTTAAAAAGGGAAATGGATAGGTTAAAGTTAGATATAGTGGGAATTAGTGAAGTTCGGTGGCAGGAGGAACAAGACTTCTGTTCAGGTGACTACAGGGTTATAAACACAAAATCAAATAGGGGTAATGCAGGAGTAGGTTTAATAATGAATAGGAAAATAGGAATGCGGGTAAGCTACTACAAACAGCATAGTGAACGCATTATTGTGGCCAAGATAGATACGAAGCCCACACCTACTACAGTAGTACAAGTTTATATGCCAACTAGCTCTGCAGATGATGAAGAAATTGAAGAAACGTACGATGAAATAAAAGAAATTATTCAGATAGTGAAGGGAGACGAAAATTTAATAGTAATGGGTGACTGGAATTCGAGTGTAGGAAAAGGGAGAGAAGGAAACATAGTAGGTGAATATGGATTGGGGCTAAGAAATGAAAGAGGAAGCCGCCTAGTAGAATTTTGCACAGAGCACAACTTAATCATAGCTAACACTTGGTTTAAGAATCATGAAAGAAGGTTGTATACGTGGAAGAACCCTGGAGATACTAAAAGGTATCAGATAGATTATATAATGGTAAGACAGAGATTTAGGAACCAGGTTTTAAGTTGTAAGACATTTCCAGGGGCAGATGTGGACTCTGACCACAATCTATTGGTTATGACCTGTAGATTAAAACTGAAGAAACTGCAAAAATGTGGGAAATTAAGGAGATGGGACCTGGATAAACTGAAAGAACCAGAGGTTGTACAGAGTTTCAGAGAGAGCATAAGGGAACAATTGACAGGAATAGGGGAAAGAAATACAGTAGAAGAAGAATGGGTAGCTCTGAGGGATGTAGTAGTGAAGGCAGCAGAGGATAAAGTAGGTACAAAGACGAGGGCTGCTAGAAATCCTTGGGTAACAGAAGAAATATTGAATTTAATTGATGAAAGGAGAAAATATAAAAATGCAGTAAATGAAGCAGGCAAAAAGGAATACAAACGTCTCAAAAATGAGATCGACAGGAAGTGCAAAATGGCTAAACAGGGATGGCTAGAGGACAAATGTAAGGATGTAGAAGCTTATCTCACTAGGGGTAAGATAGATACTGCCTACAGGAAAATTAAAGAGACCTTTGGAGAGAAGAGAACCGCGTGTATGAATATCAAGAGCTCAGATGGCAGCCCAGTTCTAAGCAAAGAAGGGAAGGCAGAAAGGTGGAAGGAATATATAGAAGGTTTATACAAGGGCGATGTACTTGAGGACAATATTATGGAAATAGAAGAGGATGTAGATGAAGACGAAATGGGAGATACGATACTGCGTGAAGAGTTTGACAGAGCACTGAAAGACCTGAGTCGAAACAAGGCCCCCGGAGTAGACAACATTCCATTAGAACTACTGACGGCCTTTGGAGAGCCAGTCATGACAAAACTCTACCATCTGGTGAGCAAGATGTATGAGACAGGCGAAATACCCTCAGGCTTCAAGAAGAATATAATAATTCAAATCCCAAAGAAAGCAGGTGCTGACAGATGTGAAAATTACCGAACTATCAGTTTAATAAGCCACGGCTGCAAAATACTAACGCGAATTCTTTACAGACGAATGGAAAAACTGGTAGATGCAGACCTCGGGGAGGATCAGTTTGGATTCCGTCGAAATGTTGGAACACGTGAGGCAATACTGACCTTACGACTTATCTTAGAAGGAAGATTAAGAAAAGGCAAACCTACGTTTCTAGCATTTGTAGACTTAGAGAAAGCTTTTGACAATGTTGACTGGAATACTCTCTTTCAAATTCTGAAGGTGGCAGGGGTAAAATACAGGGAGCGAAAGGCTATTTACAATTTGTACAGAAACCACATAGCAATTAAGAGTCGAGGGACATGAAAGGGAAGTAGTGGTTGGGAAGGGAGTGAGACAGGGCTGTAGTCTATCCCCGATGTTATTCAATCTGTATATTGAGCAAGCAGTGAAGGAAACAAAAGAAAAATTCGGAGTAGGTATTAAAATTCATGGAGACGAAGTAAAAACTTTGAGGTTCGCCGATGACATTGTAATTCTGTCAGAGACAGCAAAGGACTTGGAAGAGCAGTTGAACGGAATGGACAGTGTCTTGAAAGGAGGATATAAGATGAACATTAACAAAAGCAAAACGAGGATAATGGAATGTAGTCAAATTAAATCGGGTGATGCTGAGGGAATTAGATTAGGAAATGAGACACTTAAAGTAGTAAAGGAGTTTTGCTATTTAGGAAGTAAGATAACTGATGATGGTCGAAGTAGAGAGGATATAAAATGTAGACTGGCAATGGCAAGGAAAGCGTTTCTGAAGAAGAGAAATTTGTTAACATCGAATATAGATTTATGTATCAGGAAGTCGTTTCTGAAAGTATTTGTTTGGAGTGTAGCCATGTATGGAAGTGAAACATGGACGATAACTAGTTTGGACAAGAAGAGAATAGAAGCTTTCGAAATGTGGTGCTACAGAAGAATACTGAAGATAAGGTGGATAGATCACGTAACTAATGAGGAGGTATTGAATAGGATTGGGGAGAAGAGAAGTTTGTGGCACAACTTGACTAGAAGAAGGGATCGGTTGGTAGGACATGTTTTGAGGCATCAAGGGATCACAAATTTAGCATTGGAGGGCAGCGTGGAGGGTAAAAATCGTAGAGGGAAACCGAGAGATGAGTACACTAAGCAGATTCAGAAGGATGTAGGTTGCGGTAGGTACTGGGAGATGAAGCAGCTTGCACAGGATAGAGTAGCATGGAGAGCTGCATCAAACCAGTCTCAGGACTGAAGACAACAACAACAACAACAGTTCTCCTCAGTTTTCTTTACTGCCTGCTGAGTGTACCGAGCGGATAACATCGGGGATGGGCTACATCCCTGTCTCGCTCCCTTCTCAATTACAACTTGCCTTTTATTTCCTTCGACCCTTACAACTGCGGCTTGGTTTCTATATGACGTGTAAACAAAATTTCGCTCCTTGTATTTTATCCCTCCTGTCTTCAGAATTTCAAAGAGTGTAGTCCAGTACACATTGTGAAAAGCTTTCTTTAAATTTACAGATGCTATAAAGATGGGTTCGTCTCTCTTCAACCCACATTCTAAGATAAGTGTGTGTGTGTGTGTGTGTGTGTGTGTGTGTGTGTGTGAATTCCTAACAGACCAAACTGCTGACGTCATCGGACCGACTTACACACTACTTAAACTATCTTATGTTAAGAACAACACAAACACCCATGCCCGAGGAAGGACTCGAACCTCCGGCGGGAGGGGCCGTGCAATCCGTGATATGGCGCATCAAACCGCTTGGCCACTCCACTCGGCTCTAAGATAAGTAATAGTGTCAATAGTGTCTTGCGTATTCCTACATTTTTCCGAAACTCAACTTGATCTTCCCCGAGGTTTTTAGCTCTTCTGTAAATAATTCGTATCAGTATATTGCAGCCATGACATTAACCTGATGGTTCGATAGTCTTTACACCGCCAGTAACTCCCCCACCTCCCATTGTGAATTGTAGTTATTACATTCTTCTCGAAATCTGTAATTATTTCGCCTGTTTCATATCTCTCGTGTACCACGTGGGATAGTTTTGTCATGGCTGTCTCTCTCAGGATCTCAGTAATACCAAGGGGATATTGTCTACTCCACAGGCTTTGTTCCGTCTTAGGTGTTCTCGTACTCTGCCATATTCTTCTCCCAGTATCATATCTCCTACAACATCTCAGTTTACATTCTCCTATTTTTCTCCAATATCCTTTTTAAGTTCATTTCCCTTGCGTTGTCCTTCTACGCATTCCTTCCACCTTACAACCTTCCCTTCTTTGTTTAGCATTAGGTTACCGTCTGATTTCTTGATATACACTCGCTGGCACAAAAAACGCAACACGTAATAAGTGATGCGTAATTATCTATTTAATAAAAGTATAGCATTTTATCTATACTTTTAAATGAGGTATGTTACTTGTGTTGCTTCGTGAGCGTCCATTGTTTATTGCACTGGCCTTAATTGCTTTCTCCCTGGCAACATGATAAACGTATCACTGGATGTGAGGCAGTACTGTTTACCTGCGCTTGTAGACTTATTGCTGTGCTTTGTATTGTTTCCATTTCAAACATAAGCACTTTTAGGATCTTTACGTGATCATCTTTCTGAAGCAAACAAGCCAATAAGCCCTGAAGCGGCTTCAAAAGTCTAGAGAACTACACCTTCCACATTTTCCAGAACCGTAAGGAGGTAAAGTGAAACTGGAGACTAGGAAAGGAAACCAGGATGAGGCATGTTTACACACGTCCAAGTCCTAGTGGTACTCTACCGAGCCTGTCAATATGAATCAAGTCGGTGGGAGGAAGGTCGAGCGGTACCTGTGCCAGTCTCATTCTTTAGACATCTGTGTACACTTTTGCCTGTTTCATTTGCTGCCTTTTCATAGTTTCTCCTTTCATCAATTAAATTCAGTATCTCATGTATCATGCAACGAATTCTCATGTCTTTTTGCCTGTTTCATCCTCAGCTGCCTTCACTATTTCATTTCCCGAAGCCACCCATTCGTCTTCTACTGCATTCATTTACCTTGTTTCAGTCACTATTTGCCTAACGCACCTTTTCAAACAGTCTGCAACCTCTGTTACAATTTATCCAGTCCCATCTCCTCAATTTTCTATATGTCGGAAATTTCTTTAGTTTTAATCTGCAGTTCACAACCAATAAATTATCATTAGAGTGTACAGGCCGGCCGCAGTGGCCGTGCGGTTCTAGGCGCTACAGTCTGGAGCCGAGCGACCGCTACGGTCGTAGGTTCGAATCCTGCCTCGGGCATGGATGTGTGTGATGTCCTTAGGTTAGTTACGGTTAAGTAGTTCTAAGTTCTAGGCGACTAATGACCTCAGAAGTTAAGTAGCATAGTGCTCAGAGCCAGAGTGTACATCTACCCCCGTCAACCTTTTGCAGTTTAAAATTTAGTTTCGAAATCTTTGTCTTGCCATGATACACTCTATTTAAAACCATTAGGTGCTGCAGGTCTCTTCCAAGTATAAAACCTACTTTTATGATCCTTAAACCAAGTGTTAGTAATTATTCAAATATGCCCTATAAAGTATTTTACCAGGTTGCTTCCCCAGTCCATGACGTCTTATCATTTAACATCTCTTAATTTTCCTACTATCGTATTCAAGTCTCCCACACAATTAAATTTTCGTCTCCCTTAACTGCCTGAATCATTTACTTTATCTGTTGATGCATTTTTTCGGTCTTTTCATCATTTGCAGAACTAGTAGGTAAATACACTCGTACTCATGTTGTGGGTGTTGTCTTTCTAGCTATCTTGGCTACAATAAGGCGTTGACTATTACCCCTATTCGATTTTGTGTTGATAATCCTGTACTCACTTAACCAGAAATCCTCTTCTTCCTGCCACCGCCCTTCCTTCACTATTTCCCATAATATGTAATTTCAACCTATACTAAAATTCTCTTATCTACCTATTTAGTTAAGATATCTAACAGTCCACGTCCTGGCAAGTAGAATACCAGTTTAGTTTCTCCTGATGACATCCTCCTGACTAATTCCTGACGAATAAATCTGAACTATTTTACCTCCGGAATATTTTCATTAAGAGGATATCATCACTAAGTCATTCTGTACCTCTGGATGCCTACGGCTTGGAATAACTGAAAGGGCTGCTGCATCCATTCAGGAACGATGAGTGTGTCTGGTATCTCAACAGATACCCCTCCATTCTGTACCCGTATTGAAGGATTCAAGTCACGGCGCCTTTGCTAGGTTCATGGTCGGACATATACACTGTCTAATTAAAAGTATCTGGACACATATTATGGTCATTAACGTGGGGTGTGTCCACATTTCGCCTTTATGACGGCTTGAACTCTACAGGTAACGCTTGCAGTGAAGTGTGTGAATGTCTGTGGAGGAAAGGTAGCCCGTTGTTACTCAGGAGCCGAAATCGGGGAAGGTATTGATGTTGGACGCTAGAGTCTGGAGAGAAGACGGTGTTCATTCTCTAAACGCAAGCACTTTCTCGCTTAAAAAGACGACATTACTATTTCGGCCTTTAACTGATAAGTTAAGACCATTCAGTTTCTCAAAAATATCGCCCAAACAGCACAATGTTGGAAGCCACTTTTATCCAGAAAGAGAGCGGCCAGTGTAGGACTGCTGTTGTATTGGAAAAGACGAAGTTCATCCTTCAGCTCCATAACGCGACCAAGAATTTTACTACGACACAACCAACGTATATGCGTGTGCGATAGAGGTGAATAATGAGTAGAACCCATGTCCTGGCAAAGAATGGAAAATAGACTATTGTTTAAAGCTCGTATTTTCACAAAATTTACTGCACTGACTGCATTGTACAGCACTTTATTGACTCCCGCTTGTAATAGTTTAGAGGCCAATGCCTCCGTGTGTTTCGTCCAGTGCGAGAATTTTACAGGAGAAAGAGCATATGCTTTTGCCACGAATCCCCATCTTAGTTCTAGTAAATGCTCCCGCTCCATCGGTACATATACCAATAAGATTTTCCCATGGCAAATTATCAACAAACGATGAATTCACGAAAAAGAAAGTATCCTCCAGAGCTTTACAAAATACAAAGTCGTCGTGCACTTCATTTTCTACACCTAAATCTACATCTACATGTACATGGATACTCTGCAAATCACATTCAAGTGCCTGGCAGAGGGTTCATCGAACCACCTTCACAATTCTCTATTATTCCAATCTCGTATAGCGCGTGGAAAGAATGAGCACCTATATCTTTCTGTACGAGCTCTGATTTCTCTTATTTTATCGTGGTGATCGTTCCTCCCTATGTAGATCGGTGTCAACAAAATATTTTCGCATTCGGAGGAGAAAGTTGGTGATTGAAATTTCTTCAGAAGATTCCGTCGCAACGAAAAACGCCTTTCTTTTAACGATTTCCAGCCCAAATCCTGTATTATTTCTGTGACACTCTCTCCCATATTTCGCGATAATACAAAACGTGTTGCCTTTCTTTGAACTTTTTCGATATACTCCGTCAGTCCTATCTGGTAAAGATCCCACACCGCGCAGCAGTATTCTAAAAGAAGACGGACAAGCGTAGCGTAGGCAGTCTCCTTAGTAGGTCTGTTACATTTTCTTAGTGTCCTGCTAATAAAACGCAGCCTTTGGTTAGCCTTCCCCACAACATTTTCTATGTGTTCCTCCAAATTTAAGTTGTTCGTAATTGTAATACGTAGGTATGTAGTTGAAATTACGGTTTTAGATTAGACTGATTTATCGTGTAACGATAAATTCCTTTTAACACTCATGTGGGTGGCCTCACACTTTTCGTTATTTAGGGTCAATTGCCACTTTTCGCACCATTCAGATATCTTTTCTAAATCGTTTTGCAGTTTGTTTCGATCTTCTGATGACCTTATTAGTCGATAAACGACAGCGTCATCTGCAAAGAACCGAAGACGGGTGCTCAGATTGTCTCCAAAATCGTTTATATAGATAAGGAACAGCAAAGGGCCTACAACACTACCTTGGGGAACGCCAGAAATCACTTTTGTTTTACTCAATGATTTTCCGTCAGTTACTACGAACTGTGACCTCTCTGACAGGAAATCACAAATCCAGTCACATAACTGAGACGATATTCCGTAAGCACGCAATTTCGCTACGAGCCACTTGTGTGGTACAGTGTCAAAAGCTTTCCGGAAATACAGAAATACGGAATCGATCTGAAATCCCTTGTCAATAGCACTCAACACTTTATGTGAATAAAGAGCTAGTTGTGTTTAACAGAAACGATGCTTTCTAAACCCATGTTCACTTTGTATCAATAGACCGTTTTCTTCGAGGTAATTCATAATGTTCTAACACAATATATGTTCTAAAATCCTGCTGTATATCGACGTTAATAAGATGGGCCTGTAATTTAGTGGATTACTCCTTCTACCTTTCTTGAAGATTGGTGTGACCTGTGCAAATTTCCAGTGGGATCTTTCGGCGAGCGAACGGTTGCATATGATTGTTAAGTATGGAGCTACTGCATCAGCATACTCCGAAAGGAACGTAACTGGTATACAGTCTGGACCAGAAGAATTGCTTTTATTAAGTGGTTTAAGTTGCTTCACTACTGCGAGCCGGCCGAAGTGGCCGAGCGGTTCTAGGCGCTACAGTGTGGAACCGCGCGACCACTACGGTCGCAGGTTCGAATTCTGCCTTGGGCATGGATGTGTGTGATGTCCTTATGTTAGTTAGGTTTAAGTAGTTCTAAGTTCTAGGGGACTGATGACCTCAGAAGTTAAGTCCCATAGTGCTCAGAGCCATTTTTGAACTACTCCGAAGATATTTACTTCTACGTTACTCATGTTGGCAGCTGCTCTCGATTCGAGTTCTGGAATATTTACCTCGTCTTCTTTTGTGAAGGCATTTCGGAAAGCTGTGTTTAGTAGCTGTGCTTTGGTAGCACTGTCTTTGATAGTATCTCCATTGCTATCGCGCAGAGAAGGCATTGATTGTTTCTTGCCGCTAAAACACTTCACATACGACCAGAATCTCTTTGGATTTTCTGCCAGGTTTCGAGACAAAGTTTCGTTGTGGAAACTCTTATAGGCATCTTGCATTGAAGTCCGCGCTAAATTTCGAGCTTCTGTACAAGATCGCCAATCTTGGGGATTTAGCGTCTGTTTAAATTTGGCATGTTTGTTTCGTTGTTTCTGCAAGAGTGTTCTAACCAAGGAGGATCAGCTCCGTCGTTTGTTAATTTATTTGGTATAAATCTCTCAATTGCTGCCGATACCATTTCTTTGAATTTAAGCAACATCTGGTCTATACTTATATTATTAATTTGAAATGAGTGGAGATTGTCTCTTAGGAAGGCTTCAAGTGAATTTTTATCTGCTTTTTGGAATAGGTATGTTTTTCGCTTATTTTGCGAGGATTTGGGAATTGCAATATTCTATCTCGCTACGACAACTCTGTATTCACTAATTCCTAGATCGGTTTTTATACTCGTTATTAACTCAGGATTATTTGTTGCTAAGAGTTCAAGTGTGTTTTCACAACCATTTACTATTCCCGTGGGCTATGATCTAACTGCTCGAAATTATTTTCAGAGAATGCGTTTAGTACAATTTCGGATGATATTTTATGCGTACCTCCGGAATTAAAAATGTATTTTCGCCAGCATATTGAGGGTAAATTAAAGTCACCACCAACTATTATCGTATGAGTAGGGTATGTGTTTGAAATCAAACTCAAGTTTTCTTTGAACCTTTCAGCAACTGTATGATCTGACTTGTGAGGTCTGTGAAAGGATCCAATTATTATTTTATTTCGGTTGCCAACAATGACCTCTGTCCATACTAACTCACAGAAAGTTTCTACTTCAATTTGGCGACAAGATAAACTACTTCTGACAGCAACAAACACGCCACCGCCAACCGTGTTTAGCCTATCCTTTCGGAACACCGTTAGGTTCTTCGCAAAAATTTCGGCTGAGCTTATATTCGGCCTTAACCAGCTTTCAGTGCCTATAACGATTTGAGCAACAGTGCTTTCTATTAGCGCTTGGAGCTGGTACTTTCCCAACACAGCTACGACAATTTACAACGGTTATACCAATGGTTCCTGTATCTACGTTCTTCCTGTGTTCAGCCTGCACCCTTTGTGACTGAAGCCCTTCTTGTGTTTTCCCGAGACCCTCTAACATAAGAAACCGCCCAGTCCACGCTACATAGCCCCTGATATCCGTGTAGCCGCCCCTGCGTATAGTGGACACCTGACCTACTCAGCGGAACCTAAAACCCAACCACCCTTTGGCGCAAATCGAGGAATCTGCAGCCTGCATGGTCGCAGAACCGTCTGAGCCTTTGATTCAGACCCTCTACTCGGCTCTGTACCAGAAGTCCGCAACTGGTCCTGTCGACTATGCTGCAAATGGTCAGCTCTGCTTTCGTCTTGCAAGCAAGACTGGCAGTCTCTACCACTTCTGTTAGCCGCTCGAAACCAGAGAGAATCTCTTCTGCTCCAAAGTGACACACATCATTGGTAACGACATGAGCAACCACCTGTAGTTGGCTGCACCATGTGCTCTTCATGACATCCCAGAGGACTTTTTCCACATCTGGAACGTCTCCACCTGGTAAGCACACGGAGTGCACATTGGTTTTCTCACCCTTCTTGTCAGCCAAGTCCATAAGGGGCCCCATAAAGCGCCTAACATTGGAGCTCTCAACTACCAATAATCCCACCCTCTGCGATTGCCCGGATCTTGCAGGCTGAGTGGTTTCCTCTGTAACAGGACAGGCTACAGCATCTGGTTCAGCGACAATGTCAGCCACAGACAGCGCCTGGAACCTGTTTGTCAGACAAACTGGGGAGGCCTTAGGTGCGGCCGCCTGGGAAGTCTTTCGCCGCCTGCTTCGCCCCAGGGCGACCTCCCACTCTACCACAGGTGAGGTGTCAGCCTCAGTGCGAGCAGTAACTTGGCTGACCACCGGGGGGACCGATCGGAGGACTCTGACGTGCTGGACGTCCGTTGGATCCCGACGACTAGCCCACAACAGTGGTGCCCATCCACTGCAGCCTCAAGCTGTGTAACCGAAGCCATCACAGTCTGAAGCTGAGAGCGAAGTGTCACCAACTCGGCTCGCATCCGCACACAACAGTCGCAGTCCCTGTCCATACTAAAGACCGTAGAGAACTAAACCATGTAGATAAACGGACTATCGGCACATGCTGCACTCTCCTATAGACCTTGATGGAAAAGCACGAACTGTGTCTAGTAATAGGCAGATATTCTAAAACCTACCTACCGAAGCACTCAGGTGAAACTAAATCATTTGCCCCTGATTAGGAACTTGTAATATGTCACAAAATCGGTTTACTTTCCGATGTAGAAGAAAACGCTACAACTGTGGCTATTGTATATTAAACTTACAGGCAGAAACTCAAGAAACTACTCTATTAAATCACACAGATGATACAATAAAATTCGCTCCTGGTTAGGAACTGGTAAATGACACAATATCTGTTACTTCCCTGTTGCTGCGTCTGTCTCGGTCGGCTACTACTGCGTACAAACACAAGAAGCTGGGGAAGATTTCCGAAATCAGTTATATCATCAAGTTTCAGGGAGAATTTTGGGCTATCGTGAAGACATGGTAACAAATAAATAGTCATGTTAGTGGCTACTGCATCAATGCGATGCACCAGGGTATCATATGAATGTGGTATCAACTTCAGACTCTGGCGACACCTTTCGGCACAGGTGATTTCGTACTACTTGACGGCTGCGGGAAGAAGTAATTTCTCACGAGTAATGTGTGATGATTTTATTTTGCAGTTAATCAGTATACCTCCAAGGATGCCCTTAGGGGTTTGTTAGCAACTGATTCCCGTTTTTTGAGACCATGACATCTCCTTTTTGTTGTCGTTTATGACGCTTAAAAAGTCGATGGGTTAACATGATCTGAGTGTTTTGTATGTAAGTGTCTCTTTAGTTTTATGGGATTAGAGTTATCGTTGGCTGAAATCTCCAAACAAAGAACCCATGGTGGTCGTTCCTCATTATTGAAAATAATGCTGATAAAGCCCGAAGTCAGATAATCCACTTGATATTTGCGCACTTTGGTTTTGCGTTTAGAACTACCGTTCCTGGTCTGGAGAAAATGGGAACTGTGCTGTTGGAAGAAGCTAAGAAAGTGGGTCTAAGTATAAATGAAAGTGAAACAAAGTTCACAGTAATAGCAAGAAGAGCTCAGTTACGAAGAAACCATCTATCAATCAGGAACCTAACGATACAGAAGGCAGACACATTCGAGAATCTCAGTTCAACATCAACCAACAAAAACTTATAGAACATGAGATCTTAACGAGAATCCAAGGAGGGGGAAGATGTCTAAGAGTTATACATGACATCATAAGATGTAAGTCACCGCGCAGGTTGGCAAAAATAAGAACATATCACACCATCATCAAACCAATTGTGTGCTACGCAAGGGAAACAAGGACCCTGACAAAAAGATCATGAGAAAAAAATCATAACCTTTGAAAATAAATTAGTGGGAAAAATATATGGACCAGTGAAACAACATGAAGAGTGGAGAATAAGGAGGAACAGAGGACTCATACAATTAGACACACCACCTGACCTCGTATCGAGTATGAAAACTAAAAGACTCAGGTGGTAGGGTCATGTTAGGAAGAGAGAGGAGAACACAGTAATAAAGACAGTAATGGATAGAGAAGTCAAAGGAAGGAGACTACTAGGATGGCCGAGAACGAGATGAAAGGATAATACCATGGGAGACCTGCAGATACTGGGTCTGCGAGGTGAAGATGGAGCTGACAGGAAGGTATGGAAAGATAGAATGAGTGAGGCCGAGGACCGACTGCGGTTTGTGTGACCAGTATATGTAAGTAAGTAAGTTGTTCATAGGAGCAGAGGAAGATGCGAAAGACGAATGTTCTTTGATTAGATTCGAACCTTCCTCCGTGTTACAACTGCATACTTTTCAAAGCAGGAGGGATACTCGGTGAATCACTTTCATAGGATCTCTTATCACCATTGCGATTCAGCCACTTATTCATGAGAATGGTAAAACTTGTTTCACTTTATTTTAAGTACTGTTAGCTACTTAAACTGGCAGTTACTATAATTCAGCTTCTAGCTAACTCATTACCTTTGTGCTGACTCAGGAAGTATGGCTGAAGCAGCTTCAACAGTCACAATGGCTGTGATTAACAACCTAATCTCGTAGCCATTGTTGCAAGGGAGTGGCGGCCACACTGTCAAGCGGCGTATTGTCATTAGTGGTTGTTGCATGTTTGGTATGCAGCTAACCATTCGTGTGATAGCTGACAGAGGCTGTGCGATGAAACATTACTCGCGACTTTTCTCAGAATTCCTGCTGACAGGATCTACTGGTCAGATCTTGTGAAATGAGATAGGAAATTAACTTGGTTTATGGAAATGATAATCTGACTCTGACAATCTTTGTTCAAGTTTTTGCTTAAATAATATGCCCCCCCCCACCCCCCTGCCCATAACACTCAGGACGATGACGGCTGTTTTAAAGAATGATGCTCGATAGAGACAGGGATCTATGATGGCAGCAGTACAGTATTCGCCGTATACTGGTGCCTTTCTTCCAAAGATTCCCATTTAAGTTCCCCGAGTATGTGTGCTATACTTTCATACAGCCTATATCGTTGTCGGCGATAGGTCGAATGCCGGAAATCTAGAAATTGCACTCCGCATTTGAAAGATATCATGTGTGAATAAAGAAACTCACAACTGACGTAGCATGTACAACTTGTGCGGCAGTTCTCCGAAAGGACCATCCTGCCACTCGGAAGACCACAATGTGACCCCTCTGATACTCGCTCAGTTGGCTGTAGGAAATACGAGTACGTCTCCGTGGCATGATTGCCTGCTTGCTTCACACGTTTTCACCACACTGGGCCCTCTGCCTGCGATCATTCCCAATTAAAGGGTAGACAGAGAGGGGTGTCTGATAGCTATGCCACTACGCTATCTCCTGGTGGACGACGTTGAAACTATTATCAGCACATTTACTATCTCCCAGCTGGCATATGCCGTCATCGGATCAAAATCGACGTTGCCTTCCTGGTGTACTAATTTTTTTTCCTGACAGCGTATAAATTGAAGTCGCCTCCTCTCATCAGTCTGTATGAGCAGGTTAATTTTAGGAACTGCTCTAGAGGTTTTGATCCGGTTTTCCTAACAGATATACTGATTCATGGGGAACGTTAATGTATATAATTTACAAGCGTTTCGTACGATCCGACTGATTTATTACGAATTAAAGTTAAGTTGTAAAAATGATGCCACTGGCACCTAGCGAACAACCACAGTAGCTCGTGAAAGCATCAGTGTATTGAGGTAGCAGAAAGAGTGAAACAATTCATAAATGGTGTGTTGGTCTAATGGTAGAGCGTTTGGCTTGAAAGCGAAAGGTCAGCCGACACGGTAGCTCAGCGTCTTCGGTCAGGGGCCTAGCTGACGACAAAAAAAACTGAGTGAAGTTTTCAACGATGAATTTGAAAATGTGTCATGTGGCATCCCGACTGACCGTATAGGATCGAAGCCAAGTCTGCCTTCGGCACGGACGTCTTGCTTTACGCCCTCGACCCGCAGCTCGCCCACGCACTTATTTACGTGATTCTGCCGTCTTAGCACACTATATTTTATTACAAAGAGAACATCTTACGCCCAAGCAAAATCGACAATGGAGATCAGCTTTTCGACTGGATACGGACGACCGAAGACACTTCAAACTGGTCAGTTTATCAGAGGGACAGTGATGATTGATTGTAACGACCTTGTTGGCATCCACTCGTCCACAGTGAGGACTGTGGTGTATGTGAAACTGATTAACGAATAAGTACGTGATAGAATCCTACGTGCAACTAGAAGTGGTCTTAAATTCCGTCACTCTGATGGACACATCGGTGACATAACTGTGGACGTTCTAGTATTGGACTGCGGGCGGTCTGTGTATTTGGAATACCTTTTGAAGTTCCTTCAGAGGTGATGGTATACGCATTCTGCCCGTATGGGATTAGCCACACAGCTGAAAAGTGTCATCAGTAAACCACATACTTAGTTCTCAACGGGGTACAATAGATCCGCACAGAGCTAATCAAGTACGTGCCGACGTACTTATATATTGGCAGGTTCCGTGCCATTATAATTTATGCTGGCCAGCCGAAGACGTGCTCGGGATGAAGGACACCTCCGTTCCAGCTGTACACAATGAAGAATCACACAGCTGCCGCCTGGAGACGAGCGGGTCACGACCACTCTGGTGGTGTTTGTCGAGGTTCTCCAAACCGACCTCCGACTGCTATCTGCTAGCTTCTGCCACTGAAATATCACCGTCTCCGTTAGTACCGCAGGTTTTTGTAGACGGAACGACGCCAACGCCCTTGCTCCCTCCTAATACTTCTGCCTTGTGCGGTGGTAAGTTGTCCACACAGGGCATAGACCTCGACTCTTGGGTTGTGCCTACCAATGCTTTTGTGCCTGACTGTAAGAACCCCCTGGCGTCTTCGGACGCTGAAGATCACGTGCGCAATCAACGGTCGCCGAAGAGATACTAGAAACGGCGGATTTCCCAGTCTGTCACCTGCAAGCCAGATGATGAGAATGACACCTACCGAGATCATCTCCCGATGGACGATCCTGTCGTGGAATCACGAGCCTGCTCTCTATCGGAGGTGAAACCAACATCACGCGCACCGTGTGCTGTGCCTATGGACGCTGAACAGCAGCTGAGCCAGCAAAACCTCTCCGCCACAGATACAACATCACCTTATACCTCGACAGGCACTCCGCTGGACGCACATCATTCACGCACCACTGTGTAGTCTGATGATGTAGAAGAGGAAACACTCGACGTTGTGACAGCAGCGGACGCTGCTGCTCCAACCCACGACTGCTAATCGACTGGGGTACTGGCTGGGGATGTGCCGCCTGCTGGGACGACACTCCTGAACGCTGCTGCTCTTCCTGCCTCAATGAGCGTCCCAGTACTCACAATTCTGCGATAAGCTTCCAGGACTGGCTCAGTCAATGTCAACACCATTGGCAAATCTGCCAAACCACAGTTGCTTCGCGAAATGTTGAAAGCGTCGGACATCGATGTTACCCTCATGCAGGAAGTTCGCCTAGAGACCTTGCCGACTATGTTTCTCATCTCACGCTATATGCTGACAGTGGTAGTGGGACGCCTACATTTTTAAAAGAAGGCATTGAGGTAGAAAGTGACTTACCTACAGTCGGCTGGGTGTCTTGCTGTGAACTTCCATGTCCGAATCATCAATGTTTACACTCCCTTTGGCACGGTCGAGAGACGGGAAAGGTTGCGATTCTATTCAAAAAAAGTCGCCTGTTTGTTTGTGGGCCGTTACGAACATATTATTCCTGGTGGCGACTTCAATTCTGTATTATCGCTGAAGGACTAACATCCTCATTTTACCGCATGTCAGGAACTCAGGCAGCTAGTACATGAACTGAATTTTCGTATGTCACCATGAAACGTCCCCTTAGAAAAATTATACATGACTATGCTCAAACTGACACACAATATTTTTAGCATACGCAATCTGACTTTCAAAAATCTCTACAAAAGAATGGCCATAACTAACATTAACCTATACGTTTCAGAAATCACTTACCTCACAAAAATCTTCGCTACTCGAACTACTGCAATACAGCGAGCACCACTACTGCCAGCTAAATAAAAGATTCAAACTACTGAAGGCACTAACTACTAATAGGCATAGTTAGCAAATGAAAGATTTTGATAGAGAACAAACAATGTATTTACCTTAATAGTGTTCAAAAGTCATAAATATATAGCAGTTCATGACATCCAGTCTTACAAATTTCAAAACTCCGCCATTTCTCTCCCCACATCCACCACTGCTGGCAGCTCGCCTCCAACTGCGCAACGCTACGCCCTGTTAACATCCAGCTGCCCAACACGGCAATGGCAGACAACAATGCAAACTAGCCACAGACTGCACACAGCACAGCCAGTGATTTTCATACAGAGCGTTACGTGGCGTTACCAATAAGAAAACCTAAACAGCCTACTTACAACCAGCCATTCACCGAGTCGTCTTGATCGAGTCTGTATTTCCCAAGGAGTCGCAACTGCCACTCTTGATGTTGAGGTATGTCCTACAGCCTTCTCCAATCATATCTCCTACATTTGCACTATTTACCTTCAACGGCACAAGGTATGGTGCTGTGGAGTCACATGGAAGCAGAATATCGCCCATCTTCAGGATCCAGAATGAAGGCAGGCTAAGAGACGACTTGGAACAACATTGTGAAGTGCCTTCCAGCATATCCTCGACACTCCGGCGGTGGTTCGACTGTGCCAAGGCTGCTTTACATCGATCGATGATGAATTACGGTCACGACAAATTGCTGTGGCGACAACATACCGTGGAATATTATTTCATAATTTTCTCTGACCGTGGTCGCGCGGTTTGAGGCGTCATGTCACGGACTGCGCGGCCCCTCCCACCGAAGGTTCGAGTCCATCCTCAGGCATGGGTGTGTGTGTTGTTTTTAGCATAAGTTAGTTTACGTAGTGTGTAAGTCTAGGGACCGATGACCTCAGCAGTTTGGTCCCTTAGGAATTAACACACATTCGAACAGCTCTGACCGCGCCCTCTTTGTTCAATAACCGGTTGAAATCCAACAGATAATTTCGATTACGGTTCGCCGCCTTGAGGGCAGAATAGTACATGCGAGATGTCAAGACTGGGTACGAGGGGAGCCCCTGTCGATTAGTTATACCTGTCGGTTAGTTATACTATCCGAGAGAAGCAGCGGTGTCGGGCAACGCTGCTCCACGCCCTCGACATACCAGATGGTCGCCGTCTGACGTGCTAGATGGACATCGCAGGCGCCTTTGTGGACCACTACAAACAGTTCTAATCCTCAGGGGACCAGGACACCACTGCAATGAATGATGTCCTCCACTACGTGACAGGAACCCTTGATTTGTCTGCTGTGGAGATTCTTACAGCGATAATTACTGCTGATGACGCCGCTGATGCCGTTCGTAAGGAAGTGGCAAGCAAATCCCCAGGCCCTGCAACCTTTCTTCTGGAGTTTTACAGCACATTCCACGATATCACGGTTTCACGCTGGACTGCGATATTAAAAAACTGATAAACCCAGACATTTCCCTCTCGCCTGAATTCGTAGAAGGCCTGCTTATACCATTCCCCAAGTCGCGAGGTGTCTGGGGCTGGGCATTGTTGGCCGTTGGCCGTGTTAAATTGTGACTTCAGGATCTTTACCCGGATTATTGCCGCCTGCCTTCGGCGCGTCCTCCCTCAAGTCGTCTTTATGGATCAAACGTACTTTGGTGGTGACAGTAACATTCAGGCGACCTGCCGCATTCGCTGGCCGTAGTGACGGTGGATTTCGACCACACCTTTGATAGAGTTAGTCATAACGTTCCTGGGAAATTTCTAAGACGGATGGCCTTCCACCACACATTTATAAAAACCGTCTTGCGACACCTCCGAGGTGCCACGTCGCGAGTGTTGGTCAACGGTCGTGCAGTGGGCCCTGTTGTTATCATGCGGTAGGTCCGCCAGAGACGTCCGCTGTCGATGCTTCTTTATGCCGTCGCCCTTGATCTACTGTTGCACGGTTTGCGCAGACGGCTGACTGGGATCACAATGAAGGGGCATACTTTCATCTGTCCTGCGTATGCGGGTGACTTGGTGTCCTTAGTTCGATCAGGGAATGAAGTGCCAGAGGCGCCTGAATGGATCAACCAATATGGGACTCCTGTGAGTAGCCGTTTGAATCTGACAAAGTCTGCTGCTACGATCGTTGGTAGACGTGTTTCAGCAGGTAGTGTGGAACATTGCTATTACTAGACAAGCTCAAATGTTTGGGTATCACCTGAACACGTGATATACAGTGAACGGCCTCACTTAACTACACTACTGGCCATTAAAATTGCTACACCAAGAAGAAATGCAGATGATAAACGGATATCCATTGGACAAATATATTATACTAGAACTCAATTGTGATTACATTTTCACACAATTTGGATGCATAGATCCTGAGAAATCAGTACCCAGAACAATCACCTCTGGCCGTAGTAATGGCCTTGATACACCTGGGCGTTGAGTCAAACAGAGCTTGGATGGCGTGTACAGGTACAGCTGCCCATGCAGCTTCAACACCATACCACAGTTCCTCAAGAGTAAGTGACTGGCGTATTGTGACACGCCAGTTGCTCGGCCACCATTGACCAGAATTTTTCAGTTGGTAAGAGATCTGGAGAATGTGCTGGCCAGGGCAGCAGTACAACATTATCTGTATCCAGAAAGGCCCGTACAGGAGGACCTGCAACATGCGGTCCTGCATTATCCTGCTGAAATGTAGGGTTTCACAGGTATCGAATGAAGGGTAGAGCCATGGGTCGTAACACATCTGAAATGCAACGTCCACTGTTCAAAGTGCCGTCAATGCGAACAAGAGGTGACCGAGACATGTAACCAGTGGCACCCCATACCATCACGCCAGGTGATACGCCAGTATGGCGACGACGAACAGACACTTCCAATGTGCGTTCACCGCGATGTCGCCAAACACGGATGCGACCTTCATGATGCTGTAAACAGAACCTGGATTCATCCGCAAAAATGACGTTTTGCCATTCGTGCACCCACGTTCGTCGTTGAGTACACCGTTGCAGGCGCTCCTGTCTGTGATGTAGCGTCAAGGGTAACCGTAGCCATGGTCTCCAAGCTGATAGACCATGCTGCTGCAAACGTCGTCGAACTGTTCGTGCACATGGTTGTTGTCTTGCAAACGTCCTCATCTGTTGACTCAGGGATGGAGACGCGGCTGCACGATCCGTTACAGCCTGTCATCTGGACTGCTAGTGATACGAGGCCATTGGAATCCATTACGGCGTTCCGTATTACCCTCCTGAACCCACCGATTCTATATTCTGCTAACAGTCATTGGATCTCGACCAACGCGGGCAGCAATGTCGCGATACGATAAACCGCTATCGCGTTAGGCTACAATCCGACCTTTATCAAAGTCGGAAACGTGATGGTACACATTTCTCGTGCTTACACGAGGCATCACAACAACGTTTCAGCAGGCAACGCCGGTCAACTGCTGTTTGTGTATGAGAAATCGGTCGGAAACTTTTCTCATGTCAGCACGCTGTACGTTTCGCCACCGGCGCCAACCTTCTGTAAATGCTCTGAAAAGCTAATCATTTGCATATCACAGCATCTTCTTCCTGTCGGTTAAATTTCGCGTCTGTAGCACGTCATCTTCTTGGTGTAGCAATTTTAATGGCCAGTAGTGTATATGCACCACCTTCAAGTGATCCGCATAAACGTTTGTGGCAATCTCCTGCGATCATTAGACATGATACAGTGGGTGAAATATGTTAATACTCATCTGGCTACGCGACTTCCCAATTTCTGGAAGATTTTACAAATGCTGAAGGCAATAGCACACAGACTGTAGGCGTCATTTGGCTACTTTGTAAGCACATATCTTTTCTTCGAAGTCCGCTACTACACTCTGACTCTTCCTCCTCGAAACGGCGGCCTCGGTCTTGTCAACTTCCACGCTAGAGCGGCTGCCCTCTATGTAAATACCATGGTTAAATCGTGGGCCCACCACCGAACTGGATTAACGGGAAGCCTCCTTGATGAACAGTCCCCTCCCTCCCGAGTGGCGCCCGTTGCATTAGCACGTATTTCTACCTTCCTCCCACATCTCAGGACCTTTTTCGTCAATTACAGTTACGTCGATACCGACTTGCCTTGTAGCAGGAACTCTATGGCCCGTGATAGACCTAATGTTGAGAGATCATTCCCGGAATGTGTGGAAAGCCAATATACTACAGTCGCAAGGCTCATGGTCTGGCGTTCTGTGCATCATGTCCTCCTCGACACGAACGCTCGTGTCATCTGGTATCTGATTGTTAATGGTAATACATTACACAACTTTGTCTACATGCCATTAATGTGACATATTAGCCGCTTTGACCCAAGTGTCACACACTTGCGACAGATGAACATTTATGTGTGGATATTTCGTAGAGGTGTAGCAGCTGTTTTGAAAAATGTTTGCCTTTCTTCTACGTGCACCTCCCCATGAGTAGTGCCTTCTTGGACCACACACCCGTCCCTGCAGCTGGGGTGTCCCAGGTATGAGAAGGTAATTTCAATCGGACCAGTGCACTGACAAAATGGAATATTGGAGAAGACGTGCCGGGAACGTGCCCGATTGACTTGGGATTCTGACTGTATCTGTCCACACATTGCCCGCAACTGGTCTGCACCGAGGCAGAACCAACTGTCATCAGAAAACACAACAGACCTCCACCCTGTCCTACAATGAGCTCTCGCTTGATACCACTGAAGTCGCAAATAGCGGTCGTTTGGGGTCAGTGGAATGCACGCCATATGCCGAACACGATGGTAGTGCCAGGTGACTGTCCGGAGCCCGGTCTTCTTACGACCGTACAATCTCGTGACCACCGCTGCCAGCAGTCATGTACAGTGGTTACATTCCTATCACGTCTTTCTGCAATATCACAGAAGGAACATCCAGCTTCTCGTAGCCCTATTACACAACCCCATCCAAACTCAGTGAGGTGTTGATGCCTTACAGGCATTCTTGACTAACATCAACTCACCATGTCCAGTATCACAGGTAACTAATCCTCACGACCGTTGCAGCGTGTATTTAAAGCACTTGATTCGTATCCTCACAGTGGCGCTGCTAGCACCACTCTTAGAGGCTTGACGCGAAAGCTGAATACACCTCGACGGGAACGATCTATTGATACGTAATCAGCATGGTTCCAGAAAACATCGTTCTTGTGCAACGCAGCTAGCTCTTTAATCGCACGAAGTAATGGCCGCTATCAACAGGGGATCTCAGGTTGATTCCGTATTTCTGGATTTCCGGAAAGCTTTTGACACCGTTCCTCACAAGCGACTTATAATCAAGCTGCAGGCCTATGGGGTATCGTCTTAGTTGTCAGGAAGGTCGCAGTTCGTAGTAATAGACGGCAAATCATCGAGTAAAACTGAAGTGATATCAGGTGTTCCCCAGGGGAGGTCCTGGGACTTCTGCTGTTCCTGATCTTTATAAACGACCTGGGTGACAATCTGAGCAGTTTTCTTAGGTTGTTCGCAGATGATGCTGTAATTTACCGTCAAGTAACGTCATCCAAAGACCAGTATCAGTTGCAAAGCGATTTAGGAAAGATTGCTGTATGGTGTGGCAGGTGGCAGTTGACGCTAAATAACGAAAAGTGTGAGGTGATCCACATGAGTTCCAAAAGAAATCCGCTGGAATTCGATTACTCGATAAATAGTACAATTCTCAAGGCTGTCAATTCAACTAAGTACCTGGGTGTTAAAATTACGAACAACTTCAGTTGGAAAGACCACATAGATAATATTGTGGGGAAGGCGAGCCAAAAGTTGCGTTTCATTGGCAGGACACTTAGAAGATGCAACAAGTCCACTAAAGAGACAGCTTACACTACACTCGTTCGTCCTCTGTTCGAATATTGCTGCGCGGTGTGGGATCCTTACCAGGTGGGATTGACGGAGGACATCGAAAGGGTGCAAAAAAGGGCAGCTCGTTTTCTATTATCACGTAATAGGGGAGAGAGTGTGGCAGATATGATACGCGAGTTGGGATGGAAGTCATTAAAGCAAAGACGTCTTTCGTCGCGGCGAGATCTATTTACGAAATGTCAGTCACCAACTTTCTCTTCCGAATGCGAAAATATTTTGTTGAGCCCAACCTACATAGGTAGGAATGACCATCAAAATAAAATAAGAGAAATCAGAGCTCGAACAGAAAGGTTTAGGTGTTCGTTTTTCCCGCGCGATTTTCGGGAGTGGAATGGTAGAGAGATAGTATGATTGTGGTTCGATGAACCCTCTGCCAAGCACTTAAATGTGAGTTGCAGAGTAGTCATGTAGATGTAGATGTAGATCGTCTTTCAGATGTAGAAACACGCCTAAGAACTTTCGTTTATGTCGCACAACTCATTTTTGGTGCTCTGATTTTTTTCCCATCTGTGTATTTTAAATCTACGTCTCTGATTATTCGTTTTTGAAAACTGTTAAATTTAAAAAAATAATTGTCGATAGCACCTACCTTTCTTGTTCAGTATCGAGTGAAATGGCGCGGTGGTTTGCGTAATGGCTTTGGATTCGGGGGGAAGACTGTTGAAATCCCCATCCAGCCATCCACATTTAAGTTTTCCGTCCTTTACCTAAATCGCGTAAGGTGCAACGGTACTTTCGCGTTCTCGTCAATACGGTACCAGAACGTTTAAGTTCTACCACTGTAAAGATGGCAGATCCGCGATGCGGAATGTCAGAACTGTGTAGTAAGTAGCGGCAGGAACACCACCACAAAAATACGCAACACTAACCCTCCAAACCATCGACTCTCTTAGAGAGATTTTAACCGTGTTCAACCCAATGGTAAAGTATCGAACTATTTTTCTCCGAATCATATAGTTTGGGGGAAAAGCAGTGAGAATAATTATTTTTGGTAACCTTTTATCAGACAAAGCCTGTTATAACAATAAACTGTTTCGCTTAATAAAAGGGCCGCCAGCCTAAATCGGGCACAGTGTCTACCCAGAAAGATGAAGTCAATTTTCGACACTGAATAAATAACTACTTCCATTTACTACGGTCACTTAGCAATAAGTACTATTAATCCCACTTTCTGTTACTTAAGGAATTTATCACTATACTTCAGCAATTATTTAAAGAAGACACACATATGTTTCAACAAGGATACAAAAAATATTAAACTTATAGCTATCATCCATATGACCAAAACTATTATTTAACACGACTAAATTTCATTTCTTTAGGACTGTTATTTGTAAACGTTTTACCAACACCAATATTTGTCTGGCTTTCTTTGACATGGAGAAGCAACACGAACAATTTCTGTTAAGATTGTTGCAGTTAAACAATTATGTTACTTTACTTTCAGAAATGCTATTGAAAACTTATCCTCATGGTCACGCAAAGCGGTGGCCCTTAAACTGATACGTGCAAACTGTAGTATTTAATAATGATTTTCAGAATTTACTAACGAAACAGTACTATTGCCAGTAATTTACTACTATTCGAGCTTCAATAAACATCAGGATACTCGGAATAAATTCGTTTAGGTAAGTACCCTACTGAGGTAAATGACATGGGAAAATCACGGTTAAACACAAAGGTACATTTAACACTTATATTCCACTGATTGAAGATGGATGGTTCATACTGTGATACACTTCTAAATAAAGTACTTTGCCTGTTACTGATGTCGAAGGTGGCGTGAGGCGGTGCTGCGTAGTAACATTGTGCAGGTACGGCTCTTGATGTACATAGCTCTGTTTTCCTCTTGGTGGCGACGATAAAATTACAAATTTCTGAGCTATTAATTTATTGCCGTACTGCGCCAGTCATATAGAACACGACCGAGGCCAAAAACCCAGTCTCGCAGGTACATTCGGGGCCTCTAGTGCGTAATGCGTGTTCACCCCTTGCAGGGCAGCTACCGACTATATTAGCCACTTGCGCGCCAATTCTCACTCGCGCCCCACCACCTTTTCCATAACACCACAGAACGGAATTCCATTCTACCTGTGATCCCTACACCTTTTCAATTTACACTTCTGCTTACAAAAAACCTAAGTATGAACCATCTACAATTGCATGACAGCATATACATACATACAAAATTGACATAATTCATTACAGTTGTACTAGAAATATTACATTATTATTTACAAAATATGTTTTAATACATCTATTCCACCTACGTAAAAGAGGTTATTTTAAATAGATAAACTACACTTAACAAAAGCTTACTCTCATTATAGTATTTTCTTAATTTTTCAGAATTATTATGGAACAAAAAATTTAAAATATACAGATTAATGGCAGTATTATATTCACAATAGCATTACAAATACAAGTTCCGGGATGGGTGCTTCGAATAGTCGTGGCTGAGTTCCTTCCTCATCCTTTCGTAATCCGAGCTTGTGTTCCTTCTGACTATGGTGTAGAATCACCGGAAAATGTATGGGATATAAGTTAAGTAGATGAAATTGTGTTTTGCGTAAGATGAAACCATCAAACCTATTTTAGTGTTTAAGCAAACAGGGGTGTGGTTAGAGATGGAACAAGAAATAAAACTTCAAGATAAATATCTTATTATTACTAATACTAATTTTGTCGACAATTTAGTCTTATGCTTGTCTATAACTAAAGACGAGTTTTACCCACCCTCTGTAGCTATGTTTAGTTATTGTCTCGAAATGCGTTGCATGGATCGATATATTTGATGAAATGAGGGTCTGAAAGTAATTATCGTCAATATATCAGGTACTTAGTTTCATAAGTTTTGTGATAACGGTACACGTTACGTGGATTAACCAACAATCACACAAATTCAGTTTAGGGTATTTACGTATATACAAAAAGAGTTGAGATTCATGTAGTTTCCTTTGACTTCAGAAAGTCTTATGAGAATATACATACGTGCACAATCATCACTGTTTCCGTGTCCACGAAGTTATTAAGTCTAGTATAGACGTGTTTGTAGAAAAAATTATTGCAGAATAACAATCAGTACTAGGATGTTAGAGCACTTTTGAATCAGAATTGGCCTTAGAAAAGGAAATGCTTTACTTCCGATAACTTTTAACTGCTTTTAGAAAAATAGGCATAGAACACGAAACATTAATTCCAGATGGAGTAAGAGTGACTAATAACACAATAAATCGGCTTGCATGTGGGCGATCTTGTTCTACTGAGCGGTAGCAAAGACGATCTGCAGCTCACGATACATTCTCACATAAATAATGCAAGAAAAGCAGGGCTACAAATTAGTTAATAGAAAATTGGGCACACGATCGTGAGCAAGCCACCCAGTAATGGTACCCCATTCACAGATGATGAATTCACTTATAAAAGAGTAGACATTGTTATATATCTGGGAAGCATCTTTAGTGAAAAGAACAGAATGGAAACTGAGGTTAAGGCAAGCCAAACAGAGCATATTTTGGCGTACAGAAAATGATGTGCAGTAGAGCCGTTTCGAGAACTTTAAAAATCAGGCTATACCAGACTGTAATACTCCCGGTGGCTCTATATACACTACTGGCCATTAAAATTGCTACACCAAGAAGATGACGTGCTACAGACGAGAAATTTAACCGACAGGAAGAAGATGCTGTGATATGCAAATGATCAGCGTTTCAGAGCATTCACACAAGGCTGGCGCCGGTGGCGACACCTACAACGTGCTGACATGAGGAAAGTTTCAAACCGATTTCTGATACACAAACAGCAGTTGACCGGCGATGCCTGGTGAAACGCTGTTGTGATGCCTCGTGTAAGGAGGAGAAATGCGTACCATTACGTTTCCGACTTTGATAAAGGTCGAATTGTAGCCTAACGCGATTGCGGTTTATCGTATCACGACACTGCTGCTCGCATTGGTTGAGATCCAATGACTGTTAGCAGAATATAGAATCGGTGGGTTCAGGAGGGTAATACGGAACGCCCCGCATGGCTGTAACGGATCGTGCAGCCACGTCTCGATCCCTGAGTCAAGAGATGGGGACGTTTTGCAAGACAACAACCATCTGCACGAACAGTTAGACGACGTTTGCAGGAGCATGGGCTATCAGCTCGGAGACCATCGCTACGGTTACCCTTGACGCTGCATCACAGACAGCATGACGGTCGCATCAGTGTTTGGCGTCATCGCGGTGAACGCACGTTGGAAGCGTGTATTCGTCAACGCCATACTGGCGTATCCACCCGGCGTGATGGTATGGGGTGCCATTGGTTACACGTCTCGGTCACCTCTTGCTCACATTGACGACCCTTCATTCGATCCATGAAAAACCCTACATTTCAGCAGGCTAATGCACGACCGCATGTTGCAGGTCTTTTACGGGCCTTTCTGGATACACAAAATGTTCAACTGCTGCCCTGGCCAGCACATTCTCCAGATCTCGCCCCAATTGAAAACATCTGGTTAATGGTGACTTCCATCCCAACTCGCGTATCATATTTGCCACACTATCTCCCCTATTACGTGATAACACAAAACGAGCTGCCCTTTTTTGCACCCTTTCGATATCCTCCGTCAATCCCACCTGGTAAGGATCCCACACCGCGCAGGAATATTCAATCAGAGGACGAACAAGTGTAGTGTAAGCTGTCTCTTTAGTGGACTTGTAGCATCTTCTAAGTGTCCTGCCAATGAAACGCAGCCTTTGGCTCGCCTTCCAAACAATATTATCTATGTGGTCTTTCCAACTGAAGTTGTTCGTAATTTTTACACCCATTTACTTAGGCGAATTGACAGCCTTGACAATTGTACTATTTATCGAGTAATCGAATTCCAACGGATTTCTTTTGGACCTAATGTGGATCACCTCACACTTTTCGTTATTTAGCGTCAACTGCCACCTGTCACACCATACAACAATCTTTTGTAAATCGCTTTGCAACTAATACTGGTTCACATTACGCCAGTCACTACGTTACATTTCAGATGTGTTACAACCCGTGGCTCTACCCTTCATTCGATCCATGAGAAACCCTACATTTCAGCAGGATAATGCACGACCGCATGTTGCAGGTCTTTTACAGGCCTTTCTGGATACAGAAAAAATTCGACTGCTGTCCTGGCCAGCACATTCTCCAGATCTCTCACCAATTAAAAACGTCTGGTCAATGGTGGCCGAGCAACTGGCTCGTCACAATACGCCAGTCACTACTCTTGAGGAACTGTGGTATCGTGGTGAAGCTGCATGGGCAGCTGTACCTGTACACGCCATTCAATCTCTGTTTGACTCAAAGCCCAGGCGTATCAAGGCCGTTATTACGGCCAGAGGTGATTGTTCTGGGTACTGATTTCTCAGGATCTATGCACCCAAATTGCGTGAAAATGTAATCACAATTGAGTTCTAGTACAATATATTTGTCCAATGAATACCCGTTTATCATCTGCATTTCTCCTTGGTGTAGCAATTTTAATGGCCGGTAGTGTAGATGTCTGAAACAGTCACGTACAGAAAATCGGATAAAGAAAAGCTACTTGTCTTCGAGAGAAAGATATTAAGGAAATTATTTGGTTACAAAAGGGATCCCAGTCACAGGATTGTAGGATTTAAAAATATCAGGAACTGGCAGAGTTATAATCGAAAGCTCATATTGGCCGAAGGATGAAGGAAAGGAGATTGATGTGGGCAGGACATCTTGTTAGGATGGAAGAGGAAAGAATACCTCGAGTAGCGTTCTCGGGACCCCTGGATCGCAGAAGGGCCGCCGACAGCACGGAGGGATACGGAGGCGATGGGCCGAAGACTGGAGAATGGGTGACCAAAGTCTGGATCAGAAATTATCGCCGGAGGAATTCAGAGAACGTTTATGATCCCCAAGGACAAAACGACTCTTGAGAAGAAGAAATAGAAATCATTTTAAGGTCGTACTTCCGTTTGCATATTTTTTGTAACAAGTGATCCTTACTCCATATAGAGAACTAACCAACTGCCCCGATAAAGCTCGCCTCACATTCTGTAACCGTAGTTTACAAACTATTTTCCCCGAGGATTTTACGTCTGAAGATGGCCTCGCAACAAATTGTCTATCTCGTCGTAATTGAATGTTTAAATTCTATTCGTAAATATATCAGCGTTGGCGTGAAGTGTTGATGACATTATAACGAAGTCAGTTTTAGCTATTTGCTGTAGCCGTCCCCAGAGCACAAATGCTGCTTACTGAAATGGTGGTAACTTCCAAATAACATTCGTAGTATATTCGGTGAGCAACAGGGACGGCAGCTGGGGATCTGGAGGTTCTGGCACTCTGTCGCGGCTGGCTGATCCCACAGCTGCTGGTCGCTGAGTGCTTGAGAAAGTGCACCACAGATGTTAGAGTGCTGCGCTCAAATTTGTAACGTGAGGGGCTGACAAGTATTCAGAAGCTTCCGTGATATTTTTCCGATTACTTTTGGACACGTGTCATGTCTCCTAGATGATGTTGACCCAAAGGAAGACAACGTGCGTATAAAAGGGACTATATCAGGATGAACTCCTTACAAAACTCATCGACGACGATGCTCACCTGATGATGGATTTGTCCCATAGCTTTCCACGGGAAACATATTGTTGCTCCACTAGTTCCTTCACTTTTTCTCATTTCAGTGAAGTTAACAGTACGATTCACTGAATGCATCAATGGCGGTAGTAAAAATGGTTCAAATGGCTCTCAGCACTATGGGACTTAACATCTATGGTCATCAGTCCCCTAGAACTTAGAGCTACTTAAACCTAACTAACCTAAGGACATCACACAACACCCAGCCATCACGAGGCAGAGAAAATCCCTTACCCCGGGTGGTAGTAACCAAAAGTTTTGTGCGGGTATAATTTCGGAGACGGAAGTCTGTGGCGCCGCTGCAGCTTCGTTAGCGTACATGTACCTGTCATTTACTTCCTGAAACTCATATGCAGAAATGTGGTATTGTACCACATTTTAGGCGTATGACGGGTAAGCCCCCGCCGGAATATTCAGTGGTTCCTGGTCGGCTGGCGTTGCGTGTACAAGTACTTCTACATCTACTTCATTACTTTGCAATTAATAAGCGTTAGGCAGACTGTTCACAGACTATTTCTCGACCGTGTCGCTCTCGAATAGCACTTAGTTAACATGAGCACAAAAATATTTCCGTGACAGCTCTGAATTCCCTTATTTTATTACGATAGCATTTTCTCCTTACGTAGCTGGGGGGCAACAAAATACGCTACTGGCCATTAAAGTTGCTACACCACGAAGATGACGTGCTACACAGGCGAAATTTAACCGACGGGAAGAAGATGCTGTGATATGCAAAAGGTTAGCTTTTCAGAGCATTCACACGAGGCTGGCGCCGGTGGCGACACTTACAACGTGCTGACATGAGGAAAGTTTCCAACCGATTTCTCATACACAAACAGCAGTTGACCGGCGTTACCTGCTGAAACGTTGTTGTGATGCTTCGTGTAAGGAGGAGAAATGTGTACCATCACGTTTCCGACTTTGATAAAGGTCGGATTGTAGCCTAACGCGATAGCGGTTTATCGTATCGCGACATTGCTGCCAGCGTTGGTCGAGATCCAATGACCGTGGCGCTGCGGTTACCCTTGACGCTGCATCACAGACAGAAGCGCCTGCGACGGTGTACTCAACGACGAACCTGGGTGCACGAATGGCAAAACGTAATTTTTTCCGATGAATCCAGGTTCTGTTTACAGCATCATGATGGTCGCATCCGTGTTTGGCGACGTCGCAGTGAACGCACATTGGAAGCGTGTATTCGTCATCGCCATACTGTCCTCCTTTAATCTAATCTAGCAAGGACCCCATAAGAAGTCTGTAAATTGGGCATTTTGTTCGCTCATACTCGTGCGTGCACGAGCGTTTATGCCCGTCGCGGGCAGGCTGTGTTCGAACGAGGTACCGTGACGAGGGCAAAGGCCATCCGATCTGGTCCTGTCGCCGCTCTATGTGCCTATAGGCTGTTGCTTCTGACACACTCCCACCAGATGATGAAACTATACTCACATCAGTTTAATTATGCAGAAGACGTATATTCCTGCCAAGGAGCGTCGCATCGCGACGTAATTATGATCCGAAAGATAAAATAGGTTGATTTAAACAACGAAAATTTGCAAACGCTTTAAATTTTCACAGGGAAATTAAATAACTGTCAACTTTTGTAATGACAGTAGCTCTCGAAATGAAAACTCACGCTGTTGTCTTTTATAACAGTATCTGGTTTCTGTGCGGCTGATCCCGGCGGAGGTTCGAGTCCTCCCTCGGGCATGGGTGTGTGTGTTTTTGTCCTTCGGATACTTTAGGTTAAGTAGTGTGTAAGCTTAGAAAATGATGACCTCAGCAGTTGAGTCCCATAAGATTTCACACACACACGCACACACACACACACACACACACACACACACACACACACACACACAGTATATGGTTTATTGATTTAAAATTACATATACGCGTGTCACCTCCGCAGAAATTAAGAATCTAACAGGAACAAAATTGTCTCCTAATCATTCTCTGTTAGCTTTGTAATTGCAGTGAATTGTAGGGATATCATCTACCCTTTCCAGGTCAAGTCTTCTTTATCTGTCCGAGACAAGATCCTCTCCCAGCTGAAATATCTTTCGCTAGCCACATTTCAGGCTGGAGCACAATATATTCTTCTCGCTATACCAGATAACTTAGGAATAGACCACGGTTACGCTTCCACCTCTCAAATGGATCGTCAACGTCACCACTATCAGCCAACCTCATCGGTCGATTGAGTATGATGTGGTTCTCAGTGTGTCACGCCAAAAACAGAGACTGCATTGTTTTGGCTGTTGAGTATTGTGTACGGCTTCTGTAAGGAGAGGTGAGCGACAGAGTGGTGCGGCAACCGTCCTCGTAGGAAAGCTGGACAGGAGCAGAAATGGTTAGCAAACGCTTTAACGCTTAGGAAATAGATTTACTTAAGTTGTTCTTCTCCAAGACCCATTAGAAATAACGCAGCTAGAAATGGAGTCCAGTTCTCAACGTCAACAAGGAATAAGCTCTATGAACTAAAGCATGAACGATGTTGGTGCCGCGACTAGGCAATGTTTGCATAGCGTCACGTAGCGAGATGGCTCCAACTGTGAGTGGGTTTTGTTGCTGCCGGTGGCCATCATACACTAAAAAGCCAAAGAAACTGGTACACCTGCCTAACATCGTGTAGGACCCCCGCGAGCACGCAGAGGTGCCGCAACACAACTTGGCATAGACTCAACTAATGTCTGAAGTAGTGCTGGAGGGAACTGACACCATGAATCCTGCAGGGCTGTCCATAAATCCATAAGAGTTCGAGGAGGTGGATACCTCTTCTGAACAGTACGTTGCAAGGCATCCCAGATATGCTCAATAATATTCATGTCTGGGGAGTTTGGTGGCCAGTGGAAGTGTTTAAACTCGGAAGAGTGTTACTGGAGCCACTGTGTAACAATTCTGAACGTGTGGGGTGTGGCATTTACTGCTGGAATTGCCCAAATCCGTCGGAACCACAATGGACATGGATATATGCAGGTGATCAGACAGGATGCTTACGTATGTGTCGCCTGTCAGAGTCGTATCTAGACGCATCAGGGGTCCCATGTCATTCCAGCTGCACACTTCCCACACCATTACAGCGCCTCCACCAGCTTGAATAGTCCCCTACTGACATGCAGAGTCCATGGATTCATGAGGTTGTCTCCATATCCGTACACGTCCATCTGCTCGATAAAGTTTTACGTCGCGCAGTCATCAAGGGTACACAAGTGGGCCTTCGCCTCCGAAAGCCCATATCGATGATGTTTCGTTGAATGGTTCGCTCGCTCACACTTGTTGATGGCCCAGCATTGAAATCTGCAGCAATCTGGGGAAGGGTTGCACTTCTGTCATGTTTAACGATTCTCGTCAGTCTTCGTTGGTCCCGTTCTAGCAGGATGTTTCTCCGGCCGCAGCGATGTCGGAGATTTGATGTTTTACCCAATGCCTCACTTAGATCTTGATAACCTGTCATTGTAGCAGCAGTAACTGATCTAATAACTGCGCCAGACATTTGTTGTCTTTTACAGGGTGGTCCATTGATAGTGACCGGGCCAAATATCTCACGAAATAAGCATCAAACGAAAAAACTACAAAGAACGAAACTCGTCTAGCTTGAAGGGGGAAACCAGATGGCGCTATGGTTGGCCCCTAGGTGGCGCTGCCATAAGTCAAACAGATATCAAATGCGTTTTTTTAAGTGGGAACCCCCATTTCTTATTACATATTCGTGTAGTACTAAAAGAAATATGAATGTTTTAGTTGGACCACGTTTTTCGCTTTGTGGTAGATGGCGCTGTAATAGCCACAAACGTATAAGTACGTGGTATCACGTAACATTCCGCCAGTGCGGACGGTATTTGCTTCGTGATACATTACCCGTGTTAAAATGGACCGTTTACCAATTGCGGAGAAGGTCGATATTGTGTTGATGTATGGCTATTGTGATCAAAATGCCCAACGGGCGTGTGCTATGTATGCTGCTAGGTATCATGGACGATATCATCCAAGTGTCCGGACCGTTCGCCGGATAGTAACGTTATTTATGGAAACAGGAAGTGTTCAGCCACATGTGAAACTTCAACCACGTTATGCAACAAATGATGATGCCCAACTAGTTGTTTTAGCTGCTGTCGCGGCTAATCCGCACATCAATAGCAGACAAATTGCGCGAGAATCGGGAATCTCAAAAATGTCGGTGTTGATAATGCCATATCGACGCCGATTGCACCGGTACCATATTTCTATGCACCGGGAATTGCATGGCGACAACTTTGAACGTCGTGTACAGTTCTGCCACTGGGCACAAGAGAAATTACGGGACGATGACAGATTTTTTGCACGCGTTCTGTTTAGCGACGAAGCGTCATTCACAAACAGCGGCAACGTAAAGCGGCAAAATATGCACAATTGGGCAATGGAAAGTCCACAAGTTCACAAAGGTACATGTATCATATTGGAACAACCGAAATAAAATGTTCAAACGTACCTATGTTCTTTATTTTAATTAAAAAAAGCTACCTGTTACCAACTGTTCGTCTAAAATTGTGAGCCATGTGTTTGTGATTATTACAGCACCATCTATCACAAAGCGAAAAAAGTGGTTCAACTAAAACATTCATATTTCTTTACGTACTACACGAATATGTAATAAAAAATGGGGGTTCCTATTAAAAAAACAGTTGATATCCGTTTGACCTATGGCAGCGCCGGCCGAAGTGGCCGAGCGGTTCTAAGCGCTTCAGTCTGGAACCGAGCGACCGCTGCGGTCGCAGGTTCGAATCCTGCCTCGGGCATGGACGTGTGCGATGTCCTTAGGTTAGTTTGGTTTATGTAGTTCTAAGTTCTAGGGGACTGATGACCTCAGATGTTAAGTCCCATAGTGCTCAGAGCCATTTGCACCTTTTTTTTTAACCTATGGCAGCGCTATCTAGCGGGCCAACCATAGCGCCAGCTGGTTTCCCCCGTCGAGCTAGACAAGTTTCGTTCTTTGTAGTTTTTTTGGTTTGACGCTTATTTCGTGAGGCATTTGACCCGGTCACGATCAATGGACCACCCTGTATAGGCGTTGCCGACCGCAGCGCAGTATTGTTTTGTATTTGAATATGCATGCCTATACCAGTTTATTTGGCGTTTCAGTGTATATTGCGGCAGCAGAGGGCGCTCATGGTAGGGAGCTGCTGGAGGCGTAGTCCAGCAGGTGTGCTTCATCGGGTCCGCCGGATCCCCCCCAACTGCTATCATTGTCTGACGGAAAACTGCAGTTTTTATTTGCTGGACATGAAGCGATATTAGACAAGAAACCTGGGTGTACAGTAATTTAAATGTGCCTCTGTATCTTTAAGAATTGCGTTAGTATACCTTTTCAGTTAATGGACTCTTAAGAAAACAAACTGCATTGTAGGATACTTCTCATCTTCGAGAACTTTGTTGCATTTTTAATGGCTCTAAAATCTTCACGAATTCTTTTCGAGAGTTGTTATCGTAGCCAGTAAGTTTCTCACAGATGTCCTTCTCTGCAAGCATTTCCATTATTTTATCGTTCTGTCTGACTACAGATTGTAGCATTCTAAACAAGCAGTTCCACCTAAGCTCCGTTTCTTGCTTCAAGTGTGTCTGTATCGAAATCTCATCACCAGTTTATGCTTATCTGTCTGTAATTAAAATCTCTCGACCGCTACGGTCGCAGGTTCGAATCATGGTTGGGGCATGTATATGTGTGATGTCCTTAGGTTAGTTAGGTTTAAGTAGTTCTAACTTCTAGGGGACTGATGACCTCAGATGTTACGTCCCATAGAGCTCAGAACCATTTGAACCATTTTTTGAAAATCTCTCCGAAACACTGTAGCGTCCAGCGTCTTCCACGCACAGGATACTTTCTTTCGAATCAAGTTCCGCTTTCACACCTATCTTCATTTCGTGTTCTCGTGCCACGATGCTGCAGTGGGCGACTGAATGGAGGTAACTAGAGTACACGGTCGGGCCTTTCGAGCATGCGACGCTGGAACGAGCGTGAAGGAAGTCGGGTGCAGTTGCTCCCCACGTCCAAAGCGGCTGTATTGACATCTGCCGGACTTTCGATGAACTACATGCAACGAGCAATTCGAGCGAGCTTAAATGCTACATGCAGACCTTTACATCAGAGGTGTGCTAATTGGGGCTTTTGCTGGCTCGTACTCATTCCTCGGCAATAGCGTGCGCCAGTATGAAAGCTAGGAACGGACAGATGACGGTCAAAGACGAGTCGCGAGAAACGGAGGGTAGAGGCCACCGGGCCTGGCGTGCTCGCCGCTTTGCTTCTGTCTATGTTTTAGTAGCTCTTTGTGCCTGTGCCTGCTGTTACTACGCCCAACTGATGGAAATTGCCTAGTTATGCTGTAAGACGTATTTTCCTGCATGTTAGCATTTAATCGCGTCATCATTATGGCCCAGGATAGAAAACAAAGATTACTTTCGAGAAAAGAGTTTGGAAACAGTTAAAAATTTTCAAGGCAAAACTAAGGAACTACCAAAATTTGTAATGATGTTCGGTCTCAGAGTGAAAAACTGTATAGCTGTTTTTTATAACATCATCTACTTTATTAGTTCAAATTTACGTGTTTGAATGTTTCACTCTGTAAGTAGGCTGTTTAGGCAGTTGGAGGTGAGCCGCAGGAGTGGTGGACGTAGGGGGAGAGATGGCGGAGTTTTGAAATTTGTAAGACTGGATGTCATGAACTGCTACATACATTATGACTTTTGAACACTAGTAAGGTAAATACATTGTTTGTTCTCTATTAAAATCTTTCATTTGCTAACTATCCCTATCAGTAGTTAGTGCCTTCAGTAGTTTGCAGCTTTTATTTAGCTGGCAGTAGTGGCGCTCGCTGTATTGCAGTAGCTTGAGTAACGAAGATTTTTGTGAGGTAAGTGATTTGTGAAACGTATAGGTTAATGTTAGTCAGGGCCATTCTTTCGTAGGGATTTTTGGAAGTCAGATTGCGTTGCCCTAAAAAATATTGTGTTTTAGTTTAAGCACAGTTATGTATAATTTTTCTAAGGGGACGTTTCAACTCTAATAATCAGAAATCTAAAATAAAACAAAATAAAATTTGTTAGGTTTGTAACTGCAATTAATTGTTAGAATGTCATCGACTCGTTTCGCATTAAGTGTGCTTCGTCTGTCCGAGATAAGATTCCCTGCAGCTTCGAAATTTCTTTCACTAACTGCATTTGAGTCTGGTACGCAGAACACTATTCTCGCTGAAAGACTGCTGTTACGTTTCCACTTCTCAAGTGGATCATCGTCATCACCACCATCCATTCGCGTTAAATACATGTCAACCTCATCGGTGGGTAGAGAATGGGTGACCCACACTCCAGCCACTCCGAAAACATGGACTTCTTTTTTTTTTGGGGGGGGGGGGGGGAGCTGGCGAGGGTTTATGGCATTCTCTAGACGGCCCTAAATAAATGTGTCGGAAATACAAAAAAAAAAAAAAACAGAAGGAGTAGAATATTATCTTAGAGCTGCGTCAATGAAATAACTGGACCCTGCAAATTTATAATAGCTAGAGCATACTGGGTGACAATTATTGAACTATACGGAAAAGAATCGTAAATTAGTTACAAACTACGGTGTACACACATTTTATTCAACACGTAAACGTCACTACATATTTTCGGGTTTAGGTTATGACATGTTCGATGTGCCTGCCATCATTGGCGGAGATGTGGCGCAGACAAATAGCAAAATTTTGCATGACCTGCAGAATATCGATGCTGTCGATGACCTCTTGAATGACTGTTTCAGCTCAGGAATGGTTTTGCGGTTATTGCTGGACACCTTGTCTTTGCTATAGCCCCACAAGAAGGAGACGCATGTGTTCAGATCCGGAGAATATGGCGGCTAATCGAGGCCCATGGCAGTGGCCTCTGGGTACCCCAGAGTCAGAATGCGGTCCCCAAAGTGGTCCTCCAGGACATCAGACACTCTCCTGCTTCTTTGGAGTCGAGCTACGTCTTGCATGAACCACATCTTGTCGAAATCAGGGTCACATAGGATAATGGGGATGAAATCATCTTCCAAACCCTTCACGTAGCGTTCGGTAGTCAGCGCGCCTTCGAGGAATATTTCCGTGCACATTACACAGTCACCCGTTGAGGGTGAAGAGATTTCTCGGCTGCGAAATGCGGATTCTCAGTCCCCCAAATGCACCAGTTTTGGTTATCGGCGAACCCATCCAAATGAAACAACAATGCGAATACTAATTCCCATCATGCCCGGCGGCCAACCGTGCGGTTTGAACGTCCTAACGCAAATCTACAGAAGTTACGGCAATTTTATTTCGTATAGTTGAATAATTGTCGTCCTGTATTTGAGGATTATATCAGCATATGCCCCGTGTTCCGGTGTATCGACAAGCGCCGGCACGGAGATGAAGGACGCAAGCGGAGAGAAGGCTGTGAGGCGGCGCTGACAAGGACCGCACCACGACAGGAGCGCCCTCCATGCGAAGTGGATACACGCGCCACTCCTGTCGGCACAGTACCAGACCGGGATTCGCAGACCAGCACAGTATTGGCACAGAATAGTAGACCGGCACTACGATAGTAGTGACGTGAGATCCATATCCATTAACTGTATGCACATTGTCTTTAGCTAAGAACATTACTTGTTTGCAAGTGGCCCATTGCTTGCTACACGTTCCTGTAAATCCCCAAGATAGGTGATGTCTATCTTCCTTCTTGTAATAAAAACTATTGATGTGATTTGCTTGAATTGTTGTATAGCATTCCGAGAACGCAGTATCCTTTAGGCACTCTATACGAGACGAGTAGGCAGGATCCCACACCCCGAAAGAAGGAAGAAATAGTGTCTCTGATAAATTTTATAAGAGCGTGCGAAGTGTCCTTGATTCCAAATAAGAAAGACTATATTGTCATAGGAAGGGATATGACTGCCAAAAGCCGGCATTTGTGGCCGAGCGGTTCTAGGCGCTTCAGTCTGGAACCGCTCGACCGCTACGGTCGCAGGTTCGAATCCTGCCTCGGGCATGGATGTGTGTGATGTTCTTAGGTTAGTTACGTTTAAGTAGTCCTAGGGGACTGATTACCTCAGATGTTAAGTCCCACAGTGCTCCGAGCCATTTGAACCATTTGACTCCTAAAACAGGAATAAATGGGGACTCAGAAGTTTATGATAACGAATAAAAGTCCCGAGGCTCTGAGAACTTAAATTCACAGCAAATGTAAAATAACTTTTTCAAGCACAGAAAGATTCACAAATTTACCTGGGCGTCCGCGGTTGTAGATCAATAATAGATTATTTAACACCAAATGCAAAATTATTCTGTAAAAATTAGTTGTCGAAAAGAGATTTTAAGGAACTTCTAGAGGCCTTTTAGAGTTTTAATTCCGAAGAGCTCCAAGAATGGACAGTCTAAATAAAGAACTTTTTAAATACCTACCACAAAGAGCTTTAGTATAGGCTTTACGTTTTGTAAATCAATGCTGGCAACAAAGAAAATTACCAATGGAATGGAAGAAAGCAATCGAAATACATATTTTCAAAAGAGGATCGATAATAGATTATGGAAATTAGAGGTAAATACGGCATACACAATATAAGTGACGATAGCAGTAAAGAGGACGAGAAACATCGTAGACAGTTCATTACTCTAAGAACAAACAGCTACTCGGAAAGGAACTTTTTCTCGTTAAAACATCCAATCCAAAAAATGTGAGGATACGATTCAATAACCCGCATAGGTTTTACGGACTATAGGACAGCTTTCTGCAATGTACACGAAGGAAGATTACGGATATCACGGAACAGAGGTATACCACTACATCTGATCGAAATTATCCGAAGTCATTATAGACAGGGTGAACATTAACAAAGCCGACGAACTGCAGGGATGGATTCCTGACTGTAAATGGAGGAAAAATGTCCTATGAAGAACGCGGGGTAGCCATGCGGTCTTGGGCGCCTTGCCACGGTTCGCGCGGGTCCCGCCGTTAGAGGTTCGAGTTCTCCCTCACGCATGGGTGTGTGTGTGTTGTCCTTAGCGTTAGTTAGTTTAAGTTACATCAAGTAGTGTGTAAGCCTAGGGACAGACCACCTCAGCAGTTTGGTCCCATAGGAACTTACCACAAAAAATTCTTATGAACTGTGTTCGGAAATACATCGTTGCCAGACTAGATGGCGCTGATGAACTACAGTTCCTCTGACCACGTACCGTGTGTTCCTTGTGTGTTGCAGGCGGTGTTATTGACGCAGCGTACTGTAAGCTACAGAATGGTCCGATATTTGTGTTGGGAACAAGCCGAGACAGTGTTTGTGTATGGCAAGCAGACGAAAAAGGTCGAGAGGCAGCACGGTTATACGAAACCGAGTACCCTCACAGTCCCCAACCACGTCACACACCATATCATGCCCTTTTCGGGTGTTTGTGTAATCATGGCTCCTTTCAGGCAGACCAACGTGCAGGGAGGCGGCGGACTGCGCGTACACCAGATTTGGAGGACCAGGTTCTACAGGACATAACCTAGTAGAAGCCTTAGACAAGTGGCCCGCCAACACAGTGCAAGCCAAAGCACGATCACGTGTACCCTACATCACAACCGCGTGCATTGCATCCCATGGAGGCCACTCTGAACATTGGTGACATGGATGTGATGCACCTCTGTACTATGTTCCAGGACGATTTGTTGTCGTTGCACGCACACTGTACATTTCTGAACACATGTTCGTAGCACATTTTTTCCTCGATTTAGCTGCAGTTTGTTTTATTAATGTTCATCCTGTATATATGAGGGGTATCCACAAAGTACATTACGTTTTGGAATTAAAAATAAATATAGTATTGGAATTTTTTTATTATATACAGATGAAAGGCACACTTAAATAATACTTTTATACATAGTTGCCATTTAAATTAAGGCACTTATCGTAGCGATGGACGAGCTTGGAAATTCCTTCGTCGTAAAATTCGGCCGCCTGCCCCTTCAACCACGTGGTTACCTCTTCTTGAAGCTGTGCGTCGTCATCAAAACGCTGCATAGCCAACCACTTCTTCATTGCTCGGAATAAGTGGAAGTCGCTCGGTGCCAGGTCGGGACTGTACGGGGGATGAGGAAACAACTCCCACTTAAAAGATTCGAGAACTTCACGAGTGGCATTTGCCGTGTGGGCCCGGGCGTTGTCGTGAATCAGCAAGATCCTTGAGCCCAACTTTCCCCTGCGCTTGTTTTGTATTGCTCTTCTGAGGTTGTACAGAGTTTGGCAATATCTTTGACAGTTTATTGTAGTGCCTCTTTCCAGAAAATCCACAAAAATCACACCTTTTCTGTCCCAAAAGACAGTCGCCATCACCTTCCTTGCCGACATTGTCTGCATGCATTTCTTGGGTTTTTGGGGGGAATTTGTGTGCCCCCACTGCATTGACTGCAATTTTGTCACATGCTTAACCCATGTTTCGTCACCAGTAACGATGAGATCGAGTAATGAGTCTCCATCTTTCTCGTAAGCGTCCAAAAACGTTAACGCTGCAGCCATTCGCTGATTTTTGTGAATCTGTGTCAAGATTTTTGGTATCCATTTGCACAAAACTTGCGGTAACCACGCTTTTCGGTAATCATTTCGTGAAACATACTTCGTGAAATTTGTGGAAAACTCGTAGAGAGTTCTGTTATTGTGACCATACGGTTTTCACAGACCGCGGCATCGACTTTTTCGCCAAGTTTGGCAGTGACTATGCTGGGTCTTCCACTTCGCTCTTCGTCGTGAACGTTAGTTATGCCATTTTTAAATTTTATGACCCATTAACGCACTCCACCTTCAGTGATCATGTTGTCCCCATACACTTCACAAAGCTGCCGATAGATTGCTATCGGTGTACAGTTTTTTGCAGTCAGAAACCTTATTACAGCACGCACTTCACACTTCGTGGCATTTTCAATTAACGCTGACATTTCAAACCGCCACAGTAACTCAACAGAGTACAGCACGAACCTCTCACTAGCACGGCAGGATACCGACTGAGCGGCGGAATGCCATGACACCACGATAGCCGCGCTAGCCCCGCCCCTAACGGACACAAACGAAAACGTAATGTACTTTGTGGATAGCCCTCGTATAAACGAACACAGATAAATTTCAAACTACAATCTGGAAAAATCGTCCGAGGAAATATTAATAAATGTAAATAATAGATTTCAGCTATCAGTAGTCCTTTTTTTAAATTTTATTGGCAGATCTAGATTTCAGCTAGAAACTAGCCAGTCTCAATGTACTATCATTTTTGATAGTATTCAATGAACTGTGGATGAAGCCCGACCAACAGGCGTTACATGCATTGATCAAAAATGATAGTGCATTGAGAATGGCTAGTTTCTATCTGAAATCTAGATCTGCAATAAAATTTAAAAAAGGACGACTGATAGCTGAAATCTATTATTTACAAGTCAATATAACAGTCGCTGCGTGCAACAGCCGTCTGAATGGAAGGTAACATGATATTAATCAATGGGTCAGACTACGGCTTATTGCATCATTTAATTTATGTTTAGAGGACGTTGTGAGGAAATGTAAACAACGGATTATTAAATTTGATACAGCAGACAGCTTCAAGGAAAGAAACTTTAGGAAAATTCCCTATATTTGCTTAAGGCCAGATTCTAGTTACCGATAACAAAGATAACTTATAGGGAATGTTAAACGCACTATGTAAAATAGCAAAGCAACCTAATTTAAGTACGTCGACAAATAAAAGAAAGTCCATGGCATCCCAAGGTTTATAACCTTTCACATGAACACTGAAGACCCAAAGAACCTGGTACACGTGCCTAATATCGTGTAAGACCCACGTGTCGGTGCCGGAACATGACGTGGTATGGACTCGACTAATGTCTGAAGCAGTGCTAGAGGGAACTGACACCATGAATCCTTCAGGGCTGTTCAAAAAGCCCTAAGAGTACGAGGGGGTGGCGATCTCTTCTAAACAGCACGTTTCAAGGTATCCCAGATATGCTCAATAATGTTCACGTCTGGGGAGTTTGGTGGTCAGCGGAAGTGTTTAAACTGAGAAGAGTGTTCCAGGAGCCACTCTGTAGCAACTCTGGACGTGTGGTGTGTCGCCTTGACCTGCTGGAATTGCCCAAGTCCGTCGGAATGCACAATGGACATGAACGGATGCAGGTGATCAGACAGAATGCTTAGGTACATGTCGCCTATCAGAGTCGTATCTAGACTATCAGGGGTCCCATATCACTCCAACTGCACACGCCCCATACCATTTCAGAGCCTCCAACAGTCTGAACAGTCCTCTGCTGAGATGCAGGGTCCGCGGATTCATGAGGTTGTCCCATACCCGACGTATCCATCCGCTCGATACAATTTGAAACGAGGCTCGTCCGACCAGGCAACAGTTTCCAGTCATCAACAGTCCATTGTCGGTGTTGACGGGCCCAGGTGAGGCGTAAAGCTTTGTGCCGTGCAGCCATCAAGAGTACACGAGTGGACCGTCGGCTCCGGAAGCCCATATCGATGTTGTTTCCGTGAACGGTTTGCACGCCAACACTTGTTGACGGCCCAGCATTGAAATATGCAGCAATTTGCGTGAGGGTTGCACTTTTGTCACGTTGAACAGTCGTCGTTGGTCTTGTTCTTGCAGGATCTTTTTCCGGTCGCAGCGATGTCGGAGATTTAATGTTTTACTGAATTCCTGATATTCACGGCACACACGTGAAATGGTCGTACGGGAAAATCCTCACTTCAGCGCTACCTCGGATAAGCTGTGTAGCACCGCTAGTGCGCCGACTATGCCACCACATTCAAACTCACTTAAATCTTGATAATCTGCCACTGTAGCAGCAGTAATTGATCTAACAACTGCGCTAGACACTTGTTGTCTTATATAGGTTTTGCCTACCGCAGCATCGTATTCTGCCTGTTACAAGCTACAGCAGTACATTCACGCCACCGCCGCCCCAACCCACCCCCCGGGGGGCCAAACCGCACAGTAACACTGAGTTCGGTGTGGGGCGGCGGTACGTGAATGGAGTGCAGCTTGTTGTGGTGTTGTGTACTACTGAGGGCTACGGCGGGGACGAAGCCTCTCCATCGTTTCTAGGTGACCAGTTCCATACAATACAATATAATACGATTGCTACAGTACATCTGTAAAGGAAGAAGGAACATTGGTAAAATAAAGAGAAGGACTGATCAAGACCAATGGACCAACTAGCCTAAAGCTTGACGGAGTTGAAGAAGAAGAGGAGAAGAGAATAGCATATTACTGTCAAGTTATAATTTTATTATTTTGCTTACCTAGCCGCGCGAGATTAGCCGAGCGGTCTAGGGCGCTGCATTCATGGACTGTGCGGCTGGTCCCGGCTGAGGTTCGAGTCCTCCCTCGGGCATGGGTGTGTGTGCTTACCCTTAGGATAATTTAGGTAAGTAGTGTGTAAGCTTAGGGACTGATGACCTTAGCAGTTAAGTCCCATAAGATTTCACACACATTTGCATCAGTTATTTATTTATTTATTTTTTGCTTACCTGGAACTGGTATTTCATCACAAAAGTGACGCATAGCATTTAACTTCTCTTCTCTATCAACAACGGACAGCATTTTCAGCAGTCGGAAGGGTGACCACAGAAATGTTACTATTCTGTGCGACGTCCTAATTTCTACTTTCTCCTCCATAAGACGGAGACAACGCTCATTCAGCGTACGTAGTACCTACAGTTAACATGAAATATGCGACATTTGTGCCGTACTGCCAAATATCAGTGGCACTGAAACTGGTATTTTGAAAAAACTACAGTTTAGATATGCTGGGCACGTAGCACGTATTAAACAAAAAATCGATTTGCAGTAACTTAAAGAAACGTACCTCTTTATCGTCTAGACCCGCGTTGCAATCTTCTCCTAAGTTTATGAAACGCCTTCGAGCGCATCTGTCGCATCTTTGAATGACTCTAAAAATGTCACAAGTTCTTTTGCAGTTTCCTTGTTGTAACCATTAAGTTTTTCGGGGACACCCTTTTCCACAAGAATCTTCATGATTTTGTCATACTGGATAACTACAGGCTGTAGCATTTGAAATAAGCTGTTCCACCTAACCTCCGTTTCATGCTTCAACTCTCGTTAATGAATTCACGTCAACTGTTTTCTTCATTAAATTGTTTTTCACAGCATAAATCGTGCCTTCTCATTTTTCAAATAATCGTCATCGTGTTTTAGGACTATATTTAAAATAAATGCAGTACATAAAGTTTAACGTCCCGTCGACAACGAGGTCATTAGAGACGAAGCGCAAGCTCGGGTTAGGGAAGGATTGGGAAGGAAACCGGCCGTGCCCTTTCAAAGGAACCATCCCGGCATTTGCCTGAAACGATTTAGGGAAATCACGGAAAACCTAAATAAGGATGGCCAGAGACGGGATTGAACCGTCGTCCTCCCGGAGGAAAATCATGTGTTCAGTCTATATACAGGGTGGTCCATTTATAGTGACCGGGCCAAATATCTCACGAAATAAGCATCAAACGAAAAAACTACGAAGAACGAAACTCGTCTAGCTTGAAGGGGGAAACCAGATGGCGCTATGGTTGGCCCGCTAGATGGCGTTGCCATAGGTCAAACGGATATCAACTGCGTTTTTTAATAATAGGAACCCCCATTTTTATTACATATTCGTGTAGTACGTAAAGAAATATGAATGTTTTAATTGGACCACTTTTTTCGCATTGTGATAGATGGCGCTGTAATATTCACAAACGTATAAGTAGTGGTATCACGTAACATTCCGCCAGTGCGGACGGTATTTGCTTCGTGATACATTAACCGTCCCCCCCATGAACCATGGACCTTGTCGTTGGTGGGGAGGCTTGTGTGCCTCAACGATACAGATAGCCGTACCGTAGGTGCAGCCACAACGGAAGGGTATCTGTTGAGAGGCCAGACAAACGTGTGGTTCCTGAAGAAGGGCAGGCAGCAGTCTTTTCAGTAGTTGCAGGGGCAACAGTCTGGATGATTGACTGATCTGGCCTTGCAACACTAACCAAAACGGCCATGCTGTGCTGGTACTGCAAACCGCTGAAAGCAAGGGGAAACTGCAGCCGTAATTTTTCCCGAGGGCATGCAGCTTTACTGTATGATTAAATGATGATGGCGTCCTCTTGGGTAAAATATTCCGGAGGTAAAATAGTCCCCCGTTCGGATCTCCGGGCGGGGACTACTCAAGAGGACATCGTTATCAGGAGAAAGAAAATGGGCATTCTACGGATCGGAGCGTGGAATGTCAGATCCCTTAACCGGGCAGGTAGGTTAGAAAATTTGAAAAGGGAAATGGATAGGTTAAAGTAAGATATAGTGGGAATTAGTGAAGTTCGGTGGCAGGAGGAACAAGACTTTTGGTCGGGTGAATACAGGGTTATAAATACAAAATCAAATAGGGGTAATACAGGAGTAAGTTTATTAATGAATAAAAAAAATTAGGAGTGTGGGTAAGCTACTACAAACAGTATGGTGAACGCATTATTGTGGCAAAGATAGATACGAAGCCCACGCCTACTACAGTAGTACAAGTTTATATGCCAACTAGCTCTGCAGATGATGAAGAAATTGATGAAATGTATGACGAGATAAAAGAAATTATTCCGGTAGTGAAGGGAGACAAAAAATTTAATAGTCATGGGTGACTGGAGTTCGAGAGTAGGAAAAGGAAGAGAAGGAAACGTAGTAGGTGAATATGGATTGGGGCTAAGAAATGAAAGAGGAAGCCGCCTGGTAGAATTTTGCACTGAGCATAACTTAATCATAGCTAACACTTGGTTCAAGATTCATGAATGATGCTTGTATACATGGAAGAACGCTGGAGATACTAAAAGGATTCAGATAGATTATATAATTGTAAGACAGAGATATAGGAACCAGATTTTAAATTGTAAGACACTTCCAGGAGCAGATGTGGACTCTGAGCACACTCTATCGGTTATTAACTGTAGATTAAAACTGAAGAAACTGCAAAAAGGTGGGAATTTAAGGAGATGGGACCTGGATAAACTGAAAGAAGCAGAGGTTGTACAAAGTTTCAGGGAGAGCATAAGGGAACAAGTGACAGGAATGGCGAAAAGAAATACAGTAGAAGAAGAATGGGTAACTTTGATGAATGAAATAGTGAAGGTAGCAGAGCATCAAGTAGGTAAAAAGACGAGGGCTAGTAGAAATCCTTGGGTAACATAAGAGATACTGAATTTAATTGATGAAAGGAGAAAATACAAAAATGCAGCAAGTGAAACAGGCAAAAAGGAATACAAACGTCTCAAAATCAGATCGACAGAGAGTGCAAACTGGCTAAGCAGGGATGGCTAGAGGACAAATGTAAGGATGTAGAGGCTTATCTCACTAGGGATAAGATAGATACTGCCTACAGGAAAATTAAAGAGACCTTTGGAGAAAAGAGAACCACTTGCATGAGTATCCAGAGCTCAGACGGAAACCCAGTTCTAAGCAAAGAAGGGAAAGCAGAAAGGTGGAAGGAGTATATAGAGGGTCTATATAGGAGCAATGTTCTTGAGGACGATGTTATGGAAATGGAAGAGGAGGTAGATGAAGATGAAAAGAGATATATGATACTGCGTGAAGAGTTTGACAGAGCACTGAAAGCCCTAAGTCGAAACAAGGCCCCGGGAGTAGACAACATTCCATTAGAACTACTGACAGCCTTGGGAGAGCCAGTACTGACAAAACTATACCATCTCGTGAGCAAGATGTATGAGACAGGCAAAATTCCCTCAAACTTCAAGAAGAATATAATAATGCATTCCCAAGAAAGCAGGTGTTGACAGATATGAAAATTACCGCACTATCAGTTTAATAAGTCACAGCTGCAAAATACTAACGCGGATTCCTTACAGAGGAATGGAAAAACTGGTAGAAGCCGACCTCGGGGAAGATCAGTTTGGATTCCGTAGAAATGTTGGAACACGTGAGGCAATACTGAACCTACGACTTATCTTAAAAGAAAGATTAAGGAAAGGCATACCTACGTTTCTAGCATTTATAGACTTAGAGAAAGCTTTTGACAATATTGCCTGGAATACTCTCTTTCAAATTATGAATGTGGCAGGGGTAAAATACAGGGAGCGAAAGGCTATTTTCAATTTGTACAGAAAGCAGATGGCAGTTATAGGAGTCGAGGGATATGAAAGGAAAGCAGTGGTTGGGAAAGGAGTGAGACAGGGTTGTAGCCTCTCCCCGATGCTATTCAATCTGTATATTGAGCAAGCACTAAAGGAAACGAAAGAAAAGTTCAGAGTATGTATTAAAATCCATGGAGAAGAAATAAATACTTTGAGGTTCGCCGATGACATTGTAATTCTGTCAGAGACAGCAAAGGACTTGGAAGAGCAGTTGAACGGAGTGGGCAGTGTCTTGAAAGGAGGATATAAGATGAAAATCAACAAAAGCAAAACGAGGATACTGGAATGCAGTCGAATTAAGTCGGGTGATGCTGCGGGAATTAGATTAGGAAATGAGACACTTAAAGTAGTAAAGGAGTTTTGCTATTTGGGGAGCAAAATAACTGATGATGGTCGAAGTAGAGAGGATATAAAATGTAGACTGGCAATGGTAAGGAAAGCGTTTCTGAAGAAGAGAAATTTGTTAACATCGAGTATTGATTTAAGTGTCAGGAAGTCGTTTCTGAAAGTATTTGTATGGAGTGTAGCCATGTATGGAAGTGAAACATGGACGATAAATAGTTTATACAAGAAGAGAATAGAATCTTTCGAAATGTGGTGCTACAGAAGAATGCTGAAGATTAGATGGGTAGATCACATAACTAATGAGGAGGTATTGAATAGCATTGGGGAGAAGAGGAGTTTGTGGCACAACTTGAGTAGAAGAAGGGATCGGTTGGCAGGAATCGTAGAGGGAGACCAACGCTGCAGTAGGTACTGGCAGATGAAGAGGCTTGCACAGGATAGGATAGCATGGAGAGCTGCATCAAACTAGTCTCAGAACTGAAGACCACAACAACAACAAAAACATTACCCGTGTTAAAATGGATCGTTTATCAACTGTGGCAAAGGTCGATATCGTGTCGATGTATGGCTATTGTGATCAAAATGCCCAACGGGCGTGTGCTATGTGTGATGTCACCGCCAGACACCACACTTGCTAGGAGGTACCCTTTAAATCGGCCGCGGTCCGGTAGTATACGTCGGACCCGCGTGTCGCCACTATCAGTGATTGCAGACCGAGCGCCGCCACACGGCAGGTCTAGAGAGACTTCCTAGCACTCGCCCCAGTTTACAGCCAACTTTGCTAGCGATGGTTCACTGACAAATTACGCTCTCATTTGCCGAGACGATAGTTAGCATAGCCTTCAGCTACGTTTTTTGCTACGACCTAGCAAGGCGCCAGTATACGTACTATTGATATTGTGAATCATGTACCATAAAGAGCGACGTTCTCCATTAATGGATTAAAGTTAAGTATTCCACCAGCTACGTCCGTTTTTCTCAATTCTAATTCCCTTGTCATGTTCCAGACCTCACACCAGGCGGCGTGATCTAAAACATGTGCATTTCGGCCTCTTGTAACCATACGCTTGGCTCTCCTGCCAACCACATCACTATGTATGCCACTATGTATGCTGCTCGGTATCCTGGACGACATCATCCAAGTGTCCGGACCATTCGCCGGATAGTTACGTTATTTAAGAAAATAGGAAGTGTTCAGCCACATGTTAAACGTCAGCCACGACCTGCAACAAATGATGATGCCCAAGTAGGTGTTTTAGTAGCTGTCGCGGCTAATCCGCACATCAGTAGCAGACAAATTGCGCGAGAATCGGGAATCTCAAAAATGTCGATGTTGATAATGCTACATCAACATCGATTGCACCTGTACCATATTTCTATATACCAGGAATTGCATGGCGACGACTTTGAACGTCGTGTACAGTTCTGCCACTGGGCACAAGAGAAATTACGGGACGATGACAGATTTTTTGCACGCCTTCTATTTAGCGACGAAGCGTCATTCACCAACAGCAGTAACGTAAAGCGGCATAATACGCACTATTGGGAAATGGAAAATCCACAATGGCTGTGATAAGTGGAACATCAGCGAACTTGGCGGATTAATGTATGGTGGGACATTATGGGAGGAAGGATAATTGGCCCCCATTTTATTGATGGCAATCTAAATGGTGCAATGTATGTTGATTTCCTATGTAATGTTCTACCCATGTTACTACAAGAAGTTTCACTGAATGACAGAATGGCGATGTACTTCCAACATGATGGACGTCCGGCACATAGCTCGCGTCCGGTTGAAGTGGTATTGAATAGCATATTTCATGACAGGTGGATTGGTCGTTGAAGCACCATTCCATGCCCCGCACGTTCACCGGATCTGACGTCCCCGAATTTCTTTCTGTGGGGGAAGTTGAAGGACATTTGCCATCGTGATCCACCGACAGCGCCTGACAACATGCGTCAGCGCATTGTCAATGCATGTACGAACATTACGGAAGGCGAACTACTCGCTGTTGAGAGGAATGTCGTTACACGTATTGCCAAATGCATTAAGGTTGACGGACATCATTTTTGTAATTATTGCATTAACGTGGTAGTTACAGGTAATCACGCTGTAACAGCATGCGTTCTCAGAAATGATAAGTTCGCAAAGGTACATGTATCACATTGGAACAACCGAAATAAAATGTTCAAACGTACCTACGTTCTGTATTTTAATTTAAAAAACTTACCTGTTACCAACTGTTCGTCTGAAATTGCGCGCTATATGTTTGTGAATATTACAGCGCCATCTATCACAAAGCGAAAAAAGTGGTCCAACTAAAACATTCATACTTTTTCACGTACTACACGAATATGTAATAATAAATGGGGATTCCCATTTTTTAAAAAAAACGTAGTTGATATCCGTTTGACCTATGGCAGCACCATCTAGAGGGCCAGGCATAGCGCCATCTGGTTTCCCCCTTCAAGCTAGACAAGTTTCCTTCTTTATAGTTTTTTCGTTTGACGCTTATTTAGTGAGATATTTGGCCCGGTCACGATCAATGGACTACCCTGTATGGTTTTAAAGTTAACCACTTGTTCTATTGTACGTCTGCCAACCGGTTTCCCAACATATTACACTGAGGGTACGTGGATTTTTGAAATTCTCGTCACTTTAAACTTAGTATAATTGAATTTTTAATTTTCTGGTCATTTTAAAGTTAGGAGAAGTGTGCTCTTAGGTTTCAAACTTTCAGACTGTGAAATAGGGAGGCCGAGAGGGAGAATTGATTAAACTTTGGACATTTAAACTTAAGGCATGTGAACTCTAATGTCTTAGGGGCAGGAAAACCAGTTTCCCGCCAGGATAGGATTCCATACTTAGAATCTGGCGATGTTGCATGATGTCACTGATGATATAAAACGGTTGGTGGGAGGACTGAAATGTGGCAACAGTCGAGGCTTTCCTTGAACCATGCTAGCTATTACTACTGCTCTCCACTGTTAATTACAGTGTTCACGCTTTACCAATTGGCGACTCCAGTTACTCTCGCTAGATTATACCCACATCAGACCAGACTAAATTAAATAACACGAATTAATAGAACGTAATGAACGTCAGTTCCTTTGATTCGATGAAACCACACATACAGCTCTGTTGGTAGCTATTCTTTTGGTTGTCGACCAGATTCTTCATCTGTCCCGAAAAAAAGCCCTGTGGGTTTGCTGTTTTCTCTTCTGCTGAGAGCATGCCATTTCCCCAACTTTTGGGTTGGTCTGCTACCATACTGGACCTAGCAGCAGCTTCGTCTCACAGATCTGATATGTTCTCCTTGTTGTTTCTGCCACCAAAACTGGCACCACATCTCACATGCAGCAAGATATCTTTGCAACAATTATTAGTGTATTTGTAAGTCAGTTAATTTGTAGTCCCTCAACAACTACCTTTACCAAATAACAGCATATTCTGCTACGTGCAAATGCTTCACTTAAAGATGATAAATAAAATGAAATATTTGTTAGATCGCCATAACGTTCATCTCATGAGGAACTGCAGAGTGTGAGTGACAATATTTAATAATAAGAAAACCAAACAAAATGCTTAATATTCGTTGATCAATAATTTCTATTTCTTCTTGATTTTGTCCAAGTCAGTGACACTACGAACCAGAGTGCACTTTAGAGATCACCCCTCTCACGATTACAAGTGGTGTTGGTTCTGTAGGATAGGAAGCTGTCGGCGAGTTCAGTCTGCACTGCGATATGTAAGTGAGCCACTAACAACCCGGCAGCCCAGTGCGCCAACCGGGCTGGACTGCGCCGCACGAGCTAGCCCAGCTCACGATGCACGCCAGTGGGTGCCTCTGTCCAAAAAAATGAAAGGATGTTTCTTTCACCTCTTTTTATTCATGAAACATCTTCAGTGGCCTGTAATACATACTTTTGTTATGTATATAACAACAGCGTTCTTCGTGCAGTAGCGTTCTCGCTTCCCGCTCCCGGGTTCCCGGGTTCGATTCCCGGCGGGGTCAGGGATTTTCTCTGCCTCGTGATGACTGGGTGTTGTGTGATGTCCTTAGGTTAGTTAGGTTTAAGTAGTTCTAAGTTCTAGGGGACTGATGACCATAGCTGTTAAGTCCCATAGTGCTCAGAGCCAGTTTTGAACAGCGTTCTATATTTACAACTATGATAATATTTTTTTTTTTCTTATTCGCTTGTAGTTAGGTAGAAACAACTTTTTCGAGTGTAAGTTTCATAAGGTTAAGTTACTGTTTGTTCTACTTACGATGTTGTGATCTTATCTATACATGTAAAAGACAATGTCTCGACTGACAGGCTCATAATCGTCCAGGCCAAACCGCTAAGGATAGAAACTTGAAATTTGGAGAGGATGTAGATCTTATACTGTGGGCGACGTTTAGTTTTGAAGGTAGACCTACGAAAATTGGTATTTGGTTTTTCCTGGCCAGAAAAAAAGAAGTACATGGTTCGCCATTTTTCGAAATTTAATCCTTATAGGGATGAATTAGCGGGTGAATTAATAACAAATCATTTTTAAAGAATTACTAAAGTATTTTTAAAGTTACATCTACGAAATTTAAAAAAAATACGTGTTTCAGTGTTCTTGGAAATTCAAACTCTAAGGCGGTAAAATTGCGGATGAACTGTTTTACGATAAAATTTCATTATGAAAGCATTTTTGAAGCTAAATGTATGAAAATCAGAATTTGGCTTTTCAGTTCCCGGTACAAATAAAAAAACACATTTCACTCTCGTTTGGAAATTCATTTCCCATGGGAGTAAAATATGTGATGAAAGCTTCTGTGGAAATATTTTATTATGAAAACATTTTTTAAACAAATTTGGCTTCTCTGTTAGAAATAAAATATATACATTTCACTGTTTTTGGAAATTTAACCCTTAAGTGGGGTGAAATAGGGGGCGAGATATTTTATAAAAATATTTCATTGTGAAACATTTTTAAAGCTAAATCTTTGAATGTTGCTGCTTGGTTTCTCTGTTAGAAAGGAAAAAATACGTGTTCCACTGTTTCTGAAAATACAGGACTGATTCACTGACCCATCACCGCCCAACCCAAAGCTTGATATTTGGAGAGGGTGTTGATATTATACTGTAGGCATCGTTTAAGAAGGGATTGTTTGAAATTCCTCCTAAGGAGCTGAACTAGGGGATGAAAGGCTTTCTGAAAATATGCCACCTCGACCAGTTGCATCGTATGGTGGCTTGTGGAGTATGTATATAGATGAAAATGAATTCCTCTGATCTCTTACTTTAATCAGATTTGGCGAACAGTACTCACAAGCATTTCGCAAAATATTGACCCCACCTTCATCTGGTATCACTCAGTTGAATTTCTTTTTATATGAATGGGCACAGTATCTTTGCAGATATGAGTGTGATTTTATTTGATGTATCTCATCAGTCCAAACAGATACGAGACTGGATTAATAATAAATATAGAAACATTAAGATGGTGGTTTTAATGCTTCAGATGTTCTACAAAACATGATTCCCGTCCCCCCCCCCCCCCACCCCATTTGAGTATAACGCACAGAACGTTCATAGATCTACGTGAAAAGTGCTTTTTTGGGATGATATTCAACTTGCCCATCATACTGGCTGGAAAGTTGGTTATATCGTCAAAGCGTTGACCCTTCATGTCAATTTCTGTAATTTGTCTCCTTTGGTAGAATCTTATTGATAACAGCAAGTCTCATTACTCGATATGATCTTTTCCAGAACAAATTTGTCCACTTTTTAGCCATTCGATTAAGTCGTGGCAGGTCTTCACGCCTCGTTGTTTTCGTTCGGGTGTCAAGGTGTATACTACAACCTTTACATGCTTTTCGCTTCCTCAAAACATCCTGGAAAATATCTTGAAGACTTTATTTGGAGATGTTGCTCGACTGCGATTTGAGACACAACACCGGTAACACACCACGGTAGCGCGTTCGCTACCTAACGCTGTCTGCTCACAGCTGACTGGTTAAATGCACATGAGTAATTTGCAGGTATTAGTTCAAGCTGCCATCATAGTTACAGCTTTGACGTCGCTTATATGCCCGGAATAAAATCAGTCTCAGACCTTCTAGGATGGACGGTGCCATTACACGTATCACAATAGCTGTCTCTTCCGTATACTTCTCTACAGCTCATTCTCATCCACTTTCTCCCCTGTTCCACAACTTTTCCCTCTTCCTGTCTTCATAGCTATTGTCACTGCCATTTCAATCTTCTCCTCGTTCATTGTCCCTCCCACTACTAATAATACTAAACACGGCCAAAATGTGATAAATTAACCACTATAATTCTTAATTACATTTATCATTATTATTGCCAACTATTATAATATTTATTATTTCACCGTCCAGTCACATTAATGTCACAACCCAAACACCACCTTCTGCAGCGCCGACCGCTGTGTATGGCAGTCAATTAGGTACTGGAAAGAACCGCCGGGGATGAGGAGACAAGCCGACTACTGCGCTCCATGTTTCCCGGTTGAGGATCGGTGGCGCGTAGAGCCCTATCGATGTGGTCCCGCAGATTCTTAAATCCGGGGATTTTGTGGCCAAGGGGAGTACGGTAAACTCATCTTAGTGCTCTTCGAACCACGTACACTGTGAGCTGTGTCCGTATTGTATTGTCCTGCTGATAGATGCCACTGTGGTGAGGAAAATATACTGCATGTAGGCGTCGATATGGCCCCCAAGGATATACAGGGTGAGTCACCTAACATTACCGCTGGATATAGTTCGTAAACCACATCAAGTACTGACGAATCGATGCCACAGACCGAACGTGAGGTGAGGGGCTAGTGTAATTGTTTAATACAAACCATACAAAAATGCACGGTTGTATGTTTTTTAACAGAAACCTACGTTTTTTAAATGGAACCACGTTAGTTTTGTTAGCACATCTGAACATATAAACAAATACGTAATCAGTGCCGTTTGTTGCATTGTAAAATGTTAATTACATCCGGAGATATTGTAACCTAAAGTTGACGCTTCAGTACCACGCTTCCGCTGTTCGATCGTGTGTATCGGAGATCACCGAATTACGTAGGGATCCAAAGGGAACGGTGATGGACCTTAGGTACAGAAAAGACTGGAGCAGCACATTACGTCCACATGCTAACACCTTTTTATTGTTCTTTTTCACTGGCGCACATGTACATTACCATGAGGGGTAAGGTACACGTACACACGTGGTTTCCGTTTTCAGTTACGGAGTGGAATAGAGTGTGTCCCGACATGTCAGGCCAACATATGTTCAATGTGGTGGCCATCATTTGCTGCACACAATTGCAATCTCTGGCGTAATGAATGTCGTACACGCCGCAGTACATCTAGTGTAATGTCGCCGCAGGCTGCCACAATACGTTGTTTCATATCCTCTGGGGTTGTAGGCACATCACGGTACACATTCTCCTTTAACGTACCCCACAGAAAGAAGTCCAGAGGTGTAAGATCAGGAGAACGGGCTGGCCAATTTATGCGTCCTCCACGTCCTATGAAACGCCCGTCGAACATTCTGTCAAGGGTCAGCCTAGTGTTAGTTGCGGAATGTGCAGGTGCACCATCGTGCTGATACCACATACGTCGACGCGTTTCCAGTGGGACATTTTCGAGCAACGTTGGCAGATCATTCTGTAGAAACGCGATGTATGTTGCAACTGTTCGGGCCCCTGCAATGAAGTGAGGACCATTGAGGTGGTCGCCAATGATTCCGCACCATACATTTACAGTCCACGGTCGCTGTCGCTCTACCTGTCTGAGCCAGCGAGGATTGTCCACGGACCAGTAATGCATGTTCCGTAGATTCACTGCCCCGTGGTTTGTAAGACCCGCTTCATCGGTAAACAGGTAGAACTACAACGCATTCTCTGTTAATGCCAATTGACAGAATTGCACTCGATGATTAAAGTCATCACCATGTAATTGCTGATGTAGCGACACATGAAACGGGTGAAAGCGGTGACGATGCAGTATGCGCATGACACTACTTTGACTCAGTCCACCGGCTCTCGCAATGTCCCGTGTACTCATGTGTGGGTTCATGGCAACAGCAGCTAACACACCCTGCATCCGCTTCTCCTGTGACGGGCCTGTTACGGACCCGTTTGCGTGCTACGACCATACCTGTTGCATACAGTTGGCGGTAGATGTTTTGCAATTGCGGCACGTTGGATGCTCTCTGTCCGGGTACCGTTCTGCATATACCCTGCAGGCTTCAGCTGCATTTCGTCGACACTCGCCATAAATGAGTATCACCTCCGCCTTTTCAGAGTTCGAATACACCATGGTCACAGTTCCTACAGCACTACACTATCACAGACATCTGGTAACACGGTGTACTACAATTGGTCTGCGTGCAGAGACGAATGCAGAATAACAATAGCAGCAAGCGCTACGTGCGGACACTGCGACAGCTAGACCAAACCACAACAGTGCACTACAGCCACACTCGTAAACACGGTCGTCATCGTAAACATGTCCCTGCAGATGCTGCTCGCCGACCGTGGCTCGTGTTTGTTACAACACGCAACTGAACGATGGAGGTTCCAAGCGTCAACTTGAGGTTACAATATCTCCGGATGTAATTAACATTTTACAATGCAACAAACGGCACTGATTACGTATTTGTTTATATGTTCAGATGTGCTAACAAAACTAACGTGGTTCCATTTAAAAAACGTAGGTTTCTGTTAAAAAACATACTTCCGTGCATTTTTGTATGGTTTGTATTAAACAATTACACTAACCCCTCTCCTCACGTTCGGTCTGTGGAATCGATTCGTCAGCACTTGATGTGGTTTACGAAATATATCCAGCGGTAACGTTAGGTGACTCACCCTGTATATACTTTTGTTTATCCTTTGTGTCTTCCACATGACGAGCTCACCTAGGGAACGCCACGAAAACATTCCCCAGACCATTAAGGTCCCTCGTCCGGCTTGGACCGCTTTGCTTTCAGACGTGTCACGCGTTAAGGAGCCCCTCGGTAGCTACACGTCTATTCGCCCGTACCGTCGTTCACCCCTGCCATCTATGCCTCGACACCGATTTTAGGATAGAGTTATTTTGCCAAGCACGGTATATTTCAACCACAGCGGCACCTAACAGTTTACAAACATAGCCATTTTGGAAATGTTTCCACCATTGGCCTGAAACACAATCGTCATATCCTTTTGGACGTCAGATAAATCGCACCGTTTCCGCATTAAGACAACGACTACACTGTTGTCAGCTTCTCTCCTACATGCTTCATATACCCTTCACTGCTAGTGCTGCTATCTGAGTCTGAGCGGTTATAGCACGTTGACGTCGAACGTGGCCGGTGGTCGCATTAATGGGACTGGACCGTGTTTACTGCACATGTTTAGTACTAAATTTTGAATGAGACGTTCCTGGTCTGATGTAAGAGAAGGCCTTGTGGCTCAGTCTTAAAAAGCAACAGATAAGTAAAGAAATCATTGAACGTTATGTTCATATGCAAAGGGATGTGATGATTTGAGTCTTTCAGTAACCGGGAAATTATTTATAATTCCAATACTAAAATTTTCTTAGATGAGTACTATAAAATAGATTCCTTATTAAACCTATAGACTTACTGAACAACACACTAACTAGAGGGCTACTCGTACTACAGAATACAAAAGGTGTACACACTACTGGCCATTAAAATTGCTACACCAATAAGAAATGCAGATGATAAACGGGTATTCATTGGACAAATATATTATACTAGAACTGACGTGTGATTACATTTTTACGCAATTTGGGTGCATAGATCCTGAGAAATCAGTACCCAGAACAATCACCTCTGGCCGTAATAACGGCCTTCATACTCCTGGGCATTGACTCAAACAGAGCTTGGATGGCCTGTAAAGGTACAGCTGCCAATGTAGCTTCAACACGATACCACAGTTCATCAAGAGTAGTGACTGGCGTATTGTGACGAGCCAGTTGCTCGGCCACCATTGACCAGACGTTTTCAGGTGGTGAGAGATCTGGAGAATGTGCTGGCCAGAGCAGCAGTCGAACATTTTCTGTATCCAGTAAGGCCCGTACAGGAGGACCTGCAATATGCGGTGGTGCATTATCCTGCTGAAATGTAGGGTTTCGCAGGGATCGAATGAAAGGTAAAGCCACGGGTCGTATACATATGAAATGTAACGTCCATTGTTCAAAGTGCCGTCAATGCCAACAAGAGGTGATCAAGACGTGTAACCAATGGCACCCCATACCATCACGCCGGGTGATACGCCAGTATGGCGATGACGAATACACGCTTCCTATGTGCGTTCACCTCGATATCGCCAAACACGGATGCGACCATCATGATGCTGTAAACAGAACCTGGATTCATCCGAAAAAATGACGTTTTGCCATTCGTGCACCCAGGTTTGTCTTGAGTACACCATCTCAGGCGCTCCTGTCTGTGATGCAGCGTTAAGGGTAACCGCAGCCATGGTCTCAGAGCTGATAGTCCATGCTGCTGCAAACGTCGTCGAACTGTTCGTGCAGATGGTTGTTGTCTTGCAAACGTCCCCATCTCTTGATTCAGGGATCGAGACGTGGCTCACGATCCGTTACAGCCATGCGGATAAGTTGCCTGTCATGTCGACAGCTAGTGATAGGAGGCCGTTGAGATCCAGCACGGCGTTCCGTATTACCCTCCTGAACCCGCCGATTCCATATTCTGCTAACAGTTATTGGATCTCGACCAACGCGCTCAGCAATGTCGCGATACGATAAACCGCAATCGCGATAGGCTACAATCCGACCTTTATCAAAGTCGGAAACGTGATGGTGCGCATTTCTCCTCGTTAATCGAGGCATCACAACAACGTTTCACCAGGCAACGCCGGTAACTGCTGTTTATGTGTGTGAGAAATCGGTTGGAAACTTTCCTCGTGTCAGCAAGTTGTAGGTGTCGCCACCGGCGCCAACCCTGTGTGAATGCTCTGAATATGCATATCATCTTAGTGGTGTAGCTTTTTTAAATCGCCGGTAATGCAAAATAGATTCTTTATTAAACCTATAGACTTACTGAACAACACACTAACTACAGGGCTACTTGTGCCACATAATACACTAAGAGTATATATGGATACTACTTATAGGTTATGCACAGGTGGTTCTAAGAGAACGGAATTTTCCTACTTGTCCCAGGTAAAACTCGAAGGCATACCGAGATAGCTGCAAACCGAAATACATCAAAAGGAACGAATGTAGTTGAAAGTATTAGGAGCGCTTAATAAATCATTTGTTTAAAGGGCATTCGAAAAGCTTCCGCTCGAAGGCCGTGCGGTCCAGAATCAGTATGCCAGTCAGGTTCCAATGGTTCAGGAACAAGAGGTAAGGAATGGCTCAAATGGCTCTGAACACTATGGAACTTAACATCTATGGTCATCAGTCCCCTAGAACTTAGATCTACTTAAACCTAACTAACCTAAGGACATCACACAACACCCAGTCATCACGAGGTAGAGAAAATCCCTGACCCCGCCGGGAATCGAACCAGGGAACCCGGGCGTGGGAAGCGAGAACGCTACCGCACGACCACGAGCTGCGGACTATGCCAGTCAGGCAAAATCGCGTTGAGCTTTGAGGCAATCTTCTCACTGACCCACCGGACTGAAGGTACCCGTCTTATGAAACATCGTGTCCTGTCGTGTGAAGAAGCCTGTAACTGCTTGCTGCACATCCACGTCCGACATGAATCGTGGCCTCTTCAAGGCCTTTTTTAAGAGACCGACGGCGAGATAATTGCACGGGAAGAGATCAGGGCTATAGAGCGTGTGCTCGACTGTCTCTCTCGAGTTGGCGTAACTGCTGCGTTACGAAATTCGTGCCTTGTGTCGAATCGCGACGACCACGGAACTTGGCGCACCATTCCACGACGATGGTTTGCGGCAGACATACTGCCCTATACACATTCTTCATTCTCCGATGCATGTCTACCAGTGTTTGTCCTTCGGTAGCCAAGAAAAGAATAACAGAACGTTAGTCCTGTCTAGGCACATTTGGTAATCAAGCCGCCATAGTTCACGTTTCTGCATTTATCGCATAGACGAGGGCGAGACATAAATACCACACTTATCTCTTGGCTACATGACGGTGCTTACACACCCGCATCTGACAATGAGTGCGTGGCATATCAGCACGATGGTATTCTCCCTATCAATGTTCGCACGCTAACAAGAGCTGTTTGGCACCGAAGTTGTCTGGAGCGGTCTACCTTGTGTGTGGGCAGGCGGCGTGAAGCCCGGCGTCGTGTATCCCCGTGCCAGCAGCTACCGTGGCTAGCTACACTCAATGCGGACAGAACGGAGTTATTTGGCAGCGGTTGCTGGGTGGAAAAGGCAACAAATGGTAGTTTCAGAATGCGTTCGGAAATGGTGATTCCGTAATAAAGCATTTACTCCTCACCATTATGTTGTGTGCCTCGCGTCGCTAACTTAATCTACGTATACGGTGAGTACAAACTAGCAATACGTACTTGGTGATGATGTACCCGACTGGACAAAGTATAGAAAGCAAATAACAGATTATATTAGGAAGTGGAATTCGAAGAACCGATGAAGCATTTGTTACGCAATATTACGTTGTATGATACAGCAGCATCACCGCGGTGTGATTTTTATCTGTTATTGGAACAATTAAATTCTGCCTACGTTAATATACGCTGACAGAAATGGGAAGTATTATACCGTGACACACCAGTCCGGTGTTTATGAAACTCTGTGGAGACGTTAACGCGTAGTCGGTTTTAAACTATTAAAGTTTCATTCCATTCGGATGTCATGTCCATCATCACGAATACAATACAAACAACGCGTGAAAAACCTGACAAATACCAAAGAGCTTATTCTCCGTCTCTAATGGCCTCGGTGTCGACGGGACGTTAAACCCAGATCCTTCCTTCCTTCATACGATGCCTGTACCACAACTAGCATTCAATTCCTGTTGCACTCGCAAATGTAGCTAGGAAATGAGGAGGGACTATATGCCTCCGTACGAACCCTAATTTCTGTTGTCTTCGTGATCCTTACGCTAAATGTATGTTAGCGGCAGTGGAATCGTTCTGCAGTCAACCACAAACACCAGTTCTCTAGCTATTCTCGACAGTGTTTCGCGTAAAGAACGACGTCTTCCCTCCAGGGATTCCTATTTCAGCTCACGAAGCATCTTCGTAATACTCGAGTGCTAAGCGACCCCGCCGGTAAGGAATCTAGCAGCACGCTTTTGAATTACTTCGACATCTTCGTTTAACCCGACCAAGCCTGAGGGATACCCAAGAATGCGTCGCAGCGGTGTTCTACACGACGTCGCATTTATAGATGGGCTACAGTTTCTTAAAATTCTCCCAGTCTACCGAAGTCGACCACTTGCCTTCCTACAAACGACCTTAGGGGCTCGTCCGTCTTCGTATCGCTTTGCAACGTTACGCGTAGACAATCGACGTGACTGTGCCAATCAGAACACCACCAATACTGTATTCGAACATTACAGGATTGTCTTTCCTACTAATCTGCATCTACAACTACATGATCACTCTGCAATTCACAATTAAGTGCCCCGCAGAGGGTTCATCGAACCTCGTTCTTGGCCGGCCGGAGTGGCCGAGCGGTTCTAGGCGCTTCAGTCTGGAACCGCGCGACCGCTACGGTCGCAGGTTCGAATCCTGCCTCAGGCATGGATGTGTGTGACGTCCTTAGGTTCGTTAGGTTTAAGTAGTTCTAAGTTCTAGGGGCTGATGACCTCCGATGTTAAGTTCCATAGTGCTCAGAGCCATTTGAGCCATTTGAACCGTCTTCAAGTTATTTTTATACCGTTTCACTCTAGAATACCACGCGACAAAAACGAAAACTTATGTCTTTTCGGGCTAGCTCTGATTTATTTTATTATGATGATCAATTCTCCCTTTGCGGGTGGGCACTAAAACAATATTTTCAAACTTTGACGAGAAAGTTGGTGATTGAAATTTCATGAGAAGGCCTTGCCGCAACGAAAAGCGCGTCTGTTTTAATGATTGCCACCACAGTTCACGTCTCATATCCATGTCACTCTCTCCCCTATTTCACGACAATACAAAATGAGCTGCCGTTCACTGAACTTTTTCAGTACCTATATCGTGCTGCAATAATCCAGAAGAAGATGGATAAGCATAGCCTAGGTAGTAGCATTAATAAGTATTGAGCCAATAAATCTCAGTGTTTGGTTTGCTTTCCCCACTACATTACCTCTGTGAAATCGTTCCAACTGAACTTATTAGTACTTTTAGTCCCTACGTATTTAGCAGAATGTGCAGCCTTTAGATCTGTGTGGTTTACCGTGTAGCAAATTCAGAGCATTCCTTTTCGTAATCCTGTGCATGGCTACACTCTTTTTCATCATTTAGAGTCAATTGCTACTTTTCGCACCATGCACATATCGTATAAATCATATTGCAATTGGTTTTCATCATCTGATGACTGTACATGACGGTAAATGACAGCATCATTTACAAACAATCTAAGAGGGCTACTCACGTTGTCTCACAAATCGTTTATGTAGATTAGGAACAGCAGAAGGCCTACAACACTTCCTTGGTGAACGCTAGACATTGCTTCCGTTTTACTCGATGACCTTCCGTCAGTTACTACGAACTGTGACCTCTCTGACGGGAAAGCGCGAATCCACACGCACAACTGAGGCGATACACCACATGCAATTTGATTCGATGTTGCTTATGAAGAACGGTGTCAAAAGTCTTCCCGAAATCTAAAATATGGAATCAATTTGACATCCCCCGTCAAGAGCACTCATTACTTCGTGAGATTAAAGAGCTAGTTGAGTTCGACAACAACGATCGTTTCTGAATCTACGGTGGCTATTTGGGAATAAATAGTTTTCTTTGAGATAACTGATAATGTTCGAGCAGAGTATATGTTTCATAATCCTACTGCAAACTGACGTTAGCGATATGGGTCGGTAGCTTAGCGGATTAGTCCTGTTCTTTTCTTGGGTATTGTGTGACTTCTGCAGGTTTCCACTTCTGAGAAACTAGCGAGCGATTGTACCGGGTGATCAAAAAGTCAGTATAAATTTGAAAACTGAATAAATCACGGAATAATGTAGATAGAGAGGTACTAATAGACACACATACTTGGAATGACATGGGGCTTTATTAGAATAAAAAAATACACAACTTCAAAAAATCTCCGACAGAAGACGCTTCATCTGTTCAGAATAGCAATAATTAGCATAACAAAGTAAGACAAAGCAAAGATGGGGTTCTTTACAGGAAATGCTCAATATGACCACCATTATTCCTCAACAATAGCTGTAGTCGAGGAATAATGTTGTGACAGCACTGTAAAGCATGTCCGGAGTTATGGTGAGGCATTGGCGTCGGATGTTGTCTTTCAGCATCCCTAGAGATGTCGGTCGATCAGGGTACACTTGCGACTTCCGGTAACCCCAAAGCCAATAATCGCACGGACTGAGGTCTGGGGACCTGGGAGGCCAAGAATGACGAAAGTGGCGGCTGAGCACATGATCATCACCAAACGACGCGCATCTGTCGAACATTTTGTGAGCTTTGTTTTTTTTCTAATAAAACCCCATTCCAAGCACGTGTGTCAATTTTTACCACTCTATCTGCATTATTCCGTGGTTTATTAAGTTTTCACATTTATACTGACTTTTTGATCACCCGGTATATGAGTTGTAAGTGTGCAGGTATTGTATTAGCATACTCTGAAAGGAACCATATTACAATATGGACCGGAGGCCTTGCCTTTATTAAGTGATTTAAGCTGCTTCGCTACACCGAGGATATGTACTATCGTGTTCAAAAGTATCCGAACGACCTGAATTGCATTTCGCCTGATTCGCATGCAACCCGTATAACACAGCTGTCTAGCAGTTCCTCTAATCGCTCCTCGGTACAGTCGTTTGACTATTGAAAATGGTTCCAACGAGTCACCACTAGAAAACACTGCTCTGTATCGCAATAGCTCAAGATGTAAAGTAATACCATGATACTAGAAATATCAGAGAACACCTTATCACAGATAAGACTGTCGTTAAGGCTTTTAATCTTACATTTTTTAGAATAAATGACATACCTCAAATATTAGCACTCTCATTATTACGTCAGATAGGTAATGCACGTAGTAATTTCGTAATATTCATGATTCTTTCTTCGAAGTAACATACCGTACTTATTATTTAACACAAAATGACATTAAAAATTTAAGTTACCCTCGAGCAGCTAGTTGAGAATATGTATGAACTTCAAATGACACGACGAACCGTCTCGTTCTGCCTATGGATTCAAACCCAAGTCATGCCGACTAAGCAAAGATTTCGTGACTGACGGAAACTAACAGTCATTCCTGGCTAAGCATACAGAAAGTGATATACCTCGATTTTAGACAGTATCAGTTAACAAATATCTACTTTTAAATACATAACGTAAACATTTTTAACGGACGAGAATTCCTACGCAGCATCTATTGTCCCTGTTAACGATCTACCAGAGATGTTAAATATTGCTTTTTCACAAGTAACTTACTTGAAATGCCGTGAGGTAAAGCTTGGTGTTGCACAGGGATTCAAACACAGAACCTAATCGGATTGTTATCGAAGCACAATCAACTGTGACATATCTGATTTTCTCGGCAGTAGCTAGATCTTTTAACTGAAATGACGAGACGAAACATTAATTTTTTCCTTCCCAGGACTCCAACCGGGCACCTATAGCTGCTATATTCTAGAGAAAACGAACGTTAAATATGGGTTTGTTACACCAGCAGCGACATGAGAGCATGTTTGAACTAGAAATAATATGACGAAGAGTTCAGTGCTGACTGGGAATCGAACCCCACACACATAGTTGTTGACTGCACACAAAGAGACGTGAGCTACCGAATTTTTCCGCTCGGAATAACATCCTTGAACTTACAGTGATCTCGCAAATAGTTCTGTGGCTCACTGGGAGTCAAAAACGTCAGATATCGTTAGTGTTGACAACGAACGAAAATGCATTAAAAATCAAAATTATTATCCACCAGCAGGTAGGTTTTCTCATGCTAGAGCTTGATAATACATAATGAAAACTTTAGTGCCGGGAGAGGATTCGAACCCATTCACGCGCAATATGTGGAGATGTTGCGGAATTTGCAGTTTTGAACAAACAACAAATTGTAGTAGAGCTGTATTGTCACGAAAGGATCAAATTCCGCTTTAAGGGCAGTCTGAGTTCCATTCCCAGTTCAGAACCAATTTTATCGACATACAGAGACTCAAATAAGAGATGGAATAATTGTCCTGTGACCCTACATGGCGTTTGTTTCGTCACTAGAAATAAATAACTAGTATAAGAAAGGTGTAACACCATAGCTCTAATACTCCAATGATTTATTTTGGCTTTTGTTTCATTTAATATTATATCGTTAAGCTTCTGTAAATGTGTTTCATTGAATAGATAACACAAAATTGTATACTCCTTTCTTTGTAAGAACTTCAAGGTCATGATATGATTCTATGCTGTGTAGTATATCTTTCATTTAAATTCTTTGTCCCATTTGGAGGGAACAAATCTTACTGTATATAGTTGTAATTTCTGTGTGAATAATTTTTTGTAGAATTGTCAATATGTGCAAATATTCTGTTTTATTGAATGAATTTGGTTGCTATTATGGAAACTGCTGATCCTCACTTAGGGTTCTTAGTTAGTTTGTATGTAAAAGGTGTTGTGGTTCCCCTAGGGGACGGAACTGTGTAGCGCGCGCAAATTGTGGTTGGCCTAGGTAGAAAAGGTGGAACAAGAGTCAGTCGGAGGCGAGCCACCAGTCGGGGACGAGCTACCAAATTGTGCACTGCCACTTTCTGCCACTTTCCAATGCCTCGGATGGATGGATAAATAGCTGGAACTATTCTGGAATTTGTATCTATCATCGCCACCAAGAAATGACAGAGTCCAGCAATTCTACCTGCAATTCCACCTACCGACATGCAATCGCCACCACATTGCGCAATCACTGCAACGGAATACTATACTGATGTACAGTGAAGGATCAAGTAAATGGTTGTGTTAGTATGCTCAAATATAAGGTAATTTACAACTGAATTTATGTACCTGCCTTGATTTTTTTCCTTATCATAACACTTCTCAGGTTCCCCTCCGTTTGAACTGAAGTGATTTCCGAGTGTCCCTACTGAAATAACATTAAAGACCAGTGTTTTTGCTAATTGATGCTTCTTGAACATAGGAGAAAGAAAGGTAAAGTTAAGATGCTTGCTGAAAGTAATTTTCCTAATAAAACTGCTTATTAATGTACTGTTGCCAATTTCAAATTAAGAGTTCGTAAGACTGAGGCTTATAAAGTTTTACTTAGTAAATGATCACATTACTGCCTACTGTAAATCTCAGAAGGTGAGTCAGTGTCTTACATATATGTTAATTTTGTCTCTCAATGTAGTAAAAGTGGAAAACTGCAGTGTGAAACGTAATATACTCATGTTTGCTAAGTGTTTGTCTCTCCTGTGTATTAGAAGTGCTTATTAATAATATAACAGGATCCACAGTTTGTCTACTGGGTTAATGCTCGGTAACGAGTAACGGAAAGACCACTAATTAGGAAAACCTTAATTTCTTTATTCAAATGATAGTGAGAAGCAACCTGTTAGTGGATTCCAATTAACTTTCATTTTAAATAGTAAAGTAATTAACTGAGAGAGACTTAACCTATATCCAATTAATGATTAGTAATAAGTAGTAATAATTAGTAATAATAACGTTATAAAGACCATTCAGTTTGTGTAAGCCCTGAAAGTAATATTGTGTTTCGGTATCTGTTATAATTTTGCAAGTAGTTTGTGCTGCTCTAACTGTTAGTTTCAATCTTACAGTAAATATATGTATGTGTCAAGAGTTCACTGCACTCGCGTGTGACAAAGTATAGGCTGTGTTTATACATTAACGTTATTAATAACTATATTCTGGAACGAGAATGTTAATCATTCTCTTGCCTAGTTAGGCTGGCGACCGTTTTCTTTATCCGTTGAACAGTGCATATATTTACGGAATTCTGACTTTCATTTCCGATAAGCCACCTCCGTTAGGTACAACACGGTCAACATAACAGAATTCCTCTCAGAGGGTAACACTGCTCTGTTGCTTTATACCATAATTGCTTTGACAAGATAGTTTTATTTCATAACCTGCTTCAAGATTTAAGGTTATGGTACAGCAGTAGCAAACGGTAGTGTTATAAAGGTTACTGGTGACAGAGTTTCTACATGTCGCCACTCGTGACAGCATCGTGGTTCAACCTAGCGTCTGTTTGGTAGAGAAGGAATATCATGTTTAATGTGAGTTTCAGACCACAATTCCATTATACCTTCCTCACTTGCCGTAGCCAAAGGAGAGTAAAATCTGTCTCTCCCTATCAAAAATCATCGGCAGCATTTGAAATCGAACCCAGACCATAAGTATATGAACCTATCATCAATCCAATAGACTACCAAATCATCTTCTCTGTGACTCATTTTGTTATCGTAACCCCATTGCGCCACACTGGATGAGAATTATGACACATAGGCTCCCTGTAGTGGTTTGCAGCATGTTTAGTACATTCATTTACTTGGTTGACCAAATCGCCATGAACTAGCTGCCTTGGCTACCCAGGGCATACATTCGACTCTATTTTGTAATCACCGAAATAAAATCATGTAACTGCCAACAGTGTAGGATGCAGGAATTTAAATAGTAAGAGTTCCTTTCCACTTGAGCTACACTATTGAGCAATCTGTTTGTTGAAAACGTCATGCAGTGCAAAAGAAACCTTTCGAAAATTGTGCACTGTATTATAAGAAATGAAATAAAACTACCCACGATAACTTTACGACGAAAGTCTGTTTTAATAAAACTGAGTATCTGTGCCCGTGCCTCTATTCGATTGGGTGTGTGTTTAATTTGTTTGCTGTGTTATACTCAAGAGGTATGCAGATGTGGCATTTCATAAATAAAGTTATATATTCCTAGAAACCCAAAATTATCTTGTCAGCTGCGGAAAGAGGCGTTACCTGTTGTGCAGCATCGTAAGTTTTTCACCATTGCACTATCATCTGACAGTATTTTTTTTCCATTTTACTGATCAGTATTTGATCTGACTGCTTGCAGCTCTTTCACAGAACGGATATAAACGTTACAGGCAGCGAGACTGGAACCGCGAACCATAACAGATGCTTTTTCATAGGTCAGCACGTTACCAAAGAGCTAGCGAAGATGTATGTATTTTGGCTTCCCCTTATGAGGCCAATAGTGGGTAGAACTCCTAAACCGCTAATTAAAGGACGAGATTAGTTGCGATTTCCACGTGCAACGACTTTCCTGGGCTGGAAACCGTAAATATACAGTCCTTTGTCACACCTCAAGCGATAATAACTCAGATAATTCAATGAAAATGGCAGGAAAAATCATGTGAACTTTGAGGCTTAATTCCGAGCTCACCAGGAAGTAACTCGTCAATCACAGAGTTTCCATACATACCTTGCCTTGTTGCCAAATCTTAGTTACAGTACCAGCAGGAAGAAGACGGGCCGATGTGTTCCTACAGCGGGCTGGAAAGTGACCATAGCTGGTGTCTCAAAGACGCGGCTGCCATGGTCTGGAAAACGTAATGCGTCTGATTCGCATTCCTGTAACTAGGTTTAGGGACTGGAGCGTAGTTACTAATGATACTCAGAACTGACTGCAAACTAAGCATCATAAATCAGTAACTCTAATAGTTGTTTTTACATTTCTTTCGTAAGTGTACTCAGAACTAAGAAACTCATTCACAGACGTTTTCGTGCCTCGCCAATAGTCGAGCACAACAAACAAATAAAAAAAAGAATGTGTGTGTGTGTGTGTGTGTGTGTGTGTGTGTGTGTGTGTGTGTGTAAGAGAGAGAGAGAGAGAGAGAGAGAGAGAGAGAGAGAGAGAGAGAGAGAGATAAAATAAAAAAGAATGAGGGAGAGAGAGAGTAAAAAATTGTTGAAAAGAAATTGAATCATGATATGTAAAGAAATCTTTTATTAAAATGACACATTCCACATCATTACGAAATGTCGTATTCATGATCTATGGAACAAGTATGAATCTAACCAAATCTAATCTAATCATATTGCTGACTAGCCATGAAGAGTCATGAATTACCGAAATTTCCGCCAATATCAGTAACCAAATGTAAACTTGAAAATAAAAGACGACAGTTTTTGTAATAAACTGGGACTCCTATCAAGACCCTTTCGTCCCTGTTAACTAAGCATGAAAGATGTCTGATACACCTCCATTCAGAAGTCACAAAGTGTGCATGCATTAAAATATGAAGCCCATGATGTGAAGTTCTGTGACGGAGATACGAACACAATAAGTAATCGGATTGTCAACTAAGTAAAATCAAATGTTGCATATCGGTTTTTCTTACCGACTGCTAGGTATTCGAATCTAAAATAAGGATACAAATTTTTGTGCTTGAGCGGCAATCGAACCGCACACCTACCATCCTTCTTTATCATCCACGAATATAGCCTAAGTATCAATTGCTCACTGACCAACAATAAGATGTGTGTGTGTTTGACCAGAAATAACGACACATATTGCGATTGTTGGCAACACATGAACAGACATTAAAAATGCACGTTAATTTTCACTAGCAATCCAGTGTGCACTTGATAGGGCTTGAAATGAAGTTATGAATATTTTTGTACTGGATGAGGATTCGGACCCACATACTTACCTTTGGAGGAGACCTAGAAAAGTCTTCAGAAAATGAACGAAATGATTGAACTATACTGTTCCGAGAGATTCAGATCCTCGAAAGAGGAGATACGAATTCGAATCACACTCCAGAACCAAATTTTTCAACGTCTCTAGTTCAATCAAGTACAAGTAGAATAAGATCCCTGTTCCTTTAAATGGCTATTGGTTCATCAATTAAAATAAAATTTTCTAATGTAAGTATGTTTACTGGCGACAGTATTTCTTTTTACCATGACTTCCGCCTATGTCATTTCCCAACGTAAACCGGCTCTGCAAAGTTCGTAATGAAGGAACATGATGTTTAATGCGAATTCTGGATTATAAGGTCCTTCTCTTGAGGTTACCAGAGGTAAAGAAAATCTATTTGTGCTTCTTCAAAGTAAATTACTGAACCCACGCATTGCACCTGTGATAGTTCGTTCCAGCAGACCGTTGTGGCCACATTCCCCAGCCCCATGAGTGTGCTGTAACGGATGATGTGCTTAGCTTATAAAATTATTCACGGTGGAAAAATACGAGTCTATTAAATAGTTAAGTAGAAGCAAGTTTCTGACGCGGAGATTATGCTATTCTCACGTCACCACTACGTAAAGACTCTTCTAGGCATCATAGGCTCGATGTGAAGCCATTTTGAAATTTTCACTAATTCAGCAAATTTCTTAGCTCGAGAAAATCCACTGTGAGGTTACCGAATAATTCGATTATTACCGTCATAATTGCTATCATTTTCTTCATACCGCTGCTGGAACACATGTGTTGTTGTTTTGGTTTTCAGTCCTGAGACTGGTTTGATGTAGCTCTCCATGCTACTCTATCCTGTGCAAGCTTCTTCATCTCCCAGTACCTACTGCAGCCTACATCCTTCTGAATCTGCTTAGTGTATTCATCTCTTGGTCTCCCTCTACAATTTTTACCCTCCAGTACTAAATTGGTGATCCCTTGATGCCTCACAACATGCCCTACCAAACGATCCCTTCTTCTAGTCAAGTTGTGCCACAAACTCCTCTTCTCCCCAATTCTATTCAATACCTCCTCATTAGTTATGTGATCTACCTATCTAATCTTCAGCATTCTTCTGTAGCACCACATTTCGAAAGCTTCTATTCTCTTCTTGTCTAAACTACTTATCGTCCATGTTTCACTTCCATACATGGCTACACTTCATACAAATACTTTCAGAAACGACTTCCTGTCACTTAAATCAATACTCGATGTTAACAAATTTCTCTTCTTCAGAAACGCTTTCCTTGCCATTGCCAGTCTACATTTTATATCCTCTCTACTTCGACCATCATCAGTTATTTTGCTCCCCAAATAGCAAAACTCGTTTACTACTTTAAGGGTCTCGTTTCCTAATCTAATTCCCGCAGCATCACCCGACTTAATTCGACTGCATTCCATTACCCTCGTTTTGTTTTTGTTGATGTTCATCTTTTACCCTCCTTTCAGGACACTGTCCATTCCGTTCAACTGCTCTTCCAAGTCCTTTGCCGTCTCTGACAGAATTACAATGTCATCGGCGAACCTCAACATTTTTATTTCTTCTCCGTGGATTTTAATACCTACTCCGAATTTTTCTTTTGTTTCCTTTACTGCTTGCTCAATATACAGATTGAATAGCATCGGGGAGAGGGTACAGCCCTGTCTCACTCCCTTCCCAACCACTGCTTCCCTTTCATGTCCCTCGACTCTTATAACTGCCATCTGGTTTCTGCACAAATTGTAAATAGCCTTTCGCTCCCTGTATTTTACCCCTGCCACCTTCAGAATTGGAAAGAGAGTATTCCAGACAAGCATATGTACTTGACGATAATTTAATGCCTTTTGGTCATTATAGAAGTAGTTGCCGAAGAACAGATTCTTTCCCTGTCTACGGAATCCTTTTCATGTTAATATCAAACATCAGCAATTACTCGTAGATTACATTAAAACTAAAGTAATTGATGAAGACGTAACTTGATAACAAAAACGCGCTGCCTTTCTTCATTTACTTGCGCCTAGAAATGGTTATCGAATACTACCAATCCAAAAGCCAAGGGATCTTACTGCCTTCCGACATACGTCGCTATCAGTTCTCCCATATGATTTGGTCGACCTGACCTGTTTCAAGTTGTGTATGACAGAGAATGTTTTAGAAAATCAATTGTTTTCCTTTGCAATGAACAGAAAGATTTTCATTCTGAACTATCCAAGTTCTAAATTTTCGCAACATTAGTTCAAAATATAATGTAGGAAAGTATTTCACAGTTGCAAAACCCGCATGCGACTCGTTGTCCTTACACTTAGTCGCTGACCATAAATTCTAGCTCAGAGTGACACCAGTTTAAGTACCCTAGTGGAGCGAAGACTGTTTGCCAATGCCCTTTCTCAACGGAAAATACGCAATTCACTCATTGGGCTCCATAAGTACACTGTAACAGTAATTTATGTGTGTGCGCAATGCATACGGATTGTAGAATTTAGGGGTGCTCTCTCTTCCACATCTGTATACAATATGCCTGACCGAAATAGGCCATTTATCATTATAGGCCCTGGGCAGTGCGACATTATACTGACAACAGTAATGTGCTTATACTGACAACCTGACTGTTGAAACTTCCTGGCAGATTAAAACTGTGTGCCCGACCGAGACTCGAACTCTGGACCTTTGGCTTTCGCGGGCAAGTGCTCTACACATTGATGTATTGTAGACTAGTGTAATAAAATTCTCATCAAATAAAAACGGGTTTGTGCCTCAGTTGCTATCGAGTGTGAAACACAAACCGTAGACAGATTTTATGGGTCACCACTCAATAACGTTAAAGCATTTTACACCATTGAGAGTGAGGCGTGGAGCAGACGTTGTCGGCAGAAGGCGAGGCAGCGCAGTGCCTCAGCCCCCGCCGGTAGGCAGCAGATGGGTCCCAGAGAACTCAGACGCATGCGGCGTTCAGAGGCAGAAGGTCGGCCAAGAAATATTATTGAACCAAACTGTTATTACCAGTGTGGCAGGAAGCGAAATAAAATTTTGATTCGTTTGAATTACACTCATAGCTTCAGCACCGAGAGGAAAGGGGCGATAAAAGTTTGGTCGACAGTGCTTTTGGTTGCCAGACATAGTATTGCTAGTCTCGCGTTTTACCTCAAGACTACGGTCGTAGTCAAGAGTGAAGTACTCAGACTGCAGTCAGGACTTCCTCCGGGAAGTGCCGCAGTCTACAATGTTGCCAGATCGAGTGTATTGCCGGACATAGAATTTTGAGGGGAGCACGACTGTATTGTCCACCTTACGTGAGCGTCAGCTTTTTGTCTAAGACTGTACCTACAACACATATTGCACTCTGAAGACCCAGAAGAATTAAAGAAACAAAATTAGTTTATGAGAGCAACGTAAACAATAGCGTTCGAAGTATTCATAGTTTTGTATACGTGTGTGTAAATGCCTTCCAATGCCCACTCAAGAAGACAAGCATACAGTCTAGCTTCAATATTACGAGGGTCAGTCAAAAAGTAATGCCTCCTATTTTTTTTCTACGTTTAATTGTCAGGAAATTTAAATGCAATTACATAGGTTGAAAACCACAACATTGAGGATCATTTTGTCATTTTTCAATGTAATCTCCGCCCATCTCTACAGTTTTGGTCCATCTTTGAACAAGGGCATGTATCCCAGCACGGTAAAAATCACAGCTCTGCTTCCTAAGCCATTGACGCACGGATGTTTTGACGGCCTCCTCATCTTCAAAATGAATCCCACGATGAGCTTCTTTTAGTGGCCCGAACAGATGGAAGTCTGATGGTGCCAGGTCAGGGCTGTATGGGGGATGAGGCAAAACTTCCCATCCAATTTTGACAATCTCGTCAGAGGTGTGACGACTGGTGTGTGGTCTTGCATTGTCATGCAAAAGAAGAACATCTGCCATTGATTTTGTTGGGCGAACTCACTGAAGACGTGCTTTAAGTTTTTTGAGGGTTGTGACGTATTGAACAGAATTTATTGTGCATCCCTGCTCCAAAAAATCAACCAGAATCACACCCTCTGTATCCCAGGAAACTGTTGCCATAACTTTCCCTGCCGATCGCACAGTTTTGAATTTTTCTTCCTCGGCGAGCTTGTGTGACGCCACTCCATTGACTGCCTCTTTGATTCGGGTTCAAAAAAATGCGCCCATGTTTCGTCCCCGGTCACAATTTTTTTCAGAAACTCATCTCCCTCCAAACGGAAGCGCTGCAAGTGTTGGGAGGCTATTGTTTTCCTTGCCTCTTTATTCTGATCGGTTAACATTCTTGGAACCCACCGTGCACAAACTTTTGAGTACCCCAATTGTTTAATAATCGTGATCACACTGCCTTTACTAAGAGAAATAATGCGACACACTTCATCTGCAGTCATCTGACGGTCACCACGAATGATGTCATCAACTTGCTGAATGTTGTGTGGAGTCACTGCACTCACCGGCCTGCCGCTCCGCTTTTCGTCAGTCAACGGTGTTTGCCCTTCAGCTTCCTTACAACGACGAACCCATCGTCTAACAGTGCTGACATCCACTGTCACAACACCATACACCTTCTTCAGTCTTACATGAATGCGTATGGGCGTTTCACCTTCTGCATTCAAGAGTTCAATCACACAACGCTGTCTCAAACGAACATCGATGTCGGCCATCTTACAAACTTCTGCTGTGCTGCCACCTGTTGACACAGAAAGTTACTACTGCAGTGGATTGCAGAAGAAGGTTTGAGGAATGGCACCAAATTCAAATTTTTCACTTAACTTAATTTTTTTAAGTAGAAAAAAAATTGGAGGCATTACTTTTTGACCGACCCTCGTATAAATACGCCTCAGTTTGTGGATGAACTCAGACTTATATTGATAATCATTTTGAATATTCAGCAGTACTGTACCCATTGGTGTTAAACTCGTTTTCAACCAATGATTGACTCCCTATATGCCTAGTCAGGAATGACTGTTGGTTTCCGTCAGTCATGAAATCTTTGCTTAGTCTGCATGACCTGGGTTTGAATCCATATGCAGAGCGAGACGGTTCGAGTCATTTGTAGTTCATACATATCCTCAACTAGCTGCTCGTGAATGACTTAAATTTTTAATGTCATTTTGTGTTAAATAGTAAGTACGGTATCTTACTTTGAAGAGGAAATCATGAATACGACGAACTTACTACTTGCATTACCTACCTGACGTAATACTGAGAGTGTTAACATTTCAGGTATGTCATTTACTCTAATAAATGTGAGCTTAAAAGCCTTAAGGACAGTCTTATCTGTGATAAGGTGTTCCCTGATATTTATAGCGTCGTGGCGTCACTTTACATCTTGAGTTATTGTGATACAGAGCAGTGTTTCCTAGTGTTGACTTGTTGGAACCATTTTCGATAGCTAAACGACTGTACCGACGAGCGATTAGAGGACCTGCTAGAAAGCTGCGTTAAACGGGATGCATGCGAATAAGGCGAAATGCAATTCCGCTCGTTCGGATACTTTTGAGCACGACTGTACATATAGATGTAGATGAAGAGCGCGATTCACAATCAGTTTAAACTTTGCCCTAATTTCTCTATGTCCATCACATCCGAACTAAATCATAACCACTCATTGTCTAACTAGGGTGCTAACAACTGTTTATCTGCTGTCTCCAGCGTGTGAGGTCTCCTAGGCTTCTTGAAGGATTTATTAACTTTAGTAACCATTGACGCTATGATGAGATATGATCACTAATCTGTGTCCCTATAATGACACTGTCGATAAGATCATGTCTGTTAACAGCTACAACATCTAAAGTATTTCCATTGCGTGAGGGTTGTCGAACTAGCTTCTGAAGACACTTTTCGGAAAATGTTTTCAGAACTATCTCACAGGATCGTATGTCCGTAGCACCTGCAATGAATCCATAGAGGTTTCAGTCTATACTCGGTAGGTTAAAGTCGCCCCCAGCTAATATTACACGGTCGTGGTACTTCCGCACTACTGAGTATGGACTTTCTTTGAATGATTCTGTAGCTGTTATGGCGGAATCGGGTGGCCGGTAAAAACATCCGATGATTATCCAGAGTTCACCTCGGTCGGTCACTTATGTTCAGATAACTTCACAGTTAGACTCAATTTTGACCTCGATAGGCAAAAACAACATTTCTGTTGACTAGAATGAACTCTATCCGTCCTATGTCAAGTAACCTGTCTTTTCGATATACGTTGCGTGCCTCGGGCAATAATTTGGCGCTTTATACTTTGGGTTTCATACAGCTTTCGGTTTTGAGTATAATTAGTGGACGAAAATTTTCCTAGACGGCGGTAATTTCAGGAATTTTGTTCCGAATGCTTCGTAAAATTACTGTTAAAACTTTGACATTCAAAGTGCCTTCGCTTTGTACACGATCTGATTTCACTCTGTGCGCACTGACTGGCAAGCTTTCGTCAGCTTATACTTTAAAATATTATAACATATTGTTTATACACATACACACATTTTTCATGAGTGTTGTCTATGTGTAGTATGCCGCACTCGAATGTATTGCAGTATTTCAGTTTAAAGTAATGCACCAGGAGGGACGCGTTAAAGATGTCTGTGGAAGAGGAGAGTGAATATCCATCATGTCACAAAGGACAGTCGCGACCCATGATCATATCCACATCATGATGTTACACACAAAAGGCTTGTTAACCAAGGACATTGCTCCACATTTGTACCGGTGTTAAAGCGATGTGGTGTGGATATGGAATGGGTTCCAGTTTACAGGCAGTGTTGAGGACTTACACCGTACAGACTCTCCACGTTCGAGAGGTGCACAGGATGATTGATATCTACTAATTTTCAGTTAAAGGACTCATCGACTGGACGCTCCAGAACGAAATTCGGTGTTCGAAGAGTCCGCAAAGTATCATGTATCACCTCAGACTATTAGGAGACGATTGCATGATGCGAATCTCCATTCCCGACTACTATGGCGAGCACCAAGTTACGATCACAACACCATGGACTCTGTTACGGACAGGCAAGAAATCATGAGGAATGGACGCCCCAGGATTGGCACTGGGTATTGTTTACGGACGAATCTCGGATCTGTTTGTATGCTAATAATTGCAGACAACGTGTTTGAAGACAACCCGGTAATATCGAACGTCTCCAGCACTGTGTTCCACATGAGCAAGAAAGAAGTGATGGAGTGATCTTCTGGTGTGGCATTACATGGGTCCACCGTACACCTCTCGTGGTTGCTGAGGGTAGTCTCACTGTTCTGCAGTACAGGGAGGAGATTCTGCGAGCAATGTTGGACTGTATCGCCGACATTTTGCTGACAATGTCATCTTGACAGATGATAGCTCGTGTGCTGCTTGTGCTGCTCTCGTGAACACGTACCTTCAGCATACTAGGAGCACCAGAATGGAGTTGCCTGTCTGTCATGAACCCAATCGAACGTGTTTGGGATCGATTGAAACGGTTGTTTTTGGAGGTACTCTGCACGGCTTACCCAGAGTCGCCACTGACCAGTGGGACAGTTTAGACCATGGCTGGCTTGATGATCTCATCGATGGCATGTCACGACGGATTCAAACCTGCGATGGGATATTCCACAGCGTATTGAGTTTCCTCAGGAATGATGTGAAAAAGGATCCATGGGAAGCAGACTGTTCTGTTGTTACAGAAAATTTTGTTTTTTGGTTTGGTCATCAAGACACACTGCAAATGACAGCAATACCTCAAAGCTAATTTTTGTTTTCTGTACCATGAATTTAGAAATAAAGGGACGATACAAAACTTTTGTTGGTGTGCGTAGTTCCTGAGTTGCCCTCATGTGGCTTTATGGACTCTCTTCCAGTCCTCAGCAGCGTTATTTCCTCATGTTGCAGGAAGACCTTCCGCCAGCTCGTCCACCGAGGTGGAAATTTCGCTATTTCACTTCTGAGACGGTTATTTCTCATTTGCCTTAGAAACGCTCTTGTCACTTCATATGGTGCTGGATTCTGGACGCGGGTCTTATTAATTTTGCGGCACGTGGCATTTTCTGTTTGGTTTTAGACGCTGTAAGGCTGTGAGCGCTACCTGCCCTTCCTCCAGGCAGGTTTAATTTAGTCCGGAGCATGTGGGTGCACATACTGCAGTCTGCTGCTCCGCGCCGTACTTACAGCCTGGCTGGAGAGTGGGGACTCTGCGCCCATGGGGGCAGCTAGAGTTGCTGGAACCCCTGGTTATTTGAAAATCCTGTTACATTCAGTCACAGAAACACGTCTTTAAATATCACGAACTTGTATTTGCTATTATTAATTTCTTCAGAAATATGCATGCAGATATTGTGTAACCTGCAATATCAGCGGAGCCTGATAACTAAATGCCTTTCTCTTTGTAATCATGTTTTACGATCAAGCAATATGCGTCGAATTGCAATCGCGTATGTTTGATTTCATCCTCAGCCAGTCGCTCTTGTCCCTTACACTTGTAATGTTGTCGCTTTAATTTGTTATGTGAAAGCGGTGCTGATAGACAATAAAAGAGGGTTAAAACCTGTGAGCTATCTGAGGAAGTTAACGTTGCATTACTGAGCAACTGTTTCACCAGGTATCCAATCTAGCTTACCAAATTTCCAACCAGACTAACATTAATTATAATCTTTTAATAGTCATACGAAAACCGGTGATACATATATAAAAAAAGAGAATTTAAATAAAAATAAATAAATCAGTTTATATTTTGAAATTTATTTTAACATTGATCATTGAAATTTCAGCATATTAAACTTGAGTCATAACTAAGCTGGTGCCTTATTTTGGATTGTGAAAATGTGAGTTTGTAATCTTACGGAACACATCAAATAGGGAGCCAAGATTGGGAGACTGCATACAACACTACATTCATAAAATAACACACGAAGAACATTGAAACATATGTAAGAGGAAATTAACCACAACCAACCGATTCAATTTTCACCCAAAGAAGTAACGTTCGTAGCGCAATCCTGTCCGTCATGTAATTACCACACCCTGGTATACTAAATTCATACTAACTCTCTGTGAAATCTTCCCGAAAAGAATAGCTGAGAGCTACTTTGATGATTACACCACATGCTTCACGTGGTTAACTTGCTTTACACAAAGAGTGTAATGCCACAATAATTTTGATAATTAAAATAAATTAGATCGAAAAGCAATTTACAAAAGAAAAACCTCGAACTGGTTACTATCGTCTTACTATTAACCTGATGGGTCAAACAATTGTATAAGCACGTGGTACTGGTCTCACGAAGTACACCCCACGTGGATTGAACATAAAGAAAAGTTGCTATATTGAAAAATATTGTTAAGGCGAGACGTTATAATCTCACGCACATTCGCATTTAAGATTGATGATCTTAGTTAGAGTTACTGATCAACACGTGGTTCCACTTTACTCAGCAACTACTGTAAAATAATCTGAAGTTCCCACTCGAAATACACTGCGTTGCAACTTAAGATAACATTAGATATTTTAGAGCTAAACCTGAAATAAAGTTGATTAAATTTTCAGTTAGGCTGAACTTAAGAAATCCATTGTTCTGCGGACTTAGCAGACACGCGCTTAGCCGGAGATCTTACCACTTCAGACGCTCGCCGCGGGCAGACTGACCTGCGCTCCTACCGAGCGTGCTTCCCGATACAAAACGGAAGTGACCAGAGGGGCAGCTTCCTATACCAACATGACAAGGGACGGACAGAACCATACTAAGGATAGAAACCTCTTTGCTTTTAGAAAGCGTAGCTACCTGTTCCGACGTTGGTCCTACTGTTGTCTAGCAGACAGGCTTGTCTGATACCCTCAAGCATGCAACTAGAAATACATTTGCTCATTCATTCTTTCACACAGAAGGGAAGGGGGATGACAGTATCTTATCATATACAGTACATAAAAGAAAGCGGATGTAGGTTCCGTATGAGACTGTGTGACATGAATTGCATATAAAGTGTGTTTTAAAGTGTAGTAGTGTGACAGATCGTTCTTGTTTATGTGTAAAAGTAACACGTTCCACTACTCAGTCTCCTCGCAGATAGTCAGAAACGCCATAGTAAATTTAGAAGAGGAATTTATGCCGTAAATGACAACGGATTTAAGAAATTAACATGAAAGGAATCCAACAGAGACCTTTCACACTCTTCGAAACATCACTTTGTCAGTTTGTGTCTGCAAAATTGCTCCGCGGTTGAGAAAGCTTCCCTTCATTTTTTGTCATTTTCTGTTATTAGAATCTCGATCTACACTGGTGTCCAAAATTAAAGCAACAATCCGCTATTTCCCCGTCCTGTGTCTAAGTCACGATGTAATCATACCAACTGTCAACGGGTATGCGTAGGATCTTGTTCTGCACGGAAGATGGCAGTCCAGTCAACGGACAACCACATCATCGATGACGTCAGGGCACCCATAAACCAAGGTGGCATTTATCGGGTAGTCCCATATCCACAATCGCTGTTTACACTGTCAGAGACGGTGTAGTATGGCACAGAGAAGACGCCTTCCACACTCTCTGCAGTGGAGAGGCGTAGGAGGAACAGTCGCAAATCTGATGCGGCCAGATAGCTTAAAGTGAATAGCTCTGTTGTTTCTCGGACGTGGCGACAGTTTGTAAAGACAGAAGCTGTATCACAAATACCAGGGCATGTCCGACTATGTGTGACATCAGAAAGAGATGACCGTTATTTGGCAGTAAGAATGGTACCGCCGTAGCACTGCATAGCAACTACCACGTGACCTGGCAGCACCCACTGGACGTGTTGTATCGAGGCAAACGGTGTGCAGAAGGCTTCAGCAGCTCTTCATTAAATTCTACGGGTGAAACGGCAAGGTTTAAGTGCTGTGAGGTATAGTGACGAGATCTTGAGACCTCATGCGCGGTTGTTGCGAGTTGCTGGGGGTCCAGACTTTGTACTAATGGACAGTAATGTTCGACCTCATAGAGGTTGATGTTTTCTTGGAAACGGAAGATATTGCAATCATGACGTGGCCTTCTCGCTCTTCCGATTTGAATCCCGTAGAACATGTCAGGGATGCACTACGGAGACAGATTGCATCACGTCAGCATCCACCAACCACTCCTCAAGACTTTCGAGCAGCTCTGCAGGAAGAATGGGCGCTATTGCCTCAATATGAGACTGATGACATCATACACAGCGCGCCCTGTCGTTTTCAGGCCTGTACTGCTTCAAGAGGTGGTCACACACCATTCTGAACACATTAATCAGCTGTCGTAATGTGTCTGCAAATCCGTTAAGTTGGAAAAAAAACGAAGAACATTTGTGTCTACCGTTATGCATGTTGCAATTGCTTGCGTTCTGTATTCTTACATTGTTTCTACTTTACTGTCACCTGTTTATGCTGCTTTTTGGCAAAATAAACGCAATTTTGCAAAATTTCCGTTTATTGCTTTAATTTTGGACACTAATGTATTAAGGGTAGTTGCACCGTCTGTCTTTACTTGGCATATGCGTTAACTACACTCGCGAGCTAAAACATTTCTGCGTCTAATTGTCTGCCATCTCGCTTCCACATCGCGTTGTTCACAAAGACAAGGTTCTGGGTTCGACACCCGGTCCAACATACAGTTTTACTCTACTAGGAAGTTTCATCCCACTTCTACATGATTTAGGTTTCTGCGTACCACTCCTAAGAGCTCTGGGGGCGTTCACTGTTACAGAGAACATCTACTGCTCTAACAACAAGCGGTGCGGAAGTAACACAGGAAATAGCGTTTATACAAAGCTCCTGCGATGCCTGCGGTATGTTTTAAACACTGTCAGCATTGAAGAATAAGGAATTGATGAAAACTGGAATTTTGACATCTCATTGACATTGAGGTTCGTTCAGTTGGGGAAGGGTGCACGAAGGATTCATCCCGTCATTCAGGTGGACGGATCTGTACATTTACATCTACATATTGCCTCAGCTGAGCACTGGACAAAGCATAGCGTACGGCATATCGTACGAGTATGAGCTATATTTCCGCTTCTCAATACTCGTTTGCATTTGCAGGGGGAAAATTACTGTACGTACGTATCAGCTTGCACCCTTGAGAAGAACCTCAACCGCAGGAACAGTTCTCTACAATTCGTCGCTCTACCGTCCTGTGAAGGTGTCCCTTTCAGTGATATTTGACGGTTGACCTCCGACCTGCAGTCTGGTACATATGTCGGCGTGCTTACTGCGAGTACTCCCCATCCCGAACGGTTAGGGGAACGTAGGTGGTAGCTTGAGTTTCGTATTTACAACTGTTACAGACACTTCTTACTACTGCATTCACTTCCAGTAACATCAGTTCGAGCAAAGGTAGACTATAACATAGACGGTGGCGCGGCCTCACTCCTTCGGTTGCATTTCAGCAAATATTGGTCATTGGGGCACCTCATAGACTGTCCGAGTCTGAAACATCTTCATGTGATCCGGTAATCAAAAGTTGTTCCCGCAATCTGAGAACAGAAGGACAGACACTGAATTCTCCCGTCGCCTGTAATCTACTGGTAGTCTGCTAAAGGTTGGCCATCGCAGATAGTTCGATAAACGACATTCGATCAAGCTCGTCAAACTCTCATGGCACAGCCGCTGTGGAACTCCAAACATGACGATACCTGTACCGGGAGTATGGCACCAACAGATAGCAGCACAACCTACAGTAATTATGTAGGCCACTAGTACGGTAACTACTCGCTGTAACTACTCGCTGAACGCTTGTGTCACATGCTCACTGTTTCTCCAAGTTAGTGCTGCTTTATGAAAAAAAAACACGCAGCACTTCTTTAATATCCTACTATAGTTAATATTTTACAAACCGTTTATCGGATGTTACGCCATCGTCAGGTACAATCATAAATATGTATGGCTGTGAAATTTTTCTGGGGCCAAAGATTTTAATCTAGTGCATCTACAGTGTATCTTAGTTGGTTTCCAAAGATAACAAATGCTAAAGTTAATTTGAGACTAAAATGAGAGGAGTTACAGCAGCTAGCCAAGAAATATTTGTTTTGTAAATAAAAACGGTCTCTCTCCCAGACGCGTTTCGACTTATTCTTCTTCTTCTTTTTTTTTCTTCTAAGGCATCTTCAGTAGGTTCTAGAACGATACAGTTTTCTTTTGATACAACAGTTCAATTCGCGTTTTTTTATGTAAATAAGTAGTTACTTACAGTTGGTTGGAAATAAATTATTGCAGCCTTTTCTTAGGCGGTTTTTATTTAAAAAACAAATATTAATGAGAGGAATTATTTCAATAAAATGCGATGTAAACCTATTTAGCTTATATAAACTACGTGGCACATTATTTAATGAGCTACGGACGAATTACAACTACTGAAACTTCCTGGCAGATTAAAACTGTGTGCCCGACCGAGACTCGAACTCGGGACCTTTGCCTTTCGCGGGCAAGTGCTCTACCATCTGAGCTACCGAAGCACGACTCACACTCGGTACTCACAGCTTTACTTCTGCCAGTGTCCGTCTCCTACCTTCCAAACTTTGCAGTAGCTCAGATGGTAGAGCACTTGCCCGCGAAAAGCAAAGGTCCCGAGTTCGAGTCTCGGTCGGGCACACAGTTTTAATCAGCCAGGAAGTTTCATATCAGCGCACACTCCGCTGCAGAGTGAAAATCTCATTCTGGAAACATTCCCCAGGCTGTGGCTAAGCCATGTCTCCGCAATATCCTTTCTTTCAGGAGTGCTAGTTCTGCAAGTTTCGCAGGAGAGCTTCTGCAAAGTTTGGAAGGTAGGAGACGGACACTGGCAGAATTAAAGCTGTGATTACCGGGTGTGAGCCGTGCTTCGGTAGCTCAGATGGTAGAGCACTTGTCCGCGAAAGGCAAAGGTCCCGAGTTCGAGTCTCGGTCGGGCACACAGTTTTAATCTGCCATGAAGTTTCATATCAGCGCACACTCCGCTGCAGAGTGAAAATCTCATTCTGGAATTACAACTACTGTTCCGAGAAAAACATAATTTAAACAATATATAGTAAACTCGGGTGACATCTTCCAAGGGGTTGACTCAACATGATAATCTTGTCCTTAATAGGCGGAATGTTACAAACGGGTAAAACTAAAGAGATAAATCAAACAACTGCAACTATACAAAGTATTTTTTTTAACGGGCCAAGTGGAACTCTAATAACAGAAACAAAGGAAAAACGGAGGTTGTTAGTAGGAGGGGTAACTTACAAACTCGTCTGGACGGGATTATTAGCAGCATCTGCAGTCAGAAGTGACCATTAAGGAATCAGCGTCTGATCATTTAATACTAGGCTTGGGCAAGTGGACGTATATTTATTTCTTTCCTTTATTTTGAGGTAATCCATCTTCTTTCATTTTTCGTTGTTAGGTAAGACTTCACGGTGCACGCTTCAATTGTAGCTATCTTTAAGTAGGTGTCCTGTAGAAGTAGAGTCTCCTTTTCTAGGATTCCAAATTCTATAGTGTCCCTTCATGCGGGAGGAAACCTGCTATAGTGGCCTGTACAGGAAGCACCACAAATATTACAGTAATGGGAAGTTCTATTGACATGCGATTTTCACAGAATGGATTGGTAGTAAGAAGCTTGCATTATTAAGCAATACACAGATTGTAATAATGCTTAGAAAGTGTATTTTTTCTGTAAACATACGCTTTTAAATGGAATAATGCTTATTGACATTAACATACTTAAAGTAGGGTAAATCAGAATCTCAATGGTGTATGTTGCTGGATTCTACTGCCAGTCGGTTAAAAGATATCGTATTTTGAAGAGTTCCCACGCCGACACTTGTATAACACCTGTGGCAGAACACACTAAAGAATAGCACAAGTGCATATACTAGGTATGTAGATTCTGAATAGCTACGAGACGATCGACCATCACAGGTACAAATGTAATGTATTGCGAATACATAGAAAGAAGGATCCTTTATTGTATGATTATATGATAGCGGAACAAACACTGGTAGCAGTTACTTCTGTAAAATATCTGGCAGTATGCGTGCGGAACGATTTGAAGTGGAATGATCATATAAAATTAATTGTTGGGAAGGCGGGTGCTAGGTTGATATTCATTGGGAGAGTCCTTACAAAATGTAGTCCATCAACAAAGGAGGTACCGAGCGAGGTGGCGCAGTGTTTAGACACTGGACTCGCTTTCGGGGGGGGGGGGGGGACGGTTCAATCCCGCGTCCGGCCATCCTGACTTAGGTTTTCCGTGATTTCCCTAAATCACTCTCCAGGCAAATGCCGGGATGGTTCCTCTGAAAGGGCACAGCCGACTTCCTTCCCCATCCTTCCCTAATCCAATGAGACCAATGACCTCGCTGTCTGGTTTCCTTCCCCAAACAACCCAACCCAACTAAGGAGGTGGCTTACAAAACACTCGTTCGACGTATACTTGAGTATTGCTCATCAGTGTGGGATCCGTACCAGGTCGGGTTGACAGAGGAGATAAAGAAGATCCAAAGAAGAGCGGCGCGTTTCGTCACAGTGTTACTTGGTAAGCGTGATAGCGTTACGGAGATGTTTAGCAAACTCAAGTGACAGACTCTGTAAGAGAGGCGCTCTGCGTCGCGGTGTAGCTTGCTATCGAGGTTTCGAGAGGGTGCGTTTCTGGATGAGGTATCGAATATATTCCTTCCCCCTACTTATACCTCGCGAGGAGATCACGAACGTAAAATTAGAGAGATTCGAGCGCGCACGGAGGCTTTCCGGCAGTCGTTCTTCCGCCGAACCATACGCGACTGGAACAGGAAGGGGAGGCAATGACAGTGGCACGTAAAGTGCCCTCCGCCATACACCGTTGGGTGGCTTGCGGAATATAAATGTAGATGTAAATGTAGATTGTGTTCAAAATGACCACCGGTAGCGGCAATACACGCTTCTAGTGTGGTATGGAACGCCTACGGCACACGTTCTAACATTTTAGCGGAGATGCTCGAATAGGCAGCAGTAATACTTCGTTGCATAACATTGGATGTAGTTGTTATGTCCTTATAAACAGCGCCTTTCAGCTTTCCCCACAGAAAAAAACGTCTACATGCCTTAAATTCGAGGACGGAACGGCCGAGGTACAGGTCCTCTGCGCCCAATCCAGGAATTTGGAAACCATTCGAGAAGACATGCTGTAGTACCTCGTGCACCATGGGCTGGACAACTATCATGCTGGTACCACAGGTTCCTCCCAGTCTGCAGAGCAACGTCTTCTAGTATCCCTGGAAGATGACCTGTTAGGAGGCTACAATACTTGTGCGCGTTGAGTGTTCCGTCTATGAAACACGGGCCTACGAGCTAATGGCTCACTGTCCCACACCACACGTTTATACTCAGTCGACGCTGATATTCCATCTGATAAGCCAACGAGGATTGTCGACAGACCAACAGTGCATGTTTAGACAATTTACCTGGCCATGATTGGTTCAAATGGCTCTGAGCACTATGTGACTTAACATATGAGACCATCAGTCCCTTAGAGCTTAGAACTACTTAAACCTAACTAACCTAAGGGCATCACACATATCCATGCCCGAGGCAGGATTCGAACCTGCCATCGTGGCGGTAGGGAAAGATGACCTGTTAGGAGGCTACAATACTTGTGCGCGTTGAGTGTTCCGTCTATGAAACACGGGCCTACGAGCTAATGGCTCACTGTCCCACACCACACGTTTATACTCAGTCTACGCTGATATTCCATCTGATAAGCCAACGAGGATTGTCGACAGACCAACAGTGCATGTTTAGACAATTTACCTGGCCATGATTGGTTCAAATGGCTCTGAGCACTATGTGACTTAACATATGAGACCATCAGTCCCTTAGAGCTTAGAACTACTTAAACCTAACTAACCTAAGGGCATCACACATATCCATGCCCGAGGCAGGATTCGAACCTGCCATCGTAGCGGTAGCGCGGTTCCACACTTAAGCGCCTAGAACCGCTCGGTCACACCGGCCGGCGCTATCCTTGGTAAATGTGGCTTCATCACTAAATTAGCTACAGGGTACATCTGGATTATCCTGCCTTAATACCCGTGTACAGAAGTTAACACAATTCTCGTAATCGTTTCCGTGCAGCTCTTGATGGAGAGAGAGGTAACAGGGATATAACCTATGTCGAAGGAAAATGCGTAGGACACTTGCCTGACACTTGCCTTTGCTCGTGCGGATCAGCTGCAGCGGCACCGACAATATTAATTTCTCCCTCTTCTGTCGCCACTTGTTTTCTACTGTTACATTGTCTAGGTGCTACACTACCACTTTCACGTAACTAGTTGAAGAGATTGATATATAATTGCCGAGATGGTTGACGTCTATTGGGATATCTTGCCGCATACACCGTACAAGAACGAACTGCATTCTTCCTACTCTCTCCATACAGCATGAGCACATCGCTTTTCCTGCTCTGGTAAATCCCATCGAACACGCACGACGTACTAGTTGGACTATCACACACTAACTGACTAGAAAGACACAATGCACTTAAGGAACAGCAAGCACACTGTAAGCAAACATAACAACATCTTACCTAGCAACTACGCTGGTTGAATAGGACCAACAACTGTCGTGGAAATTTTGAACATACGATCTTTCGTAAACGACTCGCACTAGAATCGTACAACAAACACCACTGAGTTTCTAATTTACCCTGCTGTTAGCTCGTTAATGTAAATATACGTTGTTACATTTAAAAGAGTGTACGTTTGCACAAAAAATACACTTTATAACTATTATAACAACCTCTTCATCGGCTAACAATATGAGCCCCCGACTAACAATCCATTCTGTGAAAACCAAATATCATTAGCACTTCCCACTTCCGCCATATCTGCAGTGCAAGTTTGAGGGTTTTGCCAGGATTACACGTAATTTTGTGTATTACACTTTTTCCAAAAGCTGAAGAGCTGCCTTTACCATTGAGCAAAACATTTACAGTAGTGTTTTGTAAATAAAATGATGTTTTAAGGTTGCTGTATTTAAGCTAATTAACCAACTACAAAAACATGATTTTAAAAGTCAGAGGCTGTGGGTTTGAATTTCCCTGTATAGATAATAATGCATCAGTGAACAAGACAACACAAAGACCCCCATGTTAAAGCAGATCACTCAGGATATTGGTCAACACAGGAAACTTACGATGTCTTAAAGCCTCTGAAGTACCATTGGCTGAAGTGAGAGGAAAAACCACTACACGATCGTCCATTCGTCAAATGCTAATATCTTCTGATAAAAGTCCTTCTTCTGTAAGTGCTGATGTTCTGAAATAAGAACAGATATATGAAAGGTGAGACACTGGACCAAATTTTCGCTCAAGGGAATAACTGGTGATCGAATGTGACATGGAATGGAAGTTCCCATAGCGATTATTAACAAATGTCTCAAATCTGAAAGGCGTGTAGACCATTTTATGATATAAAATGGAATACAAGCTGCAAAATATATTAGGGAAGTATTAAGTTTAACTCATGAATGTGGACTAATAGAGATATGCGCGAAAGCATGTTGGAAAGATGGATAGAGGAGATATGTTGCAGTGTCCAGATGGAAACGTGTATTAAATACCGAAATGGGGAAGAGAATGAAAACGAGCAATTGCCAAAATTGAGGAGCACAGCATGATCCGCTTTGGACGTCTCTTAAGAATGGAACGAGACGATGACCTGTGAGCAACACGACTTCCACAGGCCGCTGGTGGGAGGTAAGAAACGGTGACTAACGTGTAGCAATCGAGACTGAAAAACAAATTATTTCTGAAGTTTCGGGAACGCAGTCCGATCTTGTCGTTTAAGCGCACTGATATTTTGGCTGATAACTGTAGATTGAGCTGGAGTTTATCGTTTGTAGTTTCAAGTCGTGATTTCATTCGCAGACAGCGAAAATATACTTTCAGGTGTGGTGACCTGCTGGTCCACCCTTATCGAACTAATATAATGTCGTGTAATGAGGGCCTCCCGTCGGGTAGACCGTTCGCCTGGTGCAAGTCTTTCGACTTGACGCCACTTCGTCGACTTGCGCGTCAATGGGGATGAAATGATGATGATTAGGACAACACAACACCCAGTCCCTGAGCGGAGAAAATCTCCAACCCAGCCGGGAATCGAACCCGGGCCCGTAGGATTGACAGTCCGTCGCGCTGACCACTCAGCTACCGGGGGCGGACCTGATCTAATTGGATTCGTGCTTCACAAAACGCTAAACTGTTAACCTACGCTCGTACCTTCCTTGCCCTTGCAGATATAGTCTCTTTTTTTTTCAGAACAAACTAAACAAACAATCGGGTTATATCGAAATGAAAATACTTTCCTTTCTTTGCACTACACTGTTGTATTAAAGTTAAATAAAGAATCAGGTTTTATCGAGATAGTCACCAAGGCAAATTACACGATCTACCAGAAGTATGTTGCAGAGGCCAGATTTTCATGGAATGGCAGCTACAACAAAACTTCTACAGGAGCAGCTTCAAAGCTGAAAGCTTCCTTCCTTAGTCATGGGTGATAATTGGCTCTCTGAAAGAGGACGCCGGCCGGGGTGGCCGTGCCGTTCTAGGCGCTACAGTCTGGAACCGCGACCCGCTACGGTAGCAGGTTCGAATCCTGCCTCGGGCATGGATGTGTGTGATGTCCTTAAGTTAGTTAGGTTTAAGTAGTTCTAATTTCTAGGGAACTGATGACATCAGAAGTTAAGTCCCATAGTGCTCAGAGCCATTTTTGACAAGAAGACGTCAAACACCTATCATCACATCCAGCAGTAACCTGGTGGAGTAGTAGGTCGAGGAATGTGTAACTGGAATATTTTAATATCTGTGAAGGATGAGCATTTCGCTGTCCGCATATAAAACTATAGTATGAGCACAAATGAGTCGCTGGTCCACTTGTAACGTGGCTGTAGGGTTTTTAAAATTCTCATGGTGGAAGCGAGCAACATCGAGATACACTGCAAAATATCTTCGTTATATGAATTTACCGGAAAACATCAAAATAAGGAAAAAATAATTTTGATTGTACTTGAGACGAAATGGTAATGGAACTTTATTTTTGATAAAGTCCAGCATCCAAGTCTAACAAGAGGAGGCCGCCAATTGTGAAATTCAGATTCGATTCATACTGCACATAATAAAAGCTCATGGCCAGAAGTGTAATGTGGCAAAGCACCAAGATGCACACGTTAGCCGTTGTCGAGAAAACCGACAGTTAAAAGAAACCGATGAGGTGAAATACTTTCTACGATTATAAGTTCTCTACAGCGTCGTGGAGCAGCGGTAAGCGCTCGGGTTCGTAATCCGAAGGTCGCCAGATCGAATCTCGCGCCATGCAGGTTTTTTTTATTATTTGTTTTTTGTAATTCAAATGTACACACACACACACACACAAACTATTAATGAATTGCTTATGCATGTTGGTGAAGGCGGATCGCTCTCCAATTGTTGCGCCTCCATTTTTCCGTTTGTTTAACAGGGTGTACCAAAGCTCTCACGTACGCAGTGGTTTTCGACGATGTTGCAAGTTGCGCTAGGGACCGCATCTACCTTCTTTCGAAGGTAGCAGGCAACTACGCTGTTATGCGGCGGCTAGTTTCGGCCCATCCAACATCTGTCCTTCAAGTGTAACGAGCGAGTAACGGAGTTTATATTTCATACCTGCCACAGCAAATTTGTGTTCGTGGGGTCTCTATTCTAATTCGAACATTTGACTTGCACTATACGTATTTGTTTCGGAATATCGTTTCTACGTCTTCCGTTAACTATACGTGGTAAACATTATGAACACAGTAAATAACATTTGTGAAATACAACTTTGTTTGCGGAAAACATAATGATGTTCGAAGTCACCAGTTCTTTCACGACGAACAACTTTCAACAATTTATTATATGCATAACTGTTGCAACTGATTGCCGGGAAAGAAAGGTTGCATGGCGCGAGATTCGATCCGGCGACCTTCGTATTACGAACCCGAGCGCTTACCGCTACACCACGACGCTGTGGAAAACTATTAATTGTAGAGAGTACTTCACCGCAACGGTTTCTTTTAACTGTCGATTTTCTCGACAACGGCTGAGAAGTGCGTCTTGGTGCTTTGCCACATTACACCTCTGGCCATGAGCTTTTATTATGCGCTGTATGAATAGAATCTGAATTTCACAATTGGCGGCCTCCCCTGTAAGATGTTACAGGAGGAGAAGAGGGTCTGCTTCTGAAAAGGGACGGAGAAGAGCCAACGACTGCCGTGTTGCCGGGAAACCATGTAAAAGGCATATCACGATGGCAAGACCAGTTTTTGAACCGGCCAGCTCCGGATTACAGAGTCAGCATTTTATTCCGCGAGCATCTCGTTCGGCTCCAAAACCCTGATCCCGAGAGGGCTACCAGCGGGTACGATACGATCGCCACTCGCATCTTCGTGAAATGCTACAATATTGTTCATTCGAGAGTGAACTTTCTCTATACAGATTTCAGGAAATTCAGGTTACAAATGGAGCGCAAAACGAGGAAGTAAAGCTACAGTTAATGCAGTACAATAAAAAAGAAAGAAGCTTTCCAAGCACGTGTTTCGTTACAACAGTGCCAGGTACACTATGGTGAGCATTTTAAATGACTTTCGATACTCAAACACATCTTATGGGGCATAGTAATGAGCGCACAATAATTTTACTGTTTTCAACAAACGCACGCGAACTACGCTTGTAAAAACGCGCACTGAGTTCTAAGCTGTTATTACTTTGGGACCAAAAGACGTTAGGCTATTCCCGCCAGAAACACAATCATGACAAAGTAGGAGTTAAAGCCACTCAACCACAAGACATGCAGGCAGTTACTGTTACGAATTACGCATTGCTGGCAATTTTCTTTACGTTTTAAATACAGTAAAAATAACTCTTAAAGCCACAAGGCTAGTATTACACATAGCCAACAAATAATGAGGGGTGTATTTAATATTGATACTCGTGAGTCCATTTCAATTCGACAGGAAGTGTATAAACACAAGCGACAGCTGTCACGTTCCATGATTTCAGCCTTATTTCGTTAACTTATTTTCTGTGGTACATATGAGTTCCATGTCATTCTTGCCATATGTCTTACATAGTTATTCCCGCAGCATTTTTCATGGCAAACTATCCTTTCTCTTTCTAAACAAGGGCCCGCATGTCGTGGGCGTGCGGTAGCGTTCTCGCTTCCCACGGTCGGGTTCCCGGGTTCGGTTCCCGGCGGGGTCAGGGATTTTTTCTGCCTCGTGATGGCTGGGTGTTGTGTGATGTCCTTAGGTTAGTTAGGCTTAAGTAGTTCTAAGTTCTAGGGGACTGATGACCATAGATGTTAAGTCCCATAGTGCTCAGAGCCATGTGAACCATTTTTTTCTAAACAAGGAACGCCTTGAGTGCGAGATCGAAGAAAGCCAATGATGTTTACAGCATTAGACGCCCCACATATTGCCAGCCTTGCAACCATAATATTGACTGCTAATGGCAATAGGGGGTTATCCAATGGTGAGCACAGCATGAGACTGTGCAGCACAGTTAAACTGCTTAGTCGACGAGTAACTCACAACACTGCTCTACCGCTGGTATTATTCATACAAAACAGAGAAGTAGCGAAAAACAAGGAAAACATTGCATTATATCTATATCAATGTTGCCGAAGAAAGGCACAAAAGAAATTTCATAGAGTGAGAAGGAAGTGGCAGATGAAATATTAGCGTTTCTGTAAGCTGAGTCAGTGGAATGTGTGGCGTCATATGAGCTCGATTGTGCGAAAAATCTGCATGAGGAATACAGTGATGACAATATGTGCTTAAACAGTGAAAGTGATACTGAAACAGGTGTCGAACCATCCTTGTCCGACAGGGAGCCACAAACCTCGTCTCCAGTGAAACGTAGTGAAGCCGTTGTCGAAGGAGCTGGTACTAAACATAATTACGTATATGGAAGATCATCCGCAGTATTCTAGAAAAAAGAATTATGAACAGATTTCGAATAACTCCGCAGCAATATGACCGTGTTTGCGTAAGAAAAACTACGGATATTCAATGGAGGACAAGGCGCACTTGTTACAAAAACTGTTGTTTGCGGGTTTCAATGAAGTTCGATTCAATTTGCAGGATGTGCGTGATAGTGACACACTGTGTTACGCACATCAATTTGGCCGCATCACAGACTACAGTGATTTCAAGGGAAGCAGTGGATGGTTGTATAATTTCAAACAGTGCTACAGAATTGGAAGACGTTAGATAACGAAATTTCAAAGAAAGCGTCAGTTTGACGATGCTCAGAAAAATGCTGCATTAGCCAGAAAATCAGTAGATTTGGCAAACAAACTTATCCCATCGTTCAGTAAGGAATTCCTTTTCAACTCCGACCAATCGAAATTTGGAGAGGAAATGCATATGGAAGGAACTCTGTAAATTAGAGGCACGAAGAGAGTTGTATCAAGATCAACTAACACCAAGGCCTTAACGAATTCGTATACAATTATGGTGATCGTTAATTTGGATGGTAAATTGCCTCGGAAGTTATTTATTGTTCTGCGAGAAGTTGGAGGAGCTTTGTCCCCTACGATTTTTCTTAGGTTCGTCGTCTTGCAAGGGTAGTAGAGAATATTTACGTCACAGCAAGCAAGAGTGGGAAAATGAGAGTAAGAGAACTACAACTAAGGTATGAGAATTCGTTTGGCCAATAGCTGTTCAAAATAACATGCTTTTGCTTGATTCCTGGTCTACGTATAAAAATCACACTCCTCTAGAGCAAATTATCCCTCCTGAAAAGTCTGTGACTTAGCAGTTCATATCGCCTGAAACCACAAGATAAATTCAGCCTCTAGATGTTTGTTTTTTCCCTGCCTCTGAAACATACACTCCTGGAAATGGAAAAAAGAACATATTGACACCGGTGTGTCAGACCCACCATACTTGCTCCGGACACTGCGAGAGGGCTCTACAAGCAATGATCACACGCACGGCACAGCGGACACACCAGGAACCGCGGTGTTGGCCGTCGACTGGCGCTAGCTGCGCAGCATTTGTGCACCGCCGCCGTCAGTGTCAGCCAGTTTGCCGTGGCATACGGAGCTCCATCGCAGTCTTTAACACTGGTAACATGCCGCGACAGCGTGGACGTGAACCGTATGTGCAGTTGACGGACTTTGAGCGAGGGCGTATAGTGGGCATGCGGGAGGCTCGGTGGACGTACCGCCGAATTGCTCAACACGTGGGGCGTGAGGTCTCCACAGTACATCGATGTTGTCGCCAGTGGTCGGCGGAAGGTGCACGTGCCCGTCGACCTGGGACCGGACCGCAGCGACGCACGGATGCACGCCAAGACCGTAGGATCCTACGCAGTGCCGTAGGGGACCGCACCGCCACTTCCCAGCAAATTAGGGACACTGTTGCTCCTGGGGTATCGGCGAGGACCATTCGCAACCGTCTCCATGAAGCTAGGCTACGGTCCCGCACACCGTTAGGCCGTCTTCTGCTCACGCCCCAACATCGTGCAGCCCGCCTCCAGTGGTGTCGCGACAGGCGTGAATGGAGGGACGAATGGAGACGTGTCGTCTTCAGCGATGAGAGTCGCTTCTGCCTTGGTGCCAATGATGGTCGTATGCGTGTTTGGCGCCGTGCAGGTGAGCGCCACAATCAGGACTGCATACGACCGAGGCACACAGGGCCAACACCCGGCATCATGGTGTGGGGAGCGATCTCCTACACTGGCCGTACACCTCTGGTGATCGTCGAGGGGACACTGAATAGTGCACGGTACATCCAAACCGTCATCGAACCCATCGTTCTACCATTCCTAGACCGGCAAGGGAACTTGCTGTTCCAACAGGACAATGCACGTCCACATGTATTCCGTGGCACCCAACGTGCTCTAGAAGGTGTAAGTCAACTACCCTGGCCAGCAAGATCTCCGGATCTGTCCCCCATTGAGCATGTTTGGGACTGGATGAAGCGTCGTCTCACGCGGTCTGCACGTCCAGCACGAACGCTGGTCCAACTGAGGCGCCAGGTGGAAATGGCATGTCAAGCCGTTCCACAGGACTACATCCAGCATCTCTACGATCGTCTCCATGGGAGAATAGCAGCCTGTATTGCTGCGAAAGGTGGATATACACTGTACTAGTGCCGACATTGTGCATGCTCCGTTGCCTGTGTCTATGTGCCTGTGGTTCTGTCAGTGTGATCATGTGATGTATCTGACCCCAGGAATGTGTCAATAAAGTTTCCCCTTCCTGGGACAATGAATTCACGGTGTTCTTATTTCAATTTCCAGGAGTGTATTATTGCACTGAACGCAGCTGCGCCTTAAAGGAAAACCAGTTTCACGATAATCTCCAAGACAGATCGTTTCACATTCGGTTGCGTGCCATCACATTCCATCAGTTCCCATAACCCTGTTACACCAATGTGATTCTGTATGCATTCTTTAAGACTGGATACCTAGCTGAACGTCCTGCACGGTTTGTAGCTCCCAAGGAGTTCGCCTCCGATCTTGATGGTGCGAACCTTTGTCATCATTGTGGTGTGCTATTTTTCATTCGGTGTTCATGGTGCAAGTTAATGGTTTGTTTTGAAAATTTCTTGAATATCGACTATGTCCATTTTGTGATGTGTAATACATACATCCTATAGAAGGTTGATCTCGGCATCTCATTTTCTGTCGTCCTCCCGATGCACATTGTGAGTCATTAGCAGCTAACATTTGTCCTGTCATAATTATTAACACATCACTTTCAAATGAGCATTAGTAGAGACCGAACTTGAGATATCGAACTGAATGGGTTCCTTCTATAAACTTCTAAATGTCTGCAGACGTCCTATGGGTTGAAGATTTCGTCTTCCCATGATTTTCCATTTCCGGGCCGCCCAATATACGGGGTAATTCTGTGACGAAGTTACTAACTTCCACTGATGATGCAGAAGGGTAAATATATCAATTTGAAGTAAGGATCCCTGGTCCGAAAATGACCTAGTCAAAGTTGTAAGCGAAAATCGTTCTGATATCTCTAACAGGGTGCCTACTTACACCTCCCCAGGAGATCATGAATGTAAAATTAGAGAGATTAGAGCGCGCACGGAGGCTTTCCGGCAGTCGTTCTTCCCGTGAGCCATACGCGACTGGAACAGGAAAGGGAGGTAATGACAGTGACACGTAAACCGCCCTCCGCCACACACCGTTGGGTGGCTTACGGAGTATAAATGTAGATGTAGACGTAGATATATTGAAAAGTCTTTGCTTTCCTTATTTTGGGAGCCGAAAATAAGAAAAAATTGTCTAGTAAACAAGGCCTCTAAAATGCATACGTTGACACCTATGAGTACTTGTTCAGTAGAAGAGGTATATTTCGCTGTAGCACAGATTAACAAGTGCTCACACCTCTTGAGATATGATCTTTAAGGCCCATGTTTACTGGACAGTATTTGTGTGTCTCTGTTCATTCTACCTCCTTCCAAAATACGAATTGCAAAGAGCTTGAAGTAGAAGATGACCACTGTCAAAGGTATCAGTACGATTTTCGGTTATAATTTTCAACTCGGTCCTTTCTGGACCAGGGACCCTCATCTCAAATTAATTCATCTATCGTTCTCCATCACCCCTGAAAGTTTGTAGTATCATCACAGAATCAGTATGTACGTACTACCGATTTCAAGACAGTATTGGCTCTTCATTGACGGGTTAGTCCAAGTGCCTTTTCGTGGAATCGGTTAGGAACCGAATATTCATAGCATAGTCAGCTGTTATTTATTTGTTCTAATGAATATCTTGCAATAGCAGCTGATAGTCCTATCGATATTTAGTACGTAACCAACCAACGTAAATAAATTTGCCCCACCAGGCACCTGAACTCATCCGTACGTGAAGTTGAGACAATAATGTTTGAAATCGATAGTACATATGTGAGGCAAACATAAAAAAATACAGCTCTCCAGGAAAATTACTTTACTTGGAATAAATGAATAACAGTTGATTGTCCGGTGAATATACGGTGAGCAGTCGATTCCACGAAGACATAAGCATGGTGGTTAAGGGTACCATGCAAGATCAACTTAAATTATATTTAAATGTTATGAGGAAGTCCTGCCTATAATCTTCTCAGTTATGATACTAACTGTATTGACCGATTCTTGTGACGTACCGGCACAGTATTCTGTGGAGATTCCAGTTACACTCCTGGAAATTAAAATAAGAACACCGTGAATTTATTGTCCCAGGAAGGGGAAACTTTATTGACACATTCCTGGGGTCAGATACATCGCATGATCACACTGACAGAACCACAGGCACATAGACACAGGCAACAGAGCATGCACAATGTCGGCACTAGTACAGTGTATATCCACCTTTCGCAGCAATGCAGGCTGCTATTCTCCCATGGAGACGATCGTAGAGATGCTGGATGTAGTCCTGTGGAACGGCTTGACATGCCATTTCCACCTGGCGCCTCAGTTGGACCAGCGTTCGTGCTGGACGTGCAGACCGCGTGAGACGACGCTTCATCCAGTCCCAAACATGCTCAATGGGGGACAGATCCGGAGATCTTGCTGGCCAGGGTAGTTGACTTACACCTTCTAGAGCACGTTGGGTGCCACGGAATACATGTGGACGTGCATTGTCCTGTTGGAACAGCATTTTCCCTTGCCGGTCTAGGAATGGTAGAACGATGGGTTCGATGACGGTTTGGATGTACCGTGCACTATTCAGTGTCCTCTCGACGATCACCAGAGGTGTACGGCCAGTGTAGGAGATCGCTCCCCACACCATGATGCCGGGTGTTGGCCCTGTGTGCCTCGGTCGTATGCAGTCCTGATTGTGGCGCTCACCTGCACGGCGCCAAACACGCATACGACCATCATTGGCACCAAGGCAGAAGCGACTCTCATCGCTGAAGACGACACGTCTCCATTCGTCCCTCCATTCACGCCTGTCGCGACACCACTGGAGGCGGGCTGCACGATGTTGGGGCGTGAGCGGAAGACGGCCTAACGGTGTGCGGGACCGTAGCCTAGCTTCATGGAGACGGTTGCGAATGGTCCTCGCCGATACCCCAGGAGCAACAGTGTCCCTAATTTGCTGGGAAGTGGCGGTGCGGTCCCCTACGGCACTGCGTAGGATCCTACGGTCTTGGCGTGCATCCGTGCGTCGCTGCGGTCCGGTCCCAGGTCGACGGGCACGTGCACCTTCCGCCGACCACTGGCGACAACATCGATGTACTGTGGAGACCTCACGCCCCAAGTGTTGAGCAATTCGGCGGTACGTCCACCCGGCCTCCCGCATGCCCACTATACGCCCTCGCTCAAAGTCCGTCAACTGCACATACGGTTCACGTCCACGCTGTCGCGGCATGCTACCAGTGTTAAAGACTGCGATGGAGCTCCGTATGCCACGGCAAACTGGCTGACACTGACGGCGGCGGTGAACAAATGCTGCGCAGCTAGCGCCATTCGACGGCCAACACCGCGGTTCCTGGTGTGTCCGCTGTGCCGTGCGTGTGATCATTGCTTGTACAGCCCTCTCGCAGTGTCCGGAGCAAGTATGGTGGGTCTGACACACCGGTGTCAATGTGTTCTTTTTTCCATTTCCAGGAGTGTATTTCTGGGTATACATTTAATGTTACGCGAAAACAACGGTAGAATTGAAACTTCGTGGCAGATTCAAACTGAGTGACGGACCTGAACTCAAACCTTGGAGCTTTCCTTCTCGAAAGGAAAAAGTCACGCGTTCGAGTCCCTGTCGGACACGCAGTTTTAGTGCACTGGGAATTTGATCACACTTCGCTGCAGAGAGAAAATTCACTCTTGAATGATAAACTTTTTTATAACAATTCACAAATGTATCACGTAAAACATAGTAGCACTGCCATGAAACTATTTGTATTAAAACATTTGCTCAATAATATCCCGTATTAAGTAGCGTCTTTTCGTAATAGCATAAGTCAGCCCCTCAGACGAATGAATAACCATTGACCGAACATCTTTAACGTGCACAAAACTGTAAACGGCCTCTCTTCTTCCATGCCGAGTAACTACAGACGCACTAATTTTACACCATGTTAAATTAACAGTAGAAAATTCCTGGAAAAGCGAGTGTTATCTCTAGTATCGATAGATAAAATTACACCGAGCCATAATAAAATAAAACGAATAACTTTAGCTCAGGTAAGACAGAGATTTTAACTGATATTTATGGTATTATATTGTTCTCAGCCGTACCAAGTTAAGTGAAATTTTTGATTGCGTATCCGAACATTGCAATCAGTTTTACGCATACTTCCGCATTCCGTTACACGCTCAAATGAGAAGTATGCTGGTTTGTTAATAACTCAAAGTCCAATACCAGGCTTTTGCGCATATCTGAGGGCGCCCCATATGACGACTGCTATTGCTCCTCACAAGCAGATCCATAGTGGCACAATTACAACAGCACTTCCAGCGAAAGATGTGTCTGAATGTTCGTGTCACTAGCTGAAACATATCCCTGGACCACCTCATATATCTATATTATAGTTAGCACATACAGCAGAAGGTGACATTTATTGCTCTGAAAGAATAGCCTGCTGAAACAATATAAATCCACGGGGTATCAGAGAAGAAGGAACGAAGAATGGCTTAACGTCCAGACACGGTGCAGAGTCTAGTACTGTACGAGACTGCGGGTGGAAATCGATCGAGGCCTTTTCAAATTACACTAAGGTGACAAATGTCTTTGGATAGCGATATGCACGTATACAGATGGCAGTAGTGTTACGTAAAAAGGTGTAAATGGGCAGTATATTGGCGGAGCTGTCATTTGTACTCAGTGGTTCATGTGAAAAGGTCTCCGACGCGATTATGGCCGCACGATGGGAAATAACAGACTTCAAACGAGGAATGGTGGTTGGAGCTAGACGCATGGGACATTAAATTTCGGAAATCGTTAGAGAATTCAGTATTCCGAGATGCGCAGTGTCAAGGTGCGCCGAGAATACCAAATGTTCGGTATTACCTCTCACAACGGACAACACAGTGGCCGACGGCCTTCACATAACGACCGAGAGCAGCGGCGTCCGCGTAGAAGGCTAACAGACAAGCAAAACTGCATGAAAGAACAGCAGAAATCAACGTGGGACTTCGACAAACGTATCCGTTAGAACAGTGCACCGAAATTGTGCAGCGCACGACCGACACGAGTGCCTTTGCTAACAGCACATCGCCTGCAGCGCTTCTCCTGGGCTCGTGGCCATATCGGTTGAACGACTGGGAAACCGTGGCTTAGTCATATGAGTCCCCATTTCAGCTGGAAAGAGCTGATGGTACGGTTCGATCTTGGCACAGACTCCACGAAGCCACAGGCCTGAGTTGTCAACAAGGCAATGTGCGAGCTTGTGGTGACTCCGTTATGGTGTGCCCCGTGTTTACATGGAATTAACTGGGTCCTCTGGTCCAACTGAACCGACCACTCAATGGAAATGGTTATGTTCGACCACTTGGAGACCATTTGCAGCCATTCATGGATTTCATGTTCCCAAACAACGATGTCATATCACCGGGCCACAGTTATTTGCATTTGAAGAACATAATGGACAATTCTAACGAATGATTTTGCCACCCAGATCGCCCAACATGAGTCCCATCGAACGTTTATGGGACAAAACCGAGAGGTCTGGTCTGTTCGTGCACAACATCCTGCACCGGTAACTCTTTCGCAATTAGGGACGGTTACAGTGGCAGTATGACTCATTGTTTCAACAGTGGACTTCCAACGAGTTATGGCGTCCATACCCCGTCGAGCTGCTGCACTACGCCGGGCAAAAGGTTGTTCGATACGACATTAGGAGGTATCCCACTACTTTTGTCAGCTCAGTGTAAGTATCCAAGTATTCACTTACGTAGTTTTAGGAAAACAACGAAAACAGATGTCGATGCCCAGGGTAGGAAGCTGAAGCCTGCTCTTCGTAGTTGTGAATCAACGCCTTAGACACCTCACTCACCGATTAACACGCTCTCAAAATGTTGTTTTATTTCAAGACCGAAGACGTGATGGAGGGATAAATAACAGAAATTCGATTCAACAAAATATTTCCAATGAGTTTTGTACTTATACTCTGCTGGCCGTTTGAACTGCAGCATCATGAGGGAGGCATGCAAGAAAAGTCAAGTTGGAGTGGAGTGTGCTGCATGCTTAGATATGCAAATGATTACCACTTCAGCGCATCCAGACACAGTAGGTAGGAGTAACTCTATCTATGTCCTGGATAATAGCAAATACTATGCAGCGGGTTTCTCATTCTGAAATCGTACATGAATCCCGCTTAACGAAGAAACATCTACCAAGACGCTTCGGAATTCAACAGCGAAGGGTAGTGGCCGATCGAGGTTGCGAGGTTGCGGTTGACTGTTCCGCTATACCTCCGCATCTGCAAGTCACTGTGAAGTCTATGGCAGAGCGTTCTTCCGATTTCATTAGTTATTGGGGCTTCTTGCCATTTCATTCACGTATCAGACATGGGAAGAATGATTGTTTAAGTGTTGTAATTAGTTTAATCTTGTCTTCGCGATTCTTGTGGGAGCGATACGTAAAGGGGACTGATGACCTCAGATTTAAGTCCCATAGTGCTCAGCGCCATTTGAACCTTTTTTTTTGAAAATAGGCTTTCATGGTATATTATATGTCTATTTTGGTGTTTCCAGTGCTCAGGATCCTATGAAATATGTAAGTACAGAAGGGCCATACTCAACGTCATGCAGGATCTCAAAGGCCCCGTACGACTAGAGCCAGAGAGGGGACACAAATTGTTCGCTCCGCAGTGCAGTATGTATAGCCACGTCACATACCCTGAGTCAGGGTATTGTTTGCAGCAACACAAGTATTCACAAGGACATCTAGATCACCTGGATTGTCAGCAGGACGAGCATTGTCCAAGCTTCCCTTGACGCGGCAGCAGAGGGAGCGCGGCTACACTCGTGCGCTCAGCGGTAACGCTGGACACGCAAGTCCCACCACGTCGTCTTTTAACACGTGTCCCGATCCTACAAACAGCGCCACGTTGGACTTGTCAGTATCGAGAGGCTTCAATAGCGACGAACGTTTCGAGATTGCATTCTTCATCGTCGTCCAGCATCTAGCACATTGGTTGGGGTATCATTGAGTACACAATGCCGTCACCTTTTATTTGCATAGCCGGTGATACGAACAGTAGGCTTTCGATTTCTGACTTGTTAAGATTGATGGCGGTGACCTATTTTCGGGGTCTCTGGAACTTTATCGTTAAACAAGGTGAAGCAGGTCCGTGTATTGGCCGTGCTGTCCTGCCATACCTGATGCAGAGGGCGTTCGCCAGTTGCCCTGGCCAGCACGTTCTCCAGTTCTCTTACCCAGTGATAAGACCGGGTCGAGAGTTGCCTCGAGACCGGCACGCCACGACTCGCCAGCCACTATAATAAATGAACACTTGCCCAGAGTTGAAGCAGCATCGAATAATGTATCGGTATCTGTCATCCAAGATCAGTTGGACTCGATGCCCAGCCTAGATGGAGCCACTGTTGCCGCCGGAAGTGGCATCTCTGTGTACCACGCATAGCCCCAAAATTAACGACAAATTCCATAATGTGTTCTTTCTGCTATACTGTAAGCGGACAGCCAAATGTAAAAGAGACAGATGGAAAAAAGGAAGTAAACTGTTCATTATTTTTAAGTAACTGTCATACCTGTTATACACGTGTCCCATTGTGAGGTAAGACCATCAATGCTTTCTGGAAAAATGTTTGCGGTCGTCTATGGAACCGTGATTGTACCCACGAAGCAAATTGACTTCCACGAATGTTTTTTCTTCGGTGTTCAAAAAATATGAAAATCACATGGGTAGACATCGGGACTGTGAGGAGGACATGTAAGAGCAGCCAAGAGAAATTTCTCCGATGTACTCAAAATAACCTCGGCAACATGTGCGCGGGTATTATCCTGCAACAGAATGACGCTGTCTGTCAACATACCTGAACGCTCGGATTTATATGGCGCGCAAAGCGTCCACGTACCGCCGTACGGCGCCGTGTTCCAGTAAGTCAGTGAGCAACAAGCCCTTTTAGTGAAAGAAAAAGATCATCCCGACTTTCACGGGCTTGTCGTTGCGACTAAGCTGCAGAAGTTTCAGTGGGAACCCCTGCACGTTCTCCTTACAGTTCCGGTCTCTCCACGACACGACTTCCATTCGGTTGAAGAGGTGCACCCCTGGATACAATCATGGTTCCGTAAGGCAACCCAAATATTTTTCCACGAACGCATTAACCATCTTGTCTCACAGAGGGATAAATTTATTAACAGTTATGGCGATTACTTTTGTAATAACTACTTACTTGATTCATACTGGCAGATCAAAAATGTGTGGCGACCCGAGAATCGAACTCGGAATCTTTGCCTTTAACAGGCAAGCGCACGTTAAGGAACAAGAGTGGCAGGATGTTTATAGTGCCAATAACATAGGTGACAAATATAATGCTTTCCTTAACAATTTCTCATACTCTTTGAGAGTTGCTTTCCATTAGAACGTTTAAATGGTGCACTAGCAATAAAAAGCAGCCTGCGAGGCTGACTAGTGGGATAAGGATATCATGTAAAACAATGTGGGAATTAAAACAAAAGGTTAGAAGTAGTCACAATCAGGCTACAGTAGTCCATTACAAACAGTCCTGTAAGGTGCTTAAAATGTAATTAGGACGGCAAAGAGTATGTGGTATGCAAGCAGAAGCCGGCCGAGGTGGCCGAGCGGTTCTAGGCGCTACAGTCTGGAACCGCGCGACCGCTACGGTCGCAGGTTCGGATCCTGCCTCGGGCATGGATGTGTGTGGTGTCCTTAGGTTAGTTAGGTTTAATAAGTTCTAGGTTCTAGAGGACTTATAACCTCGGAAGTTAAGTCCCATAGTGCTCAGAGCCATTTGAACCATTTTGCAAACAGAATAGCTAATTCACACGATAATATCAAAACCATATGGTCAGTTCTGAAGGAGGTGTCGTGTCAGCAGCACAAGGTCGACAATATAAAGTGAGTTAGTAGTAAAAATCAGATATATGTAGAGTATTTAACAGTCACTTTCTGAGCATTGCAGGTGAGTTAAATAAAAACTTAGTTTCTGCTGGGAATCATATAACTCTCTTGGAAAATGCCGTTCCGAGAATGATGTCTGAAATAATCCTCTGTGATACTGACAAGGGTGAGTCTGAGTCAATAATTAAATCACTGAAGGCTAAGGTTTAAATGGTTCTCAGCACTATGGGACTTAACATCTTAGGTCATCAGTCCCCAAGAACTTAGAACTACTTAAACTTAACTAACCTAAGGACGTCTCACACATCTATGCCCGAGGCAGGATTCGAACGTGCGACCGGTTCCAAACTGACGCGCCTAGAACCGCTCTGTCACATCGGCCGGCGAAGGCTAAGGACTCTCATGGATATGATGGAGTGCCTAGCAGAATATTAAAGTACCGTGCTGCACATGTTAGCCCTGTACTTAGCAATATTTGTAATTCTTCCTTTAAGAATGGTCAGTTTCCTGAACGATTAAAGTACTCAGTAGGAAAGCCTCTTTATCAGAAGGCAGAAAGGGATAATTTAGATAATTTTAGACCTATTTGTATGCCATCAGTGTTTGCTGAAGTTATTGAAAATGCTGTGTATTTAAGGATAATTTATCATTTTATATCCCATAATTTGCTATCAAATGTACAGTTCGTCTTTAGAAGTCGTTTAACAACTGAAAATGCTACATTCTCTTTTATCTGTGAGTTACTGGATGGGTTAAACAAAAGGTTTCGAAAGCTAGGCATATTTTTTTATTTAACTGAGGTGTTCGATTGTGGTGATTACAAAATATTGCTCCAAAGTTGGACCATTACGGAGTACACAATAGGTCACCACCTACTTTAACAACAGACAACAAAAGGTTATTATTCACATTATTGAGAATGACTGTGTTGTGGGGCCTGTGTAGGATACGGTCAAGTGGAGGGTGCCCCAGGAATCAGTACTGGGGCGACTCCTGTTCCTTATTTATGTAAATGATAAGCCCTCCAATATTACGGGTAACTCTAAATATTTCTGTTTGCTGATGACACTAGCTTGGTAGTAAAGGATGGTGTGTGCAACATGTACTCTGCTTCAAATAGTGCAGTTTATGACATAAGTTCATGGCTTGTAGAAAATAAATGAACGCTAAATCACAGTAAGACTCCGTTTTTACAGCTTCTAACACACAATTCAACAAAACCTGACGCTTTAATTTCACAGACTGGGCATATGATTAGTGAAACTGAACAGTTCAGATTTCTAGGTGTTCAGATAGATAGTAAACTGTCGTGGAGAGCCCACGTTCAGCATCTTGTCCAAAGTCTTAAAGCTAACATTTTTATTTTACTATTCGAACGGTATCTGAAGTAAGTGATCGTTCGACACGAAAATTAGTCTACTTTGCTTATTTTTATTCGCTTATGACGTATGGTATTATATTTTGGGGTAACTCTCCCTATTTTAAAGGATATTTTTGGCTCAGACACGGACGGTTCGGGCAATAAGTAGCGTAAGTTCACGAGCCTGTTGTCGACCCCTGTTCACGAGTCTGGGTATTCTGACACTGGCCTCTTAATATATACACTCCTTACTTTCATTTCGTGTTAACAATAGTAGCTTATTCCCAAGAGTAAGCAGCTTTCACTCAGTTAATACTCGGCAGAAATCAAACTTGCATTTGGGTCGGACTTCCTTAACTCTTGTGCAGAAAGGTGTGCAGTATACTGCTGCATCAATTTTCAATAAGCTACCACTCGAATTCAAAAATCTTAGCAGCAATCCACGCGCTTTCAAATCGAAACTGAAGATTTTCCTCGTGGGTCACTTGTCCTTCTTGAATAATTAAGCTGATTCTTGTTGTATGATTGATTGTGTTTACCCTTCGGCCGGAATTTCGAGTCCTCCCTCGGGCATTGGTGTGTGTGTTGTTCTCAGCATCAGTTTGTTGAAGTTAGTTTAAGTAGTGTGTAAGTCTAGGGACCAATGACCTCCGCAGTTTGGTCCCTTAGGAATTCACACACATTTGAAAGTTTTTGATTGCGCCTACTTAAACTTATGGACTGACATTTTTTCGGGTTCATAAACATTTATTTTTACCTGTTATTAATTTTTTGTTGTAATTTCCTGTACTGACACGTTCTATGACTTTTGAGATTTGCTCCTCAATTTGGTCCTACGAAACTTGACGTGTAAATAAAAAAATAAAAGTAATGAATCCTTTGTATGTCTTTTCGCTGTGTCAAAAATTTTTTACGAACTTTGCCTATTTTCTGCTCATTTGAATGAGAACCTGGCCTTAAGCTCGGCACCAGTGTCCGTGCTATTGAAGAGGAGTGGACACAGGGTTCCACACTCTCCCTTCTCTCGTCATCGTTATACAAACAAACATAACACAAAAAATACATGCATCCATTGCACTCACCTATACTCCATAATCACACACAAGACTCATCTCTCGCGTATCCGCAAGCAGATGGGTGACTGTTCGCGGCGGAAGGAAACATTTTGCGACTAGTGCCTTAAGATGACTTTACTAGTGGTGCAACATGTAGTGTGATCTGCGTCGCGCGTCTCACATCGCTAGAAGGGCAAGTATTCCGGCCGTGGACACACCTGAAACTTTGCGCAACGCCTCATCTCCGAGCTTGAACTCAAGGAACGTTTCACTTACCGAACTCAGATTTGATCTCGGCAATCAATGAAGGACTAACTGTGGAGCATGTCGATGAATACTTGTGTCTCGATGACACGGTCAGGATGGAAAGGAATATAAAGTGAGATCACCAGAAGAGTGCGTGTTACTGTACAGCTAGTTCTATCTCCCTGTCTCTAACTCTCTAGATAGAGTGGATTGATGAAGTCCTTACCCATGAATTGTCAGAGACTTCTCAACCAAATGTTAGACGAGTTGGGTAGTGGTGCAGAACGAGTCAAAACTGAGAATGTGTGGAAAGGCGTTTCGTGTTCCGGCATCGGCCTTAGAGCTTAGGGAAATCCTCCGGAAACCTTGGCCAGAACCGTGGAACTGGAAGGTTGGTGTATGCAAAACTGTAATTACACAGACTAAGAATATTGCCTCAGGGAAATATAGAGACCATCTTTTAATTTTTTTAATTATGTAATTAAGCATCAGGTGACACAGATGGTATCATTAACGCTTTCGACTTATTACAAAGCCGTCACCATATGACGTGCTTAAAAACAAAGGAAAGGTGGATGGTGAAATACTAGGACACTAAATTACAATTCGAGCTATCTTCTATACGTAACCGTACGGCCCCTGAGTACGTCATACAGTAATTCATCAACGGAACAGACCCGGGTAGGCGTTCACTAAATTGACGTACTCTATATGTTCTCTGATGTTTGGAACTGAAGGCTACAGCTGACGCGTAATAAGGTAAAGTTATTCACTATCAGATCACACATACACCATCTAGAATAGTCAGAATGCAAAACTGGTTGTAGAGAAAACCTTCTCAAAGTGAACACTAGTAAAAATGTGCTAAACTACTGTTCTATGTACACCTGCTCTCAGATCGCGTCTGCAGTTGGTCATCACCTACTCTGTTCCTAGTGTAAGTCCAGCACATCTAGACCGGTAATGAAGTCAATTTTTACTAGCTTTTACTTTGAGATGTTCTTCATTTTACATTTCAAATTTAAAAGTTATCACCTTTATATCACTACGCAGTCAGCTGTAGCCTGTAGCTCCAACAGCGTGCGTGCAGATATGTTTAATTGAAAGTGTCCTTTCGAGCCTTCTCATCTGACGAGTTCCTACATGAAGGGCAAATAGAACTGGTCCGCAAAATATTTCGTGTACATTAAGATAGGCAACACTACTTATTTCATCCGCTCCCAGGAAAAAGAATATATGTTGGTTTGCCTATCTGAAAGCGTGCGAAATATTTTCCGGGGTGGTTTTATCTAGCCAACTTAGTATGTAACGTGTTAAATAATGTATAGTTGCGCCCTGCATTTTTTTATATAATTTAAGTTTCCTAACATTTCGGTATCCTATTTTATTTCGTTTTAAGCAGATTATCTGATGACGGCTTGGTAATAAAACGAAATCGGTAGTGATACCACTTGTGTGACCTGAAGCTGAAATCCACAATAAGAAAGTGTATTTGTTTACTGAGTTACGTTCATGACATGCGCACTGTACAGGTGTCGTCGGTACCAGGTCAACAGTAGTGTAAATCAGACATCATCTTGGCATTAATTTCATTGCTTTGCTGACACAGAGAGCGTTCGACATACGTTGCACTAATTAGGCTGCGGTCTACGCTGAACTAGAGGCAGGGCCAGTACGGAGCAGTACGGGCGCGCGTAGGCCCCTGGGAGCTGCGGTGCGCCTGCAGCCCGCTCTCCGGCTCCTGCGTAATGCGAAGCCGCTCTCGACAGACGGGCACGTTCGGCCTATCTCGCTTGCAGGTCAGCCGCACTGCTCTCAAACTTCTGGCTGGAAGGCTTACTGTAATTGGGGTCGCATCTCTCCTGTTCATTATCCAAAAGTCCAGCACAGATTACGTTCGGTCGGCTGGGTAACTACCTCAGGAAATCGGCTTAGGCCGAGCCAATTTAAAGAGCAGAACACGTCGTTTACTCTTCTCGAGCTTTTCCACTGCCCGAATTCGCTGGCCTTCATCCAATGAGTACTTGTCCCACTGGGAAATGTTGCCTGAACAGTTCACTACACTTTTTAGCAACGCGCTGGCAACGTCAGCATATGTTTCTCTATACCCTGTGAAAGAAACGATGTCTGGACTGTCATTATACAGTCCCGAACATTAAAATTGCAATGCTAGGAAGAACAGCCAATAATTAAATTTTACTGTTTGCAGGTATATAAACTGTCCAGTCACATTAACGTGATCACGTGTCGAAACCCAGCTGCGACACGTGCAGGAAGAGATCAGTGAGGTTCTGGAAAGTAGCGACAAGATGTGGAGCCACGCCGACTCCAGTGTCGTGGAGGGCTGCGCTGCGTTCGTCAGCGATCGAGGTGGTCTCACACATTCTACACTACTGGCCATTAAAATTTCTACACCATGAAGAAATGCAGATGATAAACGGGTATTCGTTGGACAAATATATTATACTAGAACTGACGTGTGATTACATTTTCACGCAATTTGGGTGCATAGATCCTGAAAAATCAGTTCCCAGAACAACCACCTCTGGCCGTAATAACGGCTTGATACGCCTGGGCGTTGAGTCAAACAGAGCTTGGATGCTGTGTACAGGTGCAGCTGCCAATGCAACTTCAACACGATACCACAATTCATCTTGACTGGCGTATTGCGACGAGCCAGTTGCTCAGCCACCATTGGCCAGACGTTTCAGTTGGTGAGAGATCTGGAGAATGTGCTGGCCAGAGCAGCAGTCGAACATTTTCTGTACCCAGAAATGCCCGAACAGGACCTGCAACACGCGGTTGTGCATTATCCTGCTGAAATGTAGGGTTTCGCAGGGATCGAATGAAGGGTAGAGCCACGGGTCGTAACACATCTGAAATGTAACGTCCACTGTTCAAAGTGCCGTGAATGCGAACAAGAGGTGAGCGAGATGTGTAACCAATGGCACCCCACACCATCACGCCGGATGATACGCCAGTATGGCGATGACGAATACACGCTTCCGATGTGCGTTCACCGCGATGTCGCCAAACACGGATTCGACCATCACGATGCTGTAAACAGATCCTTGGTTGATCCGAAAAAATGACGTTTTGCCATTCGTGCACCCAGGTTCGTCGTTGAGTACACCATCTCAGGCGCTCCTGTCTGTGATGCAGCGTCAAGGGTAACCGCAGCCATGGTGTCCGAGCTGATAGTCCATGCTGTTGCAAACGTCGACGAACTGTTCGTGCAGATTGTTGTTGTCTTTCAAACGTCGCCATCTGTTTACTCAGGAATCGAGACGTGGCTGCACGATCCGTTACAGACATGCGGATAAGATGTCTGTCATCTCGACTGCTAGTGATACGAGGGCGTTGGGTTCCAGCACGGCGTTCCGTATTACCCTCCTGAACCCACCGATTCCATATTCTGCCATATTCTGTTAACAGTCATTGGATCTCGACCAACGCGATCAGCAATGTCGCGATACGGTAAATTGCAATCGCGATAGACTACAATCCAACCTTTATCAAAGTCGGAAACGTGATGGTACCCATTTCTCCTCCTTACACGAGGCATCACTACAACGTTTCACCAGGCAACGCCGGTCAACTGCTGTTTGTGTATGAGAATACGGTTGGAAACTATCCTCGTGTCAGCACGTTGTAGGTGTCGCCATCGGCGCCAACCTTGTGTGAATGCTCTGAAAAGCTAACCATTTGTATATCACAGCATCTTCTTCCTGTCGGTTAAATTTCGCGTCTGTAGCACGTCATCTTCGTGGTGTAGGAATTTTAATGACCAGTCGTGTAGATTGTGTTTGAATCACGCGAGTGTGTAGGCCAAGAGAGTACGGTGAACTCATCACGGTACTCCTCGAGCCACGCGCACACACTGCAAGCTGTTTGACTCGCACTCTCCTGCTCGCAGATGCCACCGGCCGAGGAAAAACAAACTGCATGTAGGGGCGGGCACGGCCCCCGAGGGTAGATGCATCCTTGTGTTCATCCATTGTGCCTTCCTTAATGAGAATTCCGCGAAAAAATTAGCCAGATCAAAACGCTTTCTCCTCAGGCCTGGTTCTCTTTGCTTTCAGGCGTTTCAAGCCATACACTCCCTTGGCTATCTGTCCGATGGTGCATAAACCGTGATTCATCTGAAAAGGCCACCTGTCGCCATACTCTGGACGTCCAGTTGCGGTTCTGGCGTGCAAATTCCAACCCCGGTCGGCTATGAACAGCACTCACCAGGAGTGTGTGAACCGGGCGCCCGTACGCTGGACGCTGTTTGAGGAGACACCGTTGGTAGCCCCTCGGTTGACCAGGGTAATCAGTTACACGTCTACTCGCCCGCAGCCGTCGCTCTTTCCTGCCACCTATGTCCCGTAGTGCGCCGCTTTTGGACAGCGCCATTCTGCCATGCTCGGTATACGAAGGCTATCCACAAATTACATTAAGTATGGGAATTAAAAATAAATATAGTATTGGAATTTTTTTGGTTATATACAGATGAAAGCCACACTTAAGTACTACTTTTCTACATAGTTTCCATTTAAATTAAGGCACTTATCGTAGCGACGGACGAGCTTGGAAATTCCTTCGTCGTAAAATTCGGCCGCCTGTGCCTTCAACCACGTGGTTACCTCTTCTTGAAGCTGTGCTTCGTCATCAAAACGCTGCATAGCCAACCACTTCTTCATTGCTGGAAATAAGTGGAAGTCGCTCGGTGCCAGGTCGGGACTGTACGGCGGATGAGGAAACAGCTCCCACTTAAAAGATTCGAGAACTTCACGAGTGGCATTTGCCGTGTGGGCCCGGGCGTTGCCGTGAATCAGCAAGATCTTTGAGCCCAACTTTCCACTGCGTTTGTTTTGTATTGCTCTTCTGAGATTGTGCAGAGTTTGGCAATACTTTTGAGAGTTTATTGTAGTGCCTCTTTCCAGGAAATCCACAAAAATCACACCTTTTCTGTCCCAAAAGAGGTATCCACGTGGTTGAAGGCGCAGGCGGTCGAATTTAACGACCAAGGAATTTCCAAGCTCGTCCATCGCTACGATAAGTGCCTTAATTTAAATGGCAACTATGTAGAAAAGTAGTATTTTAGTGTGGCTTTCATCTGTAAATAATAAAAGAAATTCCAATATTTTATTTATTTTTAATTCCAAAACGTAATGTAGTTTGTGGATAGCCCTCGTATTTTAATCACGGTGGCACGCGAACAGCGTAGAAACATAGCCGTTTCAGATATCCTTCCACCCCTGGCACGAAAGCCAATGATCACGCTCAGCTAAACCGCACCGTTTCCTGCTTACAACGACCGAACTGTTTCCTCGTCCTCCCGACAAAATTGAAATACGCTCCACTGCTAAAACTGCCACGTGTTTATTACATGCCGCCGTGAAACACAGGCGATGGCCACGTTAATGTGACAGGACGTGTAAAAGAGACACAAATGAAAACGAGACAAATGGAAAAAAGTAAGTAAACTGGAAAATAATTTTCACTCTCCTGCGGAAAGTCTCCCTGGCAGAGTAAAACCGAGTGTCGGACCGAGACTCAAAATACCGTTCACGAAGTACTGGCGGAAGTACAGTTTTGAGGACTGTTCGTGAGTCTTGCTTCAGTACCTCCGTCGGTCTTTATTTTATTTATTTAGACGTCTAGTTCCGTACGACCAAATTGAGGAGCAAATTTATGAACCCAAAAAAGTCAAGCCATAAGTGTAAGTATACGCAATAAACAATATAACACAAGAATCAGCTAAATTTTCAAGGAACTGCCCAACAAAATAGAAGGAGTAACCCATGAGGAAACTCTTCAGTTTCGATTTGAAAGCGCGTGGATTGCTACTAAGATTTTTGAATTCGAGTGGTAGCTTATTGAAAATGGATGCAGCAGTATACTGCACACCTTTCTGCACAAGAGTTAAGGAAGTCCGACCCAAATGCAAGTTTGATTTCTGCCGAGTATTAACTGAGTGAAAGCTGCTTACTCTTGGGAATAAGCTACTATTGTTAACACGAAATGAAAGTAAGGAGTGTATATATTAAGAGACCAGTGTCAGAATACCCAGACTCGTGAACAGGGGTCGACAACAGGCTCGTGAACTTACGCTACTTACTGCCCGAACCGTCCGTGTCTGAGCCAAAAATATCCTTTAAAATAGGAAGAGTTACCCCAAAATATAATACCATACGTCATAAGCGAATAAAAATAAGCAAAGTAGACTAATTTTCGTGTCGAACGATCACTTACTTCAGATACCGTTCGAATAGTAAAATAAAAATGTTAGCATTAAGTCTTTGGACAAGATGCTGAACGTGGGCTCTCCACGACAGTTTACTATCTATCTGAACACCTAGAAATCTGAACTGTTCAGTTTCACTAATCATATGCCCAGTCTGTGAAATTAAAGCGTCAGGTTTTGTTGAATTGTGTGTTAGAAACTGTAAAAACGGAGTCGTACCGTGATTTAGCGTTCATTTATTTTCTACAAGCCATGAACTTATGTCATAAACTGAACTATTTGAAGCAGAGCAAATGGTGCACACACCATCCTTTACTACCAAGCTAGTGTCATCAGCAAACAGAAATGTTTTAGAGTTACCCGTAATACTGGAGGGCTTATCATTTATATCGATAAGAAACCAGACTCGCCCCAGCACTGATCCCTGCCCCCCCCCCCCCCCCCCCCCGCACTTTACCGTATCCCACATCACAGCCATTCTCAACATTGTGAATAATTGCTGTCTGTTGCTAAAGTAAGAGGTGAACCAATTGTGAGCTACTCTCCGTATTCCGTAATGGTCCCACTTGTGGAGCAATACAGGATGTCCCAAAAAGAATGACCTATTTTAACTTGTAATAATATTAATAAAAATGTCACTAGGTAACTGAAACAGCGCTAGATGTAATCGGCATACATTTTCAGAAAAAATGTGCTTGATGTCGCTACTCGCGCTGACCTGGAGCATGCAGCCAGTCTCGCGCAATATGGCGTCCTCGCAACAGAAGGCGTTTTGTGTTATTGAATTTAGTCTTACTCATTTCATGGGAAATCGAAGCCTCCCAATCCACCAAGACATTGAGACTGCAAACACTAATAGGCTTCGATATAGGAACCCGCCAACAAGAACAGCAAGTAACTGTGTACAAGAAGGTTTCAGTATCAGAAACGCATGGTCTGAAAAATGGAACGCATGGCAAAATCATAACGTGCCTTGCATCACACAAAAGCCACCTGGTTTTGACCTGCCACGCAAAACGTGGTCCACTCTAAATAGGATTAGAACTCGTTATGACAGATGTGCTTACTCCCTGTATAAATGGGGTAAAATACTATCCCCTCAGTGTGACTGCGGAGAAAGTCAGACCATCAGCCACATTGTTGAAGAATGTTCCAGAAGAGCGTATAATGGCAGCCCCGGCGACTTCCTGCTCGCAACTCCAGAGTCGATAGATTATCTTAATAGACTTGATGTGTGTTTGTAATCCGTAAACTTTGTTATACACTCCTGGAAATTGAAATAAGAACACCGTGAATTCATTGTCCCATGAAGGGGAAACTTTATTGACACATTCCTGGGGTCAGATACATCACATGATCACACTGACAGAACCACAGGCACATAGACACAGGCAACAGAGCATGCACAATGTCGGCACTAGTACAGTGTATATCCACCTTTCACAGCAATGCAGGCTGCTATTCTCCCATGGAGACGATCATAGAGGTGCTGGATGTAGTCCTGTGGAACGGCTTGACATGCCATTTCCACCTGGCGCCTCAGTTGGACCAGCGTTCATGCTGGACGTGCAGACCGCGTGAGACGACGCTTCATCCAGTCCCAAACATGCTCAATGGGGGACAGATCCGGAGATCTTGCTGGCCAGGGTAGTTGACTTACACCTTCTAGAGCACGTTGGGTGGCACGGGATACATGCGGACGTGCATTGTCCTGTTGGAACAGCAAGTTCCCTTGCCGGTCTAGGAATGGTAGAACGATGGGTTCCATGACGGTTTGGATGTAACGTGCACTATTCAGTGTCCCCTCGACGATCACCAGAGGTGTACGGCCAGTGTAGGAGATCGCTCCCCACACCATGATGCCGGGTGTTGGCCCTGTGTGCCTCGGTCGTATGCAGTCCTGATTGTGGCACTCACCTGCACGGCGCCAAACACGCATACGACCATCATTGGCACCAAGGTAGAAGCGACTCTCATCGCTGAAGACGACACGTCTCCATTCGTCCCTCCATTCACGCCTGTCGCGACACCACTGGAGGCGGGCTGCACGATGTTGGGGCGTGAGCGGAAGACAGCCTAACGGTGTGAGGGACCGTAGCCCAGCTTCATGGAGACGGCTGCGAATGGTCCTCGCCCATACCCCAGGAGCAACAGTGTCCCTAATTTGCTGGGAAGTGGCGGTGCGGTCCCCTACGGCACTGCGTAGGATCCTACGGTCTTGGCGTGCATCCGTGCGTCGCTGCGGTCCGGTCCTAGGTCGACGGGCACGTGCACCTTCCGCCGACCACTGGCGACAACATCGATGTACTGTGGAGACCTCACGCCCCACGTGTTGAGCAATTCGGCGGTACGTCCACCCGGCCTCCCGCATACCCACTATACGCCCTCGCTCAAAGTCCGTCAACTGCACATACGGTTCACGTCCACGCTGTCGCGGCATGCTACCAGTGTTTAAGACTGCGATGGAGCTCCGTATGCCACGGCAAACTGGCTGACACTGACGACGGCGGTGCACAAATGCTGCGCAGCTAGCGCCATTCGACGGCCAACACCGCGGTTCTTGGTGTGTCCGCTGTGCCGTGCGTGTGATCATTGCTTGTACAGCCCTCTCGCAGTGTCCGGAGCAAGTATGGTGGGTCTGACACACCGGTGTCAATGTGTTTTTTTTTTCATTTCCAGGAGTGTATTAGTAATGTTGGTTTGCAATTATTAACGTTTGTTATATTAGTGATTTGTCTGCTTGCTTCTTATATGTCTGTATTGCCATACGATAAAAAAAAAAAGTGATCGCAGTTCAGCGGGCGTTTCATATTCGATTTCGAGCAAAACCACGATCATCAAAGAACATTCGACGGTGGTATAAACAGTCTGAAGAAACAGGGTGCCTCTGTAATGGCAAAAGTCCTGGCCGGCCAAGCGTTCCTGAACAAACAGTGGAACAAATCCGACGAGCATTTGAGCGGAGCCCCCACAAGTCTGACAATTTCATGTCTCAGCAAGATGGAGCACCACCCCACTAGCACAACGACGTGCGCAGTTCCCTCAATTCCAATGTGTCTCAACGTTTGATTGGGCGTACAGGACCGCGAGACGAGGCTTTACACGCTTGGCCTCCTAGGTCCCCTGGCTTAACACCATGTGATTTCTTCCTGTGGCGATATATTAAACAATGTATTTACGTTCACCCCTTACATCGTGACATCGACGAACTAAAAACCTGAATATCAGCTGCTGTAGCTTCAGTGACAGAAGACACCTTACGCTCAGTCTGGGATGAATTCGTCTATTGGCTAGATGTCGTCCGTGCAGCCAACGAAGGACATATTGAACATTTATTATGGTTTTTTATAATCTTCTGTCTTTTCTGAGTAACTTAGTAAGCAATTTGTTGGTGTTAAGACTTTCTTCCTAATAAATAATTCTATTTAAAATCGGGTCATTCTTTTTGGGACACCCTGTATTTTGTGATCAACACAATCAAATGCCTTCGTTAAATCAACAAAGTATGCCAAACATTCGAAACCTTTTGTTTAACCCATCAAGTAACTCACAGAGAAAAGAGAATATAGCATTTTCAGTTGTTAAACGACTTGTAAAGGCGAACTGTACTTTTGGTAGCAAATCGTGTGATTTTCAATACCATTAGCAAACACCGATGGCATAGTAAGAGGTCTCAAATTATCTACATTATCCATTTCTCCCTTTTTATAAAGCGCTTTACTACTGAGTACTTTAATCGCTCAGGAAACTAACCATTCCTAAAAGAAAAATTACAAATATGGTTAAGTACAGTGTTAACATGTGCAGCACAGTACTTTAAAATTCTGTTAGGCACTCCATCATAACCACGAGAGTCCTAGCGTTCAGTGATTTAATTATGGACTGAATAACTCCCTCTTGTCTGTATCACAGAGGAGTATTTCAGACATCAATCTCGGGAAGGCATTTTCCAAGAGAGTTATATGATTCCCTGTAGAAACTAAATTTTTATTTAATTCATCAGCAATGCTCAAAAAAGATTGTTAAACACTTAACATATAGCTGATTCACCATTAACAGAAATATTTTTACTATGAACTCACTTTATATCGTCGACCTTGAGCTACTTACCAGACACTTCCTTCACAACTGACCATATGGGCCGCGCGGGACTAGCCGAGCGGTCTCGGGCGCTGCAGTCATGGACTGTGCGGCTGGTCCCGGAGGAGGTTCGAGTCCTCCCTCGGGCATGGCTGTGTGTGTTTGTCCTTAGGATAATTTAGGTTAAGTAGTATGTAAGCTTAGGGACTGATGATCTTAGCAGTTAAGTCCCATAAGATTTCACACACTTTTTTGACCAAATGGTTTTAATTTTATCCTGTGAATTAGCTATTCTATTTGCATACCACATAGTCTTTGCCTTCCTAATAACATTTTAAGCACCTTACAGTAATGTTTGTAGTGGGATACAGTAGCTTGATTGTGACTACTTCTAACATTTTGATATACACTACTGGCCATTAAAATTGGTACAACACGAAGATGACGTGCTACAGACGCGAAATTTAACCGACAGGATGAAGATGCTGTGATATACAAATGATTAGCTTTCCAGAGCATTCACACAAGGTTGGCACCGGTGGCGACACCTACAACGTGCTGACATGAGGAAGGTTTCCAACAGATTTCTCATACACAAACAGCAGTTGACCGGCGTTGCCTGGCGAAACGTTGTTGGGATGCCTCGTGTAAGGAGGAGAAATGGGTACCATCACGTTTCCGACTTTGATAAAGGTCGGATTGTAGCCTATCGCGATTGCGGTTTATCGTATCGCGACATTGCTGATCGCGTTGGTCGAGATCCAATGACTGTTAACAGAATATGGAATCGGTGGGTTCAGGAGGGTAATACGGAACGCCGTGCTGGATCCCAACGTCCTCGCATCACTAGCAGTCGAGATGACAGGCATCTTATCCGCATGTCTGTAACGGATCGTGCAGCCACGTCTCGATTCCTGAGTAAACAGATGGGGACGTTTGAAAGACAACAATAATCTGTACGAACAGTTCGACGACGTTTGCAGCAGCATGGACTATCAGCTCGGACACCATGGCTGCGGTTACCCTTGACGCTGCATCACAGACAGGAGCGCCTGAGATGGTGTACTCAACGACGAACCTGGGTGCACGAATGGCAAAACGTCATTTTTTCGGATCAACCAAGGATCTGTTTACAGCATCGTGATGGTCGAATCCGTGTTTGGCGACATCGCGGTGAACGCACATCGGAAGCGTGTATTCGTCATCGCCATACTGGCGTATCATCCGGCGTGATGGTGTGGGGTGCCATTGGTTACACATCTCGCTCACCTCTTGTTCGCATTCACGGCACTTTGAACAGTGGACTTGACATTTCAGATGTGTTACGACCCGTGGCTCTATCCTTCATTCGATCCCTGCGAAACCCTACATTTCAGCAGGAAAATACAACGACAGCATGTTGTAGGTCCTGTTCGGGCATTCCTGTGTACAGAAAATGTTCGACTGCTGCCCTGGCCAGCACATTCTCCAGATCTCTCACCAACTGAAACGTCTGGTCAATGGTGGCCGAGCAACCGGCTCTTCACAATACGCCAGTCACTAGTCTTGATGAACTGTGGTATCGTGTTGAAGCTGCATGGGCAGCTGTACCTGTATACGGCATCCAAGCTCTGTTTGTGTCAATGCCCAGGGGTATCAAGGCCGTTATTATGGCCAGAGGTGGTTGTTCTCGGAACTGATTTCTCAGGATCTATGCACATAAATTGCGTGAAAATGTGATCACACGTCAGTTCTAGTATAATATATTTGTCCAATGAGTACCCGTTTATCATCTGCATTTCTTCTCGGTGTAGCAATTTTAATAGCCAGTAGTGTAATTCCTGCTTTATTCTACATGATATAATTATCCTATTAGTCAGCCATCTGGGCTGTCTTTTACTGCTTGTACACCGTTTAGAACGTTCTAATGGAAAGCAACTCTCAAAGAGCATGGGAAATGTGTTAAGGAAAGCATTATATTTATCATCTATGTTATTGGCACTATAAACATCCTCCCACTCTTGTTCCTTGACAAGGTTTAAGAAACTCTCTATTGCTGTTGGGTTAACTTTCCTACATAGTTTGTAATTAAATGTGACATTTGTTTGAGTACTAAAGCCTTTAAGTGTTAAAATTTGTGCATCATGGTCTGAAAGGCCATTCATCCTTTTACTAACAGAATGCCCATCTAGTAATGAAGAATGAATAAAAATATTGTCTATGGCTGTGCTACTGTTCCCCTGCACCCTAGATGAACAAAGCACAGTCTGCATCATATCATATGAATTTATAAGCTCTATCAACATCCTTTTTCTTGCTCCATTATATACAAAATTTATATCGAAGTCACAACCTATAACTAATTTCTGGTACTTCCTACAAAGTGAATCAAGAACTCTCTCCGGCTTGAGCAGAAGTTATCCTAAGTCAGAGTTAGGGGACCTATAAACAACAACAATTAGAAGATCAGTTTCACTAAATTCAACTGTCCTTGCGCAACATTGAAATATCTGTTCAGTGCAGTGCCGTGATACGTCTATGGACGCAAGTGGAGTACTGTTTTCTTAGGTACATAGCCACTCCCCCACTCCGCAAGGAACTCCTTGAAAAACAGCCAGTTAATCTGTATTCTGGTAAAGAAAGCCTTTGAATTGTCAAATTTTTTATGTGGTGCTCTGATATACCAATAATTTTAGAGTCAACATCTATAAGCAGCTCATTAACTTTATCTCTAATACCTCTTATATTTTGATGAAAAATGCTAATTCCTTCTCTACTTGGAAACATAACATTCTCTGAAGGTGAGCCCTTAGTTGGAGGGACTTCCTTTAAGCAGGGATACCTATCAGCTGACTTCAATCTAAAAAAAGGTGCAGCTCTAACATGAGCTACTACAGGAATTTTCCCACGAGTGATCCCACCACCACCACCATCCACTACACTGTCACCTATAAGCTTAGCCTGCATCACCTTTCCGTACCTATTGAGGTGCAGGCCATTCCTAGTGAATCCCGATCTACTGATAGACCCAGTTGGCACCACTGAGACGTGACTCATGCCCTCTGCCATCAGCGCCCTCCCCAGCCCCATGCTAACGCGCCTAACAGTTGCACGAAATGCACGTTAGTGCCACCAGTTTCAGTAGCTATCTTTACCAGGTCACCACCTACATCATATTCCCCGTCCCTATCAAGACTGTTCTCTGCTCCACCCACTATCACTACCTGATCGTCCTTCGTAAAAATCCTACATAACTCCCCTTTGCTGTCAGTCACTTGAGCCAAACCTGCACTAGGCTTCACAATGCTGGTAACCTGGTACTCACTACACAACACTTCCTGTAACTGGTGGCCCACAGCTCTACCGTGCGAACTACCTAGCAGCAGAGCGTTCTTTCTGTTAGGCTTTGCAACTGACCTAGGCCTCCTGACTGCTGAGGACTGCCGCATGTTCCCTACATCTACAGCTACACGAGGCTCCTCTCCACTCAACTCTGACAGTTGGTCAAATCTATTGCATATACGCAAACTAAAACTGTCTGAATACCTCCTCTTCCTAGCTGCCTTCTTGCCAACTGCCAGTTCCCATTCCCCACCACCCTTCACCCTCCTCAACCTATCTAGTTCCTCCTTTGCGCATTACAACTGCACCTGAAGGACACAGATCTTACGTTCCTGCTCCTCTATCACCTTATTTCTACTACAGATTCTGCATTCTCAGGAGAGGATCCCGCTAGAATGCCCACTGGCTTCCCGACTGCATTGCCCCCAATGAAAATACTTTGAACAAATCCCACACCGTAATCCACTACTCACAAACCTACGACAGAGCCCACACTTCTAACTCATGATAAAATTTTACAGTTACTGAAAAAAATTATACATCTACGTTACCAAAAATCAGGAACACCAGTAGAACTATTTATACAAGTAACAATAGCGGTCTCGAAATTCTCTGTCTACTAAGAAAGCAACTACTTGTATTAATACTACTACACCACAGCTAACAACAATACCAACAAAACTTCATAAAATTATTAGCTAAAACCAAAATTTCAAACGACCACTGGAACCCTCAACGAAGTTAAAACACTGAATGAAAATTTTACTGAAATATTTCACTAGAAACAATAAGAAACGTCAGCTGAAAACTAAACCACGAAATTTCCTAAACGACTTCAGTGCACAGAAACTCTAAAAAACAGAGCGAGCGATCGTTTCCAAAAGTTTACCAAATCGTTATTTCGCCACAAATAGCACGAAACACCGCTGAAAACTATTGAATTTAATAACTGTATAACAGTGCAGACATAAGTTAGTCAGTACTTAGCTTTATAATCGCTACGAACGACGTAAGCACACTCACGAATAACAGTCCATTCGAGTCAATAACACAGGAATAAAGACTGAGATTAATGAAAAAAAGGTAAAAATTAATAGGTTGAACTCCTTTTATTTTATGCTGCACGCATAACTCGTTTTTCGAGAAAAATCTGTTTAAAGTACAGGGAAAACGTTTATATGTATTATTAGATCAATTTGCATAAAAGCTACATGTTTTTACATATTTTTGATGTTGCTAAACACAAATCTGAAGTTAGATTTTCAAAATTCGAAACGGCTTCACAATATGGCAAACAAAATATTATGTTTTGACCAATTTGGACCGAAATTTGAGCAAAAAAGTTGTTTTCATTACTTACGTTTATTCTTCAACTCCAGAACCGTATATCAACATTTCCTCTAACTCTAATAATTCCTGGAGAGCAGATCCCTCGTTCTTCGCGGCGAAAAAAGGCGATCTCGCTAAGCTAGAGTTCTGCGTTCGGCAGCCTGCACAGGTTGTTCGTCAGCTTTTTCGGTGAATATGTTTGCACGCAATTTAAATGACTTTATGTACGTGCGTCACGCCACGACAAGTTTTCTGCCTGAGCCAGGCGTCCTCGGACGAGAGCGCCCCATCGCGGCCGTGTAACACTGCTTCGAACAATGGGCTGTGGAAACATTTTTAATGCGCGCATTATAAAACCATTTCGTCCCAACATTCTAGACACATATTACTTACTTACTGGTCATAATGGACTCGAGAGTCCATTACCGCAGCAACGTATTTTCGCCATCTGTCCCTGTCTTGGGCTATTTCCTTCCATTCACGTTCAATACCTAGGCTCCTCAAATCATCCTTCACATAGTCCTCCCATCTACGCCTCGGTCTCCCCACAGGACGTTTTCCTTCTAGGTGCCCTACCAGTACTCTGCGCGCTACCCTGCCCTCATCCATTCGAGCTACGTGACCCGCCCATCGCAGCCTACGTGATTTAATAATAATGATTATGTCAGGGTTTGAATAGAGTTCGTGAACCTCTTCATTATGCAGTTTTCGCCACCACTCTCCGCTAATGTCATCCCTTTTTGCTCCGAAAATTTTATCAAAATTTTGTTTTCGAATACTCGAAACGGCCTTTCATTTTGCACATTGAGAGACCAAGTCTCACACCCATACAGCATAACTGGTAGATTAATAGTTTTGTATATTCTAATCTTTAAATTCCTAGACAATATCCGTGATGAAAGTAATCTATTTAGTGAGAATTATCATGCATTTCCCGGCCGTAATCTCTTCTTCAGTTCAGATTCAATCTCATTTCTCGAAGTGATGTCCACGCGTAGATACTTAAATGTGTTCACTTTTTTAAACTGCATGTCTCCAACTCTTAACACTTCCTAATCTACTGCTGTTGGCATTCTAGTAGTAACCAGGTATTTAGTTTTGTCTTCGCTTATCCTTAGTCCTACATCTTCACTAGCCTTGATTAACGCATTCGCATTTGCTGTTACAGATTCTTTCCTATCGCTAATGATGTTTGGATCATTTGCATACCCTAATATCTCAATATTTCCATTTAACTCCACACCCTCTGAATTATCTGCTGCCATTCGTACAATATATTCTAGGACTAAATTAAAAAGTAGCGGAGACAGGGCATCTCCCTGCTTAAGTCCGTTCTTTATTACAAATTCTTCTGACTCTAATTTCCCCACGCGTACTCTACCTTTTGTGTTTTTCAAACTCGCTTCTATAAGTCTAACATACTTCTTTGGTATTCCAAGTTCCAAAAGAATTCTGTACAATTTTGACAGCAATACTGAATCATATGCTTTTGTAAAATCTATGAAAAGATTATGAACTGGTTTATTGTATTCCCACTTCTTTTCCAAAATTTGACGCAGGGTGAATATTTGGTCTATAGTTGATCTGTTCCTGCGAAAGCCAGCTTGGTAATCCCCCACAATTTCATCTGCATATGGTGTAAGCCTGCTTAGCAGAATATTCGAGAAATTTTTGGAACATACTGGTAATAGGAAATCCCTCTATAATTACTACAATCCATTTTGTCGCCTTTCTTACAAATTGGGACCAGAATCGACTCCTGCCACTCTTCAGGTATCATCTCTGAGTTCCATACTTTAGTTATCACTTTGTGAACTACTTCCACCAATTTTTGTCCCCCATTTTTAACTAATTCTGCAGTTATGCAATCTGATCCTGGTGCTTTATGGTTTTTCAATTTGTTAATTGCATCTCTTACTTCCTTTAACGTTGGCTCAGGTATCTGGGGTTCTGCTGTATGTATTTCGTACACCTGCTCATTTCCTACTTCCTGGTGTACGTTTAATAGATGCTCAAAATACGCCCTCCATTTACTTAATATAGCACTGGGGTCTGTCAGTATTCCCCCAGCATCCCCTCAAAGTGCATTTGTCCTATCCTTGAAGCCCTTCCTATACCCATTTATGTCTAGGTAAAGATCCCTAATGTTTTTTGTTTTACTGTTTGTTTCCATTTTTGTAATTTGATTGTTCAAATAATCCCTCTTCTTTGCCCGTAGCCTACGACCAACTTCCCTTCTCAAGTTCAAGAACTCCTCTCGTTTTCTGTCTCCCATTCCATCCCAATCTAATGGCGCTTTTCTCCTTTCTTCTAGCAATTTCTTGCATTCCTCATCAAACCACGGTTTCCTCTTGTTCTTCTTAATTGTACCTATTGTGACCTACGCTGCCTCTTTGATATTATTCCTCACAGTGATCCACTGTTTATTTACATCCTCGTCTTGATCTTCGTGTGTCCTGAGAGCATCAAACCTATTTGAAATTTCTATCATGTACCTTCTTCTAAAGTTTTCATCATTTAGCTTGTCAGTGTCGAACCTAACAAGTTCTGCATTGTGACACCTTGATGTTGCTGTAGATAACCGTTGGTGAACTTTGGCAACTACAAGAAAATGATCAGAATCGCAGTCTGCTCCCCTGAAAGTCCTAACATTTTCTATACTAGTGTGCCATCTCCGATCTACAAGAACATGATCGATTTGGTTTCGGGTGTGTCCATCCGGTGAGACCCAAGTTGCTTTATGAATGTCCTTCCTTTTGAAATATGTGCTCTCAACAATCATGTCTTGTGAAACAGCAAAATTAACCACCTTTGTGCCATTATCATACTAAATGTTATGCAAACTTTCTTTCTCAATTGTCGGCCGGAATGCTTCCTCCTTCCCTATCTTCGCATTAAAATCACCTATGATTAATTTTGTATCATACAAGGAGAACTCATTCCACAGTTGATCTAGTTCTCCATAAAAGCCGTCTTTAACAACCTCTTCAATATCCTCAGTTGGTGCCTTTTCATTAATTACTACTAGTCTATTCCATCTGCCGCACAACACTATAACTGCTAGTCGGTCACTAAAGAACCTTACATCACTGATTGCTTGAAGCACTTTTCCCTGTACTGCGAAACCTGTTCCGAAACTGTGAGCTTCCGCACCTCCATAGAAAAATGTATAGTTACCCCTCTTTATGCTGTCCTCCCCGTGCCACCGAGTTTCTTGAATAGTTGGAATGTCTACATCATGTCTATCTAATTCGTCTAATAATGTCTGGAATGTTCCTGGCCTGTTCAAACTTTTAACTTTCCATGTTCCCAACCTGAAAATTTCTTTCGGCCCGAAACTCTTTGAAGTAGGTTCCACCCGGAGATCCGAATGGGAACCTAGTTTACCTCCGGAATATTTTACTTCAAAGGGACCCATGCCATTTAATTTCGCTGATTCTTGATGAATAGATTTGATAGTAGAAGAAGAAGAAACAGGGATGGTTCATCACGGCATCGCCTGCTCGCCACCGGCTGGCCGCGACTGCTTATTTTTTGTATTCGCAGCTTCTAGACACATATACCTTTCAAAAAATGCAATTAAAAAATCGAATTTTTTACCATTTTGAAAGAGAACCTAGCCTTAACATTCCCATCCGAAGAACGAATCACCATCAACAGCGTCATGTGCCCTCACATTGTGCGACACTGCGAAGAGGTTTGGAATTTAATCCAGGACATCGGAGCGAAGACTGGTGATCAGGAAATTTACGTCACTAACCCTCCTCCCCTTGACCGCTAGATAAAAAATAGTTCCAATGGCTCTGAGCACTATGGGACTTAACATCTGAGGTCATCAGTTCCCTAGACTTAGAACTACTTAAACCTAACTAACCTAAGGACATCACACACATCCAAGTCCGAGGCAGGATTCGAAACTGAGACCGTAGCAGCAGCGCGGTTCCGGAGTGAAGCGCCTAGAACCGCTCGGCCACAGCGGCCGGCGACCGCCAAATAATGGGAGTGAGAATTTCAGTCACCATAGTGATCCGAAACGGCATACCTCCGAGTCGAGCGCCACCGCTCAGGCGTGCTTTAGCGTCCTTGGCTGCGGAGGCGGGTCTTGCGACACTGATTAACGACGAAAGATTTATCGACAGACCCCAAACAGAGTTGACTGATGTGACTGATTGATTGGTTGAGGGGGGAGGGAGGGGGGTTATGGGACCAAACGACGGGGTCATCAATCCCGCTATTCCGAAGTTACTTGTGGAAGAAAGAGTGTCCACTAAAAGTGGACGGATACAGTCGGAGGGGTCAAACCATAAAAAGACGAAGTTAAAACACACACTGTAGGAGGCATAAAAGAGTAGACGAAATCTAAAATCTGGAAACAAAGAGGGATGAATGAGAGGTCTTTGCACGGGTGAGTGGGTCCCAGACCGAAGAAACTTGAAGATATGAGTAAAGCAAAACGTTATATCTGAAAATAAAAACCACTTGTACGTAGGAAATTGAGGATCAGTTCAAACATCCGTAAATCATCTGTTAATGCTGAAGACAATTAATCTGGAATGCTGTTTCTCGTATGAAGGGCCAAAGCAAGGGGACATTCCGGCAATGTATGGGATACGATTGGTCTGGGCCCACAGCCACAGTGTGGGGGTGGCTCGTTATGCAAGAGAAAACAGTGGGTGACCCTGCTATAAATAATGCGTAGACGGCATAAGACAGTGGAGTCCTTCCGAGGAGAGCGGAAGGAATAGGGCTAAACTACAGTAGTCTGTTTGGTTGTACAGAGTTTGTTACTGAGAGCAGTAGTGAACCAGATGTCATGCCACTTTTGGGCAAAGAGAGATTTGATGTGGATATGCATATCTGCACCTGGAATTATGAAAGGTAATGGGAGATAAGTATCTGCTTCCCTAGCCAAACGGTCAGCCGGTTCATTCCCTGAGGTGCCCACATGACTTGGGACCCAGGGAAAAATAACTGAGCAGGTGGCATGACCAAGAGAAGAGAGAAGGCCATGGATAACAGAGACCAAGGGGTGACGAGAGTAGCGTCAGTCGGTGGCCTCAGGCTGCTCATTGAGTCGGTACATCTTAAAACACTGTGGAGGGAGGTCTGAGTAACAAAATGGAGGGCCATGTTAATGGCTAGCATCTCTGCTGTGAACACACGACATGATCCCAACAGTGAATGGTATTCCATGCCAGTAGGAGACGTAAAAGTGTATCCCGTCTTATCTATCGTTTTAAAACCATCAGTGTAGAAGATGGTGGCACCTTGAAACTATGCTAGGATGGAACATAGAAGACGCCAGAGAATCATAGGGGCGACAGAGACCTTAGGACCCTGGGATAGGTCGATCGTAATCTGTGGTCTGCACCATCCCCTCCTAGAGGGGGGGGGGGGAATAAATACAAGGGGCACATTCCAGTGAGTGGAGATGGAGAAGCCGACAGAGGAAAGTGAAACGCATTCCAGCCAGTAGTCCCACCTGAGGTTGGGTATCAGGAGGGAGACATATCTCATTTTCAAAGAGGACAGGGTACACTGGAAGGCCAGGGAATCGTCAAATGGCGATTGCGTAAGTAACAAGGAATTGGCTCCATCGTATTTGTAGAGAGGGAATCATTGCATCTGCGAGGAGACTGTCGACTTGACTAGTGTGAGAGGCACTGATAGCCAGATGCATGTCACCATGATGAACAGGGTCAAGTAGTTTCAGAGTGGAAGGACCCGCTGAACCACAAACCTGACAAAACCAAAGCATGGTAAAGATGGAGTAGGATGGTCTGCACCCCTAGAGGTGTTAGTCAGGAGGTGGAGAGCATTAAGCTTTTGCAAGCATGTAGTCTTGAGGTGGCGAATGTGGAGCAGTCACATCAGCTTGTTATAAAAGATAAAGCCTAAGAAACTGGACTGTGCAACAACCTATAGGCGCTGGTCGCCTAAATAAAGTTCTGAATTGGGGTGTACTGTGGATCGACAGCAAGAATGCAGAACCCACGTTTTGGAGGAAGAAACTGGAAGCCATGGGAGAGGCAGACGTCTGTCAGATGGCACCTTGGAGCTGGGGTTCAGTAGATGCTACTGAGTGGGAACTACAGCAGATGCAACGATCGTCGACATACACCGTTGGGGTAACCAGAGGCCCAATAGAGGTGACAAGCCTGTTGACCGCTACAGGCAAAAGTTGACACTCAATACAGAACTATGTGGGATACCATTCTCCTGAATTCAAGGGGTGCTGAGTTTAGCTCCAATTCGAACCCAGAAGAGCCGGTGGGATAAAAACTCGCGTATAAAAATTGGAAGGGGGCCGCGAAAGCCCCAATCATGGAAGGCAACTAAAATGTGATGACGGCAAGCCTTGTCGTAGGCCTTATGTAGATCAAAGAAGCCTGTCAGACTGCTGTTCCAATTTGAGTAAATGATCAGTTGCAGATCATTCTTACCAGAACCCACACTGATTTGCGTCAGAAGGTCCCGTCTCTAGATTCGAGTATCCACCATAATCAGAAGCTAACCATCCTCTCGAGCAGTTTACATATTTCGTTCATCAGGCTAATTGGGCAGTAGCTGACGAGAGACGTAGGGTTCTTCCTAGGTGTAAGGATGGGGATAATTATGCTGTCTCGCCATTGCGAGGTAAAGGCACCCATGAGCCAAATGAGGTTAAAGACTCTGAGGAGATATTGCCCCTGGGTAACGTCCAAGCGTTCGATCACCTGGTTGTGGATGGAATCCGGGCCTGGGGATATGTCATGTGAAGAGGTAAGAGCCTGTAAGAATTCCCATTCAGTGAAGGGTTCATTATAGGATTTAACTTGATGGGGGGGGGGGGGGTGAAGTAGAGGGAGGTCTTTTCAACTCAGTGTTTCTGCCAGAGAAAGGTAGCAGGATAGGAAGAGTGCACTAATGCTGTTGCAAAGCGTGACATGAGGTGCTCTGAAAGGACCAATGGATCACTATGCAGAACAGCATGAAGGATAAGACCTTGGACAGTTGACTGTCGCTGGCGGACCAGAAGCCTATGGAGCTTGGACCAAACCTGAGGTGAAGAGGCATATGACCCCAAGAGAAAATATAGCGCTCTCTGCATTCCTTTTTACTCTTCTTGATCACATAGCGAGTCTTAGCATGGAGACGCTTAAACGTGACGAGGTTGGTATGTTAGGGTGACGTGTAAATCGCTGCAGCGCTCATTGGCGTTCCTGGATAGCGACTGCTACGTCCTTGGTCCACCACAGTACTGGTCGACGACGACGGGGACCTGTGGATTGGGGGACAGCAGAGTCAGCAGCATGATGAGTACTCGTAGTGACAGAGACGTCTTGCACGACTGCATCACTGCAGTCCGAGAGAGAGGTGTCGAAATGCACATCAGACAAATATAATGGCCAATTGGCTCTGCAGAATGCCCAGCATGGGGATCTATCTGCCTGGCGGCCGGAGGGGAACGGAAATATCACTGGAAAGTGGTCACCGTCACAAAGATCATCATGTGGTGACCAATGTAGAAATGCCACTAGAGCAGGAGAGGAGATTATGAGATCGATAGCAGTAAACGTGCCATGAGCGGCACTAAAGTGGGTAGGGGATACGTCATTGAGGAGACACAAATCAAACTCTGTAATGAGTTGGTCAATTAGAAGATCCCTACCCATCGAAGTGTCACTCCCCCACAGGGGGTGGTGTGCATTGAAGTCTCCAAGGAGGAGATACAGGGATGGCAGTTGCTGTATTAACGTAGACAGTTCACCATAGGAATTGGCCTACTTGGCTGAAGGTAGACATTGCAAATGATGATTGCTGGCGTCATTTGCACTCGAACCACTATTGCTTCCAGGTTGGTACGAAAGGGGATCCAGTCACCAATGACGTCAGTGCGAACCAGAGTACAGACCACTCCAGATGCTATACAGGGCTGGCATAGTTTCAACACAATGCCTGATAGCCATGAAACACTGGGGTGTAGTCACCATAGAAGTGCGTTTCTTGAAGAGCAAGACAGTACACAGAATCAGAGGGAACGAAGTGTTGTACTTCCGCTAGGTGACGATAATATACATTGCAAATTCACTGGATTAACATTTGGCGAGAGTCCAGGGTAGACATAAAGAAGCCAAGGGATGGTCATGCCACCTGGTCAGTGGTTGTCACCGACAATGACAGGGTGACATCCATAAATAAGATGTCAGACTCAGGTTGCAAGGTGGTAGAGGGCACCTCTGGAGACACCAGGGAGGCCTTCTCCTGGCACTTTGTCTATTCTTCTTCTCTTTCAGAGGATAAGAAGAGCAGCGCACAGAGGGAGAGCAGGCTTCTGCAATATCTGGGACCGAAAGAGAGTGAGCAACCTTGGGGCGCAAGGACAATGCGTCTCATGTCTGAGTTGTGGCCTGAGAGACGCCAGAGGGAGCACCGGTCGGTGTCGAAGAAAGGGGGCACTTCCTCAGCTGGTGAGGGGGAGCAGCACTCAGAGGGAAGGCCCTGGGAACCGCAAGAGAGGGGGAAGGGGAGTAGAATGGGGCTTGGAGCAGGAAGAGGGAGGAGATGGAAAGGATGTAATAGCAAAAGTTGAAGAAAGTTACACTGGATGGAGTTGGTAATATTTTTTGCGAGCCTCAGCATAAGCTTTTGTAAGCTGGGCAGTCTGGTGAGCGTGGAGAGTGGTGGTCATGACCCTTTTACACACACAGATGGCAGAACACAGGGGCAACCCTCATAAAGTGAGCGTCCACAGTCGTCAAACAGAGGGTCTGCTGTACATATGCCCAAAATGCAAACACTGAAAGCACCTCATGGGCGGCGGGACCTACAGCTTCACATCACAACATAACACATGACCTTCACCTCCTCTCAGAGGGTATCTCCCTCAAAAGCCAGAATAAAGGCGCCGGCATCTCTGCGGTTGTATTTATTACGGTTTTGCAAACGCCGAACAAAAATGAACGCTGTGTAGCTCCTGATTATCCCGGAGTTTCTCATCAGTTTTCAGGATGAGGCTCCAATGAAAAATCACTCCCTGGACCATATTCAGTGACAGGTGAGAGGTAATAGACACCGGTACGTCGCCAAGACGATCACAAGAACGAAGAGCTGCAGATTGGGTGTCAGAAGGGACTTTGATCAACAGGGAGCCCAATGAATTCTTACTGAGAGACTCCACTTCGCCAAACCTCTTCTCAATGTTCTACACAAAAAACAACGGCTTAGTGGCAGTGAATCTGTTACTGTCTATCCTAGTACAGACCAGGAAGCAAGGAAAGTGTTTCATCCCAAGACAATGCGCCTGGCTTTCCTCCCAGGGGTTAGCAATGGAAGGGAAGGCTGCAGGGTCATACGAAGCAGCATTCAAGAAGCATTTACCATTCTGAGAGACGGCCATTTGAGAATGGTCTGATTGTTGCAGCTTGATACACTTCATGCGCCAAGTATCCCCCCTGATACCACCCACTCCAAGCAGGGGCTCTCCCTATGGGCGCCACCCAGCCACAGCGACGGCCAACTGGCTTGGCAGCCATTGCTGGCAGTTACAATGCTACAGGAAGACAAGCAACCACTCCTTGGTATACATCGGGAGGTAACAGCTCATGTATCAATAGTGTGATCCCTGTGTTGTTAGGGGGCTCAGCCAAATGGTTACATTACAGCCCCACCACACTGATTGCCTACACGTGCTGGTGACTTTACAGGGTGAAGGGGGGCTACAATTGGGGAAGGAAGAGAGGAAGGAATGGGAGGGAGAAGCATCCACGCCTTAGACATAGGGGGGGGGGGGAGTTCTTCCCCAAATGGCTCACACTATAAAAAGGAAATTTAGAAGTGGAAGTCAAACACCAAGCAGGGACCAAACCCCAAAAAGGTTGAAAGAGAACAGGCAGGAGGAACAAAAATTGCAAGTAACATAGGGAACCAGATGGATAGCCAAGTCGACATACATCAGAACACTGAGAGAGGGGAAGAAGGGAGCAGTGGGGAAGGAGCGAGGATAGGGAGGAAGGGGCACGATGTAAGAGATGCAGCCATGGAAAGAAGAATGGGCTGCAATAGCCCAGGGCCACACACGAACTCACAAAAGAACCGTGCGCCCTCTGGGAGGGTCTTAATAAGGACCTCCACGGTCACTATCCAGATTTAGGTTTTCCGTGATTTCCCTACATCGCAACAGGTAAATGCCGCGATGGTTCCTTTCAAATGGCACGCCCGATTTCCTTCTGCATCCCTGAATCATTCCAAGGTAGTGCTCCATCTCTAATGACCTCGATGTCGACGGGATGTGAAAATCCTGATCTTCCTTCTTTTTTCGCTTTGATCCCTAAGCCAGACCTTAAAAAGTCACAACGCCAATAAATGTCTTGTAACAATCCAGCTCCCCTCAAAAAGATTATAATATCTGATCGCCAGACGTATACTACTAATACTCAAAATACGAGTAGCACCAAGTGGTTCGTTGCATCTTCCACAGAATACCTTCGAAAAACAAAAGGAGGGTAGTAGTTCAAATTTATGTAAGTCGAGAGACACACTGAAATGAAAGCACTTGAAGTCCGCTCGCGTGAAAATGCTATACATTAACTTTACTTAAGCCTCGTTAAGTCTGTCTGTATCATTAAACACATATCTCCAGCTAGCTAATAACTGCACGATCAAATACGAAGCCTCCCTCTCGTTCCTAGCTCTGTTCCGTCGAACGGATTCCATTGTGGTTACGATTAGGGGAAATCGATAGATTTTAATTCACTCGCCGGATACTCTTCTTGTCATCAAATTCGTCAGTTAACCCACGGGAGGGAAGTTGTGTGTGTCACCTGTCTGTCAATTGTGATAACTTCGTTCCCTGTTTCCTGGTATTATAACTATTTTCAAAGACGGAGATTGCGGACCAGCCCATCATTTTCTACTGCCTAAACAGCAAATCAAAAACATCTACCTAAAACCGCAGCGTTCCAGGAATTGAGCTCCTTCATGAACGATACAGAGGTGAGAGATGTAGAGAGAGAGGTGCGCTCTTACGTCTGACTGAAGCACTTCTGGTGATCACTCCCACAACCATTACCATCAGTTACCTTGCCGTACCATACTTGCGTTACATGGAGAACCTGCCGAGTGTCGACAAAATTCCTGAAGTATTGTGCGTCACGAGGACTGAACTGAAAAACAGACAAATATGCGTGTTGGGGTGACACATTGTGTGGCAACTAGCGACAGAATGTGCCAGATGATCTGTTGCTCATTATGGACGGAAGACATCGCATATGCTACCTGGTCGAAATTATCTTAACACCTGTTAGTGGAGATCAATATGAGATGTGTCCACCCTTCGCCTTTAGGACGGCTTGAACTCTGCTGGGGACACTTTTAGTGACGTGTCTGAATGTCTGTGGAGGAAAGGCAGCCCATTGCTCCTCATGAGCCGAAACCAGACAAGATGGTGATGTTGGACAGCGAGGTCTGGAGCGAAGTCGACACCCTAACTCACCCCAAAGGGGTACCATTTGGTTCAGGGTGTGACTCTGCGCAGGCCAGTCTGTTTCTGGAATGTTATTGTCCACAGACCGAAGCCTCACAGCTGCTGTTGTTTGACAGCATACGCATACAAACAATTATCGGCTGCGAACTATTCCTCTGCCGTATGCAGTGCACAGTGCTTTATAATATGTTCATATCCTTCTGCATTTATCGTTTTCTTAAGAGCAATAAAGAACTACACCACGACCACGAAAAACGCCTGTCTGCATCAAGCGGCTGGTGGCTGATGTCGCTGTAATTGGTCTTCCCATCACAGACATCCACAAGCCCTTTCACAAATATCGTTTCCATAAGGTTTTTCTATTACTGGCTGGTTAAAAAATGAACGAAACTGTCTCTGACCTTCTGTCAGACTGATGCTCTTAGCAGACAGACGGAATACTGCTTAAAAAAGAAAGGAAAAGGATGGGTTTAATATCACGGCTTTGCATTCGCACTACATGACATTGACTACCAGACCACGGATTGGCTATTCACAACAACATCTCAAGTGGAAGTCAACAATTCTTGTACCGTGTGCTGCATGCCACATTATGACAAAAACGTGAAATTCGATGGTTGGTTGGGCTGAGGTTGTAATGGCTAACGCGTGGTGGGTTCGATTCCCGCAGTGGGTTCCAGGTTTTAACAGCAACAAGCATACCTTCATCACCTCCGATAACGCCAAGTAAAGAACGCTGGACTACGCTGCGGTTCCAAATCAACATTAAACATTTCCATCTGCTTCTGACTGGAAGAGAGTTGGATTAGTACTGGCTGTTGCTACTTGCAGAAACTCTGTCTCTAGTAAACTTTCTTACACTGGTACTGTTATTTTAGTTCACGAACCAATCGTAATGTAAGGTCGTGGGACCTTCATTTCTTATTTTAAGTGACCTTGAGATTTTGATTATATTGGCCTGGACTGAGATTCGAGCTCTGATTCAAATTTTTATCTGGATTTGAACACTTCGAGACGATACTGTCCCATTATTTCGCTGTTTTCTCATGATGCCAAATTCTTTACGGATGGTGCGATCCTAGCTGTTAGTGAAAGAGAATTTGATAGTTGACACCTCTTCGTGTGGGGTCAACATCGACAATATTCACGGGGTTAGAGTCCCAGGCAGCACACAACTATTCGTTGCGTTACCTCTAGCCAAACATGTGCACAGCTCGCTAATCCTCAAGACACAATCAATATTTCATGTCTATTCGTAGCTATAAGACAATAGCAAAAGGTGCTGGGTTCGAATACTTGAGAGGTAAAAATCATTTGTATCGTCATTTAAGTTTGCAGTATCACACTATTGGTGAACATATGAGGGTGAGTCAAATGAAAACCTTAAATTTGTAATAACAAATCGAAATTTCGCCCCGTTATCCTGTAAGTTGTTAAGTGTGGTACAAACAGCGTGCAGAATGGCCTGTAGGTGGCAGCATACTGCAGATGCACACATACCGTCGCAGTATCAGTATAAAGATGGCCGCCCCACTTGCGACTTGCACCAGGGAAGAACAGCGTTCTGTTATTCGGTTCTTGCGTAGTGAAGGTGTAACACCTATTGAAATTCATCGACGAATGAAGGTGCAGCACGGCGATGCATGTTTGTGGCAGCAGCAAGTCTACGAATGGAGTAGGAAGTTCGAAAATGGTGTGACTTCAGTGGAAGATGCTCCTCGTCCATGTCAGGCGCAACGAGTTGTGACTGCACAGACCATTGCAGGAGTTGTAGCCATAGTGAAGGAAAACCTCCGAGTGACATTGAACGACACTGCAGCATGTTTACAAATTAGTCACGGGTCAGCACACCACACTGTGCATGATGTGCTCCAGTTTCACAAAGTGTCTGCAAGATGGGTGCCACGGCAACTGACTCCTGAAATGGGAGAACGACGTGTTGATGCTTGTGAAGAACTTCTTCGGCGCTTTGAGCGAGAAGGTGATGGCTTCCTTATAAGAATCGTTACTGGGGACGAAACCTGGGTTGGCTTCCACCAACCGGAAATGAAGAGAGCGAGCAAGGAATGGCGCTATTACTCATCACCAAAACCAAAGAAGTTTCGAACAGAACCATCAGCAGGGAAGGTTATGCTGACTCTTTTTTGGGACGAAAAAGGCGTCATTTTGGAGCATTACATGCCTAGAGGGACCACTGTCACCAGTGCATCATTCACAGATCTCCTAAAAAATCATCTGCGGCCTGCAATCAAATCAAAGCGACGTGGATTGCTGTCAGCAGGTGTCCTTTTGCAACATGACAATGCAAGGCCCACACTGCCCGTACAACAGTTGCAACAATAACAGACCTGAATTTTGAGTGTCTTCCTCATCAACCATGTTCACCAAACCTTGCCCCAAGTGATTTCCATATGTTTGGACAACTCAAAGACGCAATGGGAGGAAAGAAGTTCCGTTCTGATGAAGAGGTACACCACGCGGTGTATGAGTGGTTGCGCGGACTACCGAAAGAATTTTTTGCTAAAGGAATTTATGCACTTTGTAAGCGCTGGAGGACATGCATTGAGCGTGGAGGAGATTATGTTGAAAAGTAATACAGCTTTGTACCACTTCTGCACAATAAATAATATTTAAAAAATATTTAAGGTTCCCATTTGACTCACCCTCGTATTTAATATCTGACATCTGATTGTCCTCAGTTAACAAATCGTATAGGTACTGGGCTCTATTCCCCATCCATCACCGCAACTTTACTTCATGGCGTTTCACACTTACGCATTGCACTTTATTACGTACATTTCATTGTTACTTCTCAGGGGCATTATAAGCTTCATGGTGTTCCCTGGTGCAGTGCTAAACATATCGTCATTTATTTCCAGGTTCAGACATTCGGCCTTGTAAACTGATACCGGTGCACACTTCAATATTTTAGGTCTCTTCATGTCATTAAATGAGTGTGATAAGACTTCTGTCGTGTCACTTACTGTAATGAGATTTAATTAACAAGCATTAAGGAATGTTGTCGAATTAAGTCGGGTGATGCTGCGGGAATTAGATTAGGAAATGAGACGCTTAAAGTAGTAAATGAGTTTTGCTATTTAGGGAGCAAAATAAATGATGATGGTCGAAGTAGAGAGGATATAAAATGTAGACTGGCAATGGCAAGGAAAGCGTTACTGAAGAGAAATTTGTTAACATCGAGTATAGATTTAAGTGTCAGGAAGTCGTTTCTGAAAGTATTTGTATGGAGTGTAGCCATGTATGGAAGTGAAACACGGACGATAAATAGTTTAGACAAGAAGAGAATATAAGCTTTCGAAATGTGGTGCTACAGAAGAATGCTGAAGATTAAATGGGTAGATTACATAACTAATGAGGAGGTACTGAATAGAACTGGGGAGAAGAGGAGTTTGTGGCACAACTTGACAAGAAGAAGGGACCGGTTGGTAGGACATGTTCTGATGCATGAAGGGATCACAAATTTAGTATTGGAGGGCAGCGTGGAGGGTAATAATAGTAGAGAGAGACCAAGAGATGAATACACTAAACAGATTCAGAAGGATTTAGGTTGCAGTAGGTACTGGGAGATGAAGAAGCTTGCACAGGACAGAGTAGCATGGAGAGCTACATCAAACCAGTCTTTCGACTGAAAACCACAACAACAACAAAGGACTGTCTTATCTCCAATAACGTCTTCTCTAATATTTGTCGTATGACGATATTGGTTTACATCTGGACTGACTGCGATAATGAGAAGCGTTCTCTAATAGTCTTCTGTGGTAACCATTGTGCATGTCAAACGACTGTACTGTAGAAGATTTAGAGGACCTGCGACACAACTTTGCTTTGTTGGTTGCATAAAGTCAGGTGTGCCCTACACATTGGAATTCAGGGGCGGCCCGCTTTTTGTTCTGTCGAGTGTACCGGTCTGATAAGTAGTCTTCATGGATTTGTTCAGATATGGCAATTTACTGCTTAAGTCCACAGGGTTTTAATGCTACCACTGATGATGGTCACACAGCGATTGAAATCGATTTGCAACAGAAATATAGATTTATACTTCAACAATGAGTAATTACTTTCCTTTTGTTATATGGGGGCTATTCGGAAAGTAAGTTCCGATTGGGATGCGAAATGGAAACCACAGTGAAAATCAGATGAAGCTTTGCACAGATGCCTTGGGCGATGCCTCTAGTATGACTGTCGATCGCGTCACGTCGCTCTTTTCAGTTCTAAGCACACAGTGAGCACATAAAGATGCTTAGAAGAATAGTGTCTCCCGCCAAGTATGAGGGCCTGGGGTGATATTTCGCCTAATGTCATGCAGCTCACATAACACAGCTGTCATGCTTCTGCATGACAATTCTCGGCCGCTCTCTGCAGGGGCAATGAAGATGCTCCTGCAGCGTTTTCGATGGGAAGTGTTTGATCACCCACAATAGAGCCCGTAATTGACTCTCTCTGTATTTTACTCCTGCTCAGATGAACCGCTGGCTATGAAGATAATGTTCTGGCACAGACAGCGAGCTGTACTCGTAGACCAACGTAGAGAATTGGCAAGAAGCAGGCTGCCTTTTATGATGAGAGTATTTGAAAGTTGGTACAACGCTACGACAAATGTCTAACTCGGAGCGGAGACTATGTAGAAGTAGCTGGAAGGTGTAGCTAACTGTTGCAAATAAAATATTTTTAATTTTCGCAATGATTTCCATTTTGCGACCGATCGGACCTTACTTTCTGAATAGGCCTCGTAAATACTGGTGTGGCGGTCGTGGTGCACACAACTCCTGATGGAGTCCTCATTCAAACAAATTGTCTGCCCGATGTAAACGATAAGAGCTGTAACGTGCCGCAGTGTTGTAGGAAAGTCGAGACCAACAATTTGCAGTATTAAGCCGTAAACAACCTCAGATTGGCCTACAAAAGCCACCCAAGCTGCAGAGCAGGCGCGCTGCAGAGTTTTTCAATTCCCTCTCACTCTCTTACGCCATCAGCTTGGCCGAATACATCGTTAACATTATTAATTTAAACTTTCCCGTGAGAGTAATGGACGAAATAGGACTTTTATAAACGTTATGCAAAAACTAATTACTTTTGCAGTTCGTTCTAAACTTAACTCTTACAAGCACAGTTATTTCACAGTAAGAAAGCGAAAGAAATAAAATGGTTTAATTTTTAATTTTAAGAGTCTAAAATCGCAATATTTTGAGATGAAATGTACAGAAAATTCAATTTTACAGTTTGTAAGTCCAGGAACAAGAGGTTTTTAACACTGAAGAACGATTTTCGCCAAAATCACGCGCGCCGCGCATGGCACTGTAGCTTAGGTGGCTTTTGTAGGACAATCTGAGGCTGTGTGAGTTAGTATCCTCATTTCTTGAGTGATGGCGACATAAAGTCACCGCTCTTTGATGAACAAAGAATGGCTTTTCTCCAGGAATGTAAGCATTCAGATTCATGTTTTTTTTTGTGTAAAAATAAGTACTTTAGGTAGCACGTATAAGATGCTTTTTGTCCAGGTGATCTGAACGATCTCATGCATATTTGTGAGTAGGACAACAGTATGGAATCGCTACAGCTTCATGATGAAGCTATGGCATTATTAATGCGTGATTTGCAGGAGGGTGAACCTAAGAGTTCATATTTATATGTATGCCTCTTAATTTTGTTCTCATGCTTGCATGCAGTGCTTACGTTCTCCTAAGTTTATTTCTATAGCTGCCACAGACATCAAACTGCCACAGGTCCTGACGCCATTTTCTAGCCAGAGCTCACGGGGGATGTCAGTGGTCATTAAGAAGCGGATACATGAGCATTACTACTTCCTCTATCAATAATAATTTGCGCTTGCATATAGTGCTTGTGACGTCTTTTTCTCTGTTGTTTTGTACGTGCGCTTGATGTTAATATAGCTACAGCTGTATTGTTCTATTAAATGAAAACAATATCCAAACATACGTCTAAAATCCATAATAACAGAAATGAGAAGTGGTTAAAATCACTTAATGGTATCGGTGAACCGCAAAAGTGTCGGAAATTATAATCGATGGATGTATATATATATCTATCGCATGTGTGTGTGTGTGTGTGTGTGAGAGAGAGAGAGAGAGAGAGAGAGAGAGAGAGAGAGAGAGATACTGATCTCACTTCTTTCTTTTACAGAAATGTTGCAGCCGTCTGGAGGCGGCTAACTACAACACCCTGGCCTGTACCTTCGAAATGAAGGCCACAAGCACCACAACCAAGGTCATAACGCTCGCTGTAGCCGCCGCTTGAAACCTCCCCGTCACCACATATGGCACCCCCATTGCCCCAGCCCGGAATATCAAACTGATGCGGGACATCGACGCCGGGGCGTTTGCCAGGACGTTTGGCGTTTGCGATGTCAACATCGTGTGCGACACCATCACCCTGGTCTGGAGTATCACGTTTACCGTGCTGCGTTGCGATCGATCTCTATGGCAACGTCCTGGGTCTAGCAGCAGTAGGAGTCACTGAGCCCGTCTTGTTAATGTACACCAGGTAAATGGCTCTGAGCACTATGGGCCTTGACATCTGAGGCCATCAGTCCCCTAAAACTTAGAACTACTTAAACCTAACTAACCTACGGACATCACACACAATCATGCCCGAGGCAGGATAGGAATCTGCGACCGTAGCGGTTGTGCGGTTCCAGACTGAGGTGCCTAGAACCACTCGGCCACAGCGGCCGGCACACCAGGTAAATCACACAGCTGCGTTACACAACTCTGCGGTGGCCAGTGCTTTTGGGGATAGGATCCTGCAACCCCACATTGATAACTCCAATGCGTCGTATCGAGGTCCAGACACTTTCCTTCGTGCTTGCCGGCCGGTGTGGCGGTGCGGTTCTAGGCGCGTCAGTCTGAAACCGCGGGACCGCTACGGTCGTAGGTTCGAATCCTGCCTCGGGCATGGATGTGTGTGATGTCCTTAGGTTAGTTGGGTTAAGTAGTACTAAGTTCTAGGGGACTGATGACCTCAGCTGTTAAGTCCCATAGTGCTCAGAGCCATTTGAACCATTTGAACCTTCGTGCTTGTCGAGTAGTGTTGGAACAGTGGCATCCGCCCGCCACCACGTGCACAAAGCAGTTCTCAGTTGTGACTGACGCAAACCCCCCCCCCTCCCCCCTCCATCCATCCCCTCCCCCCCCCCCCAAAGAACTCAGTAATTCTGCAGAGAAAAGTATGGATACATGCATGTCAGAAGCAAATTGCATAATGTGTGTACGAGTACAAGCTGTCACGTAGGAATGATGACATGGGGAAGTTTACGTCTGGCTGTGAGTCTTGCACGGATAGTCCAAAACAGTTCGCCTTCGGTGGTGAAGCCCTGCTGTTTACGTCCTCGACGCGGCGTGTACCTTGCGGTTGCTTACTTCACAGCGGTATTCGCATGTATTACGAACAACGATAGAATGCCCAACACTTATCGTAAAACCACATTGCAGTTCACGTTTCGAACGACCGTGCGCGACGAAAAGCACTCACCGTCAAACAATTTGTACGTGACGAAGTGAAGATCCCTCGTGAAGACATGATCAGAGAACACCTGTCCATCGTTAGTAGTGTGGTTCACGTCAAACTGACAAACGACGCAGCCTGCGATAATATCTTAGAACGGACGAAAGACGCCCTCAAATCCCAGCAACAGTAATTCTTGAACGTGTCAGTCTAGATTATGCACGATCCGTATCTTCGAACTTCCGTTCGAAATGCTGGCAGAGGGCGAGATGGCGGCACTGCGTCCTTATGGAACAGTAAACGAGCATTTAGCAGAGGAGTAGATTAGTTTTTAACGTCCCGTCGACAACGAGTTCATTAGAGACGGAGGAAGGGAAGGGAATCGGCAGTGCCCTTTCAAAGGAACCATCCCGGCATTTGCCTGAAGTGATTTAAGGGAATCGCCGAAAACTTAAATCAGGATGGCCGGACATTGGTCTGAACCGTCGTCCTCCCGAATTCGAGTCTATCCGTGGGCCACCTCGCTCGGTGGACAAGTAGCAGAGAAATGGCCACACTTCACTACATATCCAGCTTTGAAAAGGACGCAGCAAGTTCACACTGAGCTAAAGAAACGTATCTCGTCCTACCTCTTGATTGGCGGTTGCCGGGCCACAGTTATATACGAGGGGCAGCAAAAGACCTTTTCTGGATGTGACAAAGAAGGGCATGTGCGAAATCAATTCCTCCAACGCAGAATCACACAGATGCGGACCTACGAAGCATCTCCCCTACCGGCTCTGACATCCCCTCCATACGCCTACGAGGCGGCACTGAGCCCCGATGCTCTCCAGCAACTTCCACACCATCTTTCACAGCCGGCTGGAGTGGCCGTGCGGTTCTAGGCGCTATAGTCTGGATTCGCGCGACCGCTACGGCCGCAGGTTCGAATCCTGCCTCGGGCATGGATGTATGTGATGTCCTTAGGTTAGTTAGGTTTAATTAGTTCTAAGTTCTAGGCGATTGATGACCTCAGCAGTTAAGTCCCATAGTGCTCAGAGCCATTTGAACAATCTGAACCATCTTTCACAACCTACAGAGACCGGGCGAGATGAGGCTGACCGTCTACAACAGCGACCGGCCGCTCCCCCGGAGATCATTGTGCATGATGAAGATCTCGATAGGCGTGAAGGTGATATGGCTCTGGTTTGCCACGCTTGTGCCTTCTGCAGCCTTCGTCGCGTCTGCATCCCGTCGTCCAACACTGAACCACATCCGCGCAAACAGATGTCACTAAAACGACGCAATAAGAGGAAGATGGCATCGACGGCAGAGTTGGAGCCGTGCTTCGAGGATGAAACCGTCACAAGCCCAGGAGGGGGTGACATGCGCACTTGGCGGTACTGACCCCCATCACGGGTAGGACAATTTGCCGACTGACTCGATGACTCCAGAACGCAACAACGTCCGAAGATCCCAACGGCGAGGTTTCCCACGCCGCCAGCATGGACACCCTGATGGAAAGGCTCGTCTCGCATCAGCGCTATTCAGACCTGACTGCCCTGTCCTGAACCCCCACCGAGGAAGTAAAGCCACAGGCCAACCGGTGAACTGGGCACGACTGGGAGACAGGCAGTGCTTAAGACCCTGCGGCATTCCTTCTTACCGGTGTGAGTGCTGCCGAAGCAGCTGTACACAGTTGCCACGGTCAGTTCAAACATGAACAGTTCCTAAGCTAAACTTCAATTGCTACGTGACGCATTACGAGCGGCGGACGTTGACATTGTCCTGTTGCGAGAGCTACCGACAGAGACTAGGGCCGCTTTTTATTGTTATACTGCACACGCCGCCTCAACAGCCAACGGAGATAATGGAGCAGCGGTTACCGTGCGTGACGGCATTGCAGTAGAAGAAAAAATGGTTAAAATGGCTCTGAGCACTATGGGACTTAACGTCTGAGGTCATCAGTCCCCTAGAACTTAGAACTGCTTAAACCTAACTAACCTAAGGACATCACACACATCCATGCCCGAGGCAGAATTCCAACCTGCAACCGTAGCGGCGCGGTTCCAGACTGAAGCGCCTAGAATCGCTCGGCATTGCAGTAGAAGACGTCACTTACTTGCAGCCAGCACTAACAGTGCGCTACTGAATGTCTATGCGCCATACGGCACAGACCAACGACGAGGGTGCGCCCCGTTTTATTCAGAAACAATCACGCCACATTTTCTGGGACGATAAGAGCACACTGTCATCGGCGAAGATTTCAACTGTGTTCTCGCAAGGAAGGACCAGTATCCAAATTTTAGCACATATTCCCAACTCTGTTACTTAGTATGTCGACTCAGTACCTCTGGATTGCATCTACGTGACTTTCCCACTCGTTTCGTACGCCCTGAACGCGGAAACGTGGCCTTCGACCTTCTCAGTCAATAGTTTTTATTGTGTTCACGATTAACCTCCGACGACAAACAGTATGGTGCAGTCGGGGTCAGTAGAAGCTTAGCGTTGCCTACTTACAGGAACCGGAATGTCGACAAATGGCCACGACCACATGGAAATCCTGCGAAAGACGCATCACCCGATATTCGTCCACACTCAGTGGTGGATACAATGTGTAAATCCAGCCCTACGCCCCGCGCTCTTCCATTACGCCAACGAACGAATGCAGTGGCAGAGAGGTACGACAGAATTTTACTACATGATCCTCCGGGACCTTATGGAGCACTAGCCATCCTCGGAACGTCAGGCAGAGGTCCAACGCGCCGAGGCTATGTTTTAGGCCCTTACTCGACGCCGCTTGGAATGCGTAGTTGTCAGAATGCGATGCCAAGACGGCTTCAACGGAGAAACGTCCCCGATGCATCTTGTCGTCGCAGATCTTAGACGCCGCCGAAAAGTGCTCGTCCGTTCTTTAGATTTTCGTGACGGCCGACCGTTGGTACAAAAGGCAGACATAGCAACAGCCTTCGAGGTTCACTATCGTCAATTCTATCGTGAAGAAGACCCTAAAGTTGAAACACCTACAGACATACTATACATGGCCCACCGCACCCTTGATGGCCATGCGGCGGACTCTCTCTTAGCAAATATCTTCAATGTTAACATCATTGATGCACTCGCCAAGGGTGCTCTCAACCGATCGTCAGAACCAGACGACTTGCCATTAGAATCTTGTAAGACCATCAAGGACTTAATGTTGCCTCGATGGAGGGAAATATACCAGGAATTGCTGTCCCCCATGACACCGGAAGTCCTGGAAAGTCTAATCATTCCGATACCCAAACCATCTGGAGGTATGCGATCCGATAGCTATCGACCATCACTTTACTCAACTCAGATTTTAAGGTTTCTACGCACCTCGCGCAGTGCGTCTCAGACGAGTCCTGCACCAGCTCCCGTCGCCTGCACAGACGTCCTCGGACGGAGATACTAATATACAATCGAGGCGTCATCTGCATTGCAACAGTCTGTCAACTGCAGCGAGCTACGATTTCCGAGGATTTCGATTAACCATTCGATCGCGTGAACCACACCTTCCTCGAGAAGGTGATGGAACGAATGAATTCCCCCCCCCCCCCCCCCCCCCCTGCCTTCGTCCTCGAAATCAGGGGCGCACTTCGTGACGCTTCATTGTCGATGATGGTCAATGGACGGATGACGACGCCAATATGGATCGTATGGTCAGTCCGAGGTGATTATGCCCTTTCAACGATCATGTACGTTATTGCACCAGAACCGCTTCTCTGCTGCCTGCAACGTCGTTTATCAGGGATCACCCTTGCGAGGAACACACATTAAAATGCCGCGGCTGTGTGGAAAAGAAAATTGAGAATGCGCTAGGTGACGATCAGTTTGGCTTTAGGAAAAGTAAAGGCACGAGAGAGGCAATTCTGACGTTACGGCTAATAATGGAAGCAAGGCTAAAGAAAAATCAAGACACGTTCATAGGATTTATCGACCTGTAAAAAACTTTCGACAATATAAAATGGCGCAAGCTCTTCAAGATTCTGAAAAAAAGTAGGGGTAAGCTATAGGGAGAGACGGGTCATATACAATATGTACAGCAACCAAGAGGGAATAATAAGAGTGGACGATCAAGAACGAAGTGCTCGTATTAAGAAAGGAGTAAGACAAGGCTGTAGCCTTTCGCCCCTACTCTTCAATCTGTACATCGAGGAAGCAATGATGGAAATAAAAGTAAGGTTATGGAGTGGAATTAAAATACAAGGTGAAAGGATATCAATGATACGATTTGCTGATGACATTGCTATCCTGAGTGAAAGTGAAGAAGAATTAAATGATCTGCTGAACGGAATGAACAGTCTAATGAGTACACAGTATGGTTTGAGAGTAAATCGGAGAAAGACGAAGGTAATGAGAAGTAGTAAAAATGAGAACAGCGAGAAACTTAACATCAGGATTGATGGTCACGAAGTCAATGAAGTTAAGGAATTCTACTACCTAGGCAGTAAAATAACCAATGACGGACGGAGCAAGGAGGACATCCAAAGCAGACTCGCTATGACAAAAAAGGCATTTCTGGCAAAGAGAAGTCTACTAATATCAAATACCGGCCTTAATTTTAGGAAGAAATTTCTGAGGACGTACGTCTGGAGTACATCATTGTATAGTAGTGAATCATGGACTGTGGGAAAACCGGAACAGAAGAGAATCGAAGCATTTGAGATGTGGTGCTATAGACGAATGTTGAAAATTAGGTGGACTGATAAGGTAAGGAATGAGGAGGTTCTACGCAGAATCGGAGAGGAAAGGAATATGTGGAAAACACTGATAAGGAGAAGGGACAGGATGATAGGACATCTGCTAAGACATGAGGGAATGACTTCCATGGTACTAGAGGGAGCTGTAGAGGGCAAAAACTGTAGAGGAAGACAGAGATTGGAATACGTCAAGCAAATAATTGAGGACGTAGGTTGCAAGTGCTACTCTGAGATGAAGAGGTTAGCACAGGAAAGGAATTCGTGGCGGGCCGCATCAAACCAGTCAGTAGACTGAAGACCCAAAAAAAGTGTAGACGACCTCGTCTTCATCGTGCATATCAACGAGAAGGCTCAAGAGGCAACATGGTAGATGGAACAACGCGGGATCGGTGCAGGCAGCCATATGAACTTCGTCAAATCCTGCACAATGATCACTGAACGGGGACTTCCTCATGAAAGTGCGGCTCCGTTTAGGACGATGGAGACTCTACGCTCTCTAGGAATAGTTTTTACTCGAGACAATCGTCGCACCACGGTGATCAACTATGTCTTCTTCAGAACATGAGGACGGGAGTTCTAAGCCAGTTATTGCGGGCAATGGGCATGTTAAAAAAGGTGCAGTTTATTATCATACATATGCCATACCCCCGTAACACATATCGCAGAAATTTTACCTATCTCTACAGTGATGGCGTCATCGGATCCAAGGGCCCTTCGGTTATTTTGTCAGTACTGGTCACATACTCAATCAAATATTACACACTCACACTCCCTAACTCCTGGTCAGTGTCCATGCACGCTCTATAACTCTTTACGTACGTGCAATCTTGAAGTACAAAATTGTTAAGGCTTTCGTGGCCACTTGTTGACAAACTGCCTATTGGCTTCTGTCTCGGGTTCTTCGGCCGACGTTCATCTAATGATTTTCTGACGTTTCGCGAGCACGAGTGGCTGGCATTGTCAAAGCTTCACCCTCCATTGCCGGTGGTGAACTGAGCCACCGCCGGCAACGGAGGGTGAAGCTTTGACTATGCCAGCCACTCGTGCTGGCGAAACGTCAGAAAAATCATTAGATGAACGTCGGCCGAAGAACCCGAGACAGAAACCAATAGGCAGCCTGTCAATCTTGAAGTTATGGATTCACAGCCTCAAGAGTATCACTGGACTTTTGGTCGACGAACTTGCACCTAATTCATGTCAACCGCCTATCGCCATGGCCCATATTGCATCACGCCTACCACATCAGACTTTTCCTTCTGGAATACAATTATGTCCATGAAGACTTTCGTCGCACTAGGGCTGCCACTACGCGAGACTTTTATCGCCTGTTAATGCGGACTCAGCCCAGGAATTCTGTCGAAGAATGTCACCCAGAGGTTAGGGTGGTCAGTGTGGCGCGCAGTTTATCACCCATACTTCATCACGGGAACAAGCGCCACGTGGTACATAGCCGTTACCGGTAAGCACCCGTCCTGGCAGACAGCCCTCTACGCCTGAGGTGTAATGTGGACGACACAGCCTCTGCGGCGCGGCGGCGGACATATGGCTCCTTCTCCAGCAGATCCTGGTCCTTTATCTCCGTATTTTCCACCATCAAAGATGCATTCGGTCACCTGGATAAAGGGTGTGGCCGTCCTATATCTTTTCAGAAATGGATCCAGGAACGTGATCAATTTTGGGACGTTTTTTACACGACACCACATAATGAGACGACACCTTAAATACCAATCCACTTTTGCTAACTATCCAGGAAGCATTTTTTCGAACCCGCCCCACAGTTGGAAACTCGCGGGTGAGCGGGGTTGACAGGTGAAGCCGTACTCTCATGACCATCAAATTCTCGGCGTTCGCTTCCCAACCGATGTCTTCAAAACGAGCGGTCGGCGATTCGTTTTCGCACACCAGGAGCATCTTTAAGTTTTTTCCTGTTTCCTATGTTAAATATAGATGTTTTCTGTTATTGGTTTTACACTATATAACTAAAAGAGACCCACTCACAGTTATTTCCTTAATTACCTGTATTCCCTAAAAAAAAAAGAAGAAAGAGACGGCTAAGGGGCGGGAAACTCGGTTTCGAGTCCCGGTCGGGCACAAATTCCCTTGTACAGCTGATGAGTGTTCGTATTCGTAACTGCGAATACGTTTCATGTGTTTCATAACGGCTGTAGTCACTAAAGTGTCTGTTCCTTCGGACATACATTCATGTCCGAAGGAACATTCCCTCATTCATCTTAACAACACAGACACTGCGATATCGTATAGCTTTGCTTTATACAGGAACTGTAAAACATCAATGTAATTGAAGAAATGTGGCGTGTATAACGTGTGCGGGATGCTGAGAAAATAACTGCTTCCACTCTGTTATTACGATGATTTTTGCCCCAATACGTGTAAATCATCAACAGTAAAATAATAAAAGTATTTTATATATAGCATAGTATAAAAGCATTTTATATATCAAGTTGTCGTGTACGCCTTAGAATCCCCTCCTGGAAATTTATTTGCAGTCGTAAATCTTTCTTTTATGAAAATATTGATAAATACAATACTGAGGATTATTTCAGTTTATTTGAAGTGTAAGAAACGTAAACGGATTGCAGCTCTGTACTCTTTCCACAGCGCCAACCGCTGCCCACCGAGCGAGGTGGGGCAGTGGTTAGCAGACTGGACTCCCATTTGGGAGGACAGCGGTTCATACCCGCGTCCGGCCACCCAGTTTCAGGTTTCCGTGATGTCCTTAAATCGTTCCAGGCAAATTCCCGGATCGTTTCTCTGAAAGGGCACTGCCCATGTCCTTCCCCATACTTCAAACAATCTGAGCTTGTGCTCCACCTCTAATGACCTCGATGTCGACGGGACGTTAAATCCTGATCTGCCTTCCTCCCCCTTCTTTTTACCAGCTGCTACCTGGAAACTACGCTAACATAAATGGCTCGTGCCTCACCAGACCCAAGCCACCGCGCCAAAAGTGAAAAAGGCTTTTTATACTTTTTATTTGTATTTTATTTTACTTTTTTAGCATTGCTGTCTGTAGCTCCCACCTCTGCCACATTCATTTCTGGCCAAGCCCTGCATATACCATAAACCTAGATAAAATCAGTGATGACGAATAGTCACGATTTTTCCTTCTTAGTTGCAAAGAGAAGTAGCGCAGGTCGTTGGCACCCGGCTCGGAGGTAAGATGGTTACAATCCTGTTGATAGTTGGAATTTTCAGTGCAAGGGAAGGAGAGGTAATGGCGTGAAGTTTCTGATCACCAGTCTTTGCGCCAATATTTTGAATTAAATTCCAAACCTCTACGCAGTGCCTCATGAAGTGAGGAAGTGTGACATTATTGGTGACCGTCAGTTGGATGGGGACGTTAAGACCGGCAGCCTTCTTATCGCTATTCAGGAGACATAGCCTATGTCACGGCACCAATTCTTACCCTCTCCCTTGCCTCATCGTCATCATACGACACAAATATAACACTACCCTGTACACGCACCGATTACACTCACCTACACTCCAAAAATACGTATACAGCAAAACTCTCACATATCAGCAAGTAAAGGGACCAATGTTCGCGTCGGAAGAAAACCCTTTCCGGCAGACTGCTTAATTCACACCGTGGTAAATCCTAGCCAATAATTCTCTACGACATATACATTTTTTTACCATAGTCCTCTAAAAGAGGTACTAATCAGGGGTCCGTAACTTAATTTAACGTATTAGTAACATTATACTGGACTCGTAACAAATTAAACCGTTTTATTGCGAGTTCCACTTGAACAATAGCGTTATTGTCCTGCGCTACAGGAATAACGTTATTGTCGGGTAAAACATTATACAGTGCACCGTTATCGCAGTAAAGAGATGAATGACGATACGTAACGTAACAATATTGGGTAACAGGAAAGGAATAACGGTACTGGAATAATGAAATTATCGGCTGAAACGTTATGTCGTGTAACGTTGTTGTAGTAACGAATAAATTCCGACACATAACGAAATGCAGTGTGGTAACACAAAAGGAATGACTTTACTGGTCTCAACAACGTTACTGTCCTGTGGCACAGGGACAACGGTACTGTACCAATAACTAATAACCAGAGGTTCATAATTTAACAAACGTATTAGTAAAGTTATTTGGGACGTGTAACGAATTAATCCGTTTTGTTATCCGTTAATCCATTTTGCTATGAGTACACTATTGAAAAAATTTCTAGAGACGCATTATCAGAGAATATTTACTGATGAATAGTGTGTACAAACAAAGCACATATCTTCCCGTACTTACGTTATTACGGGAGTGACTAATGGCAAAATCTTTCTAACGTTTGTTCATATTTAGATAACTAGTATTTTAATGAGCCAACGGCCTTGCCACAGTGGTAACACCACTTCCCGTCAGGTCACCGAAGTTAAGCACTGTCGCGCTGGGCTAGCACTTGGATGGGTGACCATCTGGTCTGCCGAGCGTTGTAGGCACGCGAGGTGCACTCAGCCCTTCTGTGGAAAACTGGAGAGCTACTTGATTGAGAAGTAGCTGCTCCGGTCTCGGAAACTGACGAACGGCCGGGAGGCCACGTGCCCCTCCATGTCCGCATTCAGTGACGCCTATGGGCTGAGTATGACACGGCGGGCGGTGTGTACCGTTGGGCCTTCATAGCCTGTTCGGGAGGCGTTTAGTTTAGTTTTTACTATTTTAATGAACTTGAAGTTATTTGCACACGATGTGAAGAACAATTTTAAGGGTAAATTTGGAAAATTTTGCAAGAAAACTTTAGTAAACCGTTTTCAAGGAGATCGACTTAGAGTGTTGTTTTGGAACTATCAGTTTTGGGTCACACCGTCTTGGAAACGGCAAATACGTTTGGAAAATATTAAATAAATAAAAGGTGTTACTGGTTAAATTGATTTACAAAACAAATCCGTCATGCAAGTTATATTCAATATCGAACAAACATCGAAGATTTTTTGCACTTTTTTTTATTGCCTCAAGAACTAACATTGCAATATAAATTGCATCATATCAATCATTTTTGTAATTATTCTCTTTCAATTGCAAAATTTTAAGGGAAAAGTGTGTAGGCTGTGCCTGTATCCTATGTTGTGCAACAAGAGGAAGCAGACTGCCTGCGCCCGCCCCTGCTCTACACGGAAAATTATTTTAAGTGTAATTTTGGTAAATTATTGTCTACTAAATATGTCATGTAAACAAGAGGACTCCCCTTGTGTCATGCATTAGAGTAGTATTTCTGCTAAGAGCATTGCGAGTGACCCACCAACGGGTACTGTAGTAGGAAGGTTTATGTCAGATAAAATTTAAAAACTAAAGGTTACAAAGAACGGACCAACATTTCTTCGCGATGACGTTATAATCTCTAGGGAGAAGGTAGCAAGCAGATGTCTCGCTATAAAGTTGTTAATATATATATACTCCTGGAAATGGAAAAGAACACATTGACACCGGTGTGTCAGACCCACCATACTTGCTCCGGACACTGCGAGAGGGCTGTACAAGCAATGATCACACGCACAGCACAGCGGACACACCAGGAACCACGGTGTTGGCCGTCGAATGGCGCTAGCTGCGCAGCATTTGTGCACCGCCGCCGTCACTGTCAGCCAGTTTGCCGTGGCATACGGAGCTCCATCGCAGTCTTTAACACTGGTAGCATGCCGCGACAGCATGGACGTGAACCGTATGTGCAGTTGACGGACTTTGAGCGAGGGCGTATAGTGGGCATGCGGGAGGCCGGGTGGACGTACCGCCGAATTGCTCAACACGTGGGGCGTGAGGTCTCCATAGTACATCGATGTTGTCGCCAGTGGTCGGCGGAAGGTGCACGTGCCCGTCAACCTGGGACCGGACCGCAGCGACGCACAGATGCACGCCAAGACCGTAGGATCCTACGCAGTGCCGCAGGGGACCGCACCGCCACTTCCCGACAAATTAGGGACACTGTTGCTCCTGGGGTATCGGCGAGGACCATTCCCAACCGTCTACTTGAAGCTGGGCTACGGTCCCGCACACCATTAGGCCGTCTTCCGCTCACGCCTCAACATCGTGCAGCCCGCCTCCAGTGGTGTCGCGACAGGCGTGAATGGAGGGACGAATGGAGACGTGTCGCCTTCAGCGATGAGAGTCGCTTCTGCCATGGTGCCAATGATGGTCGTATGCGTGTTTGGCGCCGTGCAGGTGAGCGCCACAATCAGGACTGCATACGACCGAGGCACACAGGGCCAACACCCGGCATCATGGTGTGGGGAGCGATCTCCTACACTGGCCGTACACCTCTGGTGATCGTCGAGGGGACACTGAATAGTGCACGGTACATCCAAACCGTCATCGAACCCATCGTTCTACCATTCCTAGACCGGCAACGGAACTTGTTGTTCCAGCAGGACAATGCACGTCCACATGTGGAAGTGGAAATGGCATGGCAAGCCGTTCCACAGGACTACATCCAGCATCTCTACGATCGTCTCCATGGGAGAATAGCAGCCTGCATTGCTGCGAAAGGTGGATATACACTGTACTAGTGCCGACATTGTGCATGCTCTGTTGCCTGTGTCTATGTGCCTGTGGTTCTGTCAGTGTGATCATGTGATGTATCTGACCCCAGGAATGTGTCAATAAAGTTTCCCCTTCCTGGGACAATGAATTCACGGTGTTCTTATTTCAATTTCCAGGAGTATATATATGGTGGTCCATTGATCGTGACCGGGCCAAATATCTCACGAAATAAGCGTCAAACGAAAAAACTACAAAGAACGAAACTTGTCTAGCTTGAAGAGGGAAACCAGATGGCGCTATGGTTGGGCCGGTAGATGACGCTGCCATGGGTCAAACGGATATCAACTGCGTTTTTTTAAAAATAGGAACCCCCCATTTTTTATTACATATTCGTGTAGTACGTAAAGAAATATGAATGTTTTAGTCACGAAATGACATATGTTAAAAATAGCAAAGACTGACGTTTCCCGTGGTCGAAAATATATCATACACTCACATGTCATTGCAGAAAAAGCAAAAAATGTAAAAATGTTTAATAGCTGGTTAAATATTCATCCTGCGGTCATCTCCGGCGGTAATTCGATTGAATACCGGCCTTTGATTGTGCCGTTGCGGTGCCAATCGAAGCGATAAGTGTTGCAGGTTCCAGCCAGCCAGCCATCCAGTCCGTCGACGTGTAGCAGTCCAGCCAGCATTGGTCCCCGCCAGCAGCCAGCAGCGGTCCCCGGAAGGAGCGGTCCCCGCTAGCGCCGGTTCCCGCCAGCAGTGGTCCCCGCCAGCAGCTCGCCAGCGCCGGTTCCCGCCAGCGCCGGTCCCCGCCAGCCCTCGTCGCAGCCAGCAGCCAGCAGTGGTTCTAGCTGCCTACATCAGCAGCAGCGGAGGCGTCCCCACCGGCCAGCCAGCCGGGTCGCCCCATCCGCCAGCGACAGCACAGTGGGGCTTCGGCCCCAGTCTCCTTCGTCCATCGTCGTTCTCCGTCACCTTCTACTCTGTGTCTCTCGTCACCCTGCCCGTCTCTCGTTTGTTTCCTTGTCTTGTCCTGTTTTTTTTTCCTCTCATCATAATGTCAAACTCCACCACCTCTTCTACAGCCACGCCATCATATACACCTCCCCCTCAGCCGCTGCCACCACTACCACATGGTGTGCCGCATCACTCCCCCCTCAGTCCATCCCCCCACTACTCACTCTCCCATCTCCCTCCCTATTTGTCTCCCCATCCCCGGCTCCTCCCTCCCGTGCCTCCTCTGATCCCTTCCCTCCCTCTGCTCCTTCCGTTTCTGCGGCCCCCGCTAAGGTGGTTGCCTGGAGAGCTACGGCTCACGCTCAACTCTCGCCTTCGCCCTCATCGTCGTCATCTTCACCATCGCCATCGCCATCGCCCTCACCATCTCCAGCACCGACTCCAGCACCGGGACCTGTCACTCCCCGCCACATTCCAGTCATTCCCATCCGCCACACCTCCTCCGCCGCCGTCAAGCGCCCCAGTTGCACCCCTGCCTCCTCTACTCCCAAAAAGGCTCCGCCTTGTCCACCTTCCCCAACCCGTGATGTGATGCCATGGATGTCTCCCCGCCTGCCCCCCTCCTCCTCCTCCTCCTCCTCCACCCCCTCCTCCTACCGCTACCTCCTCTACCGTCCTGATCCCTCCTCTCTTGAAGCCCGGAACCTCACCCTCTTTCTTCGCCAGAATTTTCCTGGTGCCCCCATCTCCCTCCTCACTCCTCGCCATGAGTGATTCGGTGCTCATCTCCTCCCCAACCCTACCCTCCACACAGACCACCTTTTCCGCATCCCTGTCACCCGCTTTGGCCCTAATGCCTCCCTCACCCTTGCTCCTTCCCCGTCTCCCTCCCGCCAACCCCAACCCCCGCATTGCCCGCCGTCCCTCACCGCCGTGATCACTCGGCTTAGTCCGGCGATCACGGAGGAGGAGGTGTTGGCGGAGCTCAAGGCGCATCCCCATCTGGAGGTGCATGTGGTTCGCCGCATCCATAACTCCGCCGGCCCCACCCGCCTTATGCGGGTCTTTTCCGAACACGCCCTCTCCATCTACCATCTCCTGAAGGAGGGTGCCCTTCTCTTTCACCGCCACTACCAAGTTGACCCTTCCCGTTCCTCTCCTCAGTCCTTCCACTGCCAGAGGTGCTTGCGGTATAATGCGCACCATACATCAGAGCGCCATGAGGCCTCCACCTGCCCACACTGTAGGCAAGCTCATTTTCTCAGGCAGTGCCCCAATCTCCAGTCCCCCCTTCTGTAATACCTGTAACCTCCCTCACCCCACTTACTCCCAGAAATGTAAAGCCTGACCCCCTCCTACCACTCCTGAGCTCACTGTTCTTGTCCGCCCTCTGGACGCCCCCACCCCTCCCGGCAATTCCCTTCGTCCACCCCCTACCGCTGAGGATATCATAGATTCCTCACCTTCAGAATGTTCATTCTTTTCAGCGCTCCCACACCCTCCAACAGGTATCCCTCGCCGTCCATTCCGTTTTCCACCCGAAAATGTACGCCACCTACTCCAACAACCAGGCCCATTTCACCTTCTCCCGTATTGACACCCTTGTCTAAATCCCTGTCATGGCGTGACAGCACCGTGTCCTTTTCAACAACATCCGCTCCCTTCCTGCCAACAAGAACCTCTTCCTGCACACCCTTGCCACCCCCCATGTGGACGCCTTCCTCCTCAATGAAACCTTCCTCCAACCCCACCACACCGTCCACACTTCGCCATACCTCCTTCACCATTCTGATAATCCCCTCCCGATTGCGCGTGGCGGAGTTGCCATTGGTCACCACCGCCAGATCCCTGTTCGGCTCCAACCTCTCCTTCCAGAGCCCACCGAACACCTGATCCTTAGTCTCTTCTTCCCCAGCCTTACCGTTACTTGCGCCACCATCTATGTCCGCCCTAATGCCCCTATTCCCTTCAACTGCCTCTCCCACATTGACCGTACCTTCTTCTCCTACATGATCGCCGCCGACCTCAACATCCACAGTCGTTCCGCCGCCCAGTTACGGCTGTGGCATCTGTTCCTCTCCTCCCTTCAAGGCGACCTCATCCCCATCGCCCAGTACACCCGTCCTGAATCCAACTCCACTCCTGATGTTGTCCTTTCATCCGACAACCTCCTTGGCCGCATAACGCTGGATGTCCTGGAGCCTATTGGTAGCGACCATCTCCCTGTCTTCCTCACCGTTTCAGACGGTCGTCGCCCCCGCCCCAACCCTCGTCATGACCCTCCCCCAGTGTACGTCCATGACTATTCCTGTGCCGACTGGAATGCCTACCGGGATACCCTCTCCACCCAGGTCGATAGCCACCCCTTCACCTACTGCCACCCTGACGATGTAACCCATGCCACCTCCTTTCTCCAGCAGACCTTGTCTGAGGCCGTGGAGGCCCACGTCCCTACTGTCGCTATCCACTCCCACCGTCCTACCTTACCCCCACAGGCCATCCTCCTCCTCCATGAATCCCACCGTCTCTATCGTGCCTTCTTCCACACGCGTGACCTGGACACACTACGATGCCACCGGCAACTCCAGCGACACATTCGTAATTTTCTCGCGGCCAAGGAACGCTGGGACTGGCGACAGACATGCACCCATTTCACTGCTACCCTGCCTATCAACTCGTCCAAGTTCTGGTCAGCCTTACGTCGCCTTACCGGAACTAAACCCTCCCCCTACTATCCTCTTCTCCATGATGATCACCCCTTCCCTGACACCCTTAGTAAGGCCAATCACTTTGCCTCCTAACTGTCCGATGTCTTTTCCCCAGTTCGATTACTCCCTGGCTTTCGGCCGTCCTTCTCTTCCGACGACCTTCTCCTTCACCTTGAAACGTCCGCTTTAAACAATTATACATGACTGTGCTTAAACTGACACACAATATTTTTTGCGCAACGCAATCTGACTTTCAAAATCTCTACAAAAGAATGGCCCTGACTAAATTAACCTATACGTTCACAAATCACTTACCTCACAAAAATCTTAGTTACTCGAACTACTGCAATACAGCGAACGCCACTACTGCCAGCCAAATAAAAGATTCAAACTACTGAAGGCACTAACTACTGATAGGCATAGTTAGCAAATGAAAGATTTTGATAGAGAACAAACAATGTATTTACCTCAATAGTGGTCAAAAGTGATAATATATATAGCAGTTCATGACATCCAGTCTTACAAATTTCAAAACTCCGCCATTTCTCTCCCCACATCCACCACTGCTGGCGGCTCACCTCCAACTATGCAACGCTACGCGCCGCTAACAGCCAACTGCCCAACGCTACAATGGCGAGTATTACAACAATTCCAACCAGGTACGGACTGCACACAGCACAGCCAGAGATTTTCATACAGAGGTGGTGTTACAAATAAAAAAAAACCTAAACAGCCTACTTACATAGGCCCCACGCACCCCACAAAAAATTTTACAAACTGTTTTGGGCACTAGCCAATACAGATTTGAAAAAAATTTTCATAATTATAATTACAATAACAAAGAAATCAAATGCACACACTTATTGATACAATGTTGGTCAATAGCTAAAATTTTCTCACAGTCCATAAAGACAGTCCTGATCATTCATCACAGTAAAATAGCAGTGTTTTTCTCAAAGTCTAAGCAGTAAAAGAAAATGCACACGGAAGTAGTGGATTTCCATGCAGTCTTGAAGTAGTGTTGTCCTTCCAACGGAAAGACAGTGCTGACTCTTGACATGCAGACGGGTAATGGGCCACAACAGAGCAAACCCACAGCAGAGTCAGTCGAAGTTTTGAAGAATATTGGTAGGTTGGTCATCACAGAGCAGACCCACTGTAGCCCTGGTAGAGATTATGTTATTGGTGGGCCACCAGAGGTGCAGACCCACTGCAGTCCTTGTAGAAATAATGGTATTGGTGGGTCATCAAAGGTGCTGACCCACTGCAGTCCTTGTAGAAATAATGGTATTGGTGGGTCATAAAAGGTGCAGACCCACTGTAGTCCTTGTAGAGACGGCCAGCAGCCATCTGTTGCAACTGTGCAGGTGCACAATCACCATCGAAGAGTCTTGCAGAGAATATAGCAAGTCCATAAACCACCACTTGTCCACTCCCAAAGAATTTGTTTGAAATGTCCTTAGAACCAGCAATGCTGTTATCCAGTCCCTTGCTGAATTATTAACACACGTGCAAACATTATCAGTCCCTACTTCTCACATATTGTCCATATACTATGACCAACAGAAACGTGTGCAGTGAAATGTAACATACAAGTTACTTAATTCGATGCAATGGTATCAATTACAATTTTATAACATAAGAATACAATAACAAAGGTACAAAATACATCATTAAAACATTATTATACAGATAACATTTGTAGTAATAGGCTCTTTACAAAAGAATAGAAATAAACATGTACATCAGTGTTACAGGAATTATGACATAAGTAAATACATAAAAGATCAGAATAACTTTTGAAACATCAACTTTACACATGAGCATTAAAACAAAACAGAACGAATAATGGCTAAACATCTTTACGAAGTAAATAACATATTATTAATGCAAATTATATTTGAGGATGACAGTATTTCTTATCATAGTGAATGTAGCTTAGTATTAGAAGAGAAAAAATTTTATGAAACAGTACACAGAGACAGGAAGAAAACAAATACACAAGGGTACACAAACACATAGTGGGGTAACACAAAAGGAAAGGACAGGGTTTGTTTTCAGTGTAACATTTGGTACTGCAGCCCAACCCAAAACTTCATTCTATAGATCGTCTGTCTTATTTCAACATTTGCTCCAGCCAAAAAAAATCCTATTCAAGCATGCTTTCTGTATTTATATATTCACATGTTTCTTAACTCATTATTTATTTTCCATCATCTTACCTCATCATTTATTTCCAAGGAAATCCTACCTAAACCTGTTGTCCCTAAACCCTACTTTTTTTGTTCCTATCCTCTTTCAAAATACTTTTTTGGCCAAACCATTTTCTTATAGCTTCTCAATGCATTCCTTCCAATTCATCGCAACTCATTCTTTTATATAGTCTCCCCCCTCGTAAGCTAACTTAAATCTACTGAGCTCAGATGCTTAACTAAGGGACGAGGCAATGCAGCGGCACAAAACAATTAATACAAACAGCAATGACAAAAAATGCAAGTAAGCAAAGCAAGCAGCAATAAATGTAATAACTTATATCTAAACATGACAAACCCACAAGCAGAAAAAATAGTACACTAAAGACAACAACACAGATAAGGGAAATGTATATTCACATCTTAATGTCTATATAATTAAAGTGGTGCACCACAAAAACTTATTCTATGAAATAAACTACCAAGTACTTGAAAAGAAAATTATGTACGCAGTTCCTATGAAGGGAAATGTCTTATTGTGCTCCCTCATTTTTTTTGGAAGTATATCACACTATTATTATAATATACTGGATCTGTAGACAGAAAATATTTATATTAGTACATCTATAAAATTTCATTTTAACCAATCCTGCAGTGCAGCTAGAAACTAGATATTGAACAAAATAGACAAAGCAAGGCGTGAAACGTCATTCACTAGCCATATGGCGTTTCATAGTGCAGCAAACAATCTTTCAACTAGCAAGACAATAGCCGTGAAATATTTCTCATCGTTTCATTAGGCATTTTAGTAAATATCATAAATTAAGAGCTCCACAGTATAATCATATGTTTTCAAGTTTGAGTGTGTCGTATTTACGATGCTTTCTACAAAGAAATATCAATAGCGAGGATAATGTCCTTTTTTTCTCCACCTGTGAATCTGAAAGGCACACACACTAATGGCTTTTTTCGAGGCGATTGTCGCGCAGCTGGGTGCCCACGACGCATTACGTGAAGGTGGTCACTTAACTGTCTTACCGAAATATTTACGACACCAGTTTGCACTACAGTGACAGTCTCATATAAAAATTTTCACAGGTTGAGAATTTGCGTTACAAATGTGTAGAAAATAAAATCCTGTAAATATAACAGTGTCCAAAAAATTTTCGCCAGCATAGTGATATATTCACGCATATCCACACATTTCATAACTCTTAAAGTACGATTCTCGGTTTCCAATATACTTTTTCACAAACCAGAGTCCCTAACCACTACTTATTATTCCTTGCTTTATTACACATATACATATTCCTAGACACTTCTTCAATATTTCATCATAATAAATACGTAGCATAATCAAGTTCCTCATATAGCATCAGCTTACTGATCATAAACATACCGCAACAGCGTAATACTTATCGTCATCATAACAGCATAAAACCTCAGCCAAATCTCAAAATCGTCGTAGCTTCCTCCAATAATTTCAAAACCTAAAAGAAATTCTCTGCTCATGTCAAAAGTGTCATCTATCTCAAACGTACTTTAAAAATCATGATCCTATACCAAATACATCATTCAAAGCTCTCATAGTATCACAATGGTTCCGAAAAATATGAAGGGTTCACACTGCACAGACAAAATACAATTTCATAAGTGTAAAGTTATCCAGCTGTGTAATTGCGTAAACATCTGTCACTGACGTAGTGAAAAAAAATATTTGTCTCTCTCAGTTAAATAATCAGATATCTGTGTAATTTATGTGTTAGAGAAATATGGTACCGATGTGTAAAGTTGTATAAGCAAATACCATGTTAGCTAGGGCTCTTTGTGCTTGCCAAACACACGGTACACAAAGCAGGCTTGTACCCCCCTGAGGATTAATGTAATTGTACCCTCAGATGTTACAGATTACAACAATGGAATGAAATATATCACGGAAAACCTTTGTATCATTGTAATTCAAAAATCTCTAAAAATAAATGTTTTAAGTACAAAATTAATCACTCAAATACGTGTACTGTAGCGCTAAACTGTGCGTCTTGTTGTAGGATAATCTCTGTGGAAGTGTCGTAGTTATCGTCCTCCGAAAGCTAAGTTCTGCAGAAGTCAATGTACTTACCTCATGATAAACAAAAGTGAAATGCTTTGCGTATAGATATCTTAGTTATTAAGCTTATTGCAGTGATGAAGAAAGTACTGTGCTGTAACGTGTTGTTGTGCTACAGAAAAGGCTGTCTCATTGTAGCTGTACCACAAACGATACTACTAAAACATGTTATAATTTCCAGAATAATTCAGAAAAACTGTGCAGATATAAAACAGATACACCGCAAAAGCAACATTGTAAATTGTCACTCATTGGTAGCGTCGTTATAAAATCGTATACTTGTCACATAAACTAACCACTGTGTCATCTGGTGTCTCACAGAAAGTACTTTAAATCCAGAATGTAGTTTCAAGTAAACCAAAATGTTGCATTAAAATCTCATTAGCAGTACTTGGTAAATGTTCTAAGTATGTGAGCCTTGTAGTCGTTACGTAATCGTGCAACTAACAAGCAAGAATGTACACACACAATAACACTGTGTCGTCTGTTCACTATAACAATGCACTCGTAAATACTGTCTATATATGTTCCCTAGGTTCTAGACTGGACAGTGAACTTCAAAACATTGTTGCAAGTTAACAGTTTCTAAGTCTGACAAAGCATACTAGTAATGTATAGTGAAAAATTTTATAGCAACGACTAAGTTAAAAAAACAGATTATCTCTCAATAAGAGGTTTTACCTGTTAAATGTGGTGCAATCTTTTACCTTTTCTAGTGCGCAGAGTTTCAACTTCGAAGCAATTATCATGTTGTATACGTCGGTAAGGAATGCTAAAATTTGCTCAAGGCTAGCGTCTATGTTATTTTTCGCTGAGCCAGCCGGCGCACGTGGCTGCCTGCGGTGCGAGTCATTGTCTATCTCTTTGTTGGCGCGCGTCGTTATTGGGATTAGGAGACCTAACTTCTACAAATTCACCTTGTCGAGAGGGCCCTGCCCTGTAGGAATCCCGCCAGTTCTGATAAAATTCAGGTGTGTCGTTATGATTATATCGTCTGTCGTCATGTCAGTAGTTCCTGTAGTTTCTTTCTTGTCGGTTAAGTGGTGGAGAAATTCTCCCTGAATTATCACTGCACGGTGGACCGTTGCGTCTGAAGTTATTGTGTCTGCCGTGATAATAATAGTTCTGGTTGCCATATTGTCTGTTTCTATGGTAATCTCTGTCGTATTCATTACTACGGAAATTCGATCTCTGTAACTATTATTACTCTGCCAGTGGTTGTCATATGGGTGGTGTCTGTTTTGGTCACGATTTGAGTTGTAAGAATAGACTTGTCGTGTCCAGTTATTGTTTCTGTCGTCACGGAATTGTGACTTATGTGACCTGTAGTGATTGTTTTCCTGTTTTCGCATCCCGCTACTGTCTATGTCAATTTCTAATTCTTGTAAGAGTCCATGAAAGGCTTCAATGTCATCTTTGCAACGTCCCGCCAAAATAATATGTCGTAAATGTTCAGGCAATTTCATTAAGCAAATGCGGATGAGTTCTGAAGGGCTGTATGGGTTTGAAAGGTATTGATTCTTATGAAACATGTCTTCAAAATATTTCATAAGACTGGAAAATTCAGATTGTTCGAAACGTTTCATCATTATGATGCTATGTTTAACTCGGTCTTGAGTAGCTTGAGACCAATATGCTGAGAGGAAGGCATGAGAAAATTCTCCTTCACTGTGACAATCGTGAATGACCGATCGCATTCTTACAGCTGGTTCATTCTCTAAGTAGCCACACATAAATTCTAATCTGTGTTCTAATGACCAGTTGGGAGGAAAACAATGAGAGAATTGATGAAGCCACGCTTGTGGATAAATGTCGTAGCCAGAATTCTTAAATGTTTTGAATTTACGTGTAGTAATGAACAGCTTATAGTCAAAATCATCATGTCGGCGAGTCGCATGTCGGTCATTATTACGTCGTTTCGGCGGTTCCATCTCAAAATTCGGTGTACCTTGCCAATTTCATTCATAATTTCCGAAGTGCCCTGTGTTATTATTTTGTGGCTGTTCCGTATTTCTATGTCCCTCTTCCCATATTGGAGCGCGAGTGTCCTCTGAAATACGTAATTCTTGTATTACTTGTGCCAACTGATCTTGTACTTCCCGGATTTCTCTTTTGTACTGTGTATTGATTTGATTTAGATTTTGTTCGAAGTTTCTAATTTCTTCATACTCTTCTGTGGCATTAAAGACTACCGGTTTTGTGTCATTCAGATTATCATCTACCTTCGTAGATAAATTATTTAGCTGATCCGAAAGTTCGACTACTTTCTCTGATAACGAACTAATTTCCTCCATGTGTCTTTCTGAACCAATTTTCAGAGTATCTACTGTGTCCTTTAAGTTTTCATTAGTTTTTGCAAGTTGCGTAACCTAATCGGTAGATGCAACTGAGTCAATTTTAGCCCTCAAGGTCTCGTGATTTTCGTGAACAGTAGTTTGCAGTTCCTTGGTGGCTGCTCCGTGATTCTGTAATGCATTTTCATGCCGCGAAAAAATAGGTTGAAAATGCTCGCAAATTTGTGTTTTTACGTCATTACAGACTTTTTGACATTGCGATTCAATGTTATGTAACTCAGTAGTTAAATCTTCACGTGTTTGTTCAAGCGTGGTGTCTAACTTCCGAAGATTTTGTTCCATTGTGTCTAACTTTTGAAGATTTTGTTCCATTGTGTCTAACTTTTGAAGCTTTTGCTGTATTTGTCTCTGATTTTGTTCCATTGTGTCTAACGTTTAAAGATTTTACTGTGTTTGTCTCTGATTTTGTCCCATTGTGTCTAACTTTTGAAGCTTTTGTCCCATTTGTTGCATTAATTGTAATAACAATGCACTGGTGTCTGAAACATGATCCTCAGTGCTTTTCGGCAGCGAATTTGCACCGGCAACATTCACATTTTGACAAGCGGAAAATGTGTCTTGACTCATCTGAGAAAACCGTGAGAACCCAAAACCTGAGTCTACAGTATTTGCAATATTGTGTTCTGTCATTCCCGATTCCTGAGGCGAGCTGTTTCCGACCGATCGATCGATAATGCTTCCCTGTTCACTACCTGTTCCACTGTCTACACCATTATTTGACGCCCGCTCCATTTCCCTATGCACAATTACCAAATTGCTACTTAGAATGTCTGTTAATTCACTACACAGTGGTGCTGATAAGCTACGCTCGTCGTCACTATTATTTCTCAGTTTACTTTGGAGCCTAGTGTTACGTTTTTCACACGCCATTATTGTCACAATATTTCACACGACAACACAGAAAAGAACAATTTGAAGAGCAAAAATAAGAGAACACATTAACATAGCACTGAAAATAATATGTAGTTAATTGCAAGCGCAGCTGCGAAATACTTGGTGCAAATCTATATGCATGCCACAACTGTTTTACTGTACAACAATGAAAGACTGCAACTACAAAGGAAATTCTCTATATAATTACGCACTAGCAATAAACAAATTCTACACTAATTACACAAACTACAAGAAAAAATCAGAAGACTCCAGTGAGGTATCCTCGTCTAAGGGTCGACATATGAAACGTCCCCTTTAAACAATTATACATGACTGTGCTTAAACTGACACACAATATTTTTAGCGCAACGCAATCTGACTTTCAAAATCTCTACAAAAGAATGGCCCTGACTAAATTAACCTATACGTTTCACAAATCACTTACCTCACAAAAATCTTAGTTACTCGAACTACTGCAATACAGCGAACGCCACTACTGTCAGCCAAATAAAAGATTCAAACTACTGAAGGCACTAACTACTGATAGGCATAGTTAGCAAATGAAAGATTTTGATAGAGAACAAACAATGTATTTACCTCAATAGTGGTCAAAAGTGATAATATATATAGCAGTTCATGACATCCAGTCTTACAAATTTCAAAACTCCGCCATTTTTCTCCCCACATCCACCACTGCTGGCGGCTCACCTCCAACTGCGCAACGCTACGCGCCGCTAACAGCCAACTGCCCAACTCTACAATGGCGAGTATTACAACAATGCCAACCAGGTACAGACTGCACACAGCACAGCCAGTGATTTTCATACAGAGGTGGTGTTACAAATAAAAAAAACCTAAACAGTCTACTTACAACCTCACTCATCTCCTTTCCGACCAGCTTAATTCCCGTCGCTCCGCTATCTTCCTCTCCCTGGACCTCGAACGAGCTTATGATGCGTATGGCATTCCAGTCTCCTCTTCAAGCTCCAAACTTTTGCCCTTCCCATTAACTACGTCCATCTAATCGGCTCCTTTCTCTCCCACCGTCCTTCCTACGTCACCATCCATAACACGGACTCCTACACCTTTTTCCCTCCGCCGGTGTGCCCCAAGGCTCCGTCCTCTCCCCCCTTCTGTACCTTTTGTATACAGCGGCCATGCCGCCGCCGTCACCCTCCGTCCACCTTCTCCAGTTTGCCGATGACACCGCCTTCCTTGCCCTTGCCCCCACCCTGCAGCGCTCCCAACACCTTCTCCAATCCCATCTTGACCAGTTCACCGCTTGGTGCAACCATTGGTTGCTCAAGGTCAATCCCTCCAAAACCCAGGCGATCTTTGTAGGCAAAACCACCTCTTCCTTCCGCCTCCTTGATTTCTATCTCACCATCAATGGCCGTCCTATCGCCCTCACTCCCACCCTCAAGTACCTTCGCGTCACCCTCGACCGTCGCCTCTCCTGGACCCCCCATCTCCGGACAATCCAAGCCAAGGCACACTCGCGACTCCGTCTCCTCAAGCTCCTTTCGGGCCGTTCGTGGGGTGTGGACCCCTCTACCCTCCTCCACACCTATAAATCCCTCGTCCGCCTATCCTTTGCTATGCCCATCCGGCCTTATTCTCCGACCCCCCTACCTTTTATAAATCCCTTCAAATCCTTGAACGCCATGCTCTCCGCCTCGCCTATCACATCCGTCTCCCCTCCCCTACGCAGATCCTGTACGATCTCATTCCTTTCCCCCACCTCCTCCTTTTCCTTGAAAGGATACGGATCCTTTACACCTCCTGCAAACTCGACCCTCTTCACCCGCTTGTCTCGCCCATCCTCTCCCACCCCCACCGCGCCTGTATTCCCACATCCCACCCGGTCTCCATCTCTTCACCCTCCTTACCCTCTCCCAAGGTGGCTTCCGCCAGCTCCCCCTCCCTGATGATGTCCTCCTCCCCTCCATCTACCCCTCCTATCAACTTTGATCCTCCCCGCCCCCACTTCCTGTGTCCTCTCCTCCTGGCACCCTCCCTCCCTTCTCTTTCCTTTTCCCCCGTCCCCTTCCTCCAGCCCTCTTCCCCTGGGCTTCCCCCCTTCTCTCCTCCCCCTCTCTCCCCTGCCCATGGCATCGTTTCTCCCCTCTCCTTCTCCCTCTCCCTCTTCCACCCCTCCCCCCTCCTCCTCTCTTGGCAGGTCCCCGGACTCGTACACGGCTAGTGAACATCCGCGCGCCGGAGATCATCGCCATCAATGTCTCGTGTGTGTGCCTTCGTTTGTGTTTTGCGTTCTTCGCCGTCACGCAACCACTCTTCACGTGTGCCGTCGCCGACATCTATGTTACGTGCGCCGTGTCAACTAGTGCTAGTGATATTTCTCGTCCAGCGTGACCGGCTCCATGTTTTTTGTTTTTTAGTGTCTACTATTTTTGCTCGCCGTTTTGATTGTTTTTCTCTGTGCCTCCTATATTTACTACTTTTTGTCAAACTCAAGGCTGAAGAGCGGCGCACTCTGGTGCTGACAGCCCGCCTTGTATAAGGTGATAAAAATAACAATAAAGGAAAAAAAATCATCCTATGGAAAAGTTATAAGAATAAAAATTGGGTATTCTTGAATGATGAACAACTTTTGTTACTAATTTCTTTTTTTACAGCATATGTTCTAAACATCACAACACAAGGTTTAGAAAATTGTCTAAATACATTGTTACTTGTAAAATAATTTAATTTATTGTTTCCATCATTTTTATCTAACCTTGTATACGTTGGAAGTTTTTTAAATAGAAAATGTTATATGTATTTTTTAAAAGAGCTCTCTGAAATCGTCTATACTATAGGTAATGTCAGTTCTGTTGTTTTCTGTAGGTTCTGCAAAGGAAAATATGCAAAGTTTAGTGTTTCTTTAACTGTCCAGAATTTTTATTTTTTGTTTCTATGGTGATAGTATTCCAAAAAAGAAAAAATGATACCTGTGTCTTTTCAGGGCTGCCGTGAATTCTGCAACCATTCCCCCACTCATTCCGGAGATTGCTGTCGCGGTACGAGCAAAACTAATCCAGGAATTCAAGTGCAGACAGGTCTTTTCAAACATCGACGCAACGCCAGAAAACCATCGACATGTTTTAGGAGTAAACGTGCAGTACATCAAGGACGGGAAGATTGTAGTTAGGACCCTGGGAGTCGCCGAACTGTTCGAAAAACACTCAGGGGGCCAACCTCAAGATGGAAATTCTTCTGTTGCTGGATTGCTTCGAAGTTCTTCTCGAAAACGTAGTGAGTCTCACAGCAGACAACGGGACTAATATGCTCAAGGTCATTCGACTTTTGCGTGAAGACATTTCTACGTTGGAAGACTGGGATGAAGACTGTTCATTGCCTGAGTGTGCAGTTGGCTGTTGACGACGGAATCGCTGTAACTCCGTCCTTTGCATGGGATGGCCTCATCGATCAAGTTCGCTCTTTAGCAAAGCATCTTCGTACTCTAGCGGTCGCCCGCATCATACGAAGACAGCAACAAGCTCTACCCACGCTATATATCAGAACTAGATGGGGTTCGTTTTACGATATGATGACGTCGGTGAAGAGGATTACAACTTTTATTCGCGATTTTTTTACAGACAAAGATGAGGAGAGTACAATGTTAGCGATACCGATTGAGACCTTCTCGACAACATCATATCCGCGTTCGAGCCCATCAGAGCCCCAATAACCGCCTTGCAAGGGGAAGGGTTGCTCTTTGGAGATTTTATGCGTTTTGGCTAAAGTGCAAACTTCGACTTGACAACATGCCCGGCAGCGATCTCGCGAAGAACGTGAAAATAGCAATGGGCAATAGAGAACGTGCGAAAATTTATAAAAGTGGTGAACTGAGATATACGGCATTGTTAGATTACTGGGGTTTCAAATCGGCCCCCTTAATAAATCCCCGCTATTTTTCGTCCACATCCATGCCCGAGGCAGGATTCGAACCTGCGACCGTAGCAGCAGCGCGGATCCGGACTGAAGCGCCTACACAGAACCGCTCGGTCACAGCGGCCGGCGATTACATGGAAGCTGCTATTTGTTACTTATATAAAACATGGTTATTGATACCGAAATTGGCAAGGAAGAAGTGCGACATGGTCCTGCAGTGGATGATGAATCCGATGAAAAGAATGACGAACTTCAGCGACTACTGGCGGAGAAGAATGCCCAGCGATACAGAGCTCCGAGCTAGAGTAACCGAGCGGCTTTATGTATTAACACAAAACTCAGCAGTTATTTCGAAGGTACGAAGCAACTCAAGAAGAGAGCAAATGTCCTCCAACGTTTAGTACAGCCAGAATTGCATGCACTTAATTGTATCGTTCTCGCTATCCCAGCAACATAGGTGAGCGTGGAACGCTCTTCTCGTCTCTGTGATACATGCTGATCCCACTGAGGTATAAACTTGGCGAAGAATACGTGAACAAAGATATTTTTTCCCCAACAGTAAAAAGGATATTGTGCTGGAAATCTCCCTCGATCTCCATCGCCATTAACTACATCAGTTTTTTTTTTCATCTAGGGAAAACCAATGTTCTTCTCTGTTTTCCCATTTGGAACCTGAGTCGTCGATGATGGAGACAACTACCGATGATACCAGCACCTAAGTTAAGCCACATTTGTTGCTATTTTGTATTAAGTGCCAATGTGTTGGCAATATAAATTCGTGTTTCAGCACGAAATGTTTATTGTGTTATTCATTGACAAATGTGTGTCATTTTATGTTCCATACTTTGAAAACCATGAAGTATCCTCTCATTGCCCAGACTTCCAAAAATCTAACAAAAAGAACAAGTGGTGCACATACTTTCTCTTATGGCACTATTGGGAGTGAATAGTAGCAAATTCTTTCAACTTTGTGTAAATTTTCACTACGCCAATATTTCAAACAACCTGAAACTTACGTATGACCGTAACTATTCGTAGAGTAGATTTTTAAAATCTCAAAAGAGAATAAGAGTTTTCTAGGAAATCGACTTAGAGTAATTTTTTGAGAGTATCAGTTTTAGGCTCAATGTATTTTGGGAACAGTAAATAATTTTGAAACACGTGGTAGAGGAACAACTCACATACTTTCACTTTTCTACATACGAATTATACAGGGTGTTTCAAAAATGACCGGTATATTTGAAACAGCAATACAAACTAAACGAGCAGCGGTAGAAATACACCGTTTGTTGCAATATGCTTGGGACAACAGAAATTACAGTAGTTACAATTTTCAACAACAGATGGCGCTGCAAGTGATGTGAAAGATATAGAAGACAACGCAATCTGTGGGTGCGCCATTCTGTACGTCGTCTTTCTGCTGTAAGCGTGTGCTGTTCACAACGTGCAAGTGTGCTGTGGACAACATGGTTTATTCCTTAGAACAGAAGATTTTTCTGGTGTTGGAATTCCACCGCCTAGAACACAGTGTTGTTGCAACAAGACGAAGTTTTCAACGGAGGTTTAATGTAACCAAAGGACCGAGAAGCGATACAATAAAGGATCTGTTTGAAAAATTTCAACGGGCTTGGAATGTGACGGATGAACGTGCTGGAAAGGTAGGGCGACCGCGTACAGCAACCACAGAGGGCAACGCGCAGCTAGTGCAGCAGGTGATCCAACAGCGGCCTCGGGTTTCCGTTCGCCGTGTTGCAGCTGCGGTCCAAATGACGCCAACGTCCACGTATCGTCTCATGCGCCAGAGTTTACACCTCTATCCATACAAAATTCAAACGCGGCAACCCCTCAGCGCCGCTATCATTGCTGCACGAGAGACATTCGCTAACGATATAGTGCACAGGATTGATGACGGCGATATGCATGTGGGCAGCATTTGGTTTACTGACGAAGCTTATTTTTACCTGGACGGCTTCGTCAATAAACACAACTGGCGCATATGGGGAACCGAAAAGCCCCATGTTGCGCTATCTGGACATTCTTCATGAATTTGTGGCGGTACAGACTGCCTTAGACAACACTGCGAACACCTCGTGGTTTATGCAAGATGGTGCCCGGCCACATCGCACGGCCGACGTCTTTAATTTCCAGAATGAATATTTCGATGATCGTGTGATTGCTTTGGGCTATCCGAAACACACAGGAGGCGGCGTGGATTGGCCTCCCTATTCGCCAGACATGAACCCCTGTGACTTCTTTCTGTGGGGACACTTGAAAGACCAGGTGTACCGCCAGAATCCAGAAACAATTGAACAGCTGAAGCAGTACATCTCATCTGCATGTGAAGCCATTCCGCCAGACACGTTGTCAAAGGTTTCGGGTATTTTCATTAAGAGACTACGCCATATTATTGCTACGCATGGTGGATATGTGGAAAATATCGTACTATAGAGTTTCCCATACCGCAGGGCCATCTGTTGTTGACAATTGTAACTACTGTAATTTCGAAAGTTTGTCTGCCTGAAAATGTACTGTTGTCCCAAGCATATTGCAACAAACGCTGTATTTCTATCGCTGCTCGTTTAATTTGTATTGCCGTTTCAAATATACCGGTCAGTTTTGAAACGCCCTGTATGTAGCAAAACTCGTAGTGGCAGAATGAACGGATCAGGACCTTCTACTCTAGTACATTTTTGTGTGCTGTCCTCTCCCGATTTTTCTCCCTATCTCTTCCGTTTTCTATCTGTCCCGCTCTGTTTATCTTTCATTTCGTCTCTTCCAAGTAGATAATGACATACGCCCTGTCAAATAGGTACTCCATCCGTTAATATTTTTACGACTTACAGGAAATTACTTTCAGGTATTGCATATAATTGCATAGCAATTATAAATACATTCAGATGCAAATAAATTCATAATATGTTATGCTGAATGAAGGTAAAACAAATAGATTTCAAATTTGTGAGAAACATTACTACGACAGAATTTCTTTAGTACGTTGTAAAATTAAAATTGCCAAGAAAATTGCCTCATTGTAGTTCAGTCTTGTTAACTTAAATAAATTCATAATAATGAAGAAATTAAATAATCATTAAAATAAAAGATTAAATCAAACGGTAATCCTACTCGTGACGAAGCATAAGAATGAGGATTCGGTTTCAAGTGATACACGCATGGCTGAGCGCGGCGTGCTGGACGTAAGGCGACGAGTTTGGCCACAATGCGGCGAGCTGGAACCAGCGCGGCGAGCAGACCAGCAGAGTACGAGCCAGCTCGAGTTTTCCCTTTCAAACAGGTTGAGCGCGTCATGAACGCGCTAGTCGCGCTCAGAGCCAATCGCTGCACAGCTCTAGCCTGCAACCCAGACGCCAGCTTACTGTATACAGACAGTCACCTGTTCTGTTCATTTTGCCACTATGAATTTTGCTAATATAAGCACGAGTATGTATGTGCAATCTTCTGCACCACTTGTTTGTTATGTTTTTGTGTTTACGGAACGTAATCCCATTTAGTTACAACGATAACAGTACAAAGCGCACCGTTACCACCGATGATATTACTTTTGTTTCACGGTTCAGTAACGTTACTTACGCCAAATAACGTTATTTCTTTTTGGTTACCCTATTGCGTTACGTTCTGGAAAGTCATTCCATTAAGTTACGAGAACGGTATATGGCGTAACGTTATCAATGATCATGTTACTTCCGTATCAGAGTCCAGGAACGCTTTTCAGTCCAAATAACATTATATCTATTTGGTTACTATGTCATTACGTTACGTTCTGGAACGTTAATGATGGAAGCTGAAACGATGAATTAAAGTTTGTGCCACAGAAGGAACTTAAACCCGGGTTTTCTTGCTTACTAGGCAGAAATTCTAACCATTACACCACTGCAGCAGTATGGTCAACATTGCACCGGCACAGTAGCTCAGCGTGTTCGATCAGAGAGCTGCCTGGTCTCTGTAATTAAAAAACTGAGTGAAAGGATCTTCGCCGACTTTAACGGATGTCGTGTAACGTCTGCTACGACCAATAACAACGAACAATAAGAACAATATTGAAAAAAAAACCATTGCTGCATTTCTTACTAGTAAGCACGAAAACCCGGGTTCGAGTCCCAGCGGTGGCACAAATTTTAACTCATTTCTTCAAAATGGGTCAAATGGCTCTGAGCACTATGGGACTCAACATCTGAGGTCATCAGTCCCCTAGAACTTAGAACTACTTAAACCTAACTAACCTAAGGACATCACACACATCCATGTCCGAGGCAGGATTCGAACCTGCGACCGTAGCAGTGACGCGGATCCGGACTGAAGTGCCTAGAACCGCACGGCCACCGCGGCCGGCTCATTTCTTCAGCTCCCATCATTATCGTAGATAAAGATGAGACTTAAATGTCCCAGGGAAAATTTAATTATATTAGATCTATAAGTTCTGGAACGTAATTCAATTTCGTTTTAGCAATAACGTTATTTGACATAACACTACAGAGCCTTGACCCTCAATTCCGTTCCAGTCCGCGATAACGTTATTCAGGCCAATTTCGTTATTAGTTACTTGGTACGAAACATAACGCGAAAAAAAAACCGTTCCAACGAAGAATTTCGTTAAGTTGAAGACCCGTGGTACTAATTGCTATCTCCGCGGACCTAACCGAATCACGTGCGCTCTGCCGTCGCTCAGCCCGGCCGCACATGCGCGGTGGTCGGCCTTAGCTTCACGTCGCGGCCGCCGGAGGTTCGTGGCGTTATCTCCGGCTGAAGACGCCGCGCCATTCAATAGTTCTTGCCTGCAGCGCCCTCTATGGACACAAGATATAACGGGAGCATAGACCTGATGCCACGGCCACTCGCCTTTGCTCGCTAGCTGTGATAATATCGAAGTGTTATTGTGTAGATCTTATGTGACAACCTCGGACTTAGAACATAGTTACGATTTGGATTGAACTGTGGATTTGTGAATTGTATTGTGAACTTAAATTACGTAGCTACTTGTGTGGAGAATAAAGATAAGTCATCTTCCTGATCGCCGGCGCCTTACTTTGAGACTAATCTTTTCTCGGCCATCAGATCTTGCGTCACACCCCGGTCACGTCCTGCTACCAATTCCAACTTACGTTTGCCACTCCAGGTAGACATAAAACTAATGGCCACTTAGTCAGTCTCAAATTTCATCGTCTGTCAAAAATGCCGTCATTCCGATTTCTTGAACTTCGTCCGGTACAGATGCATCACTGTGTCCTCACAGAACATTTCCCACCAAGCTAGTGCTAAAAATATTCACAGCTCCATGATACAGAATGCTAACGTACGCTGACAGGGCAGGCTTCACTGATCATATATAGCTTTTAGACTTAGCATGACTGACAAATAAGTAACCTTAAGTAGTAGTTTTTCCTTCTGTACCGTAGGTACACTGAGTATAATTGATAGAAATCCCTTGCTTAGTGAACATTGGTTATCCATTGGAAGGCTCTACATGCTCGGCGGAAAGTTACCTTAAACCTTCCACGGCTCACTCATTTCTAAATCTAATGAAAAGGTGCACAGAAAAAAAATTGAATTTCTGCGTTTTTGTTGCGGCATCTAGAATGGTGTAACTCCCGGAACGTTTTCTCATACTCAACGAAAACCTGCGCCGCCGATGCCAGCGATACATAATGTTTTCGCCACTGTCGGCAGGGAGTGGTGTTAACTTCCGGGTGACGACCACTCAAATGGCCTCAGAGGTACCACAAATACACTGCGCAACACAATTAACTGTCTGCAGAATTTTGAAATTTGGCGCAAAGGTGCGTTGAACCTACTTCTGCAATGATACAAAAGCGTGTTACTCACGGGCTGGGCGACGCTTAGAACAGCAAGGTGTCGATACGCGCGAAAACAAGCCCACAGCTCACAAGCTGACGTGTGGTGTAAGGCGAGTTAGTGAAGTCACATTGACACCAAATTTCACCAAAATTCTGTCCAACGCCACCGCGGAAGCGTCACACGATGGGTAGATCGTCACACCCCCTTTTTCCCATATTTTATCCCGTCTTTTGAGGTCTCTGGGACGGAGGTCAAAATCGCAACAAATGGTTCAAATGGCTCTGAGCACTATGGGACTTAACATCTGAGGTCATCAGTCCCCTAGAACTTAGAACTACTTAAACCTAACTAACCTAAGGACATCATACACATCCATGACCGAGGCAGGATTCGAACCTGCGACCGTAGCGGTCACGCGGTTCCAGACCGAAGTGCCTAGAACCGCACGGCCACTCCGGCCGGCGAATTGCAACACCCAGCATTGAAATCACCCGGTTTTCCTATGGGTGTCCGAGGAAAACATTTCAGACACACCGCAGCTCAGTATTGACACCAAAGGGCAGTCAGGGTGTAGCATAAAGAGCGTCAATAAAACCACCCCTTCCTTTCGGGCATTGATTCCCAGACACCTTGCCGTCGAAAACGACAGTTCGCAATGCCATGAGTAAACGGACAACATTCCTGACAGCCGTTGACCCCGAAAGATTCAAATGGTCTCTAAGGACATTGTGGGCCTACAGTCCCACTGAACGTAATCACACCCCTTTGGAGTGTAGCGCGACTGCAATTTTTTCTATGGTATACAGGATGGAACTACTAAGGACCGTTCAAAGCCATTCGACGAAATTTGAATGTGATCCGAATCGGTAAAGGGTCTTTATGCTTTTTCAGCACTCCTGTTTCGCACCGTCCTGTGACGTGATCTCATTGGAGGGCGAGGGGGTGGGGGGGGGGGAGGGTTGGAGGGATGCGACATTGTTACATGCGTGAAAAAAACGGGACAAAGAGTTCCTCTAATATTCCTCATTTCGGCAACATCTTAAGTGTTGGATCTTGCCCACTCGTTACTTATCGGGTGACTAAAGGATGCTGCGTTCTCGGAATGCTATATAACAATTCAAACAAATAACATTAGTAGTTTTATTTCTAAAAGTAAATTAACAATACCTATCTTTGGGGTTACATCGGTGTTTCAAGTGACATGCAAACAGTGCCGGCCGGGGTGGCCGAGCGGTTCTAGGCGCTTCAGTTTAGAACCGCGCGACCGCTATGATCGCAGGTTCGATTCCTGCCTTCGGCATGGATGTGTGTGACGTCCTGAGGTTAGTTAGGTTTAAGTAGTTCTAAGTTCTAGCGGACTGATGACCTCAGATGTTAAGTCCCATAGTGCTCAGAGCCATATGAACCATTTGAACATGCAAACAGTAATAGTCATCGCTATAGACAAAGTCCAGGCAAGGAACTGATAAGGATCACAACTAGTTGCTCTTATAGCATGCTCCGCAAATACGTTCCTCTAATGACAGTACACTGAGCCGATCTGAGCGGCGGAGTCTCGGAGCTGCACTTATATTCTCTTCCTGCAGGGGGCGCTCTGTCCTTGGCAGAGTGCTATTGCCTAACGTTTCCTCACCGCCTTCTCTGGTTTGCTGTTAATCGTCTTCGTTCCGGCGCTTGTGGTTACACCAGAACATTAAATGCCACACGTGCACCTTTTCTGAACGCTTTACAAATGTACCTGTGCTCACACAGACCTATCACTGATTATTAGCCTACCACTTCGACACCCCTTCATTAAGTGGCGCTATGTCGCTGAACCAGAGCCCTTTGCCCGCCTCCGTAGCTGCGCAGTCAGCGCTGCGGAGTGCCGAGCGAAGCTGCCCGAGTTCGATGCCTGGCCGGGTCACAGATTTTCTCCTCTCGGGGACTGGTGTAGTGATGTTCATATGTTCGTTATCATCATCACTGACATTCCACAAAGGATATGGCTGAATAGACACATCCAGAAAGCCAGAAAAAAACATTGTGCCTGCTGGTCGCATGCGAAATCTATAGAGTGTGCCAACGAGGGCTGAAAAAACCTAAACGTCCTTTCGTCGAATAGTTCCGAACAGTCCCTAGTCGTTCCACCCTTATACCAGAGAAAAACTTGCGGTCGCGTTACACTGAAAAAGGGTGCAATGACGATCAGTGGGTTTGCAGACCCACGATGTTCTTAGAGAAGGGTTGGATCTACCGAGGGATGTCAGCAGTGTGGGATCCTGCCCACTCGTCTCTTACAGGGCGCCTAGGAAGCTGTTTTCTCGGATAGACAGACAACATACAAGCAAATCACATTAATGGAGTTTATTACAGTAATTGAATTGACAATATTTAACTTGCGTATGTACAAGGTGGTGTCGCAGGCAATTGGCGACATGCAAATGAATCAGTGTCCTTCGAAACATACAATTTCCATGCAAGTAATTCATATGGACCACAAGCCCCGCTCTTCTAGTGCGACCACAGCTAGGCGGCGTGTCGCTTTTATTCTCTTCGTGTAGATGCCGCTCCATCGTGAGCCGGCCGCGGTGGCCGAGCGGTTCTAGGCGCTTCAGTCCGGAACCGCGCGACTGCTACGGTCGCAGGTTCGAATCCTGCCTCGGCCACGGATGTGTGTGATGTCCTTAGGTTTAAGTAGTTCTAAGTTCTAGGGGACTGATGACCTCAGATGTTAAGTCCCATAGTGCTGAGACCTATTTGGACCATCCAGTCACGATGTCGTAGTCAGCGTACTATTGGCTGACGTTATCTCACAGCCCTGTCTGATTCATGCCGGCGCTTCTCATTACGCAGTGTCAAAAGTTGTCAAAACGTCGTCCTGTTACTAATCGCAGTGAGAACTGTCCTTTTCGACCGCGAAATACCTGGGGATCAACGCCCCCAGGCGAACGGGTGTTTTCTTTGACGAACCTCTGACGGCCTTTTCGTGTCGATACTGAGCAGCGGTCTGTCTGAAATATCTTCCTCTGCCACTCATATGAAAGCTGCGTGATTTCAGAGTTGGACGCCGCGGTTCTCCGTGCAGATATGTCAAAATAAGGGATGAAATGTGGGTAAGACCCAACAATCATCTGACACGCCCACGGTGGCGTTGGGCAGAGTTGCGGTGACACTTGGTGCCAGTGTGACATCATTAATACGCCTACACCAAACATGAACTTCCGTGCTCTGACTTTTTTTGCGTGTGTCGTCACCTTGCTGCTTGAATCGTCTTAACAACTGTGTAAGCGATAGCTGTAGGAATCAAGGGCACTGTTAACGCGTAACCAGAGATATGCAAAATTGTATATTAAATGTATATAAATTCAAAATTCAAATACTGGGTGTTTTTCTATTTCTGCTGTACGTAAAAATGGTTCGAAATAAAAGTATATAAATACAAAATACATATTTTCAAAATACGTTTATTCAAATAAAATTATTTCACTGAGTCTAACACCAATGATTGTTCAAATATTTCATCTCTCATGTTTCGCTTGTGTGGCCTCATTATCATTCCACCAAAGGCAAACAGTCGTTCACAGGAGCAGAACTTGATAAACATGTATTATATTTAAAGAAAAGGTTTTTTTTCAGAGTTTGATATCTGTTCAAGGAATCTAAACTATTGTCATCATCTTTTAAATATTTTAGGTTTCCAGATCTATTCTACTGCTGGCATTATCACTGGCTAAAGAAAACAAACACGTAATAAGATTGAAACTTTTTTTTATCATAATGTTCTCGTTTCATCTTTCATGGTTTTGAAATATGCAGGTCCTTAACGTATTCTCTGCTTGCCCTCGGTACCCATTTTAGTTGAGGAACTTGTGTTAGTTATAGAATTTTGAAGGAATGTATTGTGAATTCGGCTGGGTTTTGTCTTGCGTTAACTGAATTCACTTTTAATAATGTACACTGACGGAGAAAACATTGCAACACCAAGACGGACTTGTGCGGCATAAGGAAAGCTGGTAGGCGCGTTCCTACATCCGAAAGATGCTGGCTCTTCTGATCTCGCGCCAGCCGCATGAGTGGTGCCAGTAGCGCCACTGCGAGGATGCAAATCAGGTTTGCTTTAGACCCGCGCTCTGGCGGTACTGGACGTGGTCAGTTGGCGTTGGTCAAGAATGCCTTTACGGCGACGAAAATGCCATTATCAACACGTCACTGAGTTTGAACGAGGTCGTATAATAGGGTAAGAGAAGCTGGATCTTCCTTCTGCGACATTGCAGAAAGACCTGGCAGGAATGTAAACACTGTACATGATTGCCGGTGCATTATTAAGTCCATAAGTCGTAGACTCCCGGCAACGTCCGGTATTCCAGCTAGTATAAATTAAAAATTTTGAATACAATTTTACATGTTACCATACAAATATCGATAATGGTGGAATTTTATTTGAGGTTAGATCACAAGAAATAATACAGTATTTATGTTTAATAAGTTGATGTCCAGTTAAAAGCAAATTAACAATAACGTTTTATTTACATATCATTTATTTCCATCCAGCAAATGAAAAAGAACTGAACAAAATCACTTAGGAAACAAACAATCACCACGGTCAAATCGTTATTGTGCGCTCTTACAATGTAGCGTTGGATAAACATCAGTAGTACAATAGTAGTATCGAAATTATCGATTGACGATAAAAAACTATCGATACTAATGTTACCGACAAAAAGAAAAGACAGTTTTTCAAGTACTCCATAGATGAAGACATTGTTTACAATGTATAGCTGTCACTGTCGCACTGAATGAACACAGTTAGTGTTGCCCGTGGTCTCAGAAAAATACTATATTCATTTCGCTCTCCCCTTCCTTCGCTTCCTTTTGCGATCACTGGGAATTACCTAATGATTTCAGTACATTTTACATTAAACAGACAGTAATGGTAAACATATAAGGTTTAGTCAAGTCTTACTGCCTTTTGTAATAATTAGGGCCGCGCAGAATTAACCGAGCGGTCTCAGACGCTGCAGTCATGGACTGTGCGGCTGATCCCGGTGGAGGTTCGAGTCCTCCCTCGGGCATGGGTGTGTGTGTTTGTCCTTAGGATAATTTTGGTTAAGTAGTGTGTAAGCTTAGGCACTGATGACCTCAGCAGTCAAGTGCCTTAAGATTTCACACACATCTGAACATTTCAAAATAATTAGCGTCAAGATCATATTCACTTGACAAGTATATCTTTGGTGCTTATTATGCTAGTGTGCCATCCGTATCCGTCACAGAGCTATTTTTGTATTAAAAAAATGGCTCATTACATGAATTAAAAGTACAAAGCAGGAAATAAAAAATCAAGAGAAGCATTTTGCATTTTTCAAATCCAAAATATCTGTATTTTAAGTATTTCAAACAAAATAGAAAATACTTTTTGAAAAAAAAGTATTTCAAATGCAAAATAAAAATAGGTATTTGGCATTTTGTATTTGCGTTTCAAATACATGTATTTCAAATAATTTATATCTCCACATGTAACCCACGTAATGCATGTTCTGTTGTAGTTAATAGTTTATGGCACCACTTGGACGATATGCCCTGTGACAACAGAGTGTATTAACAGTCTAGCGAAGTACTTATCCCGCCTAATTCTTAAATCTTCCTTGTTTTTGTCCTCTCTCCCGCCACCCCCCCCCCCTCCCCCGCCCCCTCCCCCATTCCCGCGCCCTTGGCAGGAGACTTTCTCGCCACGTCCTCGGCACGGCCCTGATTACAAGTCTCAGTTTTAAAAATACTTTTTTTAGAATATGCCCTAGCGATTTTCGTTGTGTAAGCATACAGGGTATTTATAACAAAAAAATGTTGCTGTCACATCAAAATGAATATTTTTCTGACAGATGCCAGAGTTAGGTGGGAAACCGTGTATACCTTTTGAAATACAGTATGGCCCAGCTAAAGTTATGCATTGCCACGTCCGTCGAATGAAGCGTGCTAATGCGCCCCGGCCATTCGGTAATATGGAAGCACTAATTAATATACAGCCACTGGAGCAGCGGTGTGGTTATTGTGTTACAGGCGAAGTTATGCAACATAGTGAAGTGTATCGCATTGCAGCTGGTTTCGTGACACCGTTGGCCTCCCACGAAACACAATCGGCAGCACCTTTGAGAAACTAGCTAGTGTGCCTCGCCACCGGATGCTGCGTGCGGTAAGTCCCCAGCCACGAGTAATAACGGAGTACCTCTTCTAGGCAAGAAAATGGCTCAGTACTTACAAACCTGACGGAAGGTTTTAGTTTACATGACAATTGTATTTAACGACAAATATACTCTCGATCGTGGTAGAAATTTATTACAACGATGTTCACATTTTAAAGTTACAGTTAACGGCTAGAAACAGAGCAACGTAGTGGACCTGTAGCTAAATATTGACAGCATAAACTGTTCAAAATATAAATCGAGTGGTCTGGCATTCAGCGGCAGCGTTTGTCAGGTCACGGATATTAATTACGTTGGAGTAACGATAAACATCTCGAGTGTTAAGATGAAGAATCGAATGAAGTAAAATTAACATATAAAAACTAGTTGCGTATGGGAATAATGGAAGCTTTCTATTTATTGAGAAAGGTTCGAGATTTTTTTTTTTAATTTATTCTCGGATACACCGCCAAGTAGCCAGTTCAATTTGTCTGAGATTTTAAGAACATCGTTGTTAACCAGCAAAGAGCTGCTACAATTATACCTTCTTTATAGCCTAGGTTTTCTCCGGACAAAGAATATATTCAATTGACAAAAAGTTATCGTTAAGGGGGGTAGGACGTCAATCGGGCCGACTTGGAGCAGGAGAGACACCACAGGACATTTTTATTTCCACTCTCTATACTTTTAAAAATAAATTCATAAAACTTTGTCAGAATGACCAGAAAGGGTTCAGGATTTACTCTTATAGTGGTGGAAGTTCAAAAATATAAGAAATTAATTTATTTTTTTACATTGGTATTTCACCTTTTTTCCACTTAACATTGGCTGCATTTGTTGCTATAGGTACACTTTTCTTCATAAGTAAGGGAGATTCTTCGATGAATTTTGCACAGAATACAAACCATATATACAGGTGTATGAAACTCTAGAATTTTCCAAATCCATTAAAAACTCTGGTAAAAATGGAAATAATTAGCTTTAAAATTTGAGTTTTTTCTAAACATGAAGTTTAAAATATAACAGCACATTCATTTTTTCATAAATTAAATAATTTCTAGAGTTTCATACACCTGTAAGTATGGTTTGTATGCTGGCAAAATTCATCGAAGAATCTCTCTTACTTATGAAGGAATGTGTACCTGTAGCAACAGACGCAGCCAATAGAAGTGAAAAAATGATGAACTTTCACACTTAAAAAAATTATTTTGTTATGTTTTTGAACTTCCACTGCTATGATTGTGAAACCCGAATTCTTCCTGGTCATGCTGACAAAGTTTTATGAATTTATTCGTAAAAGTATAGACAGTGGAAATTAAAATGTCCTGTGGAGTCTCTCCTACTCCAAGACGGCCCGTTTGACGTCCTACCCCCTTAAAGCAAACGCTTAGCAGAAGAAGGTTTCTTGAAGTCATAAATCGTAAAATACATGAATACTTTTTATGATTTTCGGCTGCAAGGAACCATCCTTGGAAGCGTTTGCTGTAATAACTTTCTTCGCTTGGAGATGACAGTTAAATGAAACTAACTTCCATAGTAAAAGATATATCCTCGGAACGGTTTCTTGCCGGTTAATACTGATGTTCTTCAAGTATGTTGTTGGAGACGTAGAATGCAGCAGCAGTTGTGTTGGCAACCTGGGAGGAGCGGGTGAACCAGATTCTATGAAACTAACCGCCCAAGAAAGGCCAGCAGTTTTCTAGGTGGTACAAAGCAGCAAACCACATTGCAGCATCCAGGCAAACACTGTTCGTACAAAAACCAGACGCAATTGTTAATCTGCTTTCTCGCACACTCACCGGATTTCTGAGCTTTTCTATAGTTGTAACTTGTGCATTGAAATGCGCTAAGAATATTCGCAGTTTTTACTAGAATTCCAGTGTTTATAAATTATTTTATGTGGCCAACCGAAATAATAGATTGTCTGCTGATACGCTTATTTGTTCTGCAGCTCTGGAGTCGATCCACGGCCGCAACATTACTGTCCGACTTCGCAAGTAGTATCGAATCGATGCCCTTTGATCTGGAACACTTGTATTTCGATTAATGTGTGCGGTTATTACTTTAGAGGAATTGTTCAGTAACATTGATCTGTCCACTGTATTTCATTCAATTGCTTCAGCTAGCCACACAAGTACAGTAATCAGTGAGCCATGGACAATTAATGAACAGCTGCGTATTACCACACACGGTAAGGGATCCGTAAAGCATTCGACACCACGGTCTTGAAGTTCATTAGGCAGGGCTGACGTTGCAGCAACAAGCAAAAACATTTGACTCTGACGATATGACCCTCTGTAACTACCGGGTGGTTATAATTAAAGTGCAGCCACTCATGGAGGTCCAGTGTGGGCTACAATCATCGTATGGTAGCGAAGCTTGGTAGATATGCTAGTGCAGCAATGCGGAACCGATTTACACTGGGAAAAAATTAGTTCTAATTTTGGCCATCATTTGCAAATCTGACGCTGTACAGCATCTCGTCGACGTCTCTGGTACTCATAATGTGGAAGCGATGGTTAATAATAAGACCAAAATTATCCCTTTCTCACTTGCTTGATCTTCTGATGCACATACCGTTTCTTATCCATTACATATGGAATCATTTCTATTCAACTTTCGTGCACTCACGGCACCAGATACGCCACGCCACTGGTGGCCAAAATTGGAACAAATTTTTTGCAGTGTTAATCGTTTCAACATTAACGCATTAAAATATTTACCAAGTTTCGCTGCCATACAATAGTTAATGCCCACGCCGGACCTCTGCGAGTAACAGTTATAACCACCCGCTACATCGTTATTCGCCTCTTGTGCTTTGCACGGATATGAGGGAGCCGGTGCTTTATCGAATTCAGTTGACTTGTAAAGAGTTCTAAGTGCGCCAGCGACTACTGGTCTGTAGAATCGACTGTTTCGTTAAACGCTGAGGATTCTGGAATGCGTGTAAGAAGCGTGTGATGAAAGTACAGGAGGTGCCCAAGACCTCTGCCTGTTTACAGCGTGGCCAGTATGGTGGAGAAAGTCCCGCCAGCGGTTATACGCACATTCTTTGTCCTGCCTCACAGAATAACTTAGCGTCCAGGTAGCTTGGCCACAGGATACTCAGTCAAAACATGGAAAACGAAACCACAATGTTTGCACGGCAAGTTGAAATCTGCTCCTCCCCAAAATGAAACGTCTTCACTGCTCCATGTTGCTCGTTCAAAAGTTTATCATTCCGAACACCATTCAGGTCTTTCCGATTGACACTCACCCTAGAGTGTCTAATACATGCCAGCGTATGTCAGGATAATTCCTTGGAAAAGGTATTCATCGGCTCATTTCACAAATGAGTGAGGGCTCTGACAAGAATCGCTTCACTGTATCCGAAGTTAAACAAGCACGTTTTTTAAAAAAATTGCTACGGACGGACCAGAGAAAATAAATTTTATAGGAGAGTATGTGCTCAATCGGCCACATATTTAGCGAACAGATGGACCTGGGGAGAAAGGTTATTCCACGTCTGCCTAAAAACTGGATTAATAAAAACGTAGAGAAAAGTTAAGATGAAGATTTTATTGCTCCAGGTGTTCTACATACTCTTCTCCCATTCGGGTTCAACGCAAAAAACGTCCATACAATCATGTGAAACTGCCAGAAAATTCCTGTGGGATACTTCGTGGTTTTTTGGTACGTTCGTATTGATGACACCTATTATCATCACCCGTGACAACTTTTCCCAGAACGGAATTGTCCATCTTTCTCATTTCAGTCAGCACGCGACAAACGTATCGTTATTTGTGTTCCAGAGTCAAACAGTGGGGGGCATACTTTGTGCACACATTGTTCTTCTTCAAAACCTTCTGGCGAATTCTTGATTTACAGAAGTTATTCCATTGCGATTTGTGACACAACGATGGCACACTATGGTCGCACGTCCACTACTTAACACGGCCTACTCACATCTGACCGGTCGAACATACAGGGTGGTTACAATTAAACTTCCGCTAGTTAATAGGTCCCCCGTGAAGAACGAGTGATTGTAGGACAATGAAACATTTTGGTATGATTTCTAAGGACATGTGGAAGAGAGATAACGAATCAACCACTGAAAAAATCACATTTTAACTTCCACACGACAGGGTAAAATGTGTTAATTGCGTTTACGTTCCAGATTACAAATTTTGCTCAGTGTGACGCCCGTATGCATCCACGTGTCTGGAACCACACTAGAGATTGCTCTACTGCTGCCCGAAACAACGGTGGACCGTGGAATGTTCCTGTTTGGCACAGCTCGTGCACTGCTCTAAGATCGCACATTGCGTCCGGCATAGTCAGCCACGACAACAGTAACTTCTTGTACAATATGAGGCGCAACTGGCCGTCGGCCTCTCCCAGGAGCAATCGCCAAATCACCAGTTAATTCTAACTTCTGAATCATGTTCTTCAGTTCTGGTGCGGAAAGAGGACCTCTCCATATTCCTTTCATGCGTCGATACTGACGAAGAGCACCACCACTGTTGATATCGTTTTGCTAAAACAGGTCCGAGTAAAGCGTTTCTCACATTTTCCAGACCAATGGAGACTGCCTGCAACTGTGAAGTCCACTGTTGCTTGTGTTTCAACACTACGTTTCCGTACCAGTACCGGCGCCTAAAGACAAGACATCACATTAGCACTACAAACAACGCAATTCTTTAGGCGCACAGTCTGAAGATAATTCCTATAATGCTTGCTATCCATATAGTAAACAGTTTTCTGTCTACATCTACATCTTCATCTACATCCATACTCCGCAAGCCACCTGACGGTGTGTGGCGGAGGGTACCCTGAGTACCTCTATCGGTTCTCCCTTCTATTCCAGCCGGCCGCGGTGGTCTCGCGGTTCTAGGCGCTGAGTCCGGAGCCGCGCGACGGCTACGGTCGCAGGTTCGAATCCTGCCTCGGCCATGGATGTGTGTGATGTCCTTAGGTTAGTTAGGTTTAAGTAGTTCTAAGTTCTAGGGGACTGATAACCTAAGATGTTAAGTCCCATAGTGCTCAGAGCCATTTGAACCATTTGAACCTTCTACTCCAGTCTCGTATTGTTCGTGGAAAGAAAGATTGTCGGTATGCCTGTGTGTGCTCCAATCTCTCCGATTTTATCGCCATGGTCTCTTCAAGAGATATACGTAGGAAGGACCAATATACTGCTTGACTCCTCGGTGAAGGTATGTTCTCGAAACTTCAACAAAAGCCCTTACCGAGCTACTGAGCATCTCTCCTGCAGAGTCTTCCACTGGAGTTTATCTATCATCTCCGTAACGCTTTCGCGATTACTAAATGATCCTGTAACGAAGCGCGCTGCTCTTCGTTGGATCTTCTCTATCTCTTCTATCAATCTTATCTGGTACGGATCCCACACTGCTGAGCAGTATTCAAGCAGTGGGCGAACAAGTGTACTGTTAACATACTTTCTTTGTTTTCGGATTGTATTTCCTTAGAATTCTCCCAATGAATCTCAGTCTGGCATCTGCTTTACCGACGATCAACTTTATATGATCATTCCATTTTAGATCACTCCTAATGTCCACTCCCAGATAATTTATGGATTTAACTGCTTCCAGTTGCTGACCTGCTATATTGTAGATAAATGATAAAGGATCTTTCTTTCTATGTATACGCAGCACACTACACTTGTCTACACTCAGATTCAATTGCCATTCCCTGCACCATGCGTCAATTCGTTGCAGATCCTCCTGCGTTTCAGTACAATTTTCCATTGTTAACCTCTCGATATACCACAGCATCATCCACAAAAAGCCTCAGTGAACTTCCGATGTTATCCACAAGGTCATTTATGTATATCGTGAATAGCAACGGTCCTACGACACTCTCCTGCGTCACACCTGAAATCACTCTTACTTCGGAAGACTTCTCTCCATTGAGAATGACATGCTGCGTTCTGTTATCTAGGAACTCTTCAATCCAATCACACAATTGGTCTTATAGTCCATATGCTCTTACTTTGTTCATTAAACGACTGTGGGGAACTGTATCGAACGCCTTGCGGAAGTCAAGAAACACGGCATCTACCTGTGAACCCGTGTCTATGGCCCTCTGAGTCTCGTGGACGAATAGCGCGAGCTGGGTTTCACACGACCGCCTTTTTCGAAACCCATGCTGATTCCTACAGAGTAGATTTCTAATCTCCAGAAAAGTCATTATACTCGAACATAATACGTGTTCCAAAATTCTACAACTGATCGACGTTAGAGATATAGGTCTATAGTTCTGCACATCTGTTCGACGTCCCTTCTTGAAACCGGGGGTGACCTGTGCTCTTTTCCAACCTTTTGGAACGCTACGCTCTTCCAGAGACCTGCGGTATACAGCTGCAAGAAGGGGGGCACGTTCCTTCGCGTATTCTGTGTAAAATCGAACTGGTATCCCATCAGGTTCAGCGGCCTTTCCTCTTTTGAGCGATTTTAATTGTCTTGCTATCCCTCTGTCATCTGTTTCGATATCTACCATTTTGTCATCTGTGTGACAATCTAGAGAAGGAACTATAGAGGAGTCCTCCTCTGTGAAACAGCTTTGGAATAAGACATTTAGTATTTCGGCCTTTAGTCTGTCATCCTCTGTTTCAGTCACAGAGTGTCTGGACATTTTGTTTTGATCCACCTACCGCTTTGACATAAGACCAAAATTTCTTAGCATTTTCTACCAAGTCTGGCTTAAGTAGTGAATGTTTAACTATACACACCCTAAACGTCGGTTGTTTACAGTTTTTAGCTCAAACTTTCACCACAGTTACTGCACTAACATCGCTTATACGTCAGGAATTAATCAGTCTAGGAAATTTTTGAACGGACTGTATATCCCGTGCTGCGAAGTAGATTTGTGCATTTTAAGCAACATGTTGTCAGACGTGTATCATTCTCGAATATAGCTTCAGAAATGTATATTAAGATTATGGTATAAAACTTGTGACAATCAAAAACCATTTGGAATCGTAGGTAGCAAATACCACCATAAGAGAGGCTGTGGGTGACGATAAAATGGCCGAGCGGTTCTGAGCGCTTCAGTCTGGAACCGCGCGACTGCTACAGTCGCAGGTTCTAATCCTCCACGGATGTGTATGATGTCCTTAGATTGGTTAGGTTTAAGTAGTTCTAAGTTCTAGTGGACTGATGACCTCCGTTGTTAAGTCCCATAGAGCTCAGAGCCGTTTGAACCATTTGACGATAAAACAATAGTAGACACCAGACATGATACGCTTCAAATGGTGTGGACATCTAGAAAGGATGGACAATAGCCGATGAAAGTGTGGTAGTAGCCCCAGCGGAAGGAAGAAAGCGTGGACGATCTGACAGGATTCGGAGCCGAGAGGTCTGGGATCCGCCGGTTACCAGAGGCCAGAGGGCTCAAGAAGGGAGACTGCCATGATCGGAGCAAGAGAGGAGCAGCGCCAGCCGTACAGTGCTCGCAACATCACTCATATGCATCTTAATAATGCCACAGCTGTTGTCAATGATTTAGAGTCGTCCCCAGACATGTTATAAACAGGTAACAAAGAGGGATGGCCAACCTTTCAGGAAACATGCCTCACACGTAGAGCAGCAACTCGACATTACATGGACTCAGCAAGTCGTCCGAAGCCCCCCGCAGAAATACAGAGCCATGCTGGCTTTATAGCCGTCCATAATTGCAAAAGAGTTGCAGATATAGGATTTTGTGCACGAACTGACCTCTCTATTATGCACAGTAAATGTTCGATGGATTCATGTCGGGCGATCTGGGTGGCCAAACAATTCAATCGAATTGTCCAGAATGTTCTTCAAACCTATCGCTGACAACGTGGCACATTGTCAGCCATAAAAATTTCATCGTTGTTTGGGAATATGACGATGAATGGCTGCAAATGGTCTGCAAAGCCGGACATCCAGAGGACCCTGTCCGTTTAATGTAAACACAGCTCACACAGTTAAGGAGCCACCACCAGCTTGCACAGTGCCATGTTGACAGCCTGGATTCGTGGCTTCGCGGGGGCTGCGTCACGCGCCAAACCCACCATCAGCTCTTACCAACCGACATCGGGACTCATCTGACCATGCCAAGCTTTTCTAGTCGTCTAGGATTCAACTGGTACTGTCACGAGCCCAGGAGGGGCGCTGCAGGCGATGTCGTGCTGTTATCAAAGGCATTCGCGTCGCTCATCTGCTACCATACTCCATCAACGCCAAATTTCAAATCGTTCAAATGGCTCTGAGCACTATGAGACTTAACATCTGAGGTCGTCAGTCCCCTAGAACTTAGAAGTACTTAAACCTAATTAACCTAAGGACATCACGCACATCCATGCCCGAGGCAGGATTCGGACCTGCGACCGTAGCGGTCGCGTGGTTCCAGACTGAAGCGCCTAGAACCTCTCTGCCACATCTGCCGGCACGCCAAATTTCGCTGCAATGCCCCACGTTCGAAGTCCTCCGCAGACGCTCAGTCGTACGTTCCACATTGATTTCTGCGTTATTCCACGCAGTTTTGCTTGTCTGTTAACACTGAAAACTTGCGCAAAGGCCTCTGACGTCGGTCGTTAAGTGAAGGCCATCTGACCGCTGCGTTGTCCGTGGTGAGAGGTAATCTCTGTAATAGATTTTCTCAGCACACTGTTTACACTGTGGACGTCGGAATATTGAATTCACTACGGTTTTCGAAATGGAATGTCCCATTCATACAGCTCCAGCTACCATTCCGCGTTCAGAGTTTGTTAATACCCGTCGTGCACCCATAATCACGTTGGACCCCTTTTCATTTTAATCACCTGAGTACAAATTACAGCTTCTCCGATGCGCTACCCTTTTATACGCTATGTGCACGATACTACCGCCAACTAAATTTGTGCATATCATTATTCCATGACTTTTGTCACCCCATTGTATACGGAAATACGTCTGGAAACGGTTCATTTTTATGCTCAAAATGCCCTCCATTAGCAAAGATACATGCATCAACCCGCCGTCCCATTGAATCCCTAGTGCGCTAGTGTATCCCTGGAGAATTACGTATTACTTCACAGCCTTCCAGAATACGAACACGAAGACTCTGTACATGTCTTACCAGGCTTTCATACTCAAGAGATTTCAAATGGGCTTAGGCCAGGAGGGCGTGATGGCCAAAAAATCGAGAGGACGACAGTTCAAATCCCCTTCCGGCCTTCCAAATTTTCGTAAATCGCTCCTGGCAAACGTCAGGGTGGTTCCTTTGAAAAGGGCATGGCCGATCTCATTCCTCACTGTTTCGTACTCCAAGCTGGGGCTCCATCTCTAATGACCTCGCTGTCGACAATCTTCCTTCCTTCCTTTATATCTCTGGGAATCGAACGTTGACTGCGGAACATTTAATGTAACAAAACGTTTCGTGTAATGCTAGTACGTTCTGTTTCTGTGTTTCCCACGATTAATGTTATTATGAAGAGAAGTAGAAAATCAGCTCTAACATAGAAATAAAGCGAGACCGGATCCATGTCCATAAACACATTTTATTTCTCTGTTTGCGAACAATGTTTCCTGAAAGTGTGGCCATAACTTCTTGTTCCATCCCGTACATTCATATCTATTAATAATAAATCTGTAAAACCGTTGTGTCTGCCCGTTTCTCTTTGAACACGCTGACCTCCAAAAGCACTAGAAGAATTTTCATGGAGTTTTCGCAGGTAACTTGACCATAATTTTGAGCACTGTATAGGCTTTAGTTCATCAAAATTGGATCACGAAAAAGAAGTTATCGTGTTTTAAATTTTTCCTAAAACTTTCTTGTCCCTCTGTCTGAACACACTGATCTCCAAAATACTAGACGGATTTTTATGGCATTTTCACTGGTAACTTTAGTGTAACTAGGGGCATCGTATAAGCTATATTTCATCAAAATCGGATGATGAAAGAAAAGGTATAGTGCATGTGTATGTGTGTTCCACCTCGAAACCACTGAACCATTTTCAACCAAACTTTGTACACATCACTTACTATCTGCAAAGAATAGATGTGGGGGTAAGAACCACCTACTTATTACAAGGGTGGGGGTGGGGATGAAAAAGATGTGCATGCCACGACTCGGGAATACCCCGGTTTTTCATCCAGTATTTGAAAACGGGAGCACTTAGTGACTTGCAACAAACTTTGGACGTAATTTCAAACCTATAAGGAACTTTTTCTCGCTGACACCTCCCACATAATGATGAAAGTACAAATGTTTGTCGCTTAACACATTTTCGTATCTGGCATGACGTTTTAATTCATTATTTATTTATTACTAACTGTACTCGTGATACATTTTGCAGATAGTGTTCACATATACCACTGAATGTACCTGCAAATTTATATCTATGTACCACACATAGTTCAGGATATATGACGTCAGAATCACTGAGAGGTGTGAAAAACTGCCGCCTCATGCATGACGTTTAAATTTAGCATTACTAACCCGCTGAACCGATTTCGATTAAATTTAGTAAGAAGAGGACTTGAATCCTGAGGAAGAACATAGGCTACTTTAGAAAGTGTGAAGTACGTATTTACTCTTTGAGTTTTGAACAGTCATAGTTGTGAAAATGCTTTTCTTGGTAGATATGTGCTGCAAGATACGATTCAAAGTAATCAATACAGTGTTTATACAGTCATCAGTGTGCTTATTCCACACTTCTACAGTATTTGTTCCATACTGTACACGTTGAATAATGTATAGGTACTAAGCGCACCAGCCAGTATTTGAGAACGATAGAACTTAATCATTTGTAAAACAATTTACAAATAATTACAAACCTTTACGAAATTTGTTCTCCCTAACAACCCCACAAAATGATAAAAAGAAGAAAGTATATCGCTTACTACATTTTCGCTGTTCATGGGGTAAAACCACCGCATCAGCTATGACGTCATGAATTTTACATTTATTGCTTCTTTGCTACAAACTCTATTCGCAACACATCTAGCAGACAGCCTACACATGTGCTGCTGAATATACTTACAAAATTATATCTTTGTGCAACACATAGTTCAGGAGGTATGAGGGAAGGAAGAGATGGACAGAGAGGAGGATGAAGGAGATGGGCTAATGGAACAGAAATAAATACATACCAGAGCAACAGCGGACCCTCAGCTAGTTACAAATAAAACAGTACTGTTTATAATTATAATTAAAGTTATGACTGACTGGTACCGATTCCCCTTGTTATCCACGATTTATAAGTCAGTTTGCAACACATGTTCTCACACTGCGAGTCGTTCCTCACTCAACCAATATGCTATTAGCACCTTATGGCGCCGCATTTGCTCTCTCTGGCCGTAGTAACAGTCTCCCGCTAGGGTTTGCTAACTGTAAAAGCTACTGCTTGGTAAAATGTTGTAATTTCTAAATATTCATAATTATTAAAATTTTGTTACAGAAAAATTCATAAAGGGCCCGATTATGATAAGCTAAGTCACAAGCTGCTGGAACCTGGAGCAGGGGAGGTGACACTGCGTCAGGTGAGTAGTGGATCAGCGTGTGTTCTGGCAGGAATTTTGCTGATGTCGCGATCTTTCTTATCATCAAGGCCACACTCCCACCTTGAATGGCCCCACGCACCTGACCCCCGCTGCCCCCCCCCCCCCCTCCCCCGGCTCCCTGCACTAATTCCGGACATTTGCCATGCCGGACGTTTGCCACGCCGGACATTTGCCACACTTGCCCCTTCCCCAGGTAGCTTGTGTAGCGATCCCTCAGGTAAGGGACGCCCTTCCCTGCACTACCTCTGTCCGCTTTCAAACCGCCATCTCCACATCTTACTCGATACAACTAATATGTAAGGGACCTTCTTCTTCGACATCTTGGCCAAATACAGAGCTTCTTTTCCGAAATCGAAACATTTATAACTTTTTGGACACGAAAGCAATACCGACGATTATGTCAGTATGTAATTAGTTCTGCCAAGTATAAATATAGATTCCTCTGTCTGTACGGTAGCTTCCTTTCACGCTTATTGATTGCGATAGAACCAGTCCATCGGCATGGGATCAACAAGAAAGGAACGATGAAATGAGAATGCAAATGTACGCTATTCATTTCTTTTTTATCACTGCATTTGTGCCTACTTAAATTACTACAACTGCGTTCCCAAAAGTCAATAAGGAAAGAATAAATGGGTTTGTGAATGTTTGAAAAGAAGAACGAAATACTCCATATTAATTTACTCTCTAAAAACATTAGTTAATAAAGTGTAGTGGGACAATGTTCAAAACATAACTGAAAACACGGTCACCAAATACAGTTAAGAACATCTATGATTGACATGTCATCTAAAGTCGTCTTACAATTTTATAATGTTAGAAATAAGAAAATGAAGTAATACAGAATGCTACACTTGTAACATACGTTTTTGTTCTACATTGTTTAGTTCTGGTATTTACAGGGTCACAGAGAAAGCATCTTAGGTTCTGGAGGGAAAAGCCGTAATTGTAATTATCTGCACTACAACAGAAACAAGAAGGACAACTTAAGGAAAAATAATGTAAGCTCACAATCGACTTTGAAGCAGATAGTTCCTGTGACTTAGTATAGGCAGAGGTTATATTCGGCAACCAGAATAAATTAATAACTTACTCCTTTTACCGACCCCCTGTCTCAGATGAAACAGTTGCTGAATAGTTCAAAGAAAAGAAAACTTGAGTCTCATCACAAATAGGTACCCTACTCATACTATTATAGTTGGCAGTTACTTCAATCTACCTTCCGCATGTTGACAAAAAACATTTTCATACCCTATTATAAACAGAAAACAACTTCCATAATTGTTCTAAATGCTTTTTTTAAAATTAGTTTTAACAATTAGTTGACGAGGCCATTCAAATTGTAAATGGTTACGAAAACACACTTGACCTCTTAGCCACAAATAATCCTGAGCATCACGACGGATACAGGGATTAGTGAACACGCGGTCGTAGAGAGGCTCACTTCCGTAACAAAGAAATTCACCAAAACTAAACGCGAAATATATCAATTTATAAAAGCAGCTAAAAATTCGGGTGACGTCTTTCTAACAGACAGTCTCCAATCCTTCCGAACTATGTAAATGAATGTAGCTTAAGCTCTAAGAAATAGTATCAACAGCACTCGAGATATACATACCAAATAAATTAATAAGAGACAGAAATGATCCCCCATGGTACACAAAATACGACAGAAAGCTGTTGGAGGAGCACCGCAAAAGACACGTATAATTTAGACGAACGCAAAATCTCCAAGATTGGTGAAGTTTTACTGAGACTCGAAATTTGGTGCGGATTTCAATGCGAGATGCATTTAATAGTTTCCACAACGAAACAACTGTAGAAATGTGGCGGAAAATCCAAAGAGATACTGGTCCCATGTTAAGTAAACCAGCGGAAAGGCTCAGTAAGTACCTTTACTGCGCGACAGAGACGGTAATGTTACTGATGACAGTGCCACTAAAGTGGAGTTAGTAAACGCATTTTCCGAAATTCCTCCAACAAAGAAGACGAAGTAAATTTTCCATAATTCGAAATGAGAACAGCTGCAAACATAATTTAGAAGTAGATATGCCTGGTGTTGCAAAGCATCTGAAATTACATTGTCAGTGATGGAGGAAATGAGCAAATATCTTTACAAAAAGTACCTAATGTATAAGAAAAGTAGGTCTAATATATTTGTTTCTGATGTTCTTTAGTAACAATTAATTTTCAGCAGTAATCTCCTTGCTTTTACTGACGTGTTTAAAGATAATCACCAATTTAGTAAGAAATTTTAATTTTTAAAGGACTATATCTAAATATACTTAAGTAGATTGACATGTACTACAAATGCTTGCAGCTAAACTTAAATAAAAAATATTTGAGGTGCCAAAATTGTCAACCTTAGCATCAGATCAGTTTTGGGATGTCAATTTTAGGTGCAATTCAAAGGTTCATTTCCCATTATCTTTTACGAAAGCACATACTATCAGTTTAACAAACCATGATATTTTAGGTGATAGTTGCTATTCTGAAGCTTCAGAAAATTATTTTAGAACTCACAATTGTTTAATAGTATGGGCATTATATTGGAAGGTAGAAAAATGTTATCTTAACGTGACAACAATAGGGATAGTTTTGTGAGGCTTGAAATACTTTTTAATTTTTACATTAAAGGCTGATTCGCATCCCACTTTGCATAGGCTTTGGACCGTGAAAATGATAAATGACCATCTACCATTCTGCCGTGTGTAAAATCAGCAGCCAAACACGCTGAACTAATGTACTCTATTTACATTTACAACTTAATATTAGCTCCGATAATTCTGCTTGAATGTTTTAATAATTTTATCTCAGTAACCTGCGAGGACTCAGTGGTCTTCATAGCTTTTAATACATTATTTTTAACGCATTTTAGTCCAGTTTCTGAAATGGGCAATGGCTTTCAAGCAAGGCCTAATGTTGCCAGTCTCTTCATAATTCTTTACGGTTCTCTCTATCCTGTCGTTCAGGTTCAACTACTTCTTCTTCCTCTTCCTACCTTCAAGATTCATTTCCAATTTCATGTACACCCAGTTTGTGAGCTCTGCTTCCTTTTTCAAGCACTCCACCAAATAGTTGACTTTAGGGTGAGGGTTTCCAATAATACTATTTATTTTGTTGTGCCATCCTTCAACAGCATTCGTCGTTCGGTGCCTTTTTCCATAACAGTCCCACATTTCTGTTGCGATATCCTAATTCTCTAGCCAGTTATCCACAAAGTAGTCAAAAAATTGAGAGAACCTTCCGTTATCAGGAGCTTCTGCATGAATCTAAATCCATCCATTGCTTACTTCCTCCGGTTTTACAACAGCCAGCACTGCACACATGCTGACGTGAAGTCTTAAATCCTCGTTCTAGCGGTACTCCTCAGTTAGACCGAGAACTCCAATTCTTATCCATAAACTCTTCTTCGTATAGAAATAGAATCCATTTATTTCAGTTGTGGGAAAAACTTGACGAATGGCCGATATCGCAGCTGCCTCAAAGTCCACCTTTACTTGTTTAGGACACCTCTCAGAGACTGCCTGTTTCATACTACGAAACAGACGAACATATGTGTCTTTCTTCTTATTAGGGAGCAGTGCAAATACAGTAGGATGAATGTTTGTTTCTTTAATCGGGCCTCCTATGTCTACGTGCATGGCGTGGTTCTGTGCAAACTGCTTGATGCATCTCTTAAATGTTCCATCCATAAAAAAATGGGAACATGTTTTTAAATTTTCTTTGCCTTTGCTTCCACTAAAAATCATTATTCTCACCTCTAATCTATCGTCTTCCAGAAGAAAACTACTGTCAACTCAAATTTTTCAAAAATGGTTCAAATGGCTCTAAGCACTATGGGACTTAACATCTAAGGTCATGAGTCCCCTAGAACTTAGAGCTACTTAAACCTAACTAACCTAAGGACATCACACACATCCATGCCCGAGGCAGGATTCGAACCTGCGACTGTAGCGGTCGCGTGGTTCCAGACTGAAGCACCTAGAACCGATCGGCCACACCGGCCAGTTCTCCCATTTTAATAGATCTTCATGAAGATAAATTGGATAAGAGTTCTTAGGCTCTTGTTGGTTCCCCCACTCTTGACTCCATCGACGACACATGGTTCTCTTCATAGATTCTGAATTAGGCATCACTATAACAAAGTCATAAACTATATTATGTAGATTTTCAATTTCATCCGCGTATATCTCCGATAACTGTGTAGTTTCTGCTCGAGACCTCCTCTCTTCGCTCTTTCCACTTGCTTTCTCACTTTCAGAGCTGCATCGTCAGGTGGTCCACAGAGATGTTCTAATACGCTCAACACTTCTCCATTCCTCGAAAGCAGCTTTCCCTAGCAATGATCCGTTTTTCGGCGTAAGCACATCCATGTAACAACAGCTTCTTTAGATTCCCTCTGTTTAAGATATGTGTAACCTTTCTAATGAGCAGGAGACCTGCCCTTGTTCGTTGTAATAACTTCCATACTGATGGTCACGTTGGGAACTTCGAAAGCAAAGTGGGCGGGCAGGTGAGGAGGAGAAAGAGAGGAGGAGGAGGGGGGGGAGACAAGGGACCGAACCCTTCGGAGCAGGTAAAACCGTGGCAAATGTCCGGCGTGGCAAATGTCCGGCGGGGCAACTGTCCGGAGACACCCCCTGCACATTTGCCCACAGCCATTAGCGCCCCTGTGGCCCCACTAGTCATCATGCTGTGACCAATTGAATGACTGCAGTTTTCCCACTGTATATTCTAGACAGTCTGTGATTTGGTGAAGATTGTGATTATAATGTCATGAGTATAATTTAATATGTAAAACTCATAATGCCAATGTAAGCACCATCATTTCTTCACATTCTCTACATACGTCTAGGTTTCATGTGTTCAGTTGATGAGACACGTGTGTCGAGCAAAGAATAATTTGACAAGTCTATTTTTGTAAGCATCTACCAAAGAAATGTACACACACCTTTCTGCATGAAGAATGAAAAAGCACGATAGTAGAGGAGCATATAACTGTAGACAGCATGAATACTGCTCACCAAATAATGACAGTGCAACAGAACAGCAAGAAGATGCGTTATGTGACTGGGTCCACCACACACCATGCTGCATATGTTGGAATTTTATACCCTCCTTAAAATGTCTGTCCAGCCTCCCATCACACAATAAGCACCATCAGTTGCAGTAAGTATTCATCCATCTATAAATATAATTACTATTGTTATTACAGCGCTGGACCAGGAAGTGGAGGTGTTCACAGGAGCAACAACAGTTTGTAATCAGGAGGAATACTGAAAAAAGTTTTGAATAAATATATCTTACAAAAACATGTTTCTTTTAGTTTCAATCCAGTCAGTCACACACCCTTACAGTTTATAAGGAGGATGTGTTCATTTATAGTCCATGTTGCAGCTGTCTTAGAAAAACTTTAAAGACATGGCACTAGCCGTAATGCACTGTCTGAATATGCCACCTCTGACAATGAGACACTCGTCAGCCATGCAGTATGATATTCAGTACCCAGTGTACTTCATCACATCAGCCACAGCTGCGACTACAGTACACACAAATTACCTACAATACTTTCCTGGACGTTTTAACCACTCATGCACAGACAAGGTTAACTGTAAATTTAGTATGAAACATAATAACAATCTTAATGGGCTTGCAGTAGAGGTCACGAATAGTATAAGTATTTACAGCAATTGATGAACAGTTGACCCCCTTATGAGAGAACCGCCAAAGGGTAAGGATGTCAAGATGTATATCAACACTCCCTGCTGCGAGGCAGTGTAAGTAATAAAACTGATAGTGATGAATAGCAAGAAACATATATGTTTAACTAATAATTCTTTTTCCTTGCAGGCAAAGTAAATCCATTCCAGCAACCTGAGGTGAAAATAATGCTAGTCAATCAAACCTACTCTTTGAATACCAGTGACTGTCAGCGTTTCAGTGTCGGTATGATATCAAATTCGGAGGTCTATCCATTAGTATTGTTTAAACACCCTTGATTTAGTGACATCAAAGTAATATTCTCCATGGATGAATGGTGTCGACTATCTGATATGTTAATACAGATTTCAGCCTTGCTGCACAGAAACGTTGACTCTCCAACAGTCGTATTGGACACTCATACAAGCTCTTAGGGAAGTTCCCTGGAACAGTTAATTATTTAACAACATAGATTGTGTGCATCTTCAGGAGCAGACTTTTCAGAGTTTAATGTATGCAATCTATGCAATAAAACATGAGCTAGAGTGTCAGCTAATGTGGCAGCCATATTTACACTGTTTCTGTGAGACATTGTGAAGTAATTTTATGGAGTTAACACACCAAACTCTCCCCCATCAGAAGAAACCGTAGTTCAGATCTGCAATGCTTGCTGTGCATCGATGGCGGTAGGGATGTATGATTCAACTTTACCAGATGTGGGCACAGAACTATGATCTTATTTAAGATTTTTGTATTTATCTGACCCCACTGTGCCATATATATATATATATATATATATATATATATATATATATATATATATATATATATATATATAAGGTCATTATTATATTATGTTATGGGACCAAACACAGTAGGGTCTTTGGTCTTATAACTTAATATAATAATGTCATTATTTAAGTTTGTTTATGTAACCAAATCTATGTAAGATTTCATTCAGTTTAAGAGCCATATGTGCGTCATTTATTTCCCTCTAAAATGCACTTCATCCTATTGTAAACGAACATTTATCATCATAACTGAGTGGACGAAATAGCCTCACTACAATTGTCTTGTTGTAAGAGCCTGGTTCAGCAGTTGTGATGCTGGAAAGTGGAAGTCAAAGAACAATGGATCACTACTTCCTGATAACATACTTGCTTTAATTATAGGGCCTTCAGATTGTGGGAAGACTAATCTTGTTCCAACACTGAGGGACTTCACTTCCAGCTTGCATATATTCTTTTGCAAATACCTTGTCTCAGCCAAAATATCAGCCATTGCAGTAGATTTTGAATTGCATAGAGACAATAACAGTGTACAACAAAAAAATAATTTCTGAATGTTTCGAGTACTTCATGAGGCAATTACTAATAATTTTGGGTTGAGAAAAACAAATATGACAATGAAAATTTTTTATTACCTTTAGTTTCTGTGATATACACAAGGTGGAAGTATTACATATTAACGGATTGAGAGAAAATGATACATTTTAATTACATACATGCTAACAATAATGAAATTGCATTTGATTTTTTAACTAGTAATTACATGCTAAGAGTTCTAAATTGCTCAAAAAATACTTAGCAGATGGTCGTGTCTGAAGAGAATCATGTGGTGGCCTATTGACTTCGTCGTCTTCTTGCTTGCCTCTTGTTATGGAGTTCCGCAGAATCCCTACACAAAGACCAACAGTAATCCGCAAGCATTACTTCATTCCAACGGCCCTGATATCTTTGTTCCACAACAGAAATGTCCTGATGGAATCTCTCCCCATGTTCATCACCAACAGCTCCACAACTAGGAGAGAAAAAGTCTAGGTGGAAGTGGAGAAAATGGATCTTAAGGGACATGTTGCATCCAAGGTTATGGTATTTTTGCAGGAGCACTGTCACCAAATGTTTGTAGTTGTCATCTCTTTTGTTGCCTAAAAATCTATGAATAACAGTCTTGAAGACTTCTCAAGCTAACTTTTCTTTCCCTCCAAAACTTGGTCAAATGCAGGATCCTTTCCAAGTTCTCTTATTTGTGGTCCCACAAAAATGCCTTTCTTAACTTTTGCATCACTTAATTTTGAAAATTTCTCTCTTATGTACTTAAAGGCCCGTCCTTCTCGGTTCATAGCTTTGACAAAGTTTTTCATCAAACTCAGCTTGATATGCAGGGGTGGAATAAGAACGTCTTTTGGGTCCACAAGAGTCTTGGCAACGCCATTATTCTCGTTAGGGTGAAGATTTTTTGCAGGCCAGTCTTCCTTAGTATAATGCAATTTCCTATCTCTACTGTCCCACATACATAAGAAGCAGCAATGCTTTGCGTAACCCAGTTGCATTCCTAAGAGTATGGCAATGAATTTTAGATCACCACAGATTTTCCATTTGTGTTCATGATTGTTAATTGAGTCCAAGAGAGCTGTCATATTTGCATATGTCTCCTTCATGTGAACAGCATGACCAATAGGAATAGATGAAAGAAGGTTCCCGTTGTGAAGTAACACAGCTTTCAAACTAAGCTTGGAGGAATCTATGAATAGCCTCCATTAAGTTGGATCATGGTCCAAATTCAAAGATTTCATCAAGCCATTAATGTCGCAGCAAACAACAAGATTATTTTTCTTCTCAAGAAAGGGAAGCAGTTCCATGTGACGTTTTCTGTACTGTGAGATTCTCACATCACTTTAGAGAAGATTCCATTGCTGTAGTCGAGACCCAAGAATTTCTGCATTCTCCTTTGACAGGCCAAGGTCGCTAATGAGATCACGAGTTTCCATTTGACTCAGTCTGTGCGGTTTATCATCTTTTCCCTCAAAATCAGTGTCATGGGATGTAGAAGGCTTGTTTGGTTTTTCTCGTTCCGCACTGTCTTCATTTTCTACTTCAGACACACAATTTTCGGGTGGAGTAGGAATTGGTGAACTATCCGAATGTGGAATGGGTCGAATAGCAGATGAAGATTCGGGTACTGAACTGTTCTTCTTTTCTTCATAGACAATCCTGCCTTTATAGGTGGAGTCAGGCAGAAATAGCAGTCATCTGTATGGTTTGTAGGCTCCCGCCAAATCATAGGCATAGCGAAAGCCATAGATCGTTTCTTCTTTTTCAGCCATTCTCGCAGTGTAACTGAACATGCGTTGCAACATATATGTGGAGCCCAAGACTTATCCTGGTTCCCTACTTTCATACCAAAATAATACTGATAGGCAGTCTTTACTAGAAGCGTCAGATTGCGTTTCTGTGAGGAAAATATTATCTCACCACAAATATAACAAAAGTTATTCACCATATTTACACATTTTTGTGGCATTTTTAGAAATTTTACACTAGAAAAGCACTCGCGAACCAGAAATTTTGCATTAATTTGAGTAGAAACTACACGTAATTGACTGACACAGCAACAGTATCTATGTTTATGACTTACAAACAGCTGAAGAGCATTTGTGTTTTGTTAATTGACAGGTGTGCCAACTCCCAAAAAAAATTCCCCCAAATTTAAAATCTTCACTCTAAAAAATCAAATGTTACTTTATCTTCAAAACAAGAGCTAATCTGTCATTTTTATGGTGATTTTTGAATTCAGCATATGGAATTACATGTAAATTTACTATTTTTAAGCCAGAAACATTTTCATTGTTGCCCAGAGTAATTTACCAGACATTCACCAAATACAATATTCTACCACCTGAAAAAGTAAAGCCAAACAGTGTATTTATATTTGATCACGTCGCAGTGGAAAATCAGGATGAGATCGGGAGATATTTCTGCTTTGATCGCCATATGCAAGTCAATGTATTTTATTTGGACCAGGCATATTCAAAGATCCCAAAGTAGATTGCCCAGGAAAATGCGAACCTTATTTTCGCTTTCAAACAGGACAATCTGAATTTAAAACATATTTACTAAGCACTTGTAAGAACTGACTTGTCATTAATGGAATTCATTATCATATGTGGGGATTGTTGAAATAACTCGTAGTATGGCTTTCTGGTAACAGACAAATCTAGAAAATTGAATAAGGGTCGAAACTGCATTAGAGGGTGCAAAACACATGCATCTACACATTGACAGAAAAATTGAGACAATCAGTGCTAAAGTAACAGAACTGGAAGTTCTTATCGGGGATGTGGCTAGAAATGATGAGATGTTGAATCTTACAATACAGGACTGTGAACTATATGTCACTAAGAAAGTTGATGAAGAAGTCAACACAAAACTAACGTATATGTGTGGCTGTATCAAGGCGATAGCTAAGGCACTTGACTCATATCATCACCAGTAGTCTCGTAGAAGGCTATTCGATGGAAATTACCATTGTTAAAAATTGTGCAATTGCAACAAGGTCAGTTGCTCTCAAAAGCATGTAAACCAATAAGTGAGAGTTCTAATCTTATCCTCTCACACATCACTATTAATTTTTCCTGTCTTAAAAATTTCGAAGGCTTCTAAAGACGTAAGACATACAAAAGAAAAACGTTTTACTTATCTTCATTTTCTCTTCTTGTTGTTGGCTCCAGTTCTTGCGTCTAGGGGTACATTCTTGGGGCTGAAATTTTGACTTACTGGGTTCCAGATGACTAAATAACTGATGAAGTGCTATCTGTTGCTATGATTTTTTTTATTTTATCCCACTCTTCTAAAACACACTGACTTCACAATATCCATTTTCATACAACCATCAATTATATTGTAGACAAAATTTAAAAACAACACGTGCGCTTCCATCAAAGGCATGCTTACTACTCATACATTCTGCGGTACTCACAATATTCCAAAGAGTTTACAAAGCACAAGAGCTTACAAACTTTGTTGACAAAATAACAATCATCACGAAGATAAAATATTACGTTATAGACGAATCCAGAAATAAATTTAATAATTTGCGTTAGATTGTGCAGTTAATAATAGGAATTTTAAGTACGCCAGATTTTCAAAATTTTAAACATTCCTAAAAGAAGAGCAATTTTAACTGTATGTACAGAGTAGTAACAAATTAATTTCTTTTTACATATTTTTGCCCGAAATATAACACATCGTATGCAAAATCATATGAAGTTCATTTATTCAAATAGCTGATATAATGTTCACGTATGCAAGAATCGACAGTATACATGGTATCGATTATTTCTGTAAGAAAAAGCTTATGTTAGAAACAGGTGTCCCATTACAGAGTCTAAAAAGACTGTCCCATACTATGGATGGAGGCGGAGGAGAAGAAGAAGCAGGAGGAGGAGGCGGAGGAGAAGAAGAAGGAGAGGAAGAAGAAGAAGGAGTAGGAGAGGAAGATGCTATAACTGATTTCATTAATTGTCACAGTAATGCTGTGTTAGACGGAACATATGGAGTCAGCAGGAAACCATAAATCAGGTAATCACTCAGTACATTTAACTGACAATGCAATACAAGTTGGGAATTAGGAATATGAAAGAACGCCTGGTTTATTTGAGCTACTATGCTTAAAAACTTAGAACGTAAAAAAGAATTTCCCAAAAGAGATAGAAGCGTATGGCCAAATATTACGCATGACTAACGTGCATAAGAAGAGCGGCACCTCAAAAGGACAAATGAAAGTCACAAACAGCGATAAATACAAGAATATAATTAAACTAGCCTTGCAGCTGCACATAGCACAGGTAAAGGGGGTTGAAGTTCAGCATCAAGGACTGAACAATCTATCTCTGGAGTACATATATTATGATGACCCAAATGAAATCATAAAACGAATATCATTACTTACAGCATCAGTTTCCACAGGGAACACAAGTCACAGGAACGAAATCATATCAGCCATTTCAGAGCCTTCGAGAAAGATATATCATCAAGTAATTAATGAGATGTTTCTTCATGAGCTCCACAGGCTGGCATACAAAACATTCCTGCACAGACATTTGATAAAAGGAGGACTGGATGGTTTATGGGACGTTAATCTCATAGATACGCAAGAATATTCACGACTGAATAAAGGTTTCAGTTACATCCTAATGGTAATAGATATATGTTCCAAATTCGCTTGGGCACTATCTTTGAAGGTCAAGACAGGGAACGAGGCTGCGAAAGATTTTGGACAACTGCTACAGACTGGAATGAATCGGTGTCGCGACTATCTTCAAAACGGCCATGGAGGTATTTCTACATCTACATTTACATACATACTCCGCACGCCACCATACAGTGCGCGGCGGAGGATACCTCGTGCCACAACTAGCATCTTCTCTCCCTGTTCCACTCCCAAACAGAACGAGAGAAAAATGACTGCCTATATGCCTCTGTATGAGCCATAATCTCTCTTATCTTGTCTTTGTGGTCTTTCCGGGAAATGTAAGTTGTCGGCAGTAAAATTGTACTGCAGTCAGCCTCAAATGCTGGTTCTCTAAATTTCCTCAGTAGCGATTCACGAAAAGAACGCCTCCTTTCCTCTAGAGACTCCCACCCGAGTTTCTGAAGCATTTCCGCAACACTCGCTTGGTGATCTAACCTACCAGTAACAAATCTAGTAGCCCGCCTCTGAATTGCTTCTATGTCCTACCTCAATCCGACCTGATAGGGATCCCAAATGCTCGAGCAGAACTCAAGAATAGGTCGTATTAGTGTTTTATAAGCGGTCTCCTTTACAGATGAACCACATCTTCCCAAATATCTACCAATGAACCGAAGACGACTATCCGCCTTCCCCACAACTGCCGTTACATGCTTGTCCCACTTCATGTCGCTCTGCAATGTTACGCCCAAATATTTAATCGACGTGACTGTGTCGAGCGCTACACTACTAATGGAGTATTCAAAAATTACAGGATTCTTTTTCCTATTAATCTGCATTAATTTACATTTATCTATATTTAGAGTTAGCTGCCATTCTTTACACCAATCACAAATCCTGTCCAAGTTATCTTGTATCCTCCTACAGCCACTCAACGACGACACCACAGCATCATCAACAAACAGCCGTACATTGCTATCACCCTATCCAAAAGATCATTTATGTAAATGGTAAATGGTAATGGAACGATATGGAATAAACCGCTATTCGACATTCTCCCATTCGAAAGCTCGTATTGTTAAATGCTTAAACAGGTTGATCAAAAACCGGATGTGGATCCAATTTAATCTTCAAGTGTCATATAAATAGCTAAACATTCTATCACAAATCATTGACGAATTTAATCAGATTACTCATCGTACAACTAAGATGAGATCTATTCGTGTCTGTGATAATGGACTTCTAAATACTAAGGTGGTGGATTCACGAAAGCAGATGTCCAACGTAGGGGATTTGGTACGTATTTCGAAATAAAAAACAGCATTTGAGAAGTCAAACGTACCATACTGGTCGACAGAGATATTTAAAGTTACCAAAGTGCAGCACCCAAACCCAAGAACTTACATCTTAGAGGACAATAATGTCGAAGAAATTACAGGGAGTTTTTATGGAGAGGGATTACAGAATAGATCTGAACTGGACGTGTACCTCACAGTGGCTCATAAGATATTGAGGGAGAATGGCATTAGTGGAATATTTCGGCTTCCCATCAAAGTACACCAGTTGGGTGAACGCTTACGATTTGCTATATAATACGAGGTTCTTTCAATAAGTAACACAAACACATTTTTTGACTGAAAACAGGTTGCTTGTATTCAGGATTCTAACACAACATTTTATTCCCCACGCTTTTGACTAAAAAACCTTGTGTTTTCAACGTAATTGCTGTTCAATGCGATGGTCTTAGGTCGCCTTACTGGGAGGGGGGCTGTACGCCCACATGGTACCATTCTACTGGTCGACTTCGGAGCCAACGTCTTGCTGCATGAGTAACCTCTGCATCATCCATGTACTGCTTCCCGAGGACTGTGTCCTTCATTGGGCCAAACAGAAGAAAGTCGGAAGGTGCGAGATGTAGTGCGGATGAGGAAGAACAGTCCAACGAAGTTTTGTGAGCTCTTCTCGGAGGCGCAGCTTAATGCGAGGCCTTTCTTTGCCATGGAGAAGGACAAGTTCGTTTGCATTTTTGAGGCGCTGAACTTGCGGAAGCTATTTCTTCAGTTTCCTGAGGGTAGCATGAAACACTTCCGAGTTGATCGTTGAACATGAGGGAAGACAACAAACAGAACAACCCCTTCAGAGTCCCAGAAGACCGTCGCCATGAGTTTACTAGTTGTGGGTGCAAGTTAAAACTTTTTCTTCTTAGGAGCGGTGGTGTGGCGCCACTCCATAGATTGTCATTTTGTTTCCGTTTCGAAGTGACGAACCCATGTCTCGTCGCCTGCGACAATATTTGACAAAAAATTGTCACGATCAGCCTCACAGCATGCAAGCAATTCCACACACATGGTCGTTTGTTGCTCTGTTGGGCGGTGAGGAACACCTTTGAGTTCTCCAACTGGTGGACGAGTGTGTCAGCAATACCTTCAGAGACGTCCAGTTGAGCAGCGAGATGTTTGATTGTGGTGTGTCGAATGAAAGTGTCCGCACGTTCCAACAATGCAAGAGTCACAGCTGTTTGCAGGCTGCCGTCACACAGGTGGTCGACAGTTTTGCGTGACTTTGTTTCGATGATGACAGGCGACTCACCGTGGTTTTGTTCACTGAAAGGTCTCCGTAGGCACTGTGCAAGCACCTATGTCTATCTGTGATGCTCTGGTTTTCTGCCAAAAGAATGTCAGTTACAACTCCCCGCTTTCCAACGCGTCTCCGTTACAGATGCGGTTTTGAAAGCTACGTATATCACCGCATCCTATCGGAACTTCATGAAGCTATAGTGCCGAAGCACGAATATTCCACGATGTCCCACAACAAATTCCGCATTTTTTCAATCGAAATTTGCCGAATAAAAAAGTGTGTTGGATTACTTATTGGATGCTTCTAGTAGGATACACAATCTCAAACCCTGCAGTAGCATGGTCTGAGTGCTAGGAAATGCGTCAGCAGTGATGGGGTCGTATTCTCGAGAACCTACCTGTTGAACTTCATATACAATTTTTGTGGACACGGAACGAAATTGAAAAAGCGCCAAGCTGATGGCGATAAGAGAATTAATATACTAGACGATGCATTCAAGGAGCACGATATTGGTTATGCCACAAATAGATATCGTCGCACTGTAGACCGAATATTAGTTGACTTAGCTAGGTAGATACGTCAAAGAAAGCACATTGGTAAAGGACAACGTGTTGTTGCATTCGTGGTTGATAAGACAATGCGTGTCAAACTTAAACTGAGTGCTGGAATAACTTGCAGGCAAATTATGAATGCAGATCGTCGCACTCTAAAGAAAAATTAAAAAAACCTATGCAATTTTTAAAAAACAGTGTCCAGTCAGCGTTGGCAGCGGCTAAAGGTGAGTTGAGGCAGAAGGAAGGAAGAAAAAGACATATTAAAGCGCCTAGGGTTGTGCCAGTACCTAAGACATATGGTGGGATGATTAACTTTCTTATCCCTGAATTTGCTGGGGTGTCGGCTATTGGATCGTTAGCAGAGGAGCTGTTGCCGTAACTCAAGCAGTAAGACTAAGAGACGTAATATGGCAATGGTGGCTATCGCTGTCGGTAAAGAACTATATTTAAAATCGTACAGAAAAGCGCTTGGGCTGTTCAGTAAGAGGAAAGCTCATAGCGATACTACTTGACAGACCACTTACAAACATAGATCTGTATAAACTCGTCAGAAAACTCAAAATAATAGATGTCGCAGTGTCTTCATGAAGGAAACGTTGCCAAAAATGATGTGGAAATCCAAAGAATGTGGAACTGTCAATTCAGATGTTGTGATAGGGAGAGGGGGACTGCATGGATTGCATGTGTAAAAAACCGGAGTACAATCAACTACTCTGTTTCATATGGCGATTTGAATACCTGTGTCGTTAGTTCACTGACAAAAACCAGGTGTTCTACAGATTTAGACGCTGCAAAGATTTCAGTTCATATCTCTGCTGTCATCTATTTCTGGCGTTTCTCCTGACAACAAGTAGTATACATTTCACTGCATCAGTTGAGTTCTGGATACGCTGTCGTATACTCCAACTTTAAAAGAACGTTCGTCTACATTAAAAGTGATCTTCTTTCCTCCTTTAGTTCTTTATCTCTGCGAAAGGCCAACGCCCAATTGCTCCACAAATTGTTGTAGAAGTTACTGTTGCCATGGCTGAGAATGCTGACGGCAATGTGCGATCTTCAAGCAGTGCACGAGCTTTCACGACAGCTGAACATTCCACGGTCCACCATTCGAAAAGTGCTGCGGACAGTTGTGAAATGGTATCTCTAGTGCGGTTCCAGCCTGCCCTGTATTCAGATGGTCGTCATATTCCGTAACGTTTGTTAGACGGCCATTACAATGAACTGTATACACTCTCAAATGATTTGGGTCTTGTCTCACAGACATCCATCCTGTTGTTTTCCATACGTAACCGCAGTGGTACTGTATAGATTTGCATAGAGAACTCTCAAAATCAAGCTGTTACCCACGTGCAGGGTATCAGCGTTTTTAGGTCTGAGCTTAGCAGCATGCTGCTGATGTTGTACTAACGTCATAAATAGAGAAAACAATAGTTGACGCTGGTCTGACAGTGGGTGTCAGACAAGTGGCAAGATGAATGTGCACATGGTGCTGATAGAACCCTACCAGTTCGTGTCTTTCAGAATAGCTACAGCTATGAAACTGCGCTACTAGGTTTGTGTCCTGATTGCCCGAAAGTATTCCAGATGTGACGGAGCAGATCTTTTGAAGAATGTGATTCAGCTTTTCGCAGTAGAGTATTCCTTGCTATTCATCAGTACATACACTACTGGCCATTAAATTGCTACACCACGAAGATGACGTGCTACAGACGCGAAATTTAACCGACAGGAAGAAGATGCTGTGATATGCAAATGATTAGCTTTTCAGAGCATTCACACAAGGTTGGCGCCGGTAGCGACACCTACCACGTGCTGACATGAGGAAAGTTTCCAACCGATTTCTCATACACAAACAGCAGTTGACCGGCGTTGCCTGGTGAAACGTTGTTGTGATGCCTCATGTAAGGAGGAGAAATGCGTACCATCACGTTTCCGACTTTGATGTAGGTCGGATTGTAGACTATGGCGATTGCGGTTTATCGTACCGCGACATAGCTGCTCGCGTTGGTCGAGAGCCAATGACGGTTAGCAGAATATGGTATCGGTGCGTTCAGGAGGGTAATACGGAACGCCGTGCTGGATCCCAACGGCCTCGTATCGCTAACAGTCGATATGACAGGCATCTTATCCCCATGGTTGTAACTGATCGTGCAGCCACGTCTCGATCCCTGAGTCAACAGACGGGGACGTTTGCAAGACAACAACCATCTGCACGAACAGTTCGACGACGTTTGCAGCAGCATGGACTATCAGCTCGGAGACCATGGCTGCGGTTGCCCTTGACGTTGCACCACAGACAGGAGCGCCTGCGATGGTGTGCTCAACGACGAACCTGGGTGCACGAATGGCAAATCGTCATTTTTTCGGATGAATCCAGGTTATGTTTACAGCATTATGATGGTCGCATCCGTGTTGGGCGACATCGCGGTGAACGCAGATTGGAAGCGTGTATTCGTCATCGCCATACTGGCGTATCACCCGCCGTGATGGCATGGGGTGCCATTGGTTACACGTCTCGCTCACCTCTTGTTGGCACTGACGGCACTTTGAACAGTGGACGTTACATTTTAGATGAGTTGAGACCCGTGCGTCTACCGTTCATTCGATCCCTGCGAAACCCTAAATTTCAGCAGGATAATGCACGACCACATGTTGCAAGTCCTGACGGGCCTTTCTGGATGCAGAAAATGTTCGACTGCTGCCCTGGCCAGCACATTCTCCAGATCTCTCACCAATTAAAAACGTCTGGTCAATGGTGGCCGAGCAACTGGCTCCTCACAATACGCCAGTCACTTTTCTGTGATATATCACTGAACTGTGATATCGTGTTGAAGCTGCATGGGCAGCTGTACCTGTACACGCCATCCAAGCTCTGTTTGACTCAATGCCCAGGCGTATCAAGACCGTTATTACGGGCAGAGGTGGTTTTTCTGGGTACTGATTTCTCAGGATCTTTGCACCCAAATTGCGTGAAACTGTAATCACATGTCAGTTCTAGTATAATATATTTGTCCAAAGAATACCCGTTTATCATCTGCATTTCTTCTTAGTGTATCAATTTTAATGGCCAGTAGTGTAACTGGAACACCCAACACTAGGGCTGGCCACGGTTCGCTAATCTTGAAGCAAGTCGGATGTGTGGATCGCGCGTGCGCCAAGACTCTCAACTAGCCACTACAGTGCCACGTTTCATTTATTACTGCAGTGTGGCACTTTTCAGTCGGCATAACTCTCTTCAATTCGACAGAACCGTGGCGTCATTGCTGTTTACGTTTCGCTTTTTGTTCGTGGTGTGAAGGACGTTCACAGGTGCAATGTCTGTTTACACAAAAAAAGGCAATCTAACGATCTGTCACCACAAGTCTTTAAAATAAATATGAATGACCGAAGAGACGTATGAGATTCCTTAATACATACCACGCAGTCTCTTAAAATGCTGGTTCTGCAATTTTTCTACGAAACGACATTACAGTACCATGCAGAAAGAATCTAAAGAGTTAATTGACAATGAAAGAGAAAAAAGTTACAACTACCGATCTGATTCATTGTTCTGTACACCAAGAAGCACTTTGTGCTGCACACATGAAAAAATTTTTGCATGACCTCGGTTTTGAGAGTTCCGTAACCTGTACAGAAAATTGGAATAGATATCAAAACAAACATCATTTCCGCCATTTCTATTGCTCATAAAAGCCACACATTACATGTTGTACCACCATACAGCGAGACCTTCAGAGGTGGTGGTCCAGATCGCTGTACATACCGGTACCTCTAATACCCAGTAGCACGTCCTCTTGAAATGATGCATGCCTGTATTCGTCGTGGCATACTGCCCACAAGTTCATCAAGGCACTGTTGGTCCAGATTGTCCTACTCCTCAGCGGCGATTCGGCGTAGATCCCTCAGAGTGGTTGGTGGGTCACGTCGTCCATTAACAGCCCTTTACAATCTATCCCAGGCATGTTTGACAGGGTTCATGCCTGGAGAACATGCTGGCCACTCTAGTCGAGCGATGTCGTTATCCTGAAGGAAGTGATTCACAAGATGTGCACGATGGGAGCGCGAATTGTCGTCCATGAAGACGAATGCCTCGCCAATATTTTACCGGTATTGTTGCACTATCGGTCGGATGATGGCATTCACGTATCGTACAGCCGTTACGGCGCTTTCCATGACCACCAGCGCCTGGGGGCCGAACCGCACAATAAAACTGGGTTCGGTGTGGGGCGGCGGCGGGGTTAGTGGACTGCTGTAGCCTGTTGTGGGGTTGTGTAGCACTGAGGGCTACGGCGGGGACGAAGCCTCTCCGTCGTTTGTAGGTCACCAGTTCCATACAATACAATATAATGGAGACTTTATATATTACTGAAAAGTACGTAGGTTAAGTCAAGCGAAATGCCTGTAAGGATCTTTCGATTTAAAACCCGCTATGGGTGGATGTATGAAGGAAAATGCGTTCAGGAATGAACATTGGAACATCTAGAAAGGATTGCAGACCTCGCATTTTAAGTGGACTTGACTGCAATCTGCCCCCAGTAAGGCACTGCAAGGTGAGAAAAAACTTCTAAGATTTGATGAGGTTGAAATTAAAAAGAAGGGACACATCCCGACAACCATAGTCCAGATATTTAAGCTCACTGGCGTTAAGGGACACACGAGATATGAAGAATTCTCTGTGGCCTTCAAGGAATTGTAATAGTAGTTTCGTAAACATTTCGAGGACACCGCCAATCTCACAGCTGTTTTCGAGACCATTTGCCGTTTCAGTTGAAAACGCCCCTGTACATGTACAGTAGTATCTGATTTACCTGGAAGGTAATTCTACATCTACATCTACATCTACATCCATACTCCGCAAGACACCTGACGGTGTGTGGCAGAGGGTACCCTGAGTACCTCTATCGGTTCTCCCTTCTATTCCAGTCTCGTATTGTTCGTGGAAAGAAGGATTGTCGGTATGCCTCTGTGTGGGCTCTAATGTCTCTGATTTTCTCCTCATGGTCTCCTCGCGGGATATACGTAGGAGGGAGCAATATACTGCTTGACTCTTCGGTGAAGGTATGTTATCGAAACTTCAACAAAAGCCCGTACCGAGCTACTGGACTTTATCTATCATCTCCGTAACGCTTTCGCGATTACTAAATGATCCTGTAACGAAGCGCGCTGCACTCCGTTGTATCTTCTCTATCTCTTCTATCAATCCTATCTGGTACGGATCCCACACTGCTGAGCAGTATTCAAGCAGTGGGCGAACAAGCGTACTGTAACCTACTTCCTTTGTTTTCGGAATGCATTTCCTTAGGATTCTTCCAATGAATCTCAGTCTGGCATCTGCTTTACCGACTATCAACTTTATATGATCATTCCATTTTAAATCATTCCTAATGCCTACTACCAGATTATTTATGGAATTAACTACTTCCAGTTGCTGACCTGCTATTTTGTAGCTAAATGATAAGGGAACTATCTTTCTATGTATTCGCAGCACATTACACTTGTCTACATTGAGCTTCAATTGCCATTCCTTGCATCATGCGTCAATTCGCTGCAGATCCTCTTGCAATTCAGTACAATTTTCCATTGTTACAACCTCTCGATACATCACAGCATCATCCGCAAAAAGCCTCAGTGAACTTCCGATGTCATCCACAAGATCATTTATGTATATTGTGAATAGCAACGGTCCTATGACACTCCCCTGTGGCACACCTGAAATCACTCTTACTTCGGAGACCTCTCTCCATTGAGAATGACATGCTGCGTTCTGTTATCTAGGAACTCTTCAATCCAATCACACAGTTGGTCTTATAGTCCATATGCTCTTACTTTGTTCATTAAACGACTGTGGGGAACTGTATCGAACGCCTTGCGGAAGTCAAGAAACACGGCATCTACCTGTGAACCCGTGTCTATGGCCCTCTGAGTCTCGTGGACGAATAGCGCGAGCTGGGTTTCACACGACCGCCTTTTTCGAAACCCATGCTGATTCCTACAGAGTAGATTTCTAGTCTCCAGAAAAGTCATTATACTCGACCATAATACGTGTTCCAAAATTCTACAACTGATCGACGTTAGAGATATAGGTCTATAGTTTTGCACATCTGTTCGACGTCCCTTCTTGAAAACGGGAATGACCTGTGCCCTTTTCCAATCCTTTGGTACGCTACGCTCTTCTAGAGACCTACGGTACACCACTACAAGAAGGTGGGCAAGTTCCTTCACGTACTCTGTGTAAAATCGAGCTGGTATCCCATCAGGTCCAGCGGCCTTTCCTCTTTTGAGCGATTTTAATTGTTTCTCTATCCCTCTGTCGTTTTAAAGACAAATTCTTTTATGTGAAAACTGTCCAGGGCGTCTACATTGCTTTCCTCGGATAAAGTTTCCACGTCTCCGTAATGAGATTGCAATAGTATTACAGTATTTCGATCATCTTATATGTGTCAAAGACTTTTTTGATTAAGGAATGTAATAAGTCACAATTATGTGCCAACGTGAGTGCGATAATCTTTGAAGTTGTCTGCGACTGTCGTTACGCCAACGGTTTGTACCAGATCAACATTATATTATGTATTCAGCACGTTAAAAATAATTAAATAATACTGAAAATTCGTTTTGTTTATGATCTTTGTTGTTGAGAAATGTGAAATTTTAAACCAAGTCACATGCAGTGTGACTGCACTGCCAGGTAAGTGAGACACGTTTGACGTTTCCCATTTTCCTCTTCCTCAGGCTCAAATAGCGTGGCGTAGCGACGTGGGAAGTGTGCAACGTGGTTTGGCGCGATGGTGCTTCTGCCAGCGGACGGCTCGTCGACCGAATTCTTGGCCGTCCCTGCACCACAGCCAGTAGCATACAGGACCACGCAACGGGAGTGTCACGGCTCTGTATACTACTCTGTCATTACGGTGAACTATGTATGCCCTCTATCCGACGTAGCACAATACCACCTTTGTATCATAGACACCCAACCTGATGGAAGACTTAATGCAGTTCGTTATACTGGACTTCGAATGTCTTACATCTCAATACACATTCATAACAGATACAGACACCCACCATTTCCACGGGAATTCTAAATTATTTCTGACGAACACTGGCGTTAGTTGCAATGGACTGATGGGCACACACACATCCTTATGTATAATGCTCACATCACACGTGGGCCCACAGCGAAGTCTCGCTGAAACATATCATAATAAAATAAACATTTCACTTTTTGTGCAACTGTTTGAAGAGAAGTCAAACAATCTGTAATGAAAAGTATTTGCGTATAAAAACTTGTAATGTATTTAAAGGATTAAGAATATACTGTAGTGCATAGATATTGTAACGAAGTAGTTAGGCTAAACTGTGTAATACTTTCAAACTTTCTAAAACAAAATATGGTGTTATCCAGAATTTGCTCTGGTATGACTCACTTCTGCTGTTCTTGTCGGAGAGAGAAGAGGTACGTTCATGACCTCTCTGTGTTTTGTAATCTTTAGCTAATAATAATTCATATTTTGATAAAAACGTGTCTGCACAAATCATCTGTAGAATTCTTTAGTTGGTCACATTAATGTGTACGTCAGTTTCTTTACGTTTCAGAGGAACAGTATCACGTTTCTGTGTACTGATTGTTTGACAGAAGGACGACTGAATCCTATATCGCGTCATGTTGTCTAAATATTGTCTACATACAAGGTCTAACCTGCAATTCTTTTCTTGCAGTCCGAATTAATACTTGTAACCCATTTATTATGTGGAAATTAATGCAGTATTACCACGATCATAAAATCTTTCAAACAATGAAGATGTGCAATAGCCGCCATGATCTGATACATTCCGCGATGGCAATGTATTGGTAAGGAGCAAAATACACAACGATATGTGAACATTATTGATAACTTTTCCCGACGAAAACTATTCTTAAATGCGCTGCATACGCTTTTGACGTATCTAAATATTTTTTCCAAACTTTATACCGCCAGTAAGGAAATGTTACGTTACAACTGGCGACGCGCGACCTGATGAATTGTATGGTCAGGTATTACAAATGTTTTTACTGTTACATGTACTATGCTGAATACAACGACTGAGGAAAGGAGAATATAAAGGCAAATACAGAGACAAAAAGGCAAACCATAATATGTATGTATGGAAAACATCCGATTTAAAACTAATGTATTGCAGAGATCGCAGCAATCAGAAGAAATACCAGGTGAGGCCATCCTCGATCTATCGCTTTCATTGTAGTGTTATGAATCTTGAGATATTACTGTGGACGTATCATAACCCATCAGGAATTTTTACATTTCAATTTTCAATACAAAAACAAAGCTTGTAATTATACTAATCGTTATACACTTGAGCTTCGTGGCACTACGATGGCCGTTTTGCAGCGCGCGTAGTTAAAATGTCGACTCGACTTTGCTCTGTTTTGTAACGCGGCGCGCTTTCGCTGGAAATTTATGTGAGAAATTTCGTTATTGATAACAGTATTGCTGACAAGCAGGCAAACTTTTGTAAAGCAATTGATGTGAAAATTTCTAGTATTCAGTCTAGGTATGAAGGAATTTGGAAACATAGATAAAGTAGGGAACGCAGGGGAAGTTCTACCACAGGAAAATGTCGAAAACGGCAACATGTCGGAATCCAGTGTCGAAATTACAGATACTGCTCGGTAGGCATCCCTGTTGGCGCGGCGGTAGTCGTGGGCGGACTTCGGAGGGGCACCAGGGCGGGGAGCAGGAGGGTGGCCATGGGCGGAAGAGATGGTGGTCATTACCAGCGGCCTCGAGGACGACCGCGGCGATGTGACCAAGGGGGCTGGGCGAATCCTGGGGTGGAGTTACTTTCAGGACGGGTGGGCTGTGGGACGAGGTCACCGTGGAGGGTGGAAAGGAACTGATGTCACCGCCGAAGGGTGGCTTGGTCACAGCTGTGGAAGTTGAGGTCGGCGGCAATCACATAGGTGGAGAAAGTACGGTTAACATGGGAAATGAAGTCGTAGGAGAGAGGAGCTGCGCGACAGATACAGATAGTGGCACAGGTAACGGTGAGGGAGAAAAAAAAGATGCCGAGAAGAAGGTGTTCAGTCGGGTCAGTGAGTAGGGGTTGTGGCCGGACGGGGAGATGTTCGAGGTGGCCAGTTGCGACTCCGCCTCGTGTGAGGGGAAGGGGATTGTCGGTATGGTGAAAGAGATAGGGAAAGGTGTGGACAACATGGTGAGGTTGGATGAAGGTTTCATTAAGGATGGAGGAGTCGACCTCGTGCTGGGACAGGGTATGCATGAAAAGGTATTTGTTGGCAGGGAGGAAGTGAATGTTTGGGTATATGAGGCGATACTGTTGTGCCGGGAGGTGGGAGAGGGAAGGGAGTGAGGGAAGGAGGAGAGGGGGGCTTAAACGAGAGTGTCTAGGCAGGTAAAGCTAAAGTGGACACAGTTGTGGGAGTAGGTGACATAGGTATTCAAATGGAAGACGGAGCAGGTGGCAAGGGATATCTGCCGGAGGGTTTGGGTGCATTGGAAGAGGTGGATACTGCAGGACGATAGTCAGTAACTGGATGATGTCTTCAGCCATAGGGGGAGGGTGGAGGAAATTGTTGGGGTGGACGGGCTGGTCGACGGGATGAACGGGGACGGTGAGTTCGGGGTTGGTGGGAGGAGGTTTGGCTTTGCATTTGGAGGAGTAGGTGGGGTGGGGTTCGTTGCATGTGTTGCAGGAAGGAGGAGAGGGGAGATTAGGACACTGCTTAAGGAAGTGGGAGGCTTTACAATTGGGGCAGGTGGGGATGTTCTTGCGGTCACAGGTGAAGTGGTCATTGTGGAGGAGACAGCATCGGCAGTGGTAGGACTGAGAAGGGGAATGGGACGGATCAACTGGGTGACAACGGTTAAAAATCAGGGCTCCCTGAGTGAACTGGTGGTCTATGGAGGAGGCGGACTCAGTAAGGACACACATGAGGAAGGTAGGGCTGGAGTTGTTGCAAATAATGTGGGCTGAGCGGATTTCCAGGGTGGGTTGGGCATTCAGTTCTACTGACACTTCAACCTCCATGACCACAGGACTGAGTTTTGTGATCAGGGTGATGAGGGTTGGCAGATGGCAAGGGGGTTGGGTCTCCCGAGGAGAGGAGGAAGTAAGGAAAGGGGTGAGGGTCGCATAGGGGGCAAAGGTGATGCGGGGAAGTCACCGGAGGAGATCAGTGTATCAGTGTCGAAAGAGAGAAAGGGAGATTTGATGAGGACAGAACCTCAGCCTCTGCGGGGGATAACTTGAGTAATGGGTCACTGGGCATTTCAAGGGTGAGCATGCGGGTATCTAGGAATTTTGGATAGAGGCTGGCCAGGATGAAACTATACAGGGCTGGGGAGGTGTGAGAAGGGGTGGTGTCCATGGGGGGGATAGAAAGAGGGGTGGGTGGTGGCATTTTAGAGGAGGGAGTGGAGGTGAGGTCGCCACTTGGGCACTTGGGAGGTTTTTTGGTGGGTGTGGCCTGGGAGGAGGGGGAAGGACTGGTTGGATTGGGTGGTGGGTGGCAGGCCCCTCTTATGAGGCAGCGGCACTGTGAATGGAGGCCGGGCGCTCTGAGGTGGCGACTGTGTCGCAACGAGCACCGGGTGGTGGCTGGCGGACGGACGACGGCAGCGGAGGGCGGCAGACTGCAGATTGTAAGGGGGGGGGGGCTCTTACAAAAACGTCGATTGCATCCTGAGAGTAGCCCAGGTGCCGAAATCTTTCGATTTGGAAGTTGAGGGGATCCAACCCTCGAGATCTGCCGGGGCTCGCACTATTTCCCGCTTATATACCTACGATTACTGCCACTGGTACCAATCAGAGAGGGCTGAAGCAACGCGTGCGTGGAAGGCTAGATTGGCAGCTCATACAGTAGCTCCGGACCCGCTGTGGGACCGACTGACATCGGGGGGTGCGAGAGGCTGGCCCCACGTTTGAAATTGCCGCTCCCGCTCCCGTACAAGCATTAAGCATCGGCCATTGCTTCCTTTAGACTTCCAAAGCTCGCCCCTTCATCCTACTCTGTTGAAATTGGTGCCATTCATTTTAATTTCTACCGCCTCCTTTATAACAGAGTCCTAGTATGAGGCAAGACAGTTGTGTTCTCAAACTGTATTTTGTGACAATTTTCGGGGCAATGCTCAGCTATGGCCGACTTGTCGAGCTCCCTTTGCATAATGTGTCTCTTGTGCTCGTCACAACGCTCCGCAACAGTGCGAAATGTCTGGCCTATATAGGTGCTGCTGCACTCAGAAGGGACGCCATATACACTGGGCACACGAAGAGCTATGTCATCTTTAACAGGCCATAGTCAGGAAGGTGTGGAAGCTATCAAAAGACTCTGGTTTACCAGCTGAAGTGCTGAAGAAATTAAAGCCACGTGTTGCCAGATCTCCCAGACTTTATGGACTGCCAAAGGTACATAAGAAACATGTTCCTCTTAGGCCCATTGTTAGTGAAAACAGCTCGTTCACCTACAGACTGGCAAAATATGTTGCAGGATTATTAGCACCAGAACTGGGTCCCATGATATGCTCTTCCAGCTGGGGGATCCCACTTCAAACATAGCACACATCTACAGACATAACGCGTGGTTAGTGCACCTTCCAGCCCTATCCCAGATGTGACGCCGACCTTGGTAGCCGAGCGGTTCTAGGCGCTTCAATCTGGAACCGCGTGACTGCTACGGTCGCAGGTTCGAATCGTGCCTCGGGCATGGATGTGTGCGATGCCCTTAGGTTGGTTAGGTTTAAGTAGTTCTAAGTTCTAGGGGACTGATGACCTCAGATGTTAAGTCCCATAGTGCTCAGAGCCCATTTCAAAAACTGCCAGATTTGTACCTCTAAACAGTTTTGTCTATTGAAGAGTCTCGAAGATTGCGGACACAACTCAAGTCAATTTTGAGATTCCATCTATTTCTCCTGTTGGTAGTGCGCAAGGCACTCAGTCTCAAGTTCATGCTAATGTAAAAAGTGAATAGAAACAGGGCTCAGATTAACAAAGGTAAAATTTTCAGTCATGTGGTACATGAGGTGTACATGTTAAGTCCCATAGTGGTCAGAGCCATTTGAACCAGATGTGACGTGTTGTGGCTCCGCATCCCAAAATCGCTCCGATACAACGGTCGGCGGATCGACACTCGAACGCTATCTCTGGCCTACTGTGGGACCTGGGAGCCATCCGCGACACATGCACAGACACAGACATACAGACAACAGAGCAAACGTTCTGCAACTGTAGAATATGCGGTTGAAGGTGACTGTATGCATTCGAGTGCAGTGCTATACTATTCCACCCGACCAGAAAAATGGCGCATTTGCTCTAGGTGTTGGCAGTTGTATTACATTTACAAACAAATTTAGAGCGCAGAACAAGAAGTGATGTCATGGTCACATGGATAGAAGTGATGTAAAATCGATAAAATAAAGAAAAATGACGGAAAATACGTATAAATTGAGGGAAAACACACCGAAATGTGGGGAAATTGAGGGAGTACTTGCATGTCTTATGATTGGTGCACAGCAATTCATGGGAACGGGTACACAACAGTGAGAGTAATAGCAGAAAAAGTTGAGATGGAAGCACTGGGAACCGGGGAAACAGTCTTTTATTTTTCGTTGAGGCAACATTCTACTCTATGTATATTGAGGTAATAGTGACACATGAGAGTTGACTGCTGTCTTTGATGCTTTCCTGGATAAAAGAGAACCATCTGCCTCTAAACTTACCTGCATATGCGTTAAAGGATGACAGAGAGTGGAACGAGTGATCGGATGAGATGGAGCTGCAGCGAGGTAGAATTTAATGATAGACTGATGATGCGTTCTAGAGAGAGAGGGACATGTTGCTGCAGGTCATCTGACCACTTTTTCCGTTGTGCTGTCGGGATGCAACAGTTGGGTGACATAATCTACATTCGACTCACATACAACTGCGTGTTCTGTGCATGACTTAGAGGATCGTTAACAGCAAACCTCTTGGTCATCAGAGGACTTCCGTCCTGCTTCAATTCATTCCTCTAGACGAACGAAGATTTATGCGACGTACGCCATTCCCCTGCCGTAATAAAATCGAGTCTTAAGTTTCATAACTACGGTGCTTCTAAGTTAGCGACAGCTGTTTGTGAAGTACTACAATCCCCGTGTATACATCTGCTTGACAGATGCCATGTTTATGGAGTTGGTGGCGGTATGACATGTAATTTCACATGTCATACACCGCTGCTATGTGTTTGTCTCTTTTTTTGTAAGAAGGATTCTCCATTACTAATGATCATTTTATATAGGACTGATGCGAGCATAGTATAATTTCTGAACCGCGATCGGATGTGAACAGTGGGGCCATACACCTTTAGAAAGCTATATTTTACATGTATCACAAGGAATCGATGTTTTATAGAAGCAGTTTTTCACTTTAACGGTTTGTCACCATATTTTATCGTAGAGAAACCTGCAGGGAGAATATATGTCATGCTCTAAAATAAATGCCGTGTGGCTAGGGCCTCCCGTCGGGTAGACCGATCGCCCAGTGCAAGTCTTTTGAGTTGACCCCACTTGGGGATGGGGATGAAATGATGATGATAAGGACAACACAACACCCAGTCCCTTAGTGGAGAAAATCTCCGACACAGACGGGAATCGAACCCGGGTCTTTAGGATTGACATGTTGTCACATTGACCACCTTTTTTTTAAAAAAAAAATCTTGTCTTGTTCTGTATTGTTCGTTGACTTTGTTCGTGGCGAACGTCCGATGACACTCGTTCAGGTTGTTCGTTGATCCGTTCACTCAGTTTTCATTACAGAGGGTGGCTAAATCCTCTGACCGACCACGCTGAGCTACGGTGCCGGCGACCACTCAGTTACCGGGGGCGGACATTTACAGGTCATCACCTGCATACAGTTGTTTGGAAGCATTCTTCAATGCTAGAGACTCGTCCTGTTTCCATATGCTGGGCTGACTTCACATATTTTTTTTTTTTTTTGCCAATAAGATAACAGTACCTCTTTTTATTTGTACCACCTCACACGTGTTGTGAACAGCATCTTCCGGCGATGGTCAACACCAGACAGTAATCATGTACATGACTGCAAAATGAAGCAACAATACCTTTCAAAATGGAACACTGAGACATCCGCTACCCTGTTGCTGGGGAAGATGAGATTAACTGTACAGGTCATCATCTTCGAATAGCTGACGGAAGCGCTCTACAATACCGCAAACTCTTCCAGTTTCCACATGTTGCTATGTCTTCCACATTTTTGTCAATGAGAAACATCGCATCCGTGTTTTATGTCTACCAGCCTGTGTTGTAGTAGCTGTACAGTTTTCGCCATGTGATGATCAGCTTTCTATGAGAGCCAGAGGATCGAAACGTGTTAATGTCTGTTTAGCAGCAGCTGACGGATCTCTAAGTCATGGTAGAAAAAACAAAGCGTATGGCAGTGTACACTGACTGGGTGTGTTACAACCGGAAAAAAAATGTATTACACTGCTTATGAAGGAACAATACAGGAATCCTCTCGCGTAACAGTCTGTTGGATATGGTCCCCATACAGTACAGGTGATGAAATTTTACAGCCGTCTGTGGTAGCCACATGTATATTTGATAGGATCGCCACATATGGTTAATGCTGGAAAGCAAACTGTATTTGTTTCAGACATAACAGAAGACAGTGATGTGGTAATATCTTATTGAGTTCTCTAACGAATGACGTCAGTGGAGTTTTTATAGTTCACAGGTTTTCTCTGTTGGATGGTACAAAACACCGAGGTGCGAGAGAATGTTTGGATGATAGACATGAATGCACCCTGAGAGACGCATACCTCCTTCGGACTGTAGTACCCGTATGTGATTTGAAGATAAGTTACAATGGTGAATGTACCATCCTAGTACCTAACTGGTGAATGTAATCCAACTATTGAAAAAAATACTCGCTATGGAAACTGACTCTAATGATCAATTTAATTACTTAGCCTATAAAATTGATATGAATGATGTTCCGCGTGGTGGGTGGAGGAGATGGCTAGGCCACCATGGAACGATTCTTGACAGGCGTTTCTTTCTTTATTTTTTCGTTGCGGTGATATCTATTAACGAAATTTCAATCTCCCACCTACACCGGGCATGACAGGCTCTCACAATTTTTTTTTCATAATTGCTAGTATGATGTAGCATCACATTGGTAAATATTATAGCTTCTTAGTCCGCCACGGTAGCTGAGTGGTCAGAGTGGTGGAATGCCATACTAAGGGGCCTGGGTTCGATTCCCGGCTGGGCTGGAGATTTTCTCCACTCAGGGACTGGGTGTCGTGTTGTTTTCATCATCATCTCATCCACATCGACGCGCAAGTCGCCGAAGTAGCGTCAACTCAAAAGACTTTCACAAGACGACCGGTCTACCCGACGGTAGGCCCTAGCCACACGACATTTCATTTCATTTCATAGCTTGTTGTTGTCGAATGTAATGTTTGCAATACACATGTGGTCATCTGTGATCAGCTGCAATGCACTTTCGCCGGATGTCGCAAAATAATGAGATGCGAATTGTATCCTGCAGTTGAATGTAAAAACTATACCGATTTTGCTCGTACAACTAAAAGAAAATGGACTATGCCTATTTTCATGGAAAGTGGACATTTATTACCGTCACAATTGTGTCTTCTTCTTTTAATAGTTCTTTATTATTGGAGTCACTCTGATGTTAAATACAAATGTTACAGCCCAGTGCTCACAGCGGCGTGGTGGCCGAGAATCCTATGAAGTACACCTTACCCCTTTAGGCAAACAACCCGTGGTCGGGATAGCCCTCATTTACCACAGGTTTTTTTTCTGAGGGATACCGACGTCGCGCCCCATTGCATGTGTAGCTTTTGTCGGCATCGATAACGCTGGCCGCCCAGCGGTGTGCTTGCAGGAGTGCATTGTACTGAAGACACTGTGGCGTGAGGCTGCGGTCGCTTTAGGCGGAAGGCTTCCTGTTTTCCAATCAGCAGACTTTCGAAAAAGCCATCTGGAGCGTCCTCCGGAGGGATGGGGTGGTGCTGCTAAATTTCCCTTTTGTGCTAAGGCAGGGCAGCGGAAGGCCTGCTGGCTTCGGTTATCTGGGGTGCACGGTTGTTTTTATGTAGGCGTCTGTAGAGAACTCTGATAGATGCTGTCCTCAGCTCTGTCCAACACTAGCATTTCATCAATTGAACATAATTCCTGCTAGAAAGGATAAAGGCAGTACCTAACATCTCAGCCTTTTTTCCTGCCAGCTTGTCGATGGAGGGTAAAGTTTGTGTGTCTGTCACTAGTTTCGAGCGGTATTGCGAAATTTTTTCCCAGCCAGATAACACCAGTTGTATGGCATTTTCAATTTTTGAGCTTTATTGAGATTTTAAGCCGTCCTTGTGTAGTACTATGCATACAGTTGTGTAATTAGGTCCGATATCTATGATTAACTACATAATTGGAACTGATCTTTGCATCAGTTTCCTGACCAAAATAAATAATGTACACTAACCTAACCTTCCTCTCCTGTACTTGGACAGTTTCCATGTGTTTGGAGGTGCACTTGGGCTATCCATTCAGTAGAATTAGGGTTCGAGTCCTACAAAAGGCACCGTCATTTTTAATTTCCCGTCATTTCCAAGCATCTCTGGTGGTATAATTGTGTTATGGTGGGTGCATTTGGGCTTTACGTCCAGGAGGAACAGGGTTCAAGTACCAGAAGGGGTATTGCCAACTTTAATTTCCCACCAGTTCCTGGGTGGGGGGATGTGGTGGCACATCAGCACAGCCCGGGGACAAATTAATTGCCACCAAAATTCGAAATTCCCTCAAAAATTCGGAATTTCCCCCAAATTCGAAATTCTCGCTAATAGGCTACGTTGGGGAGGGGGAGGGGGGAGAGGGTAGGGGGCTGCGGACCATGTGCAGGCTGAGAAGAGCACGTGACGTGCTAGAAACCCCCAAGTATATCCTCAGTGTCCCCATTGCTCAGCTTATCCAGCTTATCCCTTGCAGAGACTCCATCCTCATCAAATTTCCCTCTTTCCACACTGACCTCCTCCAGAAACTTCCTCATATCACCTTTGGCTCATATGCATCTCTCACACCTTTTCCTACCTTCTTCTTTCCCTATCAGTACCAACCCCCTCATTGCCAACCTTCACTTACAAGATCACAAAGCTCAGCCCCATGCTCACAGAGGTGGAGGAGCTGGTGGAATTGAATGCCCACCTGCCCTGGAAATCCACTCAGGCCGATGCATCTCTAATGACTCCAGCGCTACCTTCCTGATACATAAGTTCGCAGAGTCTTGCTCCATACATCACCTCCTCACTCAGGGAGCCCTCAGCTTTAACTGTTGCCACCCTATTGACTCCTGAAATTGCCCTCCTCAATCCTACTACTGCCAGCTCTGCCTCCCCTGCAATGATCACCTAACCCAAAACAAAAAAAAAACGAATCCACTTCCTCAAACAGTGTCCTACTAACGTCGCCTCTTCTCATTCCTGCAACACGTGCAACGAATTCCCTCCCACAAACTCCTACAAATGCAAGGCCAAGTCCCCCCCCCCACCACCAACCCTGAGCTTATCATCCCCATTCACCCCATCGATCAGCCCATCCACCCCAACAATTCCCTCCACCTGCTCCTAGAGCCAAAGAAATCATCTGTTTCCTAACCATCGTCCTCCAGAACATTCACCCTTTCCAACGTACCCACACCCTCCAGCAGACTTCACTTGCCACCCTCACTGTCTTCCATTTGAACACCTATGCCACCTATTCCCACAAACAGGGCCAGTCCATCTTTACCCACCTCAACACCCTGGTTTACTTCTCTCTCCTCCTCTCTCCACTCCCTTTCCCTTCCCCACTCTGGCACACCAATGGTATTGTCTCCTCTCCTATACCTAAACAATTTCCCCCTCCCTGCCAACAAATACCTCTTCATGCATAGGACAGGTTGAGTCCTTCATCCTTAATGAAACCTTCCTACAACCTCACCATGTTGTCCACTCCTCTCCCTACCTCCTTCAATGCACAAACAATCCCCTTCCCCTAGCTCGAGGTGGGGCCACATCAACCATTCCCCTGTGCGGTCACAATCTCTGCTCAATGACCTGACCAAACATCTCATCCTCAGTGTCTTCTTCCCCTCCCTCACCATCACCTGTGCCACTATCTATGTCCATCCGGCAACTCCTCTCCCCTACAAATTCATCTCCCATATTGACTGCACTTTCTCCACCTGTCTGATTGCCACAGATCTCAACATCCACAGCTGCAACCCTCCCACACTTTGGTGGTGGCATCAGTTCTTCACTACCCTCCAAGGTGACCTTGGTCCACTACCACAGCACAACCATCCTGAAAGTAATTGCACCCTCGATGTTGTCCTCATTTCCCCCAAACTCCTTGGTCGTGTCACTGCAGACGTCCTCTACCCCACTGGTAGTGACCAGCTCCCAGTCCTTTGCACCATCTCCTCAGCCCATTACATACCTCCTGCCCCCCCCCCCACCCTGCTGCCTAATTCGTCCATGACTACTGCCAAGCTGACTGGGATGCCTACTGGGAATCCATGGCCTCCCAGGTCGAAAGCCACCCACTTGTCTTTCATCATCACACTGACATCACCCAGCCTCACCCTTTCTCCAGAAAACCATCACTGACGCTGTGGGGGCCCATGTTCCTGCCAAACATATCCACCCTTACCACCCTACTCTTTGTCTGCAGGCTGTCCTTCTTCTCTATGAATCCCACAGGCTCTACCACTCCTTCCTCTGCAATTGTGACTGACATACAGCAATTACAATGACACACATGTAGCCTCTTAACAGCAAAGAAACGCTGGGACTGGCGCCAGACATGCCCATGACTCAACGCCATCCTCCCTGTCAACTCCTCCGAGTACTGGTCTGCCTTCCATCACCTTACTGTTAGCCATCCTACCCTGCATTACCCCCTTCTCCACGATTACAGCCCCTTCCCTGACAACCTCAGAAAGGCTAACAATTTTGCTCCCACCTCTCCAAGGTCTTCTCCATTCCCGATGATCCCTAGATTGATTACTCCCTCTTCCCCACAGTCCTTGAATGCACAAATACCTCCAAATGGCCACTCGCCCCCAGTTTCCAGTACTTGGAATAGTTACCTCCCTCAGACTTAAACACTCCCATTACAGCACACAACATCAAACTCATACTCCACTTCAAACACAACACAACTCCTGGTCATGGCTGTGTCACCTATCGACACCTCAAGGAATCCCCCCAACCTCCTTCCTGGCTGTCCCTGCTACCTTGTATAATGTCATCCTTTCCACCAGCTATTACCCTGACCTGTGGAAAACTTCCTGTGTCCTGCTGTGCCGTAAACCCAACAAACCCCCCTCTGACACCTCTTCCTATCGTCCCATCTGCCTTACGCCCATGTTCAGTAACATCTTTGAGTCTATCCTCTCATGACGTGTTCACCACCTCCTCAACCAGCACCACCTCCTTCCCCTTACCCATTGTGGCTTCCAGCCCTCCACTGACGACCAGCTCCTTAACCTTACCAATCTTCTTTCAACACCAACTTAAATTCTGTTGTTCCGCTATCTTTATTTCCCTCCACCTCCAGAATGCCTATTACCATGTCTGGCATCCCGGGCTCTTCTTCAAACTCCAGACCTATGTCCTTCCTATCAGTTTCATCCATCTTGTTGCTTCCTTCCTCTCCCATCGTCCCTCCTATGCCACTATCCACAATACCAACTCCCGTATGTTTTATCCCACCATGGGCATGCCCCAAGACTTTTTCCGTCCCCTCTATCTCCTGTATACTGCAGAAATGGCCAAACTTCCCCCACCTGTTCATCTCCTCCAATATGCTGGTGACACTGCCTTCCTGGCCCTCTATCCTCCCTTTCAACAGTCCCCACATATCCTTCAAACCAATCTCGACCAGTTCAACACTTGAGGCAACTAGTGGCTCATTCCCATTAAATCTTCCAAGACCCAGGCAGTCAACACAGGACATATCACACCCTCCTTCTGGCTCCACACTTTCCACCTTACCATTTACAGTCTTCCTATACAACTCACTCCTGCTCTGAGATACCTTGGCCTCACCTCATCTGGATTCCCCATCTCCTTACGATCCAATGTAAAGCCCACAACAGACTCCTGTCTGGTTGGATATGGGGACTGCATCCTTCCACCATCCTTCACACTTACAAATACTTCATTCATCCCATCCTTCACTATGCGTCACCTGGAGTTCTGCCCCACCCAAATTCTATCAAGCCTTGTAAATTCTCTAATGCCATGCACTCTGTCTCATTTTCCATATCCGCCTCCTGTCCTCCACATGGATCGTATATGACCTCATCCCCTTTCCACGTCTTCTCCTTTTCCTCAAACACATCCACAACCTGTACATCGACCACAGACAAGTTCCCCCACACCCCCTGGTCTCTCCTATCCACTCTACCCCTCTCCCATTTCCACGGTTTTACTGTTATGTTCCACCCTCTCTCCATTTCCACACCCTCCAACTCCTTTACCAATGTACTTTCCAGCGCTTTCTCCAGGTCCTGGATGATGAGTTTTGTGCTGATATCTACCCTCCCTACCAACACTAACCCCACCTTCTCACCCACTCCTCAGGGCTCCCTCTTTCCTCTTTTTGCCTTCCCCTGAGCGGTTTTTCCCTCCCTCCTACGCCACCCCCTCCCTCCTTTCCAACGCATCTCTTCCGCATCTCTGCACTCCCTCCTGGCTTGCTATCCCTCTCCCACCCCACCCATCTCCTGCCATCCATCCCCATTTCTTTTCATCCCCCCCTCTCCAGCCCCCCCCCCCTCCCCAGCTGCCGTCTGCCCTCTCTCTCTTCCCTCCTCTCAGACCTCCCCTCCCTCGGCAGGTCGTACCTGGCAATTTTTACTCTTTGTTGTGTGTGCTCCATGTTGTGCAGTGAGTGCCGTCGTTTGGGTGTGGAGTTTTAATACTGTGGCCAACTTTTATCTTGTGCTTGTGACTTCGGTGTATTTTATGTGCCACATACCTCACCAATTGTGGTTTATCTTTACGTGGACTTTTTAAACTGTGTCTCACAATAAACGTCTCCTTATTGGTGTATATTTTAACCCCCACTGTCTCCGCTGACCATGTTCTTATGTTCCCCTTTTTATCGTTTCATCTCTTGAATAACTGTCATGTCCCTCAGCTGAAGCGCGGAGGATTGTGCTGCTGCCAGCCCTCCCCTACCTATATGGGGCAGAGGAATGAAATCACAATAAGAAAAAACAGCCCCAGTAATCAGTAGTTTTACTCCTGACGACGATGGCGGAGCTAGCTATAGAAAGCTCGAGAACTTTGTTAGAACTGACGCGGCTTGAAAACCGAGAAGATTTTATCCAAACACGCCGCCGCGAAGGACACGATTCCTGCTGTTTTTATTGTGGACAGAGGTGTCATGACGAATGTTATGGATACTAACTTTTGTAATAAAATCAGTGAGACAAAGCAGATACCTTGCTGGTGCAGAGCTGCACGATTTCTGGAGCTACTGGTGCTATATCTCTAAATGTTAAATATAGGAACGTTAAGTTTAGGAAACGGAGCAATTAAGTGCACATTCCTATCAGTGAAGGGACTGTCTGCGTCCTGCATAATAGTATTCGAGTTTTCGCGTGAGGGGAACAGTGTAATTGACCTCTCTCTCGGAAAGTGGATTTTGATTGTTAATGGGAAAGAAGTAATTGTGTATCTGTTCGAAACGAAAGCACGCCATGCCAGAAACTGCCATGATAATAGAATAAGGATTACACAGAAGAAATTGCTGTATATTTATGACGTACAGTTTCACTATTTTGATGATGTAAAGTCATGCACAGGTGATACAAATGTGTCATCTAACACGAGTCGCATTTGTAACAAAGTAACACAATCCCAATGCCTCGATGGAACGGAACTAACCCAATTTGCCGATTTGTCAACAAGATATAGTGATATCTCTTCAGCCAAACAGGAGGCTGTCAAGTGCTACCGCGGCCGGCGTAATTTAGTAAGAAAAGAAAGTATCACAATCAGTTAATAGGTTGTTGTTTTCTAATTTATATTCTCGTGTAAACGCAAGTTCATATCAATGTAACCAAGTGGGCTATGATGGTCTTCGTGACACCTCGAAATCTGTGACACGTTAAGCACGCTTGTGCTTACTCTGTGGATTTCGTGTGTGTTTTGTTTGGTGTTTGCTTACGTTCGCTGGTCCCTCTGTTTGGAAACCATTTGGTGTGGTTTGGGATAGAACAAGGATATCCTACTAGGATTGTACGTAATGTAAATAGACGTAAAGATGTATAAATGATTGTAAAACAGTTTAAAAGTAAAAAGCGAAGAAAACACGCAGACAAAATCTGAAAGTATCTGGCGCATGGCTACATACTGGGCTGCCGGTGTTGCCGGCTGGATCTAAGCGCCACAGTCTGGAACCGCGCGACCGCTACGGTGGCAGGTTCGAATCCTGCCTCGGGCATGGATGTGCGTGATGTCCTTAGTTTAGTTAGGTTTAAGTAGTTCTAAGTTCCAGGGGACTGATGACTTCAGAAGTTAACTCCCATAGTGCTCAGAGCCATTTGAACCATTTTGAGCTACATACTGAAGTCATGAAATGACTGTCTAGATAGTAAATTACTAATGTAAATAATAATGTCATACTGACAAATACAGAGTGTTCCCTAAAATTTTAAAAATTAACGTAAATAAAAATAAAATTCCGTTCCGTTGAGAAGTTAAGTTACACAGAGAGTACGAACAGTAAGAAAATCTGATGAAATACGAGATGTTCAGAAATGTAGAAGCAAGGGGTGGCAGTATGCAGGGACACAGCAAAGCAAAAAAGTATGGTGGAGTGATTGCTTACCTCATGGGGTCACGGACAGTGGGATAAAGAGCAAATCCGATGGTAAATGCTGCCAAGGATGGACTCTTCAGGCAAAATGAAGCACTTCCTAGATTATAGCAGAGATCACTTCGGTGCCGTAAACACCGCGCATGCTCCCAAACGGAATATAGCAGCACGGCGCGTGCTACTTCCAGCCACGACTACACGGGCGCCAACCTCCAGCAACACTCAACTGTCACTTTTCAAATTTGCGTACATGAACAGCGCACTTATCAACTAACTGGGAACTGCCTGATTAAAAGCGCCCATACAAGGACACTATAAAAAGTGCTTGTGTTGGTGATTAAGTAGTGCATGGACTCTAATAAACAAAAGATGGTCACCTCGACCTAACTAACAAACTGTTGATGTAAAAATAAAGATGAAAAGGCAGTGACTTTTTATACTTATATTAACGTTCACGAATCGAAATGCAATCCCCAGTAACTGATACGGATCGAATAAATGAAATAAGACACTTCAAAAACAAATATTTCAAACTATTGTTGAGCAAAAGTCGATGTAATGACACTATTGTTCCTTGTGTACGATAAGACAAACTATGCCTGTAGAGAACCGATATTGTCGTACAACTGGTGCATGTAACAAACCCCACTGAGTGGCCGATCGACCTGGTGGTGAAGATCAGCCGAGCAACTCCGACGGCGGCTGCGCAGCAATGGCGGCGCTCACATACTGGCCGTCGTCACAGCTGTCCACCACTTGCGGCGCTCATTGCACGGCAACACAACTTCTCAACTCCAGACCACAGTATCACAAATACGTAAAATGAACAGAAAAGCCATTTTCTACAACGTAGTTATATTAATATAATACACAAGTGTGTACTAAAACTTCGACTGAAAAAAAACACTATCCAATAACTTTTGAACTACTATAAGACGTGGACATAACAGTATGGCGAAGCTAATGAATATCCCAAAGGGACTTCTACAAAACATACACTACGGTGTTTTTCAAACCAAATACTGAAATCTTCATTTGTTTTCAACGAACTAATGACTTACTACATACTACACCGAAGAAACTGGTATAGACATGCGTATTCAAATAAACAGGCAGAATAGGGTGCTGCGGTCGGCAACACCTATTTAAGACAAGTGTCTGGCGCAGTTGTTTGATCGGTTACTGCTGCTACAAAGGCAGGTTATCAAGATTTAAGTGAGTTTGAACGTGCTGTTACAGTCGGCGCACTAGCGATGGGACACAGCATCTCCGAGGAAGCGATGAAGTGGGGATTTTCCCGTACGACCATTTCACGATTGTACCGAGAATATCAGGAATCAGGTAAAATGTCAAACCTTTTACATCGCTGCGGCCGTAAAAAGATTCTGACACAAAGGGACCAACGACAACTGAAGAGAATCATTCGACGTGACACAATTGCAACCCTTCCGCAAATTGCTGCAGATTTCAATGCTGGGTCGTTAACAAGTGTCAGTGTGCGAACCATTCCGTGAAACATCATCGACATGGGCTTTCGGAGCCAAAGGCCCACTCCTTGATGACTGCACGACACAAATCTTTGCGCCTCGCCTGGGCCTGTCAACACCAACATTGCACGATATTTCTTTGGAAATTTGTAGTAAGATCCTGTGGAACCAAACTGCTGAAGTCATAGATCCCTAAGATTACACACTACTTAATCCAATTTAAACTAACTTACGCTAAGGACAACACACACCCAACCCCGAGGCAGGACACGAACCTCCGACGGGAGGGGGGAGTCATGCGAACCGTGACAAGACGTCCTTGACCGCACGGCTACCCAGCGTGGAAATGGACGGTTGATGAGTGGAAACATGTTGCCTGGTCGGACATGTCTCGTTTCAAATGGACGTGTGTGCGTAGGGATACAGCCTCATGAATTCATAGATCCTGCATGTCAGCAGGGGACTGTTCAAACTGGTGGAGGCTCTGTAATGGTATGGGGCGTGTGCAGCTGGGGTGCTATGGGACCCCTGATACATCTAGATTCAACTCTGACAGGTTACAAGTACGTAAGCATCCTTTCTGATCACCTGCATTCATTCATGTCCATTGTGCATTCCGACAGACTTGGGCGATTCCATCAGGACAGTGGGACACCCCACAAGTCTAGAATTGCTACAGAGTGTCTCTATGAACACTCTTCTGAGTTTAAAGGCTTCCGCTGGCCGCCAAACTCTCCAGACATGAACTTTACTAAACATATCTGGGATGCCCTGCAACGTGCTCTTCAGAAGAGATCTCCACTGCGCCGTACTCTTACGGATTTATAGACAGCCCTGCAGATTCGTGGTGTCAATTCCCTCTGGCACTACTTCAGACATCAGTCAAGTCCATGCCACTTCGTATTGAAGCACGTCTGCGTGCTCCCGAGGGCCCTACATGATATTAGGCAGGTGTACCAGTTTCTTTGGCTCTTCATTGTATATCTGAATTCTATGTAAAATTTTATGCATCACTTATTCAGAAACTTTGTAATTTTAAATTATTCGAACCAAGAGAGTCCCAAGTTTCAGATCGGGGTTTTCGGTCTGTTTTCCTGTGATCTTTCGCCTGAATGGGTAAACAAATAGAAATTTAGTCGTACCACAGCCAATACAATTCCGAATTTTCTGATCGAGCCAATAAACGCTCAAAACTTGCTGCACACAAAGCCATTTCTGTCAATTTGTAAGAAAAAGTGCAGCCGCAACAAAATAATTGTTTTTCAAGTCCCATTAACTTAAGCTGAATTCCGGAAGAGAGGTATCTGTGAACGATAACTTCCAGAATTCAAGGGGGCAGTGAAACGTATCATAATAAAATAAAACATGTCACATTTTGTGTAACTTGTGAAGAAAAGTCAAACAGTCTGTAATGAAAAATATTTTCGTATAAAAACCCGTAACGTATTTAGAGGACAAAGAATGTACTGTAGTGCATAGACGTGACGCAATAGACTAAACTCTGTGAAATTTTCAAATTTATTAAAACAAAATATGGTGTTATATAGAATTTGCTCTGGTAATAATAATTAATATTGTGGTAAAAACGTGTTTGCACATCATTTGTAGATTCCTTTAGTTGGTCACATTAACTTTTATATTAGTTTCTGTAAGTTTCAGAGGAACAATATTAGGAATGTGCACTTATTGTTTGAAAGAAGGACGACCGAATGCTATATCACGTCCTGTTGTCTAAATATTGTCTACATACAAGTCGAACCTGCAATTCTTCTCTTGCAGTCCGAATTAATTCTTGTACATTTACTACGCGGAAAATAATACAGTATTACCACGGTCATAAAAGCTTTCAAACAGTGAAGATGTGCAATAGCCGCAACGGTCATTCATTGCGCGGTGGCACTGCATTGGTTGTTGTTGTGGTCTTCAGTCCTGAGACTGGTTTGATGCAGCTCTCCATGCTACTCTATCCTGTGCAAGCTTCTTCATCTCCCAGTACCTACTGCAACCTACTTCCTTCTGAATCTGCTTAGTGTATTCATCTCTTGGTCACCCTCAACGATTTTTACCCTCCACGCTGCCCTCCAATACTAAATTGGTGATCCCTTGATGCTCAGAACATGTCCTACCAACCGATCCCTTCTTCTGGTCAAGATGTGCCACAAACTTCTCTTCTCCCCAATCCTATTCAATACTTCCTCATTAGTTAAGTGATCTACCCATCTAATCTTCAGCCTTCTTCTGTAGCACCACATTTCGAAAGCTTCTATTCTCTTCTTGTCCAAACTATTTATCGTCCATGTTTCACTTCCATACATTGCTACACTCCATACAAATACTTTCAGAAATGGCTTCCTAACACCTAAATCTATACTCGATGTTACCAAATTTCTCTTCTTCAGAAACGCTTTCCTTGGCATTGCCAGTCTACATTTTATATCCTCTCTACTTCGACCATCATCAGTTATTTTGCTCCCCAAATAGCAAAACTCCTTTGCTACTTTAAGTGTCTCATTTCCTAATCTAATTCCCCCAGCATCACCCGACTTAATTCGACTACATTCCATTATTCTCGTTTTGCTTTTGTTGATGTTCATCTTATATCCTCCTTGCAAGACACTGTCCATTCCGTTCAACTGCTCTTCCAAGTCCTTTGCTGTCTCTGACAGAATTACAATGTCATCGGCGAACCTCAAAGTTTTTAATTCTTCTCCATGGATTTTAATACCTACTCAGAAATTTTCTTTTGTTTAATTCACTGCTTGCTCAATATACAGATTGAATAACGTCGGGGAGAGATTACAACCCTGCCTCACTCTCTTCCCAACCACTGCTTCCCTTTCATGTCCCTTGACTCTTATAACTGCCATCTTGTTTCTGTAAAAATTGTAAATAGCCTTTCGCTCCCTGTCTTTTACTCCTGACATCTTCAGGATTTGAAAGAGAGTATTCCAGTCAACATTGTCAAAAGCTTTCTCTAAGTCTACAAATGCTAGAAACGTAGGTTTGCCCTTCCTTAATCTAGCTTCTAAGGTAAGTCGTAGGGACAGTATTGCCTCACGTGTTCCAACATTTCTACGGAATCCAAACTGATCTTCCCCGAGGTCGGATTCTACTAGTTTTTCCATTCATCTGTGAAGAATTCGCGTTAGTATTTTGCAGCTGTGGCTTATTAAACTGATTGTTCGGTAATTTTCACATGTGTCAACACCTGCTTTCTTTGGGATTGGAATTATTATATTCTTCTTGAAGTCTGAGGGTATTTCGCCTGTTTCATACATCTTGCTCACCAGATGGTACAGTTTTGTCAGGAATGGCTCTTCCAAGGCCGTCAGTAGTTCCAATGGAATGTTGTCTACTCCGGGGGCTTTGTTTCGACTCAGGTATTTCAGTGCTCTGTCAAACTCTTCACGCAGTATCGTATCTCCCATTTCATCTTCATCTACATCCTCTTCCATTTCCATAATATTGTCCTCAAGTACATCGCCCTTGTATAGACCCTCTACATACTCCTTCCACCTTTCTGCTTTCCCTTCTTTGCTTAGAACTGGGTTTCCATCTGAGCTCTTGATATTTGTACAAGTGGTTCTCTTTTCTCCAAAGGTCTCTTTAATTTTCCTGTAGGCAGTATCTATCTTAGCCCTAGTGAGATAAGCCTCTACATCCTTACATTTGTCCTCTAGCCATCCCTGCTTAGCCATTTTGCACTTCCTGTCGATCTCATTTTTGAGACGTTTGTATTCCTTTTTGCCTGCTTCATTTACTGCATTTTCATATTTTCTCCTGTCATCAATTAAATTCAATATTTCTTGTGTTACCCAAGGATTTCTACTAGCCCTCGTCTTTTTACCTACTTGATCCTCTGCTGCCTTCACTACTTCATCCCTCAAAGCTACCCATTCTTCTTCTACTGTATTTCTTTTCCGCATTTCTGTCAATTGTTCCATTATGCTCTCCCTTAAACTCTGTACAACCCCTGGTTTTTTCAGTTTATCCAGGCCGCATCTCCTTAAATTCCCACCTTTTTGCAGTTTGTTCAGATTTAATCTACAGTTAATAACCAATAGATTGTGGTCAGAGTCCACATCTGCCCCCGGAAATTTCTTACAATTTAAAACCTGGTTCCTAAATCTCTGTCTTACCATTATATAATCTATCTGATACCTTTTAGTATCTCCAGGGTTCTTCCATGTGTACAACCTCCTTTAATGATTCTGAAACCAAGTGTTAGCTATGATTAAGTTGTGCTCTGTGCAAAATTCTACCAGGCGGCTTCCTCTTTCATTTCTTAGCCCCAATCCATATTCACCTACTACGTTTCCTTCTCTCTCTTTTCCTACACTCGAATTCCAGTCACCCATGACTATTAAATTTTCGTCTCCGTTCACTATCTGAATAATTTCTTTTATTTCATCATACATTTCTTCAATTTCTTCGCCATCTGCAGAGCTAGTTGACATATAAATTTGTACTACTGTAGTAGGTGTGGGCTTCGTATATATCTTGGCCACAATAATGCGTTCACTATGCTGTTTGTAGTAGCTTACCCGCATTCCTATTTTCTTATTCATTATTAAACCAACTCATGCATTGCCCCTATTTGATTTTGTGTTTATAACCCTGTAGTCACCTGACCAGAAGTCTTGTTCCTCCTGCCACCGAACTTCACTAATTCCCACTATTTCTAACTTTAACCTATCCATTTCCCTTTTTAAATTTTCTAACCTACCTGCCCGATTAAGGGATCTGACATTCCACGCTCCGATCCGTAGAACGCCAGCTTTCTTTCTCCTGATAACGGCATCCTTTGAGTAGTCCCCGCCCGGAGATCCGAATGGGGGACTATTTTACCTCCGGAATATTTTACCCAAGAGGACGCCATCATCATTTAATTATACAGTAAAGCTGCATGTACTCGGGAAAAATTACGGCTCTAGTTTCCCCTTGCTTTCAGCCGTTCGCAGTACCAGCACAGCAAGGCCGTTTTGGTTATTGTTACAAGGCCAGATCAGTCAGTCATCCAGAGTGTTGCCCCTGCAACTACTGAAAAGGCTGCTGCCCCTCTTCAGGAACAACACGTTTGTCTGGCCTCTCAACAGATACCCCTCCGTTGTGGTTGTACCTACGGTATGGCTATCTGTATCATTGAGGCACGCAAGCCTCCCCACCAACGACAAGGGCCATGGTTCATGGGGGAAGATTGCATTGGTAAGAAGCAAAAAATACATAGTGATGTATGCTATTCTGATAACTGCATCGTGCCGTCGCACTTGTAATTTACTTTTCTTTTCCCAAGGCAAATCATTCTTAAATGGGCTGCTTACGCTTTATTTAAATATTTTTTCTAAATTTTATTCTACCGGTAAGAAACTTACGTTTCATGACTTGCGACTGGTTATAACATCAGCCTAACTGCAACACACGTGGGAGGCCTCGTTCCCTCCTACAGACATCTTGAAGGGTTAACCTTTAAATATTTTAATTTTTGAGCAACCATATTTGACAATTATTTCATATCTTCTAATAATGAACTGCGAAGTCCATCAATACCTGAAAATGCATGAGCTGCCAAGTTTCTCTAACACTGCGACAAGAACTAGAAATGTGTAAATCTTTTAAGTCTCTCTCTGCCATCGCAACAGTTGAACTGTTAAGTTTCATCTGAAGTAAAATGTGCTAAGTCATGTCAATATGGCAAAAACTTGGTCTGTAAAGTCCCTCTCTAAGTGCAGCCTTTACTCCTACTATGCAATGGGTGTCTGAGGTGGTTGGTTTTGAGAGTTCTCTACATGGAGCTATATGACGTTTGCATATACGGAGAGACATTTTGTCACAATTATGCTGTAGCATCGAGTATTTTGCTACATCTTAACTGTAGATACGATATTTTTGCAGCAACTATTAAGCCTCCTTCACTCCCTGACATTGCAATAACTGAACTATTAAGTTTTACCTTATGCGAAACTGTGCCAGGTTTCATTGACATAGCAATGCACCTACATCTACATGTTTACTTTGCAATTCACAATTAAGTAACTGGTGGAGTGGATTCGTCAAACGAATTAGTTCTTTACTGTTCCACTATGGAACAGCGTGTGGAGAAAACGAACACTTAAATCTTTCCTTGTGAGCTCCGATTGCTCCTATTTTATTATGATGATCATTTCTTCCAACGTAGATACGCGCCAACTAATATTTTTGCATTTAGAGGAAAAAGTTTGTAATGGAAATCTCATGAGAAGATCATGTCATAGCGAGAAACGCCTTACTGCCCCCCCCCCCCCCCCCAGTTTCATGTATCACATCCGTGGCCCCCTCTCCCCTATTTTGTGTGAGCCGCGCGGGGTAGCCGTGTGGTGTTGGACGTCTTGCACGGTTCGCGCGGCTCACCCCGTCGGAGGTTCGAGTCCTCCCTCGGACATGGGTGTGTGTGTTGTACTTAGCGTAAGTTAGTTTAGGTTAGATTAGGTAGTGCGTAAGCTTAGGGACCGATGACCTCAGCAGTGTGGTCCCATAAGACCTTACCACAAATTTCCAAATTCCTATTTTGTGATAATGAAAATGAACTGCCTTCTTTGAACTTTCTCAGTGTCCTCCATCAATCCTATCTGACTGAGATCCCACAATGCGCAGCAATACTCCAGAAGGGGATGGAGAAGCGCAGTATAGGCAGTCTCTTTCGTATATTTGTTGCATTTTCTGCCAATGAATCGCTTTCCCCAAAACATTATCTATGTGACTTTTCCAACTTAAATTATTCATAATAGTAATCTATAAGTAGTTAGTTGACTTCGTAGCCTTTGCGTTTGTGTGACTGTTATGTAACTCAAATTTAACAGATTCCTTTTAGTACTCATGTAAGTGAGTTCCACATTTCATTACTTAAGATTCAATTGACACTCTTCGCACCATACAGATATCTTGTCTAAACAATTCAGCAATTATTTCAGATCATCTGATGACTTTACAAGGTAGTAAATGACAGCATCATCTGCAAACTATCGAAGAGGCGTGCTGAGATTCTCTCGATCATCGGTAATGTGAACGGGGAACTCAAGCGTGACCTATAACAGTTCCTTGGAGAACGCCTCATATCGCTTCTGTTTTACTCTGACTTTCTATCAGATACTATAAACCGTGTCCTTTCTGACAGGTAGTCATGAAACCAGTCACACAACTGAGATGAGCATCCATAGGTATGCGGTTAATTACATGTCGCTTGTGACGAACAATGTTAAAAGCCTTCTGGAAATCTAAAAATATGGAAACAGTTTGACATCCCCTGTCGATAGCACTAATTACTTCATGAGACAAAAGAGCTAGGTGCCTTTCACAATAACGATATTTCCTGAATCCGTGTTCGCTATTTGTCAATAAACTGTTTTCTTCAAAATAATTTTCGAACCCACTATATGTTCGAAAATCCTACGTTAGTGATGTAGGTCTTTCATTCCTATTTAAATTCTTGATTATGGTACGACTTTGTGCAACCTTCCACTCTTTAGGTATGGATCTTTCGACGAGCGAGTGGTTGCATATGACTGCTAAGTGTGGAGCTGCTGTTATCAGCATACTCTGAAAGGAAACTGAGTGATATACATTCTGGGCCAGAGGCCTTGCCTTCATCAGGTAATTTAAGCTACTTCGCTACACCGAGGATTTCTACTTCTAAGTTACTCACGTTGGTAGCTGTTTTTGATTTCAATTCTGGAATGTTTACTTGGTCTTCTTTGGTGAAGGATTTTCGGAAAATTTGCTATGCGAGACCTTTAACGTTAACATTACCATTGCTATCCCGCAGTGAAAGTATCGATTGCACCTTGCTGCTAGTGTATTAACATACGACCAGAACCTCTGAAGGTTTCCTGCAGATTCTGAGACAGAGGTTCCTTGTGGAAACTACTAAAAGCGCCTCGCATTGTAGATCGTGCTAAATTTCGAGCTTCTGAAAAACTTCGCCAGTCTTCAGGATGTTGCATTCTCTTAAATTTGGCATGCGTTTTTCGTTGTTTCTGCGAGTGTTGTGACCTGTTTTGTGTACCATAGGGGATCAGTACCATCTCTTATTAATTTATGTGTATATATCTCTCAGTTGCCATCGATGCTATTTCTTCGAATTTACATCACATCTGGTCTATGCTTAAGTAGTCAGATTGCAATGAGTGGAGACCCTTACTTAGGAATTCTAGAAGCGAATTTTTATTGGCTTTTTTAAATAAATATATTTTTAGTTTATTATTGGTGGCTTTGGACGGTACAGTAGTCAGTCATGTTACAACCATCTTGTGGTAACTAATGCCTGTATCCGTCATTATACTCTCTATTTGCTCAGGATTATTTGTTTCCACAACCACTTACACTTTGAGCGGGCTCCTGAACTGATTATTCAAAATAATTTTCTGATAAAGCATTGAATACGATTTCGGATGACGTTTGTTGCCTGCCATCGACTTTAAACATCTACTGTCACCACCAAATATAATGGTTTGATAGGGTTACACATTTGAAATGAGAAACAAGTTTTCTTTGAACTGTTCAGCAACTGTATCATCTGAGTTGCGGGATCAGAAAAGGAACCAATTATTAATTTATTCCAGTAGACAAATATAACCTCTACCTATACTAACCCATAGAAACTACTCCCGACAGCAATGAACACTCCTCCACCAACTGTGTTTAATCTATCCTAACTGAACATTAGACAACATTCCATTAGAACTACTTACGGCCTTGGGAAAGCCAGTCCTGACAAAACTGTACCATCTGGTGATCAAGATGTATGAGACAGGCGAAGTACCCTCAGACTTCAAGAAGAATATAATAATTCCAATCCCAAAGAAAGCAGGTGTTGACAGATGTGAAAATTACCGAACAATCAGTTTAATAAGCCACAGCTGCAAAATACTAACACGAATTCTTTACAGACGAATGGAAAAACTAGTAGAAGCCGACCTCGGGGAAGTTCAGTTTGGATTCCGTAGAAATACTGGAACACGTGAGGCAATACTGACCTCACGACTTATCTTAGAAGCTAGATTAAGGAAAGGCAAACCTACGTTTCTAGCATTTGTAGACTTAGAGAAAGCTTTTGCCAATGTTGACTGGAATACTCTCTTTCAAATTCTAAAGGTGGCAGGGAGCGAAAGGCTATTTACAATTTTTACAGAAACCAGATGGCAGTTATAAGAGTCAAGGGACATGAAAGGTAAGCAGTGGTTGGGAAGGGAGTGAGGCAGGGTTGTAATCTCTCCCCGACGTTATTCAATCTGTATATTGAGCAAGCAGTGAAGGAAACAAAAGAAAAATTCGGAGTAGGTATTAAAATCCATGGAGAAGAATTAAAAACTTTGAGGTTCGCCGATGACATCGTAATTCTGTCAGAGGCAGCAAAGGACTTGGAAGAGCAGTTGAATGTAATGGACAGTGTCTTGAAAGGAGGATATACGATGAACATCAACAACAGCAAAACGAGGATAATGTAATGTAGTCGAATTAAGTCGGGTGATGCTAGGGGAATTAGATTAGGAAATGAGACACTTAAATTAGCAAAGGAGTTTTGCTATTTGGGTAGCAAAATAACTGATGATGGTCGAAGTAGAGAGGATATAAAATGTAGACTGGCAATGGCAAGGAAAGCGTTTCTGAAGAAGAGAAATTTGTTAACATCGAGTATAGATCTAGGTGTCAGGAAGTCATTTCTGAAAGTATTTGTATGGAGTGTAGCCTTGTATGGAAGTGAAACATGGACGATAAATAGTTTAGACAAGAAGAGAATAGAAGCTTTCGAAATGTGGTGCTACAGAAGAATGCTGAAGATTAGATGGGTAGATCACATAACTAATGAGGAAGTATTGAATAGGATTGGCGAGAAGAGACGTTTGTGGCACAACTTGACCAGAAGAAGGGATCGGTTGGTAGGACATGTTCTGAGGCATCAAGGGATCACCAGTTTAGTATTGGAGGGCAGTGTGGAGGGTAAAAATCGTTGAGGGTGACCAAGAGATGAATACACTAAGCAGATTCAGAAGGATGTAGGTTGCAGTAGGTACTGGGAGATGAAGAAGCTTGCACAGGATAGAGTAGCATGGAGAGCTGCATCAAACCAGTCTCAGGACTGAAGACCACAAGAACAACAACAACAACAACATCTGAACATGGTTACGGCCTTTGTAAAAATGTCGACTGAACCTATATGCGGCTTTAGCCAGCTTTCCGTACCTACAACGATTTGAGCTTCAGTGCTTTCTTAACGTAAAAAAAAAAGAACCGCAACACTACTACTATGAGGATGCAAATCAGGTTTGCCGCAAATACACTCTGTGATGGTTGTGAACGATAATTTCTTTTTAGATTGAACGAGGTTAGTTGATTTTGGTCAAGAATACCTTTAAGGCGACATAGATGACATTATCACCATCTCACTGAGTTTGAACAAGATCATGTGATAGGGCTACGAGAAGCTGGATTTTCCTTCTGCGATACTGCAGAAAGACTGGACAGGAATGTAAACACTGCACGTAACTGCTGGCAGCGGGGATAACGAGAGTGTACTGTCGCAGTAACACCAGGCTCCAGGCGACCGTGTGGCCCTACCTAGAAAGAAAATCATCATGTTCGGTGTATGGCTCTGACGCATAGTATTGCATCTGCAACAGCAATTTGAGCAGCAGTTAGCACAACAGTGACGCAACAAAGTGCTACAAGTCGGTTACTTCAAGGACAGCTCCGCTCCAGACGCCCTGTAGCGTCCACTCTAGTGACCCCAAACCATCGCCATTTGCTACTTCAGTGGTGTCAGGCGAGAGTTCATTGGAGGTCTGTTGTGTGCTAGTGCCAGTGATGTCCACGTGTTGGTTAGGAGGACAGTCGAGGGGCTGCAACCAACCTGTCTGTGTGCTAGACACAATGAGTTATGGTCTAGGATGCATTTTCGTATGACTGAAGGATCAGTCTCGTGGTTATCCCACGCGCCCTGATGCAAGTCTGGTGATATTGCCTACTGTGTTGTCATCCATGAACACCATTCCAGGAAGTGTTTTCCAACAGGATAACACACGCCCACATAGCACTGTTGCAAACCAACATGCGCTACAGAGTGCCTTGTCCTGCTCAATCACCAGATTTGTCTCCAATCGTACACATATGGAACATCACCAGAGAACAACTCCAGCGTCATCCACCACTGGCATTAACTGCCCCTTTATTGACTGACCAAGTGAACAGGCATGGCACTCCATCCCGCAGAGTGACATCCGGCAGCTGTAAAACACGATACATGCACGTTTGCATGCTTGGATTTAACATTCTGGTGCTTACATCGGTTATATGTTACATATACAAATGTATTCCCAAGCACAACAGTGCTAAACACAATGAACCTAGACCTGGATTTATAGTCTAGGGTGCATTTTCGTATGACAGAAGGAGCACTCTCGTGGTTGCCCCACTCACCCTGATTGCAAGTCTGGTGATTTTTTGCTCTTGCGATTTTTTTGCCATGTATGTACTAGCTCTTTCCGAACACAGCTACTACAGTTTACAACTACAATACTGATTGCTCATAGGTCTACCTTATCCTCTACTTGCCCTTAACCCTTTCTATAGTTTCCCATAACCTCTATCCTAAAATATCACCCAGACAGCCCGTACTACTCGTGTACCCACTTCTGTGGTCTATTAAGCACAAACCAAATCCGACCACATTATGGCGTAATTGAAGGACTCTGCAGCCTACATGCTTGCAGAACTGTATGAGCCTCTGATGCATACCTTCCACTTGCCTCTGTACCGAAGTTATGAATTCAGTCCTGTTGATGTTGCAAGGGATGGCAAGCTCCGCCTTCGTATCACAAGCAAGTCTTGCAGTCTTTACCAGTTCAGCTAACCACCCAAAACCACAGAGAATCCCTCTAGTCTAAAGTGATACACATTGTTAGTACCAACATGAGGCATCACCGGCAGTTGGCTGCATCCTGTGCTCTTCACGGCATCTGGAAGCACCCATTCCACACCTGAAATAACTCCTCCCGGTATGCATACAGAGTGTACACTGGATTCCGTCCCTTCTTTGGTATCCATATCCCTAAGGTGCTCCATGACATGCCTAATTTGGAGCTCGTAACTACCACTAATCCCACCCTCTGTGACTGTACAGATCTTGCAGGCTGTGAGGCTTCCTCAAAAATGGGGCAAGTGACTGCATCTGTCTCAGGGTATTTACCAGGGAAAAGGAACAGGGAGGCCCTCTGATTGGCTCTCTGGAAAGTCTTTTGCTGCCTGCCACACCTTTGAGCAACCCCCCGCTCAACCATGAATGAGCAGCCAACCTCAGCACAGGCAGTGCCCAGGGCAGCTACAGCAGTGGATACATGGGAAGTTCTGGAAGTCCCCTGGATCCCCACGTCTGCACCTAGCCTTGCTCCCCGCCCCACAGTGATGCCCTCGGCAACAGTGTCAATCTGCTTGACTAAAGCCAGCACCACCTGCAGTTTTGAGCAAAGTGTCACGAACTCAGCTCGCATCTGAACACGGCAATCACAGTTCCTACCCATACTAAAGATGGCATAAATATACTCTAGACAGTTTTTAATGTTCAGAATTGAACCTGATAAATAGACAAACATGCACAAAATGCAAGATTTTAAACTAAAGGGTGCAGATCAAATTCAGAATAAGTCACTTCTTATGAGAAGCTGTGTCAACTCTCAAACAAAACAGTATACTTCAGTACACTGCAACAGTAATAAAAGCTACCATTTAGCTGAGCTGTAAAGTCATGGTCCCCCAAATCAATAACTATTGTACTTCGTACATATGTATTCTGTGCATGGACAACTATTCGTCTAAACTTCAGTGATAGATCTTCTACTTACTCCTGCCCATATATAAACGTTTCCAGTTCCTCCTTGAGATCTGCCTCAACTGCCTCTTTATCTAGATTACTGATCATGTTAATCATCTAATTGGCTTTTTTACTTCAGAAATCTTAACATATATTTTTATTCAACATGTTTGAGGTATTTAATTATATTAAACATAGTTTAGAGAGATAAATTTTCATTTATTTTGGCTTGTTTTATATGACTTTGCATTTTACTGCATACAAATAGGTACAAATGTGCACATACTTCTCTGGCAACATCAGGTAGTGATGTTGCTGATCCATTATACATACTTCGTACTGAAATACAACACACATCAAAATCTGTAGTGAAAACTTCCTCAGAAGTGTTCTGACAAATAAAGTTTGTAAGTGCATGCCACATATTTCCTTACAATCCATACTCATATTCCGACCACCCATGACGCTTATACACAACGGATGGGTCAGCTAGCACACATCAAGTTACTCAATGTAAATTCCTGAAAATGAACGAACTGCATGATATTGTCATTGCTTTTTACTTTCGTTTTTCTTAGGTAGTCCCCAACCCCTATTGTATGATGATCCAGTAACACTGCACGTACTTGAATGTTGACCATTGCAATTATTTGTGTTCAATTCTGACATAATTGATACCGTTAATAGTCTGAAATCACTACTTCCATGCCACTGAATCTTGGGTTTTCAGAAATTACCATTACGTTTAGCTCATGATCTGTGAACAAGTCTGCAACAACACATTTACTGTTTCTCTCAGTCAGCTTGTGCATTGAAGAGAATAACACCACTTTCATAGTTCCGCTATATAGTTGTTGTAGCTCGACAAGTGGTGCAGAACAAGGTGATATGGAAACTCGAAGTCTGGAACAGTTCTGCGTGCTGACTTGATTTCAGTTCTAATGAATGAGATGCACTATGCAATGCTGCTGGCATGATGATATGTGCATATGTTGGATACACTGGAAATTCAAAGCCTGGAAACAATTCTGTATGCTGACTTGATTTCTGTTTTAATGTTTCAGGTGCATTGTGAAATTCTAGTCAAAAGAGTGCTGTTCCGTAACTGCTGATGTAAAATTATTTTTCTTCATTTCTGGTATCATACCTATGCAATTCATTATATTTGGTTCCACTGATGATTCTTAGAGCATTTCTTTGAGGTATCATTAGCTTGTTTAGATTTGCCACAGTTGTTGCTCCCCAAATTTCTACTTTGTAGTTCAAGTGTGAGAAAAATTAAGCATGGTACACATATTGTAGAGCAACAGTGTCTTTGCAAAACTTGCTAACAATATTGATTGCAAATATTTTCTTAGATAACTTGCATGCTAGAAAATCAACATGCATTTCCCATTCCAGATTGCTTTGAATGGCTAAACAAATGAATTTTACACTAAGCTCTTTTTTGCCATTTATTTGCCTATGTATAGTTTAATTTCATCATTAAATATACAGTTGTTGAACTGTATCAGACAAGTCTTACTGGCGCTCACATTTTGGTGGCTTTCATTAAAGTACTGAAAAATTTCATTTGTCACATTATTACAACGGGTCTCTAGTCCATTAAATGATTCCCTTTTTTTACACAGTGGTCATATCAGTTGCATACAGAAGCATTTCAGAACTTACAGAGCAATATTTAATGTCATTCACATAATCAAAAACAGAAGAGGGCCCAAAATTGAGCACTGTGTCACTCCATATTTTATTTGGTCATTTTACATTTGTGAACCCCAGTTTCAATTTTAATCAGTACAGACTGTTTTCAGTTACTCATGCAGGAAATTATTAAGTCACAGGCAGTGCCTCTGATGCCAGTGTTCCATATCTTATATAGTAGAATACTGACATTCACACAATTGAAAGGTCTAGCTACAAACATGCAAAATATTCCTTGTTCTTGATGACACTTACGAGCTTGTGCTAAAAAGTAATGCCTCCAAATTTTTTATGTGAAAAGTCTTAACGCTGTCAATCTAAATCTACATCTACATGGATACTCTGCAAATCACATTCAAGTGCCTGGCAGAGGGTTCATCGAACCACCTTCACAATTCTCTATTATTCCAATCTCGTATAGCGCACGGAAAGAATGAACACCTATATCTTTCCATACGAGCTCTGATTTCCCTTATTATGTCTTGCTGATCGTTCCTCCCTGTGTAGGTCGGTGTCAACAAAATATTTTCGCATTCGGAGGAGAAAGTTGGTGATTGGAATTTCGTGAGAAGATTGCGTCGTAACGAAATACGCCTTTCTTTTAATGATTACCAGCCCAAATCCTGTATCATTTCTGTGACACTCAGATATTTCGCGATAATACAAGACGTTCTGCATTTCTTGATGTACTCCGTCAGTCCTATCTAGTAAGGATCCCACACGGCGCAGCAATATTCTAAAAGAGGACGGACAAGCGTAGTGTAGGCAGTCTCCTCAGCAGGTCTGTTGTACACTCCTGCAAATGGAAAAAAGAACACATTGACACCGGTGTGTCAGACCCACCACACTTGCTCGGACACTGCGAGAGGGCTGTACAAGCAATGATCACACGCACGGCACAGCGGACACACCAGGAACCGCGGTGTTGGCCGTCGAATGGCGCTAGCTGCGCAGCATTTGTGCACCGCCGCCGTCAGTGTCAGCCAGTTTGCCGTGGCATACGGAGCTCCATCGCAGTCTTTAACACTGGTAGCATGCCGCGACAGCGTGGACGTGAACCGTATGTGCATTTGACGGACTTTGAGCGAGGGCGTATAGTGGGCATGCGGGAGGCCGGGTGGACGTACCGCCGAATTGCTCAACACGTGGGGCGTGAGGTTTCCACAGTACATCGATGTTGTCGCCAGTGGTCGGCGGAAGGTGCACGTGCCCGTCGACCTGGGACCGGACCGCAGCGACGCACGGATGCACGCCAAGACCGTAGGATCCTACGCAGTGCCGTAGGGGACCGCACCGCCACTTCCCAGCAAATTAGGGACACTGTTGTTCCTGGGGTATCGGCGAGGACCATTCGCAACCGTCTCCATGAATCTGGGCTACGGTCCCGCACACCGTTAGGCCGTCTTCCGCTCACGCCCCAACATCATGCAGCCCGCCTCCAGTGGTGTCGCGACAGACGTAAATGGAGGGACGAATGGAGACTTGTCGTCTTCAGCGATGAGAGTCGCTTCTGCCTTGGTGCAAATGATGGTCGTATGCGTGTTTGGCGCCGTGCAGGTGAGCGCCACCATCAGGACTGCATACGACCGAGGCACACAGTGCCAACACCCGGCATCATGGTGTGGGGAGCGATCTCCTACATTGGCCGTACACCTCTGGTGATCGTCGAGGGGACACTGAATAGTGCACGGTACATCCAAACCGTCATCGAACCCATCGTTCTACCATTCCTAGACCGGCAAGGGAACTTGCTGTTCCAACAGGACAATGCACGTCCGCATGTATCCCGTGCCACCCAACGTGCTCTAGAAGGTGTAAGTCAACTACCCTGGCCAGCAAGATCTCCGGATCTGTCCACCACTGAGCATGTTTGGGACTGGATGAAGCGTCGTCTCACGCGGTCTGCACGTCCAGCACGAACGCTGGTCCAACTGAGGCGCCAGGTGGAAATCGCATGGCAAGCCGTTCCACAGGACTACATCCAGCATCTCTACGATCGTCTCCATGGGAGAATAGCAGCCTGCTTTGCTGCGAAAGGTGGATATACACTGTACTAGTGCCGACATTGTGCATGCTCTGTTGCCTGTGTCTATGTGCCTGTGGTTCTGTCAGTGTGATCATGTGATGTATCTGACCCCAGGAATGTGTCAATAAAGTTTCCCCTTCCTGGGACAATGAATTCACGGTGTTCTTATTTCAATTTCCAGGAGTGTATTTTCTAAATGTCCTGCCAATAAAACACAGTCTTTGGTTGGCCTTCCCTGCAACATTTTCTATGTGTTCCTTCCAATTGAAGTTGTTCGTAATTCTAATACCTAGATATTTAGTTGAATTTGCGGCTTTTAGATTAGACTGATTTATCGTGTAACCGAAGTTTAACAAGTTCCTTTTAGCACTCATGTGGATTACCGCACACTTTTCGTTAATTAGGGTCAACTGCCACTTTTCACACCATTCATATATCTTTTGTAAATCGTTTTGCATTTTGTTTTGATCTTCTGGTGAATTTATTAGTCGATAAACGACAGCGTCATCTGCAAACAACCGAAGACGGCTGCTCAGATTGTCTCCAAAATCGACTATATAGATATGGAACAGCTTCTGTTTTACTCGATGACTTTCCGTCAGTTACTACGAACTGTGACCTGTCTGACAGGAAATCACAAATCTAGTCACATAACTGAGACGATATTCCAACAGGCCCACAATTTCACTACGAGCCACTTGTGTGGTACAGTGTCAAAAGCCTTCCGGAAATCCAGAAATACGGAATCGATATGAAATCCCTTGTCAACAGCACTCAAAACTTTATGTGAATAAAGAGCTAGCTGTGTTTCACAGGAACGGTGTTTCCTAAACCCATGTTGACTGTGTGTCAATAGACCGTTTTTTTCGAGGTAATTCACAATGTTCGAACACAATATATGTTCTGAAATCCTGCTGTATATCGACGTTAATAAGATGGGCCTGTAATTTAGTGGATTACTCCTACTACCTTTCTTGAATATTGGTGTGACCTGTGCAACTTTCCAATCTTTGGGTATGGCTCTTTCGTCGAGCGAACGGTTGTATATGACTTAAGTATGGAGCTAGTGCATCAGCATACTCCGAAAGGAACCTAATTGGTATACAGTCTGGACCAGAAGACTTGCTTTTATTAAGTGATTTAAGTTGCTTCACTACTCCGACGATATTTACTTCTACATTACTCATGTAGGTAGCTGTTCTCGATTAGAGTTCTGGAATATTTACTTCGTCTTCTTTTGTGAAGGCATTTCGGAAGGCTGTGTTTAGTAACTCTACTTTGGCAGCACTGTCTTCGACAGTATCTCCATTGCTATAACGCAGAGAAGGAATTGATTGTTTCTTGCCGCTAACATACTTCACATACGACCAGAATCTCTTTGGATTTTCTGCCAGGTTTCGAGACAATGTTTCGTTGTGGGAACTGTTATAGGCATCTCGCATTTAAGTCCGCGCTAAATTTCGAGCGTCTGTAAAAGATCGCCAATCTTGTGGATTTTGCGTCTGTTAAAATTTGGCACGTTTGTTTCGTTGTTTCTGCAACAGTGTTTGTTGTGGTTGGCAGAAGAGCCAACACCGTGTTACTAGAAGAGGCCGAAAGGCACGCCATTTACCTCACGCAGGTTGGCGTGAGGTCTGGAACAGGACAAGGAAATTAGAATTTAGAAACAACGGACGTAGCTGGTGGAATATTTAACTTTAATCCATTAATGATAAACGTCGCTCTTGACATTACATGATTCACAGTATCAATAGTAACTGATAATGGCGCCTTGCTAGGTCGTAGCAAATAACGTAGCTGAAGGCTATACTAACTATCGTCTCGGCAAATGAGAGCGTAGAAGTCAGTGAACCATTGCTAGCAAAGTCGGTTGTACAACTGGGGGGCGAGTGCTACGAAGTCTCTCTAGACCTGCCGTGTGGCGGCGCTCGGTCTGCAATCACTTATAGTGGCGACACGCGGGTCCGACGTATACTACCGGACCGCGGCCGATTTAAAGGCTACCACCCAGCAAGTGTGGTGTCTGGCGGTGACACCACAGTGTTCTAACCCGTTTTGTGTACCAAGGAGGATCAGCTCCGTCGTTTGTTAGTTTATTTGATATAAATCTCTCAATTGCCGCTGATACCATTTCTTTGAATTTAAGCCACATCTGATCTACACTCATTGATTTGGAATGAGTGGAGATTGTCTCTTAGGAAGGCGTCAAGTGAATTTTTATTTGCTTTTTTGAATAGGTATATTTTTCGCTTATTTTTCGAGGATTTGGGGATTACAATATTCAGTCTCGCCACGACAACACTGTGTCCACTAATCATTGAATAAGTTTTGATGCTCGTTATTAACTGCTAAGAGGTCAAGTGTATTTTCACAACCGTTTCCTATTCGCGTGGGCTCATGAACTAACCGCCCGAAATAATTTTCAGAGAACGCGTTTAGGACAATTTTGGATGATATTTTATGCGCACCTCCGGAATTAAACATGTATTTTGCCAACATATCGAGAGTAAATTAAAGTCACCACCAACTATTATCGTATGAGTCGGGTACGTGTTTGAAATCAAACTCAAGTTTTCTTTGATCCTTTCAGCAACTGTATCATCTGAATTGAGAGGTCGGTAAAAGTATCAAATTATTATTTTATTCCAGTTGCCAACAATGACCTCTGCCCATACTAACTCACAGGAAGTATCTTTTTCAATTTCGAGACAAGATAAACTACTTCTGACAGCAACAAACACGCCACTGCCAACCGTCTTTAGCCTATCCTTTCGGAACACCGTTAGGTTCTTCGCAAAAATTTCAGCTGAGCTTATATCCGGCTTTAGCCAGCTTTCAGTGCCTATAACGATTTGAGCATCAGTGCCTTCTATTAGCACTTAGGCCTCTGGTACTTTCCCAACGCAGCTACGACAATTTACAACTGTTATACCAATCGTTCCTGTATCTACGTTCTTCCTGTGTTTAGCCTGCACCCTTTGTACTGAAGTCCTTCTTGTGTTTTGCCGAGACCCTCTAACCTAAAAAACCGCTCAGTCCACGCTACACAGCCCCTGCTGCCCGTGTAGCCGCCTCCTGCGTATAGTGGACACCTGACCTATTCAATGGAACCACCCTTTGGCGCAAGTCGAGGAATCTGCAGCCTACACGGTCGCAGAACTGTCGAAGCCTCTGATTCAGACCCTCCACTCGGCTCTGTACCAGAGGTCCGCAATTGGTCCTGTCGACTATGCTGCAAATGGTCAGCTCTGCTTTCATCTTGCAAGCAAGACTGGCAGCCTTTACCACTTGTGTTAGCCGCTCGAAACCAGAGAGAATCTCTTCTGATCCAAAGTGACACACATCATTGGTAACGACGTGAGCAAACACCTGCAGTTGGCTACACCATGTGCTCTTCATGGCATCCGGGAGGACCCTTTCCACATCTGGAATGACTCCACCCTGTATGCACGTGGAGTGCACATTGTTTTTCTTACGCTTCTTGTCACCCAAGTCCCTAAGGGACCCAGAACGCGTCTAATGTTGGAGCTCCCAACTACCAATAAGGATTACCCTCTGCGATTGCCCGGATCTTGCAGGCTGAGTGCTTTCCTCTGAAACAGGACAGGCGACAGCATCTAGCTCAGCGACAGTGTCAGCCACAGACAGCACCTGGAACCTGTTTATCAGACAAATTGGGGAGGCCTTACGTGCGGCCGCCTGGGAAGTCTTTCACAGCCTGCTTCGCCCTGGGGCGACCTCCCACTCACAGGTGAAGGGTCAGCCTCAGTGCGAGCAGTAGCTGGGTTGGCCACAGGTGAGGACCGATCGGAGGACTTGGACGTGCTGGACGTCTGTTGGATCCCCACGACTAGCCCACAACAGTGGTGCCCATCCACTGCAGCCTCAAGCTGTGTAACCGAAGCCATCACAGCCTGAAGCTGAGAGCGAAGTGTCACCAACTCTGCTCGTATCCATAAGCAACAATCGCAGTCCCTGTCCACACTAAAGACCGTGGAAAACTAAACTATGCAGATAAACGGACTATCGGCATCTGCTGCGCAACTCTACTCTAGCCCTGATGGAAACGCACGAACTGTATCTAGTAATATGCAGATATTCGAAAACCTAACTACCGAAGCACTCAGGTGAAACTAAATAAATTTCCCCTGATAAGGAACTTGTAGTACGTCACCCAATTGGTTTACTTTGCGATGCAAATGTAAAAGCGACAACTGTGGCTATTAGATATTAAATTTACATGAAGAAACTCAAGAAACTAAACTATTAAAGCACACAGACGATATAATAAAATTCGCTCCTGGTTAGGAGTGTGTGTGTGTGTGTGTGTGTGTGTGTGTGTGTTTTAAAAAACAAGAGAAGTAGACAAAGTATGCCATAATTTCATTTATGTCAGGGTGAGATAAATGAACGCTAGTCACAGATGATTTGAAAGTGAAGACTGCATAATGAAATAAGGGTTAATTAAAACTAAATTATTTTATATATCTTGGGAGTAATTATAGACGAGGAACTGCAAAGAATCACTCTCCAACAGTTTAATTTAGTGGTTAGATACTTTTTCTGACATAAGACACCAGATCTTTTACTTCTTTCTGGATAAGATACATATTTGAATTACAATGCAACATATATGTTTAAGGTCAGTTAATTTGTTACTCTCACACCCAATTGTATAGTTGGAGTAAATATTCTCCTAAATTTTTATGGTTGTTTTCTTTTGAGTGAATTCAATAAGAAATGATTTATTTTCAGCTCATCACTCCACTTCCCAAGCTACTACCCCAGAGAATGTTCTCCATGATCACAAGAGTCCACATATTCATGGTAGATATTTTTTTTTAAATTAACCTGCATTGCTAAACATGAAAAATTATAATTTCAGTTTGCAAAAGATGAAGCTAGGTGATTTTAGTAAGAAACATGAACATATAATAGGACTTTCATTTTTAGTTCTTTCTAGTTCTGGGTTTCTAGGGGTACACTTACGTATGTGTCCCCTTTAAGTTTTTGGATCCTCAAAGAGAAGAAAAGCTACATTTTATTCATATAAAAAGGCAGAAAAGTTATTCATATATAATTATCAAAAGTAGGTAATTATATTAGGTTTTGTTGATATCTGGGGCATTTGTAAATGGTATGCTGGTACTTCTTTTAGGTGCCTTGGCAGCCAACATTTTGAGATGGTACTGATTTCATTGCTATGTAGGAGCTCCTTCACAACTGTTCAACATAGCTCTGTATGTGGTGACCTGGTTCTCATAGAAAGAAACCTACCTGCAAGCAGCAAAACTAAGGAGCAGAAGCAGGAGAAATATGATATTGATATTGTGATGCCAATTTGGAACCTCCTTTAAACAATATGTTTCTCTGCAAGGTACTGCTTGTAAGATTAATTCTAGATACTAAATATAGATCTGAATTATTTGTTTACTTCAAAATATGCATCAAAACTATGTTATAATTTCTTACGGTAATAATTTGTAAATGTTGTACATTGGCAACACGTCACTCAGAGTTTCACTTAATATTTTTCCAGAAAATTACGTCTGGTGATTCCCAATTAAAAAGTTAAAATTGAGTAGTACATATTGAGCCATTATAAACGCATTTCAATAGCTTTATAACCTCCACAATGTGTATAAGTTGGTATCTAATTGTTGTCACTGCTTTTTGAATGTTCAGTCAAGTAGATAATCTGTCTCATAGCCAGCAGGCATACTGGAGCACCCTGTTCCAGCCAGTCAAGTAAGCAATCCTTAAGTGTGGGGCAAAGGCAGTTTACAGAGATAGCATCAAGTTTCCCAAATTGATGACTCACTTCCTCTGCCTGACATCACACCTTGGCCTGTCTTTTCTGCTACTATTACCAAACAGCCCAAATTATCTGTCACTTTGTCTACAGTGGTACAGTTTTTTGCTGTTAGTTTTGCACTTTAACCACATTTCTTTGCTCAACACCAACTTTGATAAACTGGGTAGTTATCTAAAGTTGTTCATTGTTGTGGAAGGAGAGTCCAAGTCATTCTCGAGAAACTAAGATGACATCTTAATATCCCATCAATGAAAAAGTCAGGAGAAATGGAGCACATTAAATCTAGAGTGTTAGATTTGAATTTAAATTTGTTATATCCAAGCACTAGCCTAGTGCCTTAATCACTGCACAGCTTCACCCATTTGATTGGCTGTGGGCATTTCACTTGTTTATGACAGTGGCTTTAAATCTAGTTTATGGCTAAAGTTGAGATGAGAACCAGTGGCAGTCATGGCAGTGTTGCTGTACTACTCGTAGGTTGGCAATGCATCAGTTTTTCATACCCAATGCGATGATGCTTCTACATAATCAGCGAGAGGTGACAATAGAGGCAATGCACTTCTAGCACTGAAATTGAGCCACTTGTGCTGTCTACTAACGTTTTCTGTTTTTCACTGTACATTCATGAGTATCTCAAGATACTACTCTCTGACTATGGCAACACAATGTATGAAGTGGAAAGCTCCAAGTGATTTTGTCAGAGGATGAGACTCATATAGGGACTTCCAGTAATGTGACCTTGGTTTACTGCTAGGCCACTTGGTGTGCCACAAGTTTATCAATTCGTTATCTCCATTTTTTATTGGGTGATCCAAAATCTTCCATATTTGCTTTCATTTTGTACTAGACAGAAGATAGTATCATTGTACTGTGTTCCTGATTGTGACTTCTTGTGTGTATTGCACTCTTTGAATTGCATTGTGAATATGTTACTCATATTCTGCTTGATTTTTGCTTGCATCTGAAAAATTCGGAGATGTAAATGATTCCTTATTTGTTTTTGTTTCATACAAAAGAAAAGCTGGTTTTGTCACATAGTCATCTGTGAACATTTGTTCATGCATATGACTGTGTGTGAACTGCTCGATTTAAGTGCATTGTACATATATTGCATAAGGCCTTGCCGCAGTGGGTACACCGGTTCCCATCAGATCACCAAAGCTAAGTGCTGTCGGGTATGCCCGGCACTTGGATGGGTGACTGTCCGGGCTGCCACCGCTGTTGCTATTTTTCGGGGTGCACACAGCCTCGTGATGTCAGTTGAAGAGCTACTCGACCAAATAGTAGTGGCTCCGGTCAAAGAAAACCATCATAACGACTGGGAGAGTGGCATGCTGGCCACATGCCACCCTCTTATCCACATCTTCAGGTGAGGATCACACTGCGGTTGGATGGTCCCCATGGGCCACTTGTGGCCTGAAGATGGAGTGATATATATATTAAAAATAAAGATTCCAAGACTTACCAAGCGGGAAAGCGCCGGCAGACAGGCACATGAACAAAACACACAAACACACACACAGAATTACAAGCTTTCGCAACTGGCAGTTGCTTCGTCAGGAAGGAAGGAAGGAGAGGGAAAAATGAAAGGGTGTGGGTTTTAAGGGAGAGGGTAAGGAGTCATTCCAATCCCGGGAGCGGAAAGACTTCCCTTAGGGGAAAAAAAAAAAAAAAAGGACAGGTATACACTCGCACACACACACACACACATATCCATCCGCACATACACAGACACAAGCAGACATATATTTTGCCTTTAAATATGTCTGCTTGTGTCTGTGTATGTGCGGATGGATATGTGTGTGTGTGTGTGCGAGTGTATACCTGTCCTTTTTTTTTTTTTTTTTTTTTTTTTTTTTTTTTTTTTTTTTTTTTTTCCCCCCCCCCTAAGGGAAGTCTTTCCGCTCCCGGGATTGGAATGACTCCTTACCCTCTCCCTTAAAACCCACACCCTTTCATTTTTCCCTCTCCTTCCTTCCTTCCTGACGAAGCAACTGCCAGTTGCGAAAGCTTGTAATTCTGTGTGTGTGTTTGTGTGTTTTGTTCATGTGCCTGTCTGCCGGCGCTTTCCCGCTTGGTAAGTCTTGGAATCTTTATTTTTAATATATTTTTCCCATGTGGAAGTTTCTTTCTGTTTTATATATATATATATATATATATATATATATATATATATATATATATATGGTGTATATATATATATATATATATATATATATGGTGTTACAAATAGGTACTGCCAAACTTTCAGGAAACATTCCTCACACTCAAATAAAGAAAAGATGTTATGTGGACATGTGTCCGGAAACGCTTAATTTCCATGTTAGAGCTCATTTTAGTTTTGTAAGTATGTACTTTACTTCCACAATTCACCACCAGTTGGCCCAATTGAAGGAAGGTAATGACGACTTCGGTGCTCAACAGTACTAGCATCAAGCACATCAGTACGTAGCATCAACAGGTTAGTATTCATCACGAACATGGTTTTGCAGTCAGTGCAATGTTTACAAATGCGGAGTTGGCAGATGCCTATTTGATGTATGGATTAGCACAGGTCAATAGCCGTGGCGCGGTACGTTTGTATCGAGACAGATTTCCAGAACGAAGGTGTCCTGATAGGAAGACGTTTGAAGCAACTGACTGGCATCTTAGGGAGCACGGAACATTCCAGCCTATGACTTGTGACTTGGGAAGACCTAGAACGACGAGGACACCTGCAATGGATGAGGTAATTCTTTGTGCAGTTGACGATAACCCTAATTTCAGCGTCAGAGAAGTTGCTGCTGTACAAGGTAACGTTGACCACGTCTCTGTATAGAGAGTGCTACGGGACAACCAGTTGTTTCCGTACCATGTACAGCGTGTGCAGGCACTATCAGCAGCTGATTGGCCTTCACGGGTACACTTCTGCGAATGGTTCATCCAACAATGTGTCAATCCTCATTTCAGTGCAAATGTTCTCTTTACGGATGAGGCTTCATTCCAACGTGATCAAACTGTAAATTTTCACAATCAACATGTGTGGGCTCACAAGAATCCGCATGCAGTTGTGCAATCACGTCATCAACCCAGATTTTCTGTGAACGTTTGGGCAGGCATTGTTGGTGATGTCTTGATTGGGCCCCATGTTCTTCCACCTATGCTCAATGGAGCACGTTATCATGATTTCATACGGGCTACTCTAACTGTGCTGCTAGAACATGTGTCTTTACAAGTACGACACAACATGCGGTTCATGCACGATGGAGCTCCTGCACATTTCTGTCGAAGTGTTCGTACGCTTCTCAACAACAGATTCAGTGACCGATGGATTGGTAGAGGCGGACCATTTCCATGGCCTCCACGCTCTCCTGACCTCAATGCTGCTTCTCTCAATGCTCTCCTTATGACCACAATGGCATTATTTAGCTTTGGTTTGTGTCAGCTAGACATTGACTTCACTTGTATATCTGTGATGAAGTTCTCTTTGCTTTTACAACAATTTTCAAATGTTGCTACGGAACCATTGTGGATCTTCCTCATTACCCATAACTCAGCGTAGCTTAAGGCATATTTAGTAATACTTTTGAATTTTATCTATTTTTGCTCCACATATTCATCCTCATGCCTGAGTGTTTGGTTTGACTAGCCAGATACTCTGCAATCTGTTTATATTGTAAGTAACACTGTCTGATATATCCTGTGTGTGCTACAAGATTCTTAATAAAAATTAATGATTAAGTATTCATCTTTCATCAGCAGTGCAAAGTCTCTAATGCTCATTTGAATAGTAGATATCAAATTCCAGGAACTGTTCTTTGCTGCATCAATTAAAAACATATTTGCATGAAATAGCATCTGTTCCACACTGAAAGTGTTACTTTGTCTCATTTACTGACAAGTTGCTATATTACTATTTGGATGCTGAAGAAAACAGAACATCTATTAGCATACTTTACTCCTGTTTGCCGGCCGGAGTGGCCAAGCGGTTCTAGGTGCTTCAGTCTGGAACTGTGCGACCGGTACGGTCACAGGTTCGAATCCTCCCTCGGGCATGGATGTGTGTGATGTCCTTAGGTTAGTTAGGTTTAAAGTAGTTCTAAGTTCTAAGGGACTGATGACCTCAGCTGTTAAGTCCCATAGTGCTCAGAGCCATTTGAACCAATTTTTACTCCTGTTTACCTCACTGCTGTTCTCCCTTGTGTAGATGTACGTAACACCTACCTATTCATCATTTCAATCACTTACCCATTACAAATGTTTCAAGCAATTATTCTGTACTCATATTTTGTGACCGCTCTGTTGAAGTACTGAGAAGTGGTGCCTCATTTCCTAAAATAAGTCTAAAGACAATTCTTGCTTATGCCAAATGGAACTTCACTGGTAAGTGGTTTAGTGCACAAACTGTACAGAGTGAGGTGGTACAATAACAAACACATTTGGCTTTTATGCAGGAGAAGAGGAGGAGGACATTTGTGATTAACGTATCATCAACAACGAAATCATTGGAGATGGAGCACAAAGTCAGATTAGAGATGGATGGAGAAGGAAAGTGGCCATGCCCTTTTGAAGGAACCATCCTGTCATTTGCCTTACATAATTTAATGAAATCATGGTTAACCTAAATCAGAATGGCTGGACACGGGTTTGAACCATCATCTTCCTGAATGTGAGAACTTTTATGCAGGAAAAGTGTGACACAATTCTCCATTTTGGCATTCCTTGCCAGTTTCAAGCAAGTTTCTGCAAGTAAATTGCAGCGAATTTACATTTCAATGTATGTTGTACTGACGTGGCACTTAGTCTATAATAACCTCAAAATTTTTATTATTCTTAATGTGAACACACTGGAATGGAATACTTGTGTAGTAACATCATCCTCATGACTTTCACTGCGTGAATTTTTTCTGAATTCTCTTTCTCAGTATTCTTATAATTACAAGAAAAGGAGAAAGTAAAAGTAAACCTGCATTGCCAGCGAATACAAGTAAAGGGCATTGTGCATCAAATTGTAAATGGAGCAATTGGGCTTGTGTACTCTGGTCAATGCTCTGAAGAGTCATTTTAAGCTCAGACCATGCACACATTGTCACGTTGTGATGAAAAGGATTGCCAGCATAGGAAGTTATCCACTGAAATGGTACACACCATAGAGACACCATTTGCATATTCAGAAGCTACTGTGAGACACAGAGCATCATAGTGGTTGCCCATGGGCGACGGCGCTAGATGACAATCACTACAGTCAACTTGTGGATCGTAAGTGGCCAGAGGAGGCTGCATCAGAAATGTGCATTGATTTTTTTGGAGGCAACTGTAAGAACAAGGGTGTTTGGTTGTCTTACCCAACAAGTGCAGGATTTGCACTATGCCTAACAAACATCATAGAAGATACCAGGTACTAGTGAACCTAATAGGCATGTAGTCCCATGGGTGCAGGAGGCAGGTGTGTCATTTATTGTTGGGGTCTGTATCATGTGTTTATGTCAAACATATCTCATCACTTTTTACGGTTATTTAAGAGGTTGTGGTGTCATAAAGGTATCTCTGATCTATTGTCCAGCCATATAGTCAACCTTTTGATGATAGGTATATCTTTCAAGATGGTATCTGCTGACAGAAATCTGACTGGGTGTACTTAGGACCAGTTGAAATTTGCATTATGTTGTTACAAACACCACCCTTACACAATGAGTCACCTCAGGGCGACAGTCTTTGATGAGCGAGACTGACTTGAGCATCAATGTTTTAAGCACCTTGTAGGCAGTGTGCTAAGGAGTATCACAGCATGTTAAAATGTACAGTGTTGAGCAATTCAGTATTGAATGTTAGCCAGCAGCAAATTTTGATTGTGCATGTGTGGAGGGACATGCATGTAACATACTGCCTTTATTTGGATTATTGTAACATTATTTTTTTGTTTCATTATGCCAATTTCTTCAAGCCCTGCTTACCTCAAATCTGAGTCCACAATGGTTCTCAGCTTTGAAATGATGCCAAATTTTTTGAGTAGTTTAGTTGACTCTGTTCCATAGAACATTCTATTTTTCGTCAAATATCTCTTATGTCAGTTACATTTTGTATTGTTAATACTGAGTATACTGTTTTATAATGTTGTACTGAGTATAAAGGATGCTTTGATATCAGAATACCACCAAAATATTTACAACTGCTACTTCTTTAGAACAAACGAATCTATGGGAGACCTTCAACACTGTTACCTGAAACATAAAAGCAATAATGATGGTTGCTGTATAGTACAATAAATCAACTGAAATCCCTTATGCAATGGCATGAAAATGAGAGTGAAGGTAAACTATTTCTCCACCTAAACAAATAAGAAAAAAATTTGTTCACTCATAATACGCAAACCTGTAAGTCAGATTGCAAGACAGAATGCGATTTTTACATGTACATATTTAATAAGTTATTAAACATCAGTAATATGGTGCTGCTGAACACTCTGACAAAGGAAAAAATTTGACAGTAATTTCATAAAACAATCACTGGCTTCCCTAGAAGCTGAGAGAAGTGAGCAGAGTCATCTGCAATAGGATCAGATCTGAAAGTATTGACCACTTACAATGAAAATTCATTTTGTAACAACTGTCAGTTATCCATACAGTTTACAAACATCAAATTCACATTTGAAGTTTTAAGCTGGGGATCTTTTATTTTATCACAAGAGATTTTTAATCTTTTGTCTGAGATTCCCACCTCAAGCAGCACATTAACAAGAAAATAAAACTTCATAGGAGAACAATATGGCTTTTGGACCACTTTTTGATCTTGAACCCCCCCCCCCCCCCCCCCCACACACACACACACACACAAATATTGTAAAAATGAGAGTGCAAAAAAGCTAAATTGTGTTAAGTGTATTGTATTTATGTTAAACATATCCCACTTAACAAAGGAAAATTATTCAAAATGGCCATGTAAAAAATTCTCTGTGTTAAAATATGCTTATACAAACATCATAAAAATTACACTAGCAAATAATATTTGAAGGAACAGCATTTAAATTAATGAAATTTTGTCCAATATCTAGGTATAACATATGTACCTCAAAAATTTTAGGATGTAAATAACATAAAACAAAATAAATAAAACAAAATATATACAAACACAGACAAACACCTATCAAAGGCCTGAATAACCACCTTTTTTGGTGCAGACCACTGAAAAATATGCAGGAAGAGAGTCAGTGAGGTTCTGGAAGGTACCAAAAGAATATGGAACCATGTCGACTCCAGTGCCACGGCAAGTTGCACTAGATTTCTTGGTTGAGGATACATGGTGTGCTCAAGGTGGTCCCAAAGATTCTCAACTGGGTTTAAATCCAGGGAGTTTCTTGGCCAGGGGAGTATGATAAACTCATCCTCGTGCTCTACAAACCACACACCTCCGCTGCAAGATGAGTGACACATTGCATTGTCCTGCTGGTAGATGCCATCAGGCCAAGGAAGAAACAAAGAAACAATTGCAGATTGGGGTGGACACGGTTCCTCATGATAGATGCATGCTTTTGTATTGCTCCATTTTGCTTTCCAGAATGACGAGATCACCCAGAAAACGCCACAAAAACACCCTCCCAGACCATAACCCTTCCGACAATTGTTGCAGGGTGTTTGCTTTCAGGTATTTCATGACACACATGCCAATGGTCATCTGTCTGATGGAATGTAAAATGCAATTCTCTGAAAAGGCCAACTGTCACCACTCAATGGACACCCAATTGCAGTACTGGTGTGCAAATTCCAGCCTTTGTCATTGCTAAACAGCAGTCAGCATGGGTGCATGCCTGCTGCAGAGGCCCATATGTAGCAACATTCACTGAGGAGGCATTGTTGGTAGCCCCTTGATTCATATGGTTGGTCAGTTGTTCACAGTTGCATGTCTATTTGCCCGCTCACATCTCCACAGTCATCATTCACCCCTGTTATCTAAGGCCCATGGTACACTACAGTTGCCTCATTGGCAGTTTTGGACAGTGCCATTTTGCTGTGCACCGTACACTTTAGCCATAACGGCATGCAAACAGTTTACAAATGTAGCCACTTCATAAATGCTTGCACTTTTGGCACAAAAGCCAAAGATCAGACCCTCTTGTATGTCAGATAAATCACACAGTTTCTGCATCATGACAATGACAACATGTTTCTGTGTCTCCCTGACATGCATTATATACCCTCCACTGCTACTGCTTCCACCTGTCATGTGCGAGTGGTTACTGCACGTTGATGCCAAATATATGCGGCGATCACATTAATGTGGCTGGGCTGTGTCTGCACACCATTTGTACTAAATTGCTGCGTTAATGCACTGTGATAATAATCTTACAATGTTATTTCATTGAATATAACTGATGAAGTGGAACTGACCTCAACCATGCCACTGTGAGTGTGCTTTGTGCTTCCACATAAATGTAGTACTGTAATATGGAAGTAATGAGCATTTAAAGGTTTCGTGAAAGTAAATGTCATCAGTGGCAGTGTCCCCTCACTAAAGCAACTTTATTTCATACCATACATGTGCATTGTAATATAAATATATCCAAGATGTCCTAAATATGCAGCAATACACAATTCAAATTTAGACAGAATGAACAGTACAGAGTGCAAAGTTTTAAACTACATGAATAACATGGTGCTAGGCTATCAAATTTTGCCCATTTTTATGAAGGAAATACATTTTGAAGTACCAATCTTATACTTTACCCATATAATTGCAAACCTGTAAGAAGGAAAAATTAGTTTACCGAAGTTCTCCCTGTTTCATAAATTTTGTTGAACTATGATACACTGTTTAATAATTTAGTAGCTCATTATCTGAAATTTTTTCATTTATTCATAATTTCACTAATACATTTTACGCTTTCTAAATATTAAACAACATACAGCCAAAAATTTCATCATATGCATGATGTTCATATGGTCTGAGAAGTAATGTAACTTTTTCTCTATGCGAGAACTAAATCAGACCTCACAGATGTTCTTGCACAATCAAAATGTGCTGCAATATCATTCATTTTGTAACTGTCATTACCTGAAAAATCTTATCACTTCAACTACGCTAAAATTATCAGCTCAGTGGATGTGATGTTCACGTGTATGAAATACATAAGGAGTAGTAGTTACTTCAACATTTTTCACAAAATTCTATCATGTTTCACAAATTTCCTGAAATTTCACAATTGTTAAACTAATTTGATAGAATTTTTTCATAATTTCAGTCTGCTTCTTCACTAATTTCTTGAGTTTTTCTCAAGTGACACTGTTTCACACAGACTAGATCTGAAACAGTATAAGATATGTAAACTTCTGTTAGGCAATGAATGAAAGTTTCTTTTATAGCCATCAGCAGTTCTAATTCAGGGTCTTAATTTCTGTAATTCAATTTTATAGACCACAAAATTAACTTGGAACATACACATAGCATGATGGAGTTACAAATTGTTTTAAAACTATGCACCAGATATTGATGAGACTTCAGTTGTTTTATGCATTCTAAATCATTGTCTGCAAAGTTGATGCTGGAAAATACTCCTCTAGTAAAATAAAAATTAAAAAGATATTATTACAGTGTGTTTCTTTCTAAACCCAAATCAGCTATATAGCAAAATGATTGCTACTACAGTTCATACCCAAATGATGTATAAGAAGACCATCTTCATTCTTTCGCTTATAAAGGTATCCTACTCAAAAATTAGGGTAAACATCTAGAAGAGGTCCAGTGGTGTACTCTTTTTGTGCAGCTATGTAGTCAGGGCTCACCATGAGGCATCATAGGAATGAAAGGGGATGTGCCAGCTGTTTGCCCTATGCAGAAAACGAGAGAGCATGTAATGTGTTTGCAAGAAAGTGACTAATTATTACATTATCACATTAGTATACTACTGCCTTGAAAATTGTAATACATTAAAAAAAAAAAAAAAGAGTAAAATATTTAAGTGAATAAAAACTACAAATTTAATTGCTCCTTGTTTCACTCCCAGCAATTTAAACTGTACTATTATCTTGGAACCTAAGAACCTAGTAATTTGTGATATACCCATAAAACAGTAAAATATTTCTGACAACCAAGATTAAAAATTTAATTGCTTCTCCTTTCACTCCCAAAAATTTATGCTGTGGTATTGTATCCAGACCTAACCCCAACTATATAATTCAAGACATGTTTGAAAAAAGTAAAATATTTGTGACAGCAACGATTATTAATATAACTTGCAGCAATTTCAGCTGTGCTATTACCTCTGAACCGAACTACAACCTCATAATTTGTGACATGTTGGGCAAAAGCAGTAAAATATTTGTAACAATGAAAATTATTCTTCAAATAGCTGCATGTTCCACTCACAGCAAATTAAGATGTGCTATTAGGTCCTAACCAAACCACAGCTCACAAATTCATAACATATTCAGAAAAAAGCAATATAATATTTCTGACAAGAAATATTATTAATGTCATTTTTGTGGCTCAAACTGTCATACCCCAGCCTAACCTCTACCTTGGTCTAAGCTACAGATCATTCTGTTACTGCAAGTCTGGTTTTTAGCTTTAAGATTTGTTGCTTTTGTCAGCTCACAAATTAAGCTAAATCTCAGGTTAAGCTACAGATCAGTCTGTCATCACAAGCAGGGTTTTTAGCTTTCACATTTTTTGGCTTCGCCAACTCTCAACCAAACTCGCACATCCCAATCTAACCTAGACCTAGGGCTATGCTACAGATCTGCCTGTTATCACAAGTAAGTTTCTTAGGTTTCAGATTCAATGGATTCACCAATTCACAACCAAATTGTTACATCACAACCTAAACTAGACCTCAAGCTAAGTTACAGATTGTTCTGTCTGCACAAGCAAATTTAAAAGCTTTCAGTCAGTGCTTCACAGAATATGATAGCAATATTAAATAGAAACACTTCTTAATGTTCTGCAAGATTATATTTATTTGGTCACCAACAGACTTTCAGTTTCTTAGGTCAGCATCAGGTGATTATGGCCTCAGAAGTGAAAATCTGGTTTGTGATCAAATATGTATAATCTTGCAGAGTGTTAGGAAGTGTTTCCTATTTAAGAATGAAAGTAAAATTTGCCATCTGATCTGACTAAAAGGCCTAAAACAGTTTGGTCGTACATAAGGTCAGTAAGTGAATAAATTCATTTATTCACTGACCCTACTGATACCAGGACAAGAGGTGTCAGGGAGAAGGCTGAAATACTAAATTTGGTCTCCCAAATGTGTTTCACTGCAGATGACTATTATATGATTCCTCTTTTCAATCTTCTAACAAATGGCAGATATTCAGTTAAGTGACTGTGGAATAAAAAATCAACTAAAATCATTCAGTTGTAGAAAGGTACACTAAGTGATGAAAAGTATCTGGACACACCCAAAACATATGTTTTTCATATTAGGTGCATTGTGATGCCACCTACTGCCAGGTACTCCATATCAGCGACCCCAGTGGTCATTAGACATTGTGAGAGAGTAGAATGGGGCATTCCGCGGAACTCACGGACTTCGAACATGGTCATGTGACTGGCTGTCACTTGTGTCTCATGTCTGCACACAAGATTTCCACACTCCTAAACTTGTCTGGATCCACGGTTTCTGATGTGATAGTGAAGTGGAAATGTGAAGGGACATGTACAGCACAAAAGCATACAGGCCGACCTCATCTGTTGACTGATAGAAACCGCCTATAATTGAAGACTGCCATAATGTGTAATAGGCAGACATCTGTCCAGACCATCACACAGGAATTCCAAACTGCATCAGGATCCACTGCAAGTACTATGACAGTTAGGTATGAGATGAGAAAACTTGGATTTCATGGTCGAGCTGCTGCTCATAAACTGCACATCACGCCAGTAAATGCCAAACGACACCTCACTTGGTGTAAGGAGCATAAACATTGGACAATTGAACCGTGGAAAAACGTTGTATGAGTTACATATCATGGTACACAATGTGGTAATCTGATGGCAGGGTGGGGTACGGCGAATGCCCGGTGAATGTCATCTGTCAGCATGTGTAGTGCCAACAGTAAAATTTGGAGGCAGTGGTGTTATAGTGTGGTCTAGTTTTTCACGGAAGTGGCTTGCACCCCAAGCTGTTTTGTATGGCACTATAACAGCACAGGCCTACACTGATGTTTTAAGCATCTTCTTGCTTCCCACCATTGGAAAGAATTCAGGGATAGTGATTGCATCTTCCAATAAAATCGAGCATCTGTTCATAATGCACAGCCTGTGGGGGAGCGGTTACACAACAATAACATTGCTGTAATGAACTGGCCTGCAGAGAGTCCTGACCTGAATCCTATAGAAGACCTTTGTGATGTTTTGGAACTCCGACTGCGTGCCAGGCCTCACTGACCAATATCGATACCTCTCCTCAGTGCAGCATTCTGTGAAGAATGGGCTGCCATTCCCCAAGAAACCTTCCAGCACCTGATCGAACATATACCTGCGAGAGTGGAAGCTGTCGTCATGGCCAAGGGTGGGCCAATACCATACTGAATTCCAGCATTACCGACGGAGGGCGCCATGAACTTGTAAGTAATTTTCAGCCAGGTGTCTGAATATTTTTGATCACATAGTGTATCTGGACTGGATGAGATAGCTTAGAGATACTACAGGGATTATGTGAAAGGAATGTTACTGTTGAAATTTTAGAAGTATACATAGAAAGAAGAGTCAAGTGACACATTGTTTATATCTCACAAAATGAGCACAGTGACAAAAACAGAGAAACTTCAGCTCATAGGGAGGTTGAGGTTGAGGTTTATCAACAGTCATTCTTCCCATGTAGCATTTGTGAATGGAACAGAAAAGAGGGGCAATGATAGTGGCTGCAGAAGTACATTCCAGTAGTCTTAGTCAAGTTCATAGGTATCGCTATGGTTCCAAGTTTGCACCTTATAACATGATAAGCTATTAGTGAGGACAGCATAAGAAATATAGTGCTGGGTGTTGTGTTAAGCACCTACAGTTACCAGATGAATTATCACATGACACACCTGCAGGCTATAGCGAATGCATTATTGTGGTTACTCATGGAGCCTGATTCCAGATTTGAAAAGGCTGCTGATGCACATTTCCACATTGATATATCCATCCGATGAGTGAATGCATTCTTTCCTGATACAACATTGTAACTCACAGAAACCATTAATAGAAGTATGTATTGGAGTTATTCCAGTACTTCTGTTAGCAAAACGTGATCCGACATCTCATCTCTGACAAGCTACCTGGTGGCTTCTATCTTGGATTCGTCGGCTGACATTGATCTGATGATTTTACTGATGTTTCAGCAGCATGAGTGGCTGGCATTGTCAAAGCTTCACCCTCCATTCCTGAGTGTGAAACTATCATTTCTCCATGTGCTACTCACAAGGGATGGTGAAAACCTGGGACTCGGTGTGTATCACAAACCAACACCCATTGACTGATACCAGCACAAACTATTGAACTGCCAACTGAGCCAGAAAAGAGGCACAATTAATACACTTGTAACACTAGCGGGACAAATATGTGACCCGCAGCACCTCAGACACGAAATTCAACACCTGGAAAGTGTTCTGAGGAGCAATGTGCACACCACAAATTACGCTACTGGCCATTAAAATTGCTACACCATAAAGATGACGTGCTACAGATGCGAAATTTAACCAACAGGAAGAAGATGCTGTGATATTCAAATGATTAGCTTTCCGGAGCATTCACACAAGGTTGGCGTTGGTGACGACACCTACAACGTGCCGACATGAGGAAAGTTTCCAACCAATTTCTCATACACAAACAGCAGTTGACCGGTGTTGCCTGGTGAAACGTTGTTTGATGCCTCATGTAAGGAGGAGAATTGTGTACCATCACGTTTCCGACTTTGATAAAGGTCAGATTGTAGCTTATCGCGATTGCGGTTTATCGTATCGCAACATTGCTGCTTGCGTTGGTCAAGATCCAATGACTGTTAGCAGACTATGGAATCGTTGGGGTCAGGAGGGTAATGCAGAAAGCCGCGCTGGATCCCAGCGGCAGCCTCATGTCACTAGCAGTCGAGATGACAGGCATCTTATCCGCATGGCTGTAACAGATCGTGCAGCCATGTCTTGAGCCCTGAGTCAACAGACGGTGACGTTTGCAAGACAACAACCATCTCCACGAACAGTTCGACGACGTTTGTAGCAGCATGCGCTATCAGCTCGGAGACCATGGCTGCGTTTACCCTTGACGCTGCATCACAGACAGGTCCACCTGCCATGGTGTACTCAACGATGAACTTGGGTGCATGAATGGCAAAACGTCACGTTTTCGGATGAATCCAGGTTCTGTTTACAGCATCATGATGGTCGCATCCGTGTTTGGCAACATTGCAGTGAACGCACATTGGAAGCGTGTATTTGTCATCGCCATACTGGCGTTATCACTTGGCATGATGGTTTGGGGTGCCATTGGTTACACGTCTCGGTCACCTCTATAAACACCTCACCTCTATAAACAGTGGACGTTGCATTTCAAATGTGTTACGACCCGTGGCTCTACCCTTCATTCGATCCCTGCGAAACCCTACATTTCAGCAGGATAATGCATGACCGCATGTTGCAGGATACAGAAAATGTTCAACTGCTGCCCTGGCCAGCACATTCTCCAGATATCTCACCATTTGAAAATGTCTGGTCAATGGTGGCCGAGCAACTGGCTCGTCACAATACGCCAGTCACTACTCTTGACTGTGGTATCATGTTGAAGCTGCATGGGCAGCTGTACCTGTACACATCATCCAAGCTCTGTTTGACTCAATGCCCAGGCGTATCAAGGCCATTATTACGGCCAGAGGTGGTTGTTCCGGGTACTGATTTCTCAGGATCTATGCATCCATATTGCATGAAAATGTAATCACATGTCAGTTCTAGTATAATATATTTGTCCAATGAATATCCATTTATCATCTGCATTTCTTCTTGGTGTAGCAATTTTTATGGCCAGTAGTGTACATTAGAAGTGTCACAGAGCCAAACACTTGGTGAGGTGACAAATCGGAAAAAGAAATAACGGATACAGCCTTTCTGCCATACATTCCCAGAGTGATAGAAAGAATCGGCAGTATTTTCCACAAACACAACATAAAGATGATTTTCAAACTGACAAAGAAGATCAAAGAGTGTCTTAGATCAGCAAAGGGGAAAAGGGACCCACTTGCAATGTCAGGAATATACCACATACCGTGCACATGCGGAAAAGTTTATGTCGGAATGACTGGACATTCAGTCAACACCAGGATTAAACAACATAAACAACATTGCAGGTTGGAGCAGGTGGAGAAATCGACTGTGGCAGAGCACGCAATGTACAAGACCGACCAAATAGTAAAATTCACGGACAGAAGTTCTGGCTGTAGAGAAGCACTATCATACTCACTTGTTCAGAGAAGCTATACAAATACAAAAACATGGCAATAGCTTCAACAAGAAGGAAGAAAGCCTTAAGGTAAATGGATTCTGGGTTCCAGTGCTGCAGCAAATGACTGTCACAGGTAGCAAGAGGAGAACCACACCGGGAATGACTGCAGAGAATCCCTCAGACATCGGTGCGCCAGGTACATATCGTCTGTGACCGTGAGCTCGGCTTCAGTGCACCACCAGCAAAGGAGGGTGAAGCTTTGACAATGCCAGTCACTTGTGCTGGAGAAACATCAGTAAAACCGTCAGAGGAATGTCAGCCAAAGAACCTGAGACAGAAGCCAACAAGCCAGTTTGTCAACAAGTGGCCGCGAAAGCCTAAACAATCTTGTATCTCACCTCTGCATTTTACCATCAGGCCTATAATGCAAAGACAGAGAGAGCCTTTAAATCTCAGATATCCAAGTCTGTGGGGGATATCCATAGAGATGTGACTAACCACGTTTTAAGCACTTAGAGATTAACACACAATGATACAAGAAATCTGCTAAGACTGCCAGCCTCATACCATGTTTTATTTCCTCTTCTTGTAACGCCAAGGTACTAGGAAGACGCAGCAGCTGCCTCATCTGGAGCTCCAGCAGTACACTTCAGGTGCCCTCATCTGGCCCATTTGTACAGCCACCACTCTGCCTGGATTCTGCCAGTAGTTCACATTTACAAAGGCTACAATAGGTGTATTATTGCACCTGAAAAAAGGGGCTGTCAATTGCTATCATAACCAGCTGGGCCCCACGCAGGGTCCTCCCCAGGAAGAGCAGCTTCGACCTGACTTCCTGCTCTGCAGCTCCGTGCCACACACAGATTGTGCTAGGGTTGTTCAATTAGTTATACTTTGTAACAGGAAGCTTCTCCTAGAGATTCCCTTATGTCATGGTAAGCTTTTCATTAAATATATTACACTGCAGCTCTGTAATCCATGGCACAATTTCTAAATGGCATTATAAATCAGTATAAATCATAACATACTCCTCAAGAAATATGAATTAACAGTCTTGTGCACACTGAGTGTGCTGTGTCTAAAAGTAAATGTACGGGCAGTAATAACTGCGCTTGGTGAAATTGTTAAGGAAAGGCAGAAAATGGCTTTGCTGTGATACTTGAAAGAAAGACATAGTGCTGTTATCATTGTAGTTACTGAGTAATTTGCATAAAAACAATTTTTTTCTTTTACTTTTATATCCAATGGAAACTGTTACTCTCATGAATACTGTGACAAGATGAAAATATTTGAGGTGTTAATTCAAATAACTCAAGGTCATTGTTGCAGTGACACATTTTTGCTAGTTACCCTGTGCAACTTCATGAAAAATAATAAATACACCTCAGAATATAAACATTTCATTTAGCACAATTTTCCTGATTTCACAGGACCATTTTAAAAATAAATGGAGATCAGCAGCATACATCTAATAGTGAACTGACTGCTATTGTCTCTCTATCCCAGGCCAGCCAAATGCTACACAGTGTGCAGACGTGTGGAAGTGCTGCACATGTGCGCACGTGTGCGACAGCGACATCTGTTATTAGACGTTTTTCCTAAATGAATGACGGCAGTTCCCCTTCCCTGTTTATGTGGTACAGGCAAGAGCGCAACATACCCAGTCTCGTTTACCCCAGGTGACCATAACCTTAACAGGGAAGTATTGAGAAATGGCAAGTAGTGTGAAAAAGTGAAGGACGGGAGATCTATGTTCTCAGTAGTTTCAAAATGACTGGGAACTGCAATTCTTTTTTGTAGCCATTGGTGAAAACTCACAGTGTTTGTTGTGCCGCCAAATAATAGGCAGCCAGCGTAAGTTTTCAATTGAAAGACACTACAATTCATATCACAATGACGAGTGTAGTGTACTCAACAGTGAAGAACGGCAATCAAAATTAAATGTCCTTAAGAAAATGGATGAGACACATCAACTTGATTTTACTGTACGTCAAAGTAACTGATACTTCTTGAAGTCTTACTTTCTTGTATTAAATTTATGTCTATTTTACTGCACACTGTACAATGTACTGTTTTCAATTTTCCAAAATGACAACCACACTAAATCTTCACTGCGAGCAAGTTTTAAAATCGCATTAAGAATTGCACAATCTGGGAAACCCTTTTCCGAAGGAGCGTTTGTGAAGGGGTGTCTGACTGATGCTGCAGAACTTGTGTGTCCCACAAATGTTAGAAGGTTTCAAGAAATCAGTCTATCCAAACAAACAGTGACAAGATGCATCAGTGCTATGGCCGGCGATGTGCACAGGCAGCTAATAAATAAGGCTAAAGACTTTGTTGCCTTCTCTGTTACGCTTGATGAAGCAACAGATCTTACAGACACAGTTTTGGACTTATTACCTTTTAAAGGGATTACTACAGGTGCGGACTTACTCCAAGCTGTTAAGCAAATTATTGATGGTGTCAGTATGGACTGTAATCGGTTAGTCTCAGTGACCACAGATGGAGCACCATCAATGCAAGGCCATCAGAGAGGACTCACAGCACGGATGCACAAAAAGCCTGGGCACACAGATGAGACGTTGTATGGAATTCACTGCATTCTGCATCCAGAAGCTCTTTGAGCAAAATCAGTAACGTTAGCAAACGTCACACAAATTGTTGTGCATACTGTAAACTATCTGAAGACACATGGGCTAACGCATCGCCAGTTTCAGCAGTTCTTGGAGGAATTAGGAGCCGAGTATGGCAACATAACTTACTATACCAAAGTACGCTGGCTCAGTCGAGATAAAATGCTGAAAATATTTTTTTATTTACGTTTGCTCATAGTAACATTCTTGCATGAGAAGGTAAAAGTGAACCTATGTTGGAAGACCCTTGTTGGATATCAGACCTTGCATTTCTCGTGGACATTGCGTCTCACATGAACAGCCTGAACGTCAGACGGTAGAGCACTTGCCCGCGAAAGGCATAGGTACCGAGTTCGAGTCTCGGTCGAGCACACAGTTTTAATCTGCCAGGAGGTTTCATAACAGCGCACACTCCACTGCAGAGTGAAAATCTCATTCTGGAAACATTCCCCAGGCTGTGGGTAAGTCATGTCTCCGCAGTATCCTTTCTTTCAGGAGTGCTAGTTCTGCAAGGTTCGCAGGAGAGCTTCTGTAAAGTTTGGAAGGTAGGAGACAAGGTACTGGCAGAAGTAAAGCTGTGAGTACCGGGCGTGAGTCATGCTTCGGTAGCTCAGATGGTAGAGCACTTGCCCGCGAAAGGCAAAGGTCCCGAGTTCGAGTCTCGGTGGGGCACACAGTTTTAATCTGACAGGAAGTTTCATTATAGCGTACACTCCACTGCAGAGGGAAAATCTCATTCTGGAGCCTGAACGTCAGTTTGAAAGGTGAAAATAATTTAATTTCTGACTTGTTGGAAAAAGTAAATGCTTTTGAAAGGAAGCTTGAGCTATGGGACAGCCAGCAATTGACAGGAAACACTGCACCTTTCCCGGCTCTTGGACTGGTCCATGAAAGTGCTAGACTTCAAGAATACGTGTCAATAATTGTAAAAATTAAGGAAAAATTTTGAGCACGATTTGCAGATGTTACGAGTTTGTCTCCTGTTATTCGTCTCTTTGCTTGGCCATTCGCGTCGTCAGTTGAAGATGCTCCGAATGATCTACAGATGGAACTGATCGACCTACAATGCAATACAAGACTGAAGGACAAGTTCTTTGCAGTGCGAAGTACAAAAGAATTCTACGAAAATTCTTCACAACAAGAATTTCCACATCTGCACTGAGAAGCCGCAAGAGTTATGTCCATGTTCTGTTTGTGAAAGATTTTTCTCAGTGATGAAAATGAATAAATCAAGGTTTTGATCAAGCATAAGTGATGAAAATCTTCGCAACTACTTGCGTTTGTCAATGAGCCGTGCTTTTGTGCCTGATATTAACTATATCATTTCTCATGACCAGTGATAAATGTTTTTGGATTCATTCCTTTCATAATTAAAAATTATTGTTTACTAACTGTGCACAGAGCAAAAGACTATTTACTATTTGTACAGAAACCAGAAGGCAGTTTGAAATCCTGCCAGAGACAGCAAAGGACATGGAAGAGCAATTGAACAGAATGGACAGTGTCTCGAAAGGAGGATATAAGATGAACATCAACAAAAGGAAAACAAGGATAATGGAATGTAGTCGAATTAAGTGGGGTGATGCTGAGGGAATTAGATTAGGAAATGAGACACTTAAAGTAATAAAGGAGTTTTGCTATTTGGGGAGCAAAATAACTGATGATGGTCGAAGTAGAGAGGATATAAAATGTAGACTGGCAATGGCAAGGAAAGCATTTCTGAAGAAGACAAATTTGTTAACATTGAGTATAGATTTAAGTGTCAGGAAGTCGTTTCTGAAAGTATTTGTATGGAGTGTAGCCATGTATGGAAGTGAAAAATGGACGATAAATAGTTTGGACAAGAAGAGAATAAAAGCTTTCGAAATGTGGTGCTATAGAAGAACGCTGAAGATTAGATGGCTAGATCACATAACTAATGAGGAAGTATTGCATAGAATTGGGGAGAAGAGAAGTTTGTGGCACAACTTGACCAGAAGAAGGGATCAGTTGGTAGGACATGTTCTGAGGCATCAGGGGATGACAAGTTAAGCATTGGAGGGCAGCGTGGAGGGTAAAAATCATAGAGGGAGACCAAGAGATGAATACACTAAGCAGATACAGAAGGATGTAGGTTGCAGCAGGTACTGGGAGATGAAGAAGCTTGCACAGGATAGAGTAGCATGGAGGGCTGCGTCAAACCAGTCTCAGGACTGAAGACCACAACAACAACAACAACAACAACAACTGTGCATTATTGCCTCATTCTGCTCCGTGTTACATTATTATCAGGAAAATTGGTCATTACACAGATTGTTCTAACGTATACTTATATTTAGGGTTTTTTTTAATGTGTGAAGGACTATGCTCAGCTGAAGTTGATAAAAAAAAAAAAAAACATTCATCTAATTGTCGGTTATTATGCAGATTTCCGATGGAACTGATGAAAGATATAGCAATAATGGTTTTGAAATACCAGGTGATCATCGAGAGGTCTCGGTTATCATTATGTTCAGAGGTCAGTGAGACAGAAATTATGTGGGTGTAACTGAGGGTACCGAGAGTTAGTTATAGGAAACCTTGCTTTAGTTTAATGTTATTTGAAATCATGAATAAGGTTTGTTGGAAGTTGCTAAGTGCTCTCTTTCTTAAATACTACTACAAGAACATTATGCATATTTACGTGCTGTCAGTCAAGCTGGCTTAATAAAAACCCATGGTTGTTAACTGTATTACTTATCTTACTGGGTTAAACACTTAACATAAAAGTAGATGTCTCAATGAGTAGACTGTGACAGTATTTTAAATGTTTAATACACAAAATACCTTCACATTGTTGGCTTGCAAGCTGTGGAAAGAGCACTAGAATGCGCTGGTACAGAGTATCCCAGAAAGTGGATAAAGTGACATCTGTGCATAGAAACATGCACTACGTGAATGTTGATGGCTGCGGCGTGCACACTGTGATCCAGAAGTTGCACATGTGCAGGAGCACCGCACGTGTGCAGAATTTCTGGCCGGCCCTGCTCTATCCCAAGGGACAGAGAGACAGAGACATTAACCAGTCAAAGTAAGTGCTTACCAAAGCTGTTGCAAACATGTGAATGTGTTTTGTGAACTTGCTACATCAACCAAAAGCACAGATATAGTTTACCAATTTTTACTGCTTGGCGCAACTACCATCTACTCAGCCCCAAGAATTATAACAAGTAAAGTAAGGTATGAGCTTCAGTGTTTATTTCTGAGAACTACGGACTACTTCACGAATTTGATCTTTCCTGAGGAAAAAATTAAAATTATTTTGACTGGTTAATGTCTCTGTTACTACAAACCTCTGAAAAAGCACAGAAACAAATTTATCATAAATAACACCCTGTTGGGGATAAATACATCCATAAAATGAATTCTTTACAATATGCTAAGTAGAGATAACAGTACATCAACTATTGTTTTATAATACAGGCTACAATAGCTCAAAATTTTTTAAACATGTGATTGTGTAGTCCAGAAAAGATGTCAATTTCATCCGTGTTCTCAGCAAACTTATTGGGGCCATTCACAGACGTCTGATCAGTGTATGCAACAATGAATCAAGATAATCACCTACAATGGTTTCACAGACCTTACTCTTTACCATTATAGGATCTACTGAAAACCATTATTGAACACTCAAAACACTTTATGCAATATGAAATAAAGTAATAACTGGCTCGTTGGATCACAATTCTTCTTTTTTTTTCCTTTTTTGTTCAGTAGCCCAGGGTTTTTTGACTTTGCACCACTGAAGCTGCTTCTTTGCATTCACTTGGTTTAACATGCTGACTGTCATAAGACTGCTGGCAGCCACAGTAGAGCCATCTGGTAGTCAATGTGTTAAGAAAGATTTTGTGAAAGCAGTTCTATAATGAATGTTTCACTGGGGTTTATCACTCTATTTCATTGATACTCGATACCACAAATACATACAAAACTGTCATGGAAGTTGTATTTTTATTATACGCAACAGTTTATAATGCTCTCCTGTCTCTGCCTTTCTTTCTTTCTTTTTCGCATTTGGTCATCACCATAGAGCCATCCATCACCTAGTCTCTGTTAGAGCATCTAGTTTTTGTTCCAATGTTGTGTTTAGTAGACCAAATAATCCCCTGAACTCTACATACTTTCATGGCACTAGAAACAGAAGCTCTAAATATCTCAGGCAGATTTGTAACTGTTGTGGCACCAATAGTTTCTTGAGCCAGTGAAGTCCAGCATGACAGTAGATGAAAACAATGGTTATAAACCTACTGGTTGAAACTGTCCAAATGTACTTAGTTATTTGCATGTTCCATGGATTCTTATGATCTCTCACAATGTGGAAAAGTGATTTTTACAATTATAGTACATCTTGGTGCAAAAAATGACATTCTGAACTGTTATGTGATTTATTAAGTGTTTTCATTTTAATGCATACAGTGATTTATACTTTTTTTTTCTTCAAAACATCACACAAGTGTATCATTGACTACTCCCTCTTTCTCTCCACATTCAAACATACTTCTATGGAGTAGGAGAAATAGTGGAGCAAACTAGAAGATATGATTTTACATTGTGTTTAAAGTTAATTTTATTACCAATTAAATTCTTGACATCAGTGGGTAGGTGGTCAAAGACTTTTATGACTGAATACCTCATTCCTTTCTGTGCCACGCTCTGGCTGGGTGATGGTTAGTACAAATCATTTCTCCTTCTACAACTATTTTATGAATGTTACTGTTGTTTTCAGACTTTCATTGACTGCTGACAACAAACTTAATAAGGGAATAAATATACTGAGAGACTGTTGTCAGCGTGCCCAACTGTTTAAGGAGCTGCCTGCAACAAACACTTCCACCCCCCCCCCCCCCAACCCACCCACCCCCCACCCCCCAATGATGAATTATCCCAGAATATGAGACCGTAAGACATTATTGAAAGAAAATAGAAAAAGTACATCAACTCTTTGACACTTTTCATCTCAAAAAACTGATATTATCCCCAATACAAAAGTTGGAGAACTTTGGTTTTTATGATGATCTGTAACATTTGACTTCCACTTCAGGTTCTTATCACTAAAAACATCTA